>NW_027397091.1:15269776-15409019 GCF_003265705.2 Callorhinus ursinus
AAAATGTATTTTTGGACATAACCATATGCCATATTTTTCCACCAAAAAATTGCACAAAAAGAAGTGCAAAATCTGAACAGTTCTAAAACAAGAGATCAATAACAATTAATTAATACTTTTTAATAATTAATTAAAATTAATTATTTTTAAAATTAATAACTTTTTAAAAGTCTGGTATGGATCTAAGAATCTCCAAAGCATAGAGATGAACAGGGTATTCAGGCCACCTCAGAGCACGCGAGTAAGGAAGTCAGCTTTGCCCTGGGATAAATTATATTCCTTTACCTACTCAATAGTCTGGATTGGAGGAGTGATAGCCTACCTGCCTGCTCCCTATCCATCCTTGGAGCAAAGCCAGGGGAAGAACCACCCAGCCCCACCCCACAGGCCCAGCATCACCAGGAACAGGAGGAAGTGCCCATACCTACCATCCCTGGTGGTCAGCCACGTATTAATACTGACCACCCACAAAGGCCCACCAGCTACTGAAGAAAATCAACCATATTACATGTAACACGTATAAGTGAGCACAATACTAATGAGGGAACAGAAGGCAAGCTGAGGACAAAGCAGTAGCTGACACCCCACAGCCCCCCCCCATGGGACATATGTGACATTCCTCAGGCACCCTTGGCTGCCCTAAAGCTAAGGAAAGGAAAAACAAATAATTAACTTATAGAGATCACAATCCTGCAAGACAAGAGTCTCCCTCAGTTTCCAAATGTCTTAGCGATCTACAAGAACAAAGCATTTCTATCAATGGCCTAGCTTCCGGAAGGGAATGTAGATACAATTAAATGTCCTTAAAATCTGCAGCCCATTGACAGATAATTGAAGCGGCCAAAGTGTAGTGTTCCTCTGGGACGCTCCCAACTATCTTCATGCCTTGCTAGAGGGAAAAACAACCTTAACTTGACAATGGCAAGGCCTCCGGTATCCTGTGAATCTTCTTTAACATATGAAAAACCTTTTGAAAACCTCCCTTCTCTTACCTCCCCCAACCCTAGTTGGTATATAACTATATACCTAGTTGGTATAGAGTATAGTATATAATGTCACCCCTCACAACCCTGGGGCAGCAGCTCTTTCTGCCCTTGGGTCCTGTACCCATGCTTTAATAAACCACCTATTCGCACCAAAGATGTCTCAAGAATTCCTTCTTGGTCGTCGGCTCCGGACCTCACCCCACGGAACCTCACCTATATTCCAAAATCCCATAACTACCACATCTGGTAGCCAAGCATACGTATATTTGATTGTGTCCATGTGGTTTAAGAGAATAAAAAACCTTCCAGTTGTTCCCTTGGGGAAAAGATGGACCATTAGGAGAGTTCCAGGGATGAAATGAAGAATGAAACTGAGAAAACAAATAGCATAATTTTCATATATTGTCAATAAAAACTGGTGAGTTTATTTCCACAGGAGGGGAGTGTACCAGTTCAAATTCATATTTCCTCAATAAACTAGGGGTCTCTCCATGAAACATCGGTAAGCCCTCACTGAGAAAGAAAAATGGACAAATTAAAGCAATTAGTCTATTATTAAGGTAAATGCTAAATACTCCATCTGAGAAGAAAGGGTGGGGGAGGGTAACTGTTAGAAATGGAGGAGGACAGGAGGGAGAGGGGGCAGAGGAAGAAGGGAGGAAGGGAGGAGGAGGGGAGGGAAGGAGGGAGGGAGAGGAGGAGGGAGGAGGTGAAGGGCAGGAAGGGGTGGGAGAGGTGGAAAAGGGGGAGATGGAGATAAGGGGCAGAACAAAGGGCTTGGGTAAGAAGGGAGGAGAAACTTAGGGGAGGGGGCAGCAACGCAGAGTTTGCAGTATTTAGCCAATTCCTTGAAGACGTCTAGGCCCAATCTGAAACATGTTAGATCAGGTTTGCATGCTAGTAAAAATCTCGACCCACCCACACCCAAAAAAGGATGTTTCAAGAAATCTATACAAGTCTAGGCTTCCTTTGTCACTGGATGATGGATGTATTTAGAAGCTTTCCCAGCAGAAACCACCAGTCTGCCCAGCCCATTTAGGGGAAACAGTCCTGGGCCACCCCTGGCTGTGGATTCCCACTACACGCAAATTCTCAGTTCCCAGCTAATGGAGCAAAAGGCCTTCAAGAGCAGAAGGGAAGAAGCCAGGGGAAGGCCCCTCCTTTCCCCCCTCGGCACCGACCACCCCTCCCCCCACCCTCACACTGTTCTCCTGAGCCCCCTCCTCCTTTCTTGGGACAAACACCCCGCAGTGTATGTGGGCTGGTTCTCCCCTGGAAAGGCCAAAGACTGCATTTCTTTGTACAATTAAAGCCTGAAAACATCTCTGCCCCTTTGTCCATGGCTTGGGGATCAAAAAGAAGGGGAGGGATGAGCAGAGAAAGGACACTTTTTGCCTGTGTCTTTTATGTAAAGGAAACCTTCCAATGTAATTTACCTTCAAGGCCCCAAGGCCAGGACGCCTGGAGCTGGGGCTCTGGCTGCCACTTAGTGAAGCCCCATGACTGGGTTCCACTAGCCACAGGAGAAGCCACTTTCAGACTGGAGTATCCAGGCTCCCAGTGTCGCTGTTGCATGGAACTCAGAATACAGTGACCTCTAAATCTATCATCACGTAGGACAGAAGGTTCGAGAACACTGTGAACACAGCTGACCCATGGGTCACCTGGAAACCAACCATAGTGAGCACCATTTTAAGTTAAAATACTCTAGGTTACGATGAGAGATGATGGACTCTGAAAAACAAACTGAGGGTTCTAGAGGGGAGGGGGGGAGGGGGATGGGTTAGCCTGGTGATGGGTATTGAGGAGGGCACGTTCTGCATGGAGCACTGGGTGTTATGAACAAACAATGAATCATGGAACACTGCACCAAAAACTAATAATGTAATATATGGTGATTAACATAACAATAAAAAAAATTAAAAAAAAATACTCTAGGTTACGGATAGCTTGAAGGGTCTCAGTTTGCAGAAGTCCTTAAGGTTTTCTACCGAATATCTTCATGTCATTTTTGGCACCTCAGTTGAACAATTTTTGGAGAAAAACCTTATCAGAGTATTTGATCTCACTTGATCAGGGTGGCTTTTTATTCCTATTACCATAGCATACTGTCACGATTCCTGTTTTCCATTAATGATTTGTCATGTAATGCCCTTAAGTCCTCAAGAAAACTATTTCTTTCTTTTTTTATTTTTTAAATTTATTTATTTGATAGAGTATGCAAGCAGGTGGAACGTAGGCAGAGGGAGAGGCAGAAGCAGAGCCCCACTGAGTGGGGAGCCCCATGCGGGACTCGATCCCGAGATCATGACCTGAGCTGAAGGCAGACGCTTAACCGACTGAGCCACCCAGACATCCCCAAAAAAACTATTTCAAAAACTTAAGATGGCACATTGTGTTCCATCTGACATGTAGTATTTTGGAAAATGAATTAATACGTGGATGAATGTATAAATCATAAGGAGAAGCACAGAAATGCAGAATGGAGCTATCACCATAATTGAAATCATGCCGACCATGAAGGAAACCAGGAATTACAATAGTCGTTCCGTGCACACACAAATCTGAGGCTTAGCATAAATATTTTTGGAACATCTTAACACTTTGTTAGTGTTTTCCTTTCTCCATTTCTAGTAAATCTGACAGGTAGAGGTCTCCCTCTTCCAGCCACCCAAACCCATTTAGATGACACTTGGTGGCGTGTCTGTTACGCGGCACCATACTGACACAGACTCAGACCTCCCCTCCAGTGCTTGGATAAGCCAGTGGCTCCAAGGACTCCCAGGGACACCAGGGAATACTCTGAGTTCTAAGAGAGTCAAGGAATGAAAACCTTCATTTCTCAGGTCGGCTTTTTTCTCTACAGCTTGTCACTGGCTCTGTTGGATCAGAGTTGGGCACACCCACTTCCTGCGCATGCGCCTTCAGGTTCCACTTGGTGCGTGCAGGAAGCTGCGTGCCTGTCCTCTGGCCTGAGTGTGAGTCCCTGGTGGCAGACCCTGGAGCACAGGGCAGACCCGGGGCAAGCGTGCTGCCCAGTGGAGCTCGTCCTGACAAGCAGAAAGAAACAAGTGTCGCACTCTAAGCAGTCACCATGGAGGGGGGGGGGACCTTCATGTAGACCACTCTGGCAGCTCTGACGGAAGAGTGTTGAGGAGTATAAAGCCAGGGGTGGGAACCTGGAGGAGAGCAATTTCATCAAACCTGCAAGAGATGACCTTGGCTAAGCCAGTGGTTGCAGGAAGAGGGGAAAAGGGAGCCAGGAGGAGTTTAGGAGACCCAGTCTGCAGGGCTTTGCGGCTGGATATGAATGGGGGGATAGAGGGAGCTGGGGCCAACTGCCAGGCAGGCCCCTCGGGCCCTTCGGGGGCTCCCAGCTGAGACAGGGTATAAGCAACAGGGCAAGGCCTTGGGACCAGAGCTTAGCCTGTTTCTGAACCCGGCCCTCGGGCTCTCTAGGGGATAGAAATTGACAAAAGGGGGCACCTGACCAGCTCAGTTGGAAGAGCAAGGGCTCTTGATCTCAGGGTTGTGAGTTCTGGTTCCCACCCTGGGTGTAAAGATTACTTAAAAATAAAATCTTTAAAAAAAAAAAAAAAAGAGGGGCGCTTGGGTGGCTCAGATGGTTAAGCGTCTGCCTTCGGCTCAGGTCATGATCCCAGGGTCTTGAGATCAAGCCCCACATCAGGCTCCCTGCTCCGCGGGAAGCCTGCTTCTCCCTCTCCCACTCCCCCTGCTTGTGTTCCCTCTCTCACTGTGTCTTTCTCTGTCAAATAAATAAATAAAATCTTAAAAAAAAAAAAGAGGGGTAGCTCAGTCTGTGGGGCCTTGGGCTCTTGATCTCAACCTTGTGAGTTTGAGCCCCGCCTTGGGCATGGAGCCTACTTAAAAATAAATAAAGGAAGAAAAGAAGAGAGGGAAGGGAAGGGGGAAGGCGAGGGAAGGGAAGGAAGGAAAGAAAGGCCAAACCGGAGTTTTAGGCAAGGCTTTATTGGGGTTTATGCTCCAGGGAGCCCGGAGGAGAGGTCTTGGAGAGTTTCTTAAAGAAATTTAGACTGCGAAAAGGGTGAGGATTAAGCTTGTAGAGGTGGGGTTTTTCGGCTCTTGTGTACTTAGAGATTATGCTTTCCACACATTGCCTGTCTCATTAGCATGTTAAATCTCCACCCCTGGGCGTGACTTTTAGACTATAAAAGTGGGAAGGGCAACCTGAGGGTACTCCAGGGGCTCACTGCGCATACTCCCAGAGGTCCACACTGGCGCAGACTGGTTTGGTCCGCATCTCACTAGTTTTTTGCAGGGGCTGACTCCTTTCTTGAAGCTGACGTCCTGTTCTCTGCATTCCTGTCAAATATATTGCTCAAGAAACACAGATTCATGAATTTTCTTTTAGGGAGTTTTCACTTTACAGTATAGTCACATCGCTTTAAGGTTCGGGGAGGGCCCCCAGTCTTGTCCCTATTCTATCTCAACCCTAGGGACACAGCATAACAAGGTGAGCCTCACTGTAAGGTGATTTCTCTCTAGAATTTGCCAAGGGCTCCAAATAGTTTGGTTTAACTTTTTTAATTGCAAAAAAAAAACCCCTGAAAATGTAGCTTTATGGGTTTCCCCATAATAACTGCATCCCCTTGATTTAGATTCAGTACCTGCACTTGACCCAAAGAGGGTGAAATCGGGCAGCAGGTCTGGACTTACAGCCTCCCTGTGCCAGTGCCTCTCAGCGTCCTCCCTGGCGGAAAGTCCCACCCTTGCTCGCACGAGGCGGCTACCTCCTGGGGAGGGTAACGAGAAAGAAGACCCTGACAAAAACCACACGGTTCCATGGTGCTGTCTGCTCCATTCTGTTGGGGGTGGAGAAACGTGGTAAAAAGAGATTGGACGTGCTGCTTGCCAACCAGGTCATCCAAAGGGCACAAACGTGAAAACCACTACGTGGGCCGCATAGTTCAGCTAAATGTGAAGTCATCATACCTTCTTACTGCAGAACTTTGAAAAATAGCGTGTAAGAAGCTTGGGCGGGGGCTTGAGTAACAGATTTTAGCTCATCTTAGGCCTCAGAGAGAGGCTTTCCACCTTGTGGTCTTGCATTTGGGTTCACCCTTGGCCAGGTCTCATTAAAGAGAGATGTGGGGACTTGAGGAAAGAGAGATATGGTCAAAGCCACGGGTGATACCAGAAGTCTGAAAGGACAAAAAGGTGCCTGAGCCTGGCTGCGAGTTTATTTTAGGCGTCCTTCTCCAGGGGTGCCTCCAGATTCGGCAGAGGACCGGCTCAGACTGGCACGTGTGTGCCTTAAATTCTGTGTGTGTGCTACACTGACTGTCTCTCCACAAGTCATGGCACATCCAACTGAATGGGAGTCACACTTCACTCCACTCTTTCTGTCAGCAAAGGGCAGGCACGTGCTAATTGTTCACTGAATACTTTTTGATTGGATAAGTTCAATTTCCCTGTAAAGTTGGACTCTGATTTTAAGGAATTTAAGAAGAAAGCCGGAAAAGCAGTTGAAATAAGATTCCTCCTTTCACAAGAGATATTTCCCAAGGTATCTGTTGGTATATGGAGCAAAACCAGGATATCATTTTTACAAGGAGATAGATTTCAATATATTATTGAACAAAAATATTTATGTAAAATAGTCTATGTGTAGAGAGAGATGTTTAGAAAACTAACTCTGGGGCTGCCTGGGTGGCTCAGATGGTAAAGCGCTTGATTTCAGCTCACGTCATAATCTCAGGGTCCTGGGATCAAGCCCCATGTCAGGCTCCGTGCTTAGCGGGGAGTCTGCTTGAGAGTCTCTCCCTCTCCCTCTGCCCCTCCCCCAACCCCCCACTCACGTGCACTCTCTCTAAAATAAATAAATAAATCTTTTAAAAATAAAAGAAAACTGTCATTGATGAAATATCATTGATGGTGGTATTTCGGCAATTCTTTGAGTTTTCTGCATTGTTTTAGTTTACAACAACCACATAATGGTCTACACAATTATTTCGATAAGAGAAATAGTAAATTACTTAGACTGTCAACATTTGATGAGGCTTAAATATCTACCTTAACTATAAATGTTGCTAATGTAATACTACATTACCTGTCTTAGAACAACACATAAACCCACAAAAACAGGATATTATTTGGAATTTAAAATATTTATTTTGAAATTTTTAAGTTATAAAAGAGTCGACACCCAAATATTTTATAGTTTACTGACATACATACTTTTATTTTTATCTACAAACGTACAGCAGAATTATCAGATAAAAAATAAGAAATATGTTTTTCAAACCTCACGGCCAATAAAATTAACAAGTCAGGAAACGACAGATGTTGGCGGGGATGTGGAGAAAGGGGAACCCTCCTACACTGTTGGTGGGAATGCAAGTTGGTGCAACCACTCTGGAGAACAGTATGGAGGTTCCTCAAAAAGTTGAAAATAGAGCTACCATATGACCCAGCAATTGCACTACTGGGTATTTACCACAAAGATACAAATGTAGGGATCCGAAGGGGTACGCGCACCCCGATGTTTATAGCAGCAATGTCCACAATAGCCAAACTGTGGAGAGAACCAAGATGTCCATCGACAGATGAATGGATAAAGAAGATGTGGTATATATACACAATGGAATATTATGCAGCCATCAAAAGGAATGAGATCTTGCCATTTGCAATGAGGTGGATGGAACTGAAGGGTGTTATGCTGAGTGAAATAAGTCAATCAGAGAAAGACATGTATCATATGACCTCACTGATATGAGGAATTCTTAATCTCAGGAAACAAACTGAGGGTTGCTGGAGTGGTCGGGGGTGGGAGGGATGGAGTGGCTGGGTGATAGACATTGGGGAGGGTATGTGCTATGGCGAGTGCTGTGAATTGTGCAAGACTGTTGAATCACAGATCTGTACCTCTGAAACAAATAATGCAATATATGTTAAGAAAATAAAGAAGAAGAAGATAGCAGGAGGGGAAGAATGAAGGGGGGAAATCGGAGGGGGAGACGAACCATGAGAGACGATGGACTCTGAAAAAAAACTGAGGGTTCTAGAGGGGAGGGGGGTGGGGGGATGGGTTAGCCTGGTGGTAGGTATTAAAGAGGGCACGTTCTGCGTGGAACACTGGGTATTATGCACAAACAATGAATCATGGAACACTACATCCAAAACTAATGATGTAATGTATGGTGATTAACATAACAATAAAAAAACCCCACCTCACGGCCAAGACACCCCTGCCACAGAGCCTACAGTTTGGCTGGGAAACTTTGCCCATACCAAAAAGCCACACAATGTATTACATCAACAACCATTTTTGAGAACCTACCGCATGCCAGAAACTGGAATTAGGCACAAGATGCAGCGTGCACATATGTTCAGTGTCCCAGGGAGATGGGCATATGGCCAAGCCAGTTTGACACGGACTGGTCACTTCTGCTGGAGGGAAAAGCAGAGGCCATTGCAGGCAGGTGGTGGAGGAATGGCAGGGGCAGCTGCAGTTGTGCAGGCCCAGAGCTGAGAGAGCATGCCCAGGTAACTTTTTCGGGCATCCTAGCAGATGCAGTGTGGGGGATCCCAGCCACAGGTGCAGCTGGAGGCTCAAGAACGATGGGCCGGAGTGGCCTCTGGGGGTTGGGGGGCGGTGTGTGATAGAGAGCCAAGCCGAAGTATCTGAAAGCCCACTACGCCCAAGTCAAAGGTCCCAGGAAAGAGAACAAGATTGTAGGGCATGAAATAAGACGCTAATTCATTCCAAGAGGAAAGAAAGTGTGTAGTGATGGTCCATTTGTAGAGGAGGAAGCTGTAGAACACAGTAACTCTCGAAAGACACAACCTTAAAGTTACAGGCCTTCAGGCCTGAGGAATAACCTGAGCAGCGGAAGTGGATTTCTGTCTGACTGGAAGCCTGGATGCAAGCTGCTGGTCTCACTCATGCAGGCAATGAATGCCATGACTGGTTGAGGGTATTTGCAACAGGAATTGTTCCCTAGTGGGAAGCAGAAGGAATCCAGTGTCTCCAGACCTGACAGACAGGAGGGGGGCCAAGTGGATCCAGGCCACCTGCAGCCCCCTCCCCAACGTGACCCTTGAGAGCGACAATCAGAACCACTGGCTCCAGGCAGCATCTGCTTTCCCCCTGGGGTCTTTAGGTCTTGAGAAAGAGTTCAACACACTGCTTCCTTCAGCAGGAAAGCTTTGCTGCAAAGTCAGCAAGGCAAAACCGGGCACTTGTGACTTAGTGGTTCCCCGTTCTGAACCACGATCCTTATCTTTTCAGCCCGGAATCAAGTTCATTGATGGAAAACATTGAAGACGGTGGTGTAGTCTCTACTGCTGTATAACCTACTACTACTACAAAAGTAGCTGCTTATAACAACACACATTTATTATCCCAGAGTTCCCGTGGGTCAGGAGTCTGGGCACAGCTTAGCTGAGACCTCCGCTCGGGGTCTCACCGGGCTGAAGTCAAGATGTCACCTGGGGCTGTGTTCTCATCTGAGGCTCAGGATTCTTTTCCAAGCCCACTGGCTGTTGGCAGAATTCAGTTCCTGGCAGTGGTGGAACTGAAGGCTTCAAATCGTAGAGGTTGTACACCAGTCCTCCCACAACATGGCAGTTTGCTTCTTCGAGACCAACAGAAGAGAATCTCTGCTGTTTCAAATCTCTGACCTCTAGATGCTCTTTTAAAGGGTTCCCCTGACTAGGTCAAGCCCACAGATGACCACAGAGTCTTCCCACTTTTGCCATACAACATAATTTAATAATGGGAGTGGGCATCCCCTCATCTTCACAGGCCCTCCTGGCAGGGGGCTACATAAGAATGTGACTCCCTGGGAGTCACCTTAGAACTCTGCCTTCCACACCTGGTCTCCAGCACTGTGTAACTCCAGTTTGAAAGAGAAGAAGGAATACAGTCCTGGAACATCCAAGGGAAAACAAACAACAAATTAAAGCAGTGTGTTAGGGTTCTCCAGAGAAACAGAGCCAATAGTACAGGGTGGGAGGGAGAGAGATTTATTGTAAGAAATAGGCTCATGCTATTACGAAGGCTGGGGATCCTCATGACATGCCATCTGCAAGCTGGAGGCCTAGGAAAGCCGGTGATACAGTTCCAGTTTGAGTCCAAAGTCCTGAGAGCCAGGAGCACCAACGGTGTAAGTCCCAGTCCAAGGACAGGAGAAGAATGATGTCCCAGCTCCATAGTCAGGCAGGCAGTGAAGTCTCCCTTCCTCCATCTTTTTGTTCTACCCAGCCCTCAACAGATTGGGTGATGCCCACCACATTGGAGAGGACCATCTGCTTCACTCAGTGCACCAACTCAAACGCTAGTCTCATCCAGAAACACCCTCACAGACACACCCAGAGATAACGTTTAACCGAACATCTGGGCACTCTATGACCCAGTCAGGTTGACCCATGAAATGAACCATCCATCACAAGGAGCTTCTTCAAAAAGACGGGCGTGGTGGCTGGGGGTGGGTTCTGGGAGAGTGAAGGGGAGGAAAATAGGAAATCAATGTGAAGCTACATTTCTCTGTGCACGTTGATAGAGTCTTGGCCGATCTCAGATTCTGCCTAACTCACTCCACCCCCACATGTGGAGTATGAGAGTGGGTACCTGGGACACACAGGGACAGTTAGGAGATGGGGTGGGACTTAGATGGAAGAAGAGCCTGGGGTTGCTTGTCTTGCTGAGAAGTGGATTGTCGTGGGCAGGCAGTCTGAGACGGGAGAGCACCTGAAAGCTCAGTGGGCATCTGTGATTTTTTTTCTGATTACCATCTAAAGATAACACTGATTGTGGAAAGGTGGAAAGAGAAGAGGGGAATCGGGTAAATTAAATTACATTTCTTTAATGTGAGTGTGAGGAGTCAGATCCAGATATATTTGTTGTATGAATACTGATTTAAAAATAGCTAATAAGGTGTTGATATCTAACTCTTTTTTTAAAAGATTTATTTAGTTATTTTAGAGAGCGAGAGCATGAGTGGGAGGGGCAGAGAAAGAGGGAGAGAGAGAATCTGTGAGCACAGAGCCCAAAGTGGGACTCGATCTCATGACTCTGAGATCACAATCAGAGCTGAAACCAAGAGTCAGACGCTTAACCGACTGCACCACCCAGGTGCCCCGATATTTAACTCTTAATACTTTATTGATACATACTTTTTAAACATTTGTGTATTTATCTACTCATAACCTTCTGCTCCAGGTAGCCAAGAATGAAAAAAGGAAATGTTTTCTGAAGCTGATTGACAACGACCATTGAATGTAAACACTTATTTTCTAGCTAGTCTACTAATTGATTCTTACCAATTCATTCTGTTTACTTACTTGTGGAAGCAGCCAACTTCCAAAATGGCCCCCTCATGGTCCTTACCTCCTGGTATTCGTGTCTTTGTGTGGTTGCCTCTCACACTGAAGAGAGCTGACCACAGTAGGAAGCAGCAGAATTGATGGTGTGTAATTCCAACTGTAGGTGATAAAAAAGTGTCTT
The DNA here is from genome assembly GCF_003265705.2 of Callorhinus ursinus. Lineage (NCBI taxonomy): Eukaryota > Metazoa > Chordata > Mammalia > Carnivora > Otariidae > Callorhinus > Callorhinus ursinus. The sequence goes on from NW_027397091.1 coordinate 15,281,252, forward strand.
CTGCCTTGGTCTCTCTTAGATTGCTCACCTGAGGGGAAGTGGGCCACCGTGTTGTGAGGCCACTCAAGTAGCCCAGGGAGAAGCCCACACCAGGAAGAATGGAGGCCTCCTCACAAAAGCAGCAGCATGTGAGCAAGCCATCTGGAAGCCTATCCTCCAGCTCCAGCCAAAATTTCAGAAGACTGAGGCCCTGACTGGCTTTTTTAGGGCAACCTCATGAAAGATCCGAAATCAGAACCACCCAACTCAGCTGCTTCTGAATTCTTAACCCACAGAAACTGCCAGATAGTAAGGCTTTAATATTTTAACAAAGTTTTGGAGTAATTAGTTATGCAGCAATAAAAACCTAATGTAATTAAATATTTACTGAGCATCTCTTGTTTGCCAGCTCCTGGGTTGAGCGAGAGATAGCAGATGGCAATTTTCCTGCAAGGGAAGTGGAGGGTCTGGGGTGAGCTGTGGGCACCCTGGTGGAAATGTCAAAATGTCAGCTGAAGCAGGGAGGGGGTGAAAAGTCTAGAATTTCTGAGCAAATAGGGCTGTTGAGGTAAGATGGTGGTATTAAACGAGCTCAGAGCAAGCCCTCTCTAAACACAACAAAATTATGAGCAGATAAGTAAAACACACACACACACACACACACACACACACAAACCTCACACTATTCAAATTTTAGAGCAAGGGGTGTCCAGAGGTAGAAGTTTCTAGAAGTTACATGATACTCCATGAGGCTAACATCTCCTTTAACAAAGCAGTCTAAGGGAAGGTTTCTAGTAGTTACATGTCTCATACTCCATGAGGCTAACGTCTCCCTTAACAAAGCAGTCTAAGGGAAGGGTTCTAAAAATCTCTAATACTGCCCCAAATTTGAAAACAACTGAGAAGCAGAATATACTAGCCAAAAGAAAGGCATGAATGTCCCTCTAACAGCAATCTGTTCTTAACAACTACATGGTCAGAAGAGAAAAGAATCAACCAGATTTCACCAGTTTCTTTTTCCATGCTTGGAGAAAGTAGGAAAGGGAATTCCAGGAAGAACAAGAAAAAATAAGAAAAGCACCCACAACAGCCAGGGATGAGAATGTGAGTCAAGCCTACTAGTGGACATTCTACAGAAAATCATATTTGAGAATGCCAGTCTCTTCTGCAAAATCAGAAAGGATTTGGGAACTCCTCCCAAAGATTGCCTCTTTCCCTTCTGTTTGATGGCGGAAAGGAAGTTTCTACTGAGCAGATGCAGGATAAAGTGGGGGAGGGGGCTTGAGGAGAGAATAATAAAATTTTTCATGTTGAGAGTTGGGGTCAGAAGTAGAATTTCTGGGGCACCTGGGTGGCTCAGTCGATTAAGCATCTGCCTTCGGCTCAGGTCATGATCCCAGTGTCCTGGGATTGAGCCCCGCATTGGGCTCCCTGCTCAGTGGGGAGTCTGCCTCTCCCTCTCCCGCTCTCCCCACTCATGCTCTCTCTCTTTCTCTCTTGCTCGCTCTCTGTCCCTCAAATAAATAAACAAAATCTTTAAAAAAAAAGTAGAATTTCTAGGGTTCTAACTGCATTAGAAGTAATTAATCTAAAAATTGAACCATTTATTACTACCCAGCTGGAAACATGGGGACCCCAGGTCAGGGGCCTGGAAACTGCCATTTATATAAAAATTACAATAAATAATAAGTATTGGATTCATATCCACTAAATGTTTTTTGTTTTTTGTTTTTTTAAACTCAAGGTGATTACTGATTGAGCCGACCTCTGTCTACTTCCAGGCCACCTCATTTATTTTTTTAATTTTTTTTAAAGATTTTATTTATTTATTTGACAGAGAGAGACACAGCGAGAGAGGGAACACAAACAGGGGGAGTGGGAGAGGGAGAAGCAGGTTCCCCGCGGAGCAGGGAGCCCGATGTGGGGCTCGATCCCAGGACCCCGGGATCATGACGTGAGCGGAAGGCAGATGCTTAACAACTGAGCCACCCAGGCGCCCACCCAGCCACCCAAGCGCCCACCTCATTTCAAGTAACCCTCCCCTCCCCTATCCTGGTGGTGGGTTAGGGGTCTGATAGCAAAGCAGACATGAATGTTAGGTCACTCTGGTCCTTCTCTGAGGACATGTTTGGGGACCGGGTGGGCCAGAGTGGGGAGAAAGGGGTTCAGCTTTGCCAGAAAGTTATCTTCAGCCCTCACTACTTGGGAATTTGCAGGAAGTGAGGCTCTTGCTACTTCGAGCGGCTCTACATTCACACAAATTGAAATAGTGGCAGCCAAACGAGAAGTTAACAACCGATCTGAATATAAAAACACAAAAGAAGGATGATGAAAATTGTATGACCCCAAAACCCAGGCAACTGGCCGAAAAAAAATGTGTAGCCTTATGCAAAAAAGGACACAAAATGTACATGTGTGTGTATTGTCGATTTTATTCAAGTCGGGGGTAGGAAAAAGAATCAATAATCAATGACTTTGTAACAGAGGCTGTGATGGTCCTTTTTTTATGCATCATCTTGCCTGGGCGTCGGTCCTCAGTTATGCACACACTAATCTAGGTGTTGCCAGGACGGTATTTTGTACTGTGATTAAAGTTCTTAGCTGACTTGAAGAAAGGGAGATCATCCTAGCAGGTCCGGGTCAGCCTGATTCAATGGGCTCCAAGCCCTGAAGGAAAGAGATCTCCGTGAAGAAGGAGTTCTGCTGGTGGGCAGCAGCTTCGGCTGGCCGTGCCTGAGCGGTGCCAGCCCACCTTTCCTGACACCTGCCCTGCCACTGGGGACTTGCCCAGCTGGCCTACACAACCACCTACATCCGTCCCTTGCAGTGAGTCTCTTGATACACATCTCCTGTGAGTCCTGCTTCTCCATCTGAGCCCTGACTAATACAGAGCCCCAAGATTTATGCCTACAACTCATGAGACCCTGAGTTATACTGAAAGCCTTCTCCCAAATCTGCACGAAAAATATAAGATACTCAACTGGCCAATAAACACGTGGGAATTCATTCACCTGGATGGTCACTGGGGGGAATTTGGCAAACTCTAAGGCCACTGGACCCCTGTGGGGATGTGGGATGAAGCTACAAAGTGAGGGTGGCTCCTCCAAGAGTTGCCGCCGAGCCTCAGGAGGAGTCTGTGGCGAATCCAGTTGCAGGGAGGTCGCTGTGGCCTGAGTCACCAGCCACCGGATGCTCAGCTAATTGTCACTCCATGTAGCACCCGGCACCCTGAGCATCAACCACTGGACCTGAGCTGAGCCTGCAGGGTGGGGCTCTGAGGTCAGTGTCACTGCCGCCCTCCCTGGCATCCTGGGACTGGCTGGCTGATGGGTGGGGGCAGCTCCCACCAGACCTCCCCCTTCCGGCAGCCTGGGTCAGGGACCCATGCCATGCACTCTGTGGTACACACAGAGGGGCATCCTCCGCATGCCCCTTAGGGCAGCGCTGACTACCTGGGGGTAGGGAATGCGGGCAGCAGGAAGGGCAGCAGACTGCCTCCAGTCATTAGCAGAGAGCTGCCTGGCCCGAAGTCACAGCTGTCCTGGGGCAGTGGTGGCCCTGTGCCGGAGCTACAGCTGTCCGGGCACCGCAGGATGATGGGCAATCCTCCTCCTCAGCACCCTGCCCCAGCGCGGCTGCAGCTTTGTGGGGGCTGTGTCTGTGTTGATGTCTCCTGCCGTACCACCCCCTTCTTCCTTCCACAAGGGCTGATCCCCCATAAACACGCATCCTCTTCTCTCCCCCATCCCCAGCTGTCTCAGTCTGCTTCTGGAGAGTCCAGCCTGGGATGCCTGGAACAGGCTCCATGCCAAAGGGCACCAGGGTCTCCTGCAGGTCACCTGTGGCCATGAGGAGGGAGGAGGGAGACTGGGCCCAGAGGTTCCGGTTTGTCCTCGCTCATCCCTTTTCGGCACTCACCTTTCTTTCCCCACTGCGGCCCTGCTGAGCTACAGGGGTGCCTGGCCTGTGACCAGCCTCACTCACTCACTCCCACGACTGCGTGCAGTCCGGTCCCTTTCATTACCCCTTACTCAGCATCACTATGGTGGTTCTGCTCCCATTTCAAGCCCTGATACAGGGACCCAAGGAAAAGAAAAATAAAACGTCACGAAGGACAAGAAATAACATGAACTTTGAAATCAGAAAGGCCTTGCCTGAAACATGTGTTTAACTTTACTTTTCCTGAAAACATAGAGTTCAATGTTTATATAATGCTTTACATAACCCTCCAGGATTTCATCAGAGAGTTCCTGGATCTGAACCTATGTTCTTGCATCTTGAGCCACCTGTTCACTCTGTACATGAGGCTTGATGGAAACCCAAAGGTGATTTGTGCTGGCAGTGGCCTTTAGCGGAAGGCAAGATCCCTGGTAGGAAATGTCGGGTGTGCGCTTTGCCTCTCAGGTACAAGGGCAGGCCCTGCCCCCAGGAAGTGTGGAAACCCAAGGAACAGTGGAGATGTCCTTCCTGCACTCAGGGCATGAAAGTTACCCCTGAGAGCTCCAAGAGAAGAGATTCTGGAACCCACGGGCCCATGGGGCCTCCCCTGTTCCCTGAGCTCTGGGCAAAATGGTCTTGAACTCCACACCCTCCTCCCTGAGTGTCAAATCCAGAGCCTGTAGGGTGAGCCGCAGCACCCTCTGGGGCCCTCACCCACCTTCCTAGCGTGAGGGCCGCACTTCGCTTCTGCCTTTGGAATCTGGAACCTCGTGCTGTCACTCCTGTGGCCCACCCTGCACCGCACCATAAAGGCAGAGAAGTCTGGGAGGGGTAGTATTGCACCGGCTGAGCTGACACAGTGCACACCGCCCCCGACCCACGGGACCCTGGTTACCTTGCAGCAGCCCCCCAACACAGACGGCTGAGTGTGACAGGGGCCGGCCAGTGCCCCCCAACCCTGTGTCCGGGCATCGCTTCCAGCAACTCTGCACCTGTCCCCGCCGCCCCAACCACAGACAGTCGCTCCCTCAGGAAAGCAGTGCAGGTAGTGATGACAACAACCACTCAGCGAAGTCGGTTATTTATTGTGCGGAATTAATCATTCAGAATTAATAAATACTCTATCAACACACTTTAACAGAAACTATTTAGGGACTGCACGACTGCAGCGCTATCACCCAAGGACTGAAATAACAATCTGAAAAAAGACATACGTCAAAATGACACATTCCTGCAGATGGCTGATTCAAGGCTTGTTTGTCAACCAAAGAACAATAGGAATATTGATGAGCTCAACATCAGAAACAACATTTTTAAAATAAACTTGATCTTTATGTACTCACTTGGAACCACCTACGAGATATATTAAGGAAAAGAACAAGATGCAACACATCGGGAGAGTGTGTGGTTCGCTAGTACTTGTCTTAAAGAGGGCAAAGAATATATCTGTTATCTATATTTGTATTTTGTGTATACCCTCTATGTACAGATGCATATATTATATACATGTGCTTATATAATCCTATACTATTTCTGGAAAGACACAGATGACACTGGTATCATTGGTGCCTCTGAGGAGGGGATGTGGGTGGCTGTGGGACAGAGATGGCAGAGTTTTTACTACATAACATTTCATACTAAATTTTTAGCTTTGAACCATGTGCAATTATTATCTACTGAAAAACAAATTTATTTTTTAAATTTTTTTAAAGATTTATTCATTTATTTGAGAGAGAGCACATGCTTGCACACGTTCAGGGAGAGGGGTAGAGGAGAGGGAGAGAGAATCTTACGAGCAGACTCTGTGCTGAGCATGGAGCCCAACGTGGGGCTCGCTCTCAGGACCCTGAGATCACAACCTGGGCCAAAACCAAGAGTTGGCCACTTAACCGAAGGCACCACCCAGGCGTCCCCTGAAAAATAAATTTAAAAGAAAATTCTAAAATAAGCAGCAAGAAACCCTTTAAAAAGTACATGTTAAGTTCATCACCATCCACAGCATATTGGGAAATACCCACATGGTGGCTTACAGTGTCATATTAAAAAAAAAAAAAAGTCTTATGAGTTCCTCTCAACCTCAATTCTCAAACCACAAATACACATCTCAGAAAGAAACAAAGAAGAGCCAGAACTGGATGGTTTCTTGCAGCTAGGTCCTGTGCAGGCCCTTGGGTCTAAGAGTCATCTAGGCCGAGCTTAGCAGCAAAGAGTGAGGTGACGACATCATCCCCAGTTTGCAGAGCCAGGTCATACGGTGTCTGGCCATTCATGTTCTTCTTTTGGATGCTTGCATTGCATCTGCCAAGGGAATGGGCATGAATAGAAGGACTCAGGCACCTGAACCTGAGGGCCTGGCTCTTCCCTGACACAGAGGCCGGTCTGGGAGCCTCCTGGCCCCACCTTCCTAAACCTGTCCCCAAGAGGCCACTACGACCCCCACTCTCAAAGGAGGCTCTACCCTGAGACCTTTTGAGGGGCTCTGTGATTTCAACATGTTCAATTGCCAATCCTGCCCATTGGCTCCCATTGCATCGAAGTCCTACAACCAAGTATGTTTGGTGGGGGGACAACATTTCCATTGTGCTTTTAAGAGCCCTCAGCGCTGGGACCCACAGTGGGATGGTGGCCCCCATTCACAGGGTTAACTGTTCAGGAACTAGGGCCTTCTGAAATCATCACAGGTCAGCAGGGGACCCTCAGAAATCTCCCTTAGAGGCTGGAAACGTACCGCAGTAAAGCAGCGACACACTCCCTTCCTGCCAGGCCAAGCAGAGTTGCTTCATGAAGAGCTGTATTTTGGAGCCTGTTTGGGGTGGGGGAGAAAATCATCCTGCTAAAGCAGTTGTAATGCAGGATGCTGTGGGCATGCAGACAAAATCACACCAATGACACCAACCCTCCTTCATCTTTCGTCTTTCCTTTCTCCCTGGTAGCACAACTGTTACTTCACCCCTCACATTCTTTGGGTCTTTATTAGGCATTTACCACTGGAACTTATATGTATTCCCAGGGTTGCCACATCTCCTGAGTAGATGCATGATCTTCTTTCATAACTCCCTCTACACTGAGAGCAGAACGCACCTTCCATTTATGAGGTGGGGAGGGGGCACCATGGCTGGATTTTCTGTGTAACCACAGTTCATTGTGGGGAAGCAGTGAATTGTGACTGCTGACTCTAACTCTGTCCACTGCTCTGACTCCAACAGGCAAGGACGCTAGAGGGGACACCCTCTTCTGTTCAGAGCAGAGGTGATACCTGTGAGTCTGTTCCTCTGAGTAGCTTGGTGTTATATCACCAGACCTTCTAGAATGTGTTTTGTACAGCAGGTACACCATGGTGTTCTGTGAATTTGTGTTTTAAGGAAACTCTACTATGAATGCACAAACTACTCAAATGGTTTATTCAAATCTATGTATCATGGTAGATGAAGGTACATTCTCTCTTTGTAAATCATGAATTACCTAATAGAGTAACTCTCCACAGTTGAACCTCTAAGAAGCAGACTAGTGGTTACATCCACCCCTCCCGGCTACTGGGGCAGAATTAAGAGACAGAATGTTTGAAATTGCCAGTGAAGGAGGGTAGATGTTGTCCAAAAGCAAATGGCACTTCTCTTTGCCCATCTCTTAGTGAGACCTTGAATCTGTGTTCTTGAAATCTGCCGATAAGAGGAATCAGCTTTGGTGGAGGATGTGTACCTCTCCTTAGCCATCCCTTTGGGTTGAAAATGAGTGTATTCTGGTAGGAAAGAGACAAACATTGGAAACAGAAACACTAGGGAGGGGCTTTCTGTTACCTGCCAAGCCATTGGACAGAAGTTACCTGGTGTAGAGACCACCTACGCTGCTTCTCTCCACTAGTCAAACAAGCTGGGAATGCGGGGGAGGAAGAGTTTTTAAATCCTTGTTTGCTAAGGGACAATTCACTGAACCTTTTTTATGGGAAAGCCAGATCTCTGGATGGCTTGTGCCTGAGGAGCAGTAGGATCGATGGAGTCCTGAGGTCATGTTCCTGGATCTACAGAGGTCCAGCCAGGGGGTAGAGGTCAGGCTGACCCAGGTCTAAACACTTCAAACTAACAAATATAAAGCAGACAGCAGAGTTGGCTCTCAGTGGAGAAATCCGCTTTCTTCTACTGGCATAAACTAAAGGGGAAGAAGAGATCTCTGTGCTCTATTTTGAGGGAGGGCTCTGGTCTAGCTTTCCTCCCTCCCCCTCCATGTGAGCTAGATTCTGCTAACCATGCTAATGCAGTGGGAGTGACAACGGGCTATTACACACCGTTCAGACAGATGGTACAACCGCAGAGTTAGACTTAGTAGAGATCACGTGTGGGTAAATGTCAATTTATAGAATGGTAATGAAGTAAGAATGGAAACTGAGGAACACCAAGGAAAAACGGGTAATCTGTTCCATGTCCAGAGTAGTCCAGAGTAGTTTCTTCCTCTCAGCGGGACTTCTCATAAGCATCAATTCAAAATCTGTTCAAGAGATTTTGTACCAACCACAGACATTATACATAAGTGCTCCAAGAAAAGTTTGTCTGAATTGTACAAATATAAAATACACCTTCATGCCGAACATGGTGGCATTATTTTTATGAATAATGATAACCCAAGTGTGGGTCAAACGAAGAAGCTGACAGTATGAAGAATGTGAACCCCAGGGAAAGGTGAGCAAGTAAATTCCAGCCACCAAATACGTCCACCAAATGGGCCAAACGTTCTACTCTAAAACAAAACTAAAAAGAGGTTGTGTCTACCTGATATAGCTGTCCTGTTGGACAGAAACGTAACAGTGCACACAGAAAAATTAACTGGCATATATTGTGAATAAAAACACTGGAGTTAAAGTTGAGATGGAGGAAAACAGAAGCAAAGCTATCTAACTTTGTTCCACGTGCTGGCTTGACACACTCAGCAGCACGATTCTCTGGTGGGCCTTGATCTGGTCTCAGAAGTAGGTCAAGGGGCAGCAGGGTCAGATGGCTGCAGGACCCCTAGAGAACTCCCAGTTTGGCAACTTAGTTGGCAGGCTATTAGCAGTTAACATGTGGAACCCGTCCTCAAGGAACTGTCCACCCCACATTTCCAAAGTAATTTCAGAGAACAACAGAATCCCAAGGCTGCGAGAGGTCAAGAGGCAGGAGAGGCCCGAGACCAGGGAAGTGGCAGAAGTACCCAACAGGACTTGGTATCTGTCCATCCTGCTTCCCAGCTGGGGAAACCAAGGCACCAACCAGATCATGTAGTGAACTCGGATGTGCAGTGTCATCCCCAGTGTATCAACATCCAGAGACACCCGGAGAAGGTTTTCTTTGTAGAGTGACTTCATGGCCACATTTCCATAGGGACTACACTGGGCCCACTGTTCTCTTAGCGGTCTCAACAGTTAAGATCAGGAGGAAAATAATGTTGCTTAACATCCCAAGGGGGAAGGATTTGCCGGCCCCCCCTCAGTGTAAACCCGAGAGCTAACAAAATTTATCATTTATAAAAGCTACAAAAAATTCGGCAATCCAATAATCCACTTAAAAAGTTTTTGTTTTGCCCAGGTTTGAAAAATAGTGGCAGTGAAGTCTCTTATTAAGGCCCAAATGGGTTAAGATGGTTCCCAAGCGGTGCCAACGGATCGGGTCATGCGTGTGGCTGGACGCTGCTAGAGCAGGGCCCGGAGGCAGCGGCTGGCTGCGCCGGAACTCTCCTTTGACGGTGTCTTACTTACGGGCCCCAGCGCTGCTCCGTGTCTGCTCCTCTCTGCACGAGAACCGGAATCACTTCGTGGCGCGTGTTCACAACAGCCACGGTAATCGCGGGTCGCTCTTCACTGTCCCTGCAGTTGGGGTCCGCTCCCTGCAGCATAAGGGAAAGGACAGACTTGCCTCAAACCCTGCTCTCGGCAGCACCCAGCTGCCATCCTGCGAAGTGTAATGCATATGCTTGCCGGAACTAAACTGCTTTACCTCAAGAGAGAACAGAATCAGGACACCCAAGATCTAACCACCCTAACTCGGGTGATAAAACTTCTGCTCCCCCCATCAGGAGGGGCAGGCATCCCCCCGAGCCTCGCTTCTTTAGGAAACATGAAGGTCACATGGGGTCACAGGCCAGGGATTCTGTCCACATTTATGCACATTATTTGGGCTCATATGACTTTTCTCTTTGCTGTAAAAACTAGTAACCAGGAACAATTACTGGAAAGTTCTTGACTAGCCATTTAGTCCACTTCCAGGCAGTTTTAAATGAAATGGCACTGTGGTTGGGCGCCTGGGTGGCTCAGTCGTTAAGCGTCTGCCTTCGACTCAGGTCATGATCCCAGGGTCCTGGGATTGAGTCCCACATCGGGCTCCCTGCTCGGCCGGAAGCCTGCTTCTCCCTCTCCCACTCCCCTGCTTGTGTTCCTGCTCTCGCTGTGTCTCTCTCTGTCAAATAAATAAATAAAATCTTAAAAAAAAAAAAAAGAAAGAAATGGCACTGTGGTTATCACAATACTGAACAAGACTTGCATCTGAAAGAGACAGAGGTGAAATGTGAGGCTGAAATCCTCAGAGAGACTTGTTCTCTGAGTTGTACTTACCTCCTCAAGCAGCTGTTCAATCACAGAGACTCTCCCTTCCCCTGTTGGTCCAACTTCCTTCAGCAGAAGCCTGTTTTCAGGCTGCAGGGTTACACAAGGTCATTTCCACCGCCGTGAAAACGCACTGTCTCCCTTGCCCAGACCCAATTCCCAAGGCAAACACTTCCTCTCTAAGGTTAAGTTCTGAGCTCCAGGGACAGGTGAGTGTGAGCGTGTGTGTGCGTGTGAGCATGTGTGTGGTCTTCGACACCAGCAGCATAAAAAAACCTAGCTAATGTAAATCTTCCTGGTCTCTGAAACCTTGTCTCGGGGAAGAATACCACATTGACATTGTTTTATCTTTATTAAGGACAGGGATGCAATGAGAAACCTCACCACCCCCAGAAACCCCACACTAGTTTTATTACAAAGGAAATAAATATTCCTAAGAAAAGCAACCGGGTGAATCCTAATATTTCCTCTGCACAGTTTTATAAAGGGTTCAGAATCAGCCTAAGTATGACTGTTCAGAAAACATGCTCACCTGAGGCATGAGTGAACTGATAAAGTCGAATCTTGTTTGGGGGAAGAAAAAGCTCTCACCTATCATCAGAAATCTGAAGAATTTATTATATGCTCTGTTTTCAAAATGTGATGAAATTCCCCTTGCTATGCAATCTTTCTTTATATATAAAGGATTACAAAGGCTGGTTGCCACAAGGCTGAAGAGACAGTCTAGAAAGCCAGAGACATTGCTTTCAGTATGTTTCCATCACTGGTTCTGAGGGTGACCTGGGGTGGTTTGTCCCAGGACTCCCGTTTTCCTGTCTGTAAAGAAGAAATAATATATCTACCCCCTCCTGTCTTTCTGGGGAGCCATCAGGATGAGGACATTGGTCAAGGCCTGCGAGCCTTCTGGAAGAAAATCCTGGTTTCAGGCTGTGTCCCTTCCGCCCCCTACTCTAAGGTGATTAGCTTGGAACAAGGTACTCTATTATTAAAGTGAACCCCTAGAAAGTCTGGGGGGGCACATTTGTTCTTACTGAATTCCATTCCTTATGGAAACTTATACTAGAATGCACTAGAATGTCACCGCATGAGGTCTGAGACCTTTATAGCTTTTGTTCATGATTTATTTTCACCACCGAGAACTATGCCTGGTATATGTGTGCTTCAAATAACCACTGAATGAGTGAACCACTGGATGCTGTTATTATTTGTCTGATACTTATCCCCTAAACACAAATGAGAAAATAAAGGCACATAGCAATGGGGAGATTTGGGTCACATACAGTGTAAGCAGGTATAGTCTCCAAAACTGTTAAAGTTTATGTAACTCTATACTTCTCTTCTACTCAATGACAATATTTTAAACTGAGAGAAGACCAAGAGTGCAAGGAATTATACACAATACATGTTAATATAATTCTAAGGTCTTCTTTCCAAATTTATTGGTGTTTATGAGATGCAAAGCACGTGGTGGGAAAACACAAGATGAGGCGAGAAGTCACCTGCCTTTGGAGAAATAATGATACAAGCTGGACACCAGTATACACACCCCTGAGGGCACCCTGAGGACCTGGCTCCATGGAAGGTGGAGGAAAGAACCCACACGTGCCCATCTTCATCTTGGGGGAAACCCAGGCTTTGGGCTTGTTGCTAAGCACATCTGTCTTCCCTACTGCAGCCAAAGAGGACCGACTGAAAGGCAAGGTGAGGGGCTGAACAAGGGCACCCACTGTCTCTTTCTCCAAAGCTCCAGTTAAAAGTGTTCAGTGTTCATGGTCTGTACTTTTGAAAAACAAAACTCTAACAGCTGTGGGAAACTCTGGAAGGGTGCCATCAGTGGATGGGGAATTGTGAGGAATTCCAAAGACTGGAAGTAGCTGGAATTTGGCTGAGAGGGAAAACAAAGCAAAGAAAAACCAGCTGAAGATGCCAGAGATAGTAGTCTGTTCCCTCCAAGGGGCCCTGCAGAAGCTGAGTTAATCAACAAGGAGGGCCAGTGTTGGGCGCAGGCTGGATTCATAAGCGTTCTATGAAAGGGCTTTGCTGGTGAGTGGCTGAGATGAGTGGTGTCCTCCTCTCTCTCCTGGGCTCTCTGCTTAAAGCCTGGTAACTTTTTTTCCAGAGAGTTCATGATCTGCCTAACAAACTCTTCTACTGGGAGTACTGGGCCCAAGACGGGCAGAGCCCAGACCTCTGTGACAGACACAGGGATGGAGAATAAGGAAGGAAGGACAGCTCCATCTAGGAATGAAATATGCTAGAGCCCTTCACAGCACCATCCTCACCTCCAGAGGAAAGGCAGCTTAGGGGACCCCAAGGCTTTCTCCTGCCCTCCACCCAAATACCCTCCAGGTAGGCCTGCCCCACAGGATGCCCATCCATCCCCATGGGGACCCGAGGCCCACACACCCATGGCAGGCACTGACACTACTCAAACCAGCCCTTCACTTGTCAACGTGATCTGGCAACCAAGGATCATCACATATTTGAGACCAACCAAAAACAAGACAGACAAAGATGGACAGACAGAACTGACCCCAGAGGAAACAGAGGAGATTCCGGGAACTAATAAGAACTTTAAAATAATTCTAATTAATAATCTCAACATATTTTAAAGGATTCCATAAAATAAAAATACACTTCTAAAAAAGGAACAGAAAATGAAAAAGTATTCTTCCATTTAAAAAATCTCAAAGGAGGGCCACCTGGCTGACTCAATCAGTAGAGCATGCGTCTCGATCTCAGGGTCGTGAGTTCAAGCCCCATGTTGGGTATGGAGCCTACTTTAAAAAATAAATAGAATGGAATGGAATGGAATAAAATAAACAAGATAAAATAAAATGAAGTAAAATTAAAAAATATATCTCAAAGTAAAACATTCAACAGCCAGGCCTAAGAAGACAGCTATAAGGACAAAGGAGTACACATACTGTGAGTTGCTCCTTTTCTTGAAACTTTTTGGTCTTGAAATTCTTTGTCCTCTTGACTTTTTCAGTGGTGTCTGAGGTGCTTTGGCTGTAGTCACTCACTGAAATGACAGAATCAAGGACTAAAACAATGCCCCCCTGCCACATATAAAGAGCTATCCTACTATCATGCCCCTCAAGAGGTCAGAAGAATAAAATGGCTTGTATAGAAATGTCTATTTTATTGACCCTCTCAAGAAGGACTCCTGAAGCCACTCATCTCAGCCCAGGACCAGAGGATGACTGGGAAGGAGGGGAAGAAAAGGGGACTATGGTTTTTTAAGCCCAAAAGAAAACACCCCCCACAACCTATCTCCCCAAGCCCTGTGAAAGATTTCAAAAATCTCACTCCTAACTTTAGAGAAGCCAGAAGAATAAAATGGCTGGAACATTAAAGGAAGATGTGTGGTTGGGCTGGCAAATTTTAAGCAATTCCCTGCTGTCCTTGCCAGGTCAGTGTGTTCCTGGTCGACTGTCTCAAAATCACTGGAAGGGTACAACTCACCCAAGCTGGACCTGCTGCCAAGTGGCCCATCACCACCCTTGGTGACACTGCTCAGAAAGTGGCTGCTGAAATCCACAGCCTTGCTCAGGTAAAGGTTCTGGGCAACAGAAAAAACATAGGCACTGTGACTGATGAGGCTGCTGTATCCCCACAGAAGGAGTGCTCTCCCTGCTAACCTGTTCTTCTCTTCATTAACGACCCCTCTGTCTACACATATAGTCAAGCTGGAAGCTGGACATCCCCTCACTGGGACATTTTGTCCATTCTGCCTCTTAAGTGGCTCCTCAGCCCGGCCCCTCCTTTCTGTCATTATAGCCACAACCCCCTCTTCATACACCAGGATCCCTGCAAGGGATTCCCAACTGGCTCCTGCCAGCCCACCCTCCACGTGGGTTGCTCCAGTAACCTTTCTACAATTTATATGTAATGGTGTTCTTCCCCTGCTTCAAACCCTTCCATGTCTTGGAATAAGGGTGGCAAGATAGGGAAGCTCAGGCTACAGAGTTTGAATCCTGGCTCTCTCACTTATTAGCTCAGGGACCTTGGAAGAAGGTGGCTAAATTTCTCTGTACCTCAGTTTCTTCACCTGTAAAGCAGAAATATCATGGCCTACCTCAAAGGGATGTTGGGAAAGTAAAACAGGGAAAATGGAGGTCTATAAAATTAGGATAGATGATGCACAGTCCAGACCTGGAATTCTGATTTTACCTGGGTCAATTCCACAGCGTAGCATCCTGTCCCACCCTCGCGTGGCTGCCTCTCCCACCACAGGGAACCACCTGCTACTGCCTGAACACTAGAACATACAGGCTAAGAAAAAACATATTAAATCTGGGGATAACTACTCCACTTCTACCTGATAGACAGCGTGTTGTAGATGCTCTTGGTGCCCACCCAGTTCCACTAACTGATTAGCATATCCCTCCCAGCTGCCGGGTGGGCTGCTAACACCTCACAGCTAGCCAACTGCCTCTACAGATGGGTGCTGCCTTGCTCTAGAGGTTACATCCTTCCTTCCCTTGCCTCACCTGGGACAACTTCATGGTGTGAGCCACACTTCAGAGCTCCTCATGGATCAGGCTGAGACTAGACTTTAGGTATGACCACTCAGCCCCTTCCCCTGCCTTGACTCATGTCTTTCACTCCCCTTCTCATGTACCTCCCTGACCCAAGTTCTGCTGTAGCCACACAACTGAAAACATGGCATTCAGTGCTTGACTTGACTTCAAAACACTTTTGTGTGTGTCAGTGGACTGCATTTTCCCAGCCTCTGAGTTAGGCAGAGCCCATGTGTCTATCCTAATTTTCAAGACACCGCTAGCCCCCTGATGGGTCCATGGTCAGGGCCTGATATACGCTAGTCCCCGTGCTTTTCCTTGCCTTCTTTACCCATCTTCTTAATCCATTCCTTATTCTTTTGTATATTCTGACTTCTTGTCCAGTGAAACTACAGCTGCCGGTATGAATCAATCAATGTTTGTCACACGCTACAGGCACTGTAGCAAAGTTCCAGTCACCATATGAGAGGGCAGATCAAGGGAGGCAGAGCCACAAAGTTTGGTTTATTTCTTAGAGGTAGATAGGTGAAAGTACATACAGGCAAACATTTTTGTCAGTCTTTCACCTATACTCAGACTTTGGTGAGTATAAGTATGCCTGAGAACCAAAGGACTGATAGGGTGGGTAATAATTCCTGTTCTTACTACATCTTTATGTGCCTGAGACCTGTCTTCTCTGAGGTTCAGTACAGTTACTTATCTATTTCTATGAAATTATTGGCCTTTTAGCCAAGTCTTATAACATTTGGAATTTATGCCTTCTATGGATTTCACAGAAGCACTTTGATAGAGTGTAAGCTATAATTTACTAGTTTGGTTGATTTTCAAATGAATAGCTTCTAAAGGTTTTACTCACTTTGTTGGATACTTGAATATAATTCAGCTGGATGCTAACTTCATAGCCATCTTCATGGACAGTAGCGGAGAGAAGCTTTTAAAAAAGCATTAGAGAGAATTCACAACCACGCACATGGGTTTAATGTGCTGAGCCAAGAAATCCTGAGATGTTAAACAGTAAATTTAATCAAATATTTAATGAACTCAAAAGAAGACAAGAAAAGAAAAACAAAGGAACAAAAGCTAGGTGAAATAGAGTATAAGTAGCAAAATAGACACAAATCCAGCCATATCTACAATTCTATAAATTGTAAATGAACGAAATTAACGTTCCCATCAAAGAGCAGAGACTGCCAGGCTGGATAAGAAAGCAAGACACAAATTTATCCTCTCTAAAGAGACACACTTTAAATTTAATCAAGCCACCTGGCTGGATGTCATCACCTGGGTGTCCTGAGGGACCAGGCCTTGGCAATCAAGGGCCAAGTTTCATAGTTGAGCAGCTTTCTCTGTAAGTAGCCAGAGGAATTTCGATCAAACAGGGGTCAGCAAATGCTTTAAGGATCAGAGAGTAAATATTTTAGGTTTTGTAGGCTATATGGTGGTTGCCATTGTAGCATAAAAGCAGTTATGGACCATAAGTAAATGAATGAGTGTAGCCATGATCCAATAAAACTTGATTTACAAAACTGGGTGGCAGGCCTGATTTACCCCACACGCCATAGTTTATAGACCTCTGGGTTAGGCCAAAGAATGAATAAACCACCAAAATAGATTATCAAAGGAAACTGAACAGTACTTGACAATGAAATAGCTTCAATGTTGGCCTATTTGGTGGCAGAGGATCAAACAGGCTGATTTTCAAAGGTTCCTTCTAGTGTCATACAAATGGAAGAAGAGATCTTCCCATAGAGCTCTTTATAATGATGGTGTAATTCTAGAGAAAAAGCTTGGGGCTCAGGGTCTGACAGACCTGCTTCAAATCCTGAATACCCCGAGACCCATCAGTGCAATCCTGGGCAGGTCACCAAACTTCTCTGAGCAAGTTTTCCTGGGTGTCAAATAAGGTTTGTTCGGATTATCTACTGCAGTGTAAAAAAAAAACACCCTAACTTAGTGGCACTAAACAACAACCATTTTATGAAGTTTGTGGCTTCCAACAGGGTACAGCCGGGATAGACTGTCTTTGCTCCATGCGTCTGACACCTCAGCTGGGAAAACTCAAATGGCTAGAGGCGGCTGCATGTTTGGAGGCTGGAACGACATTTTCTCTCATCACTCATCTGCCTGGCTCCTGAGCCAGGATGACTCAAGTACTAGTTGCAGCTACGGCTGCAGAGGGGTGCACCTACATGTGGCCACTCCATGGGGCTTGGGCTTCTCACGGCAGGGTGGCTGGGCTCCAAGAAGGATTGTTGGAGGGGAGCATGCGCAGTAAGACAGGAAGCAGTGTGGCCTCGCAGGACCACACCTTAGGAGTCCCATAGCATCACTGCCACCACACTCTGTGAGCCCCACTGCCACAAGCCCGCCCACATTCGAGGTGAGAAGACACTGACTCCACTCTTTGAAGGGAAGACTACCAATGAATTTGTGGCCATTAAAAAAAAAAAAAAACTGCTGCAAAAGTAATATTCCTACCTTATAGGTTTGTTATGAGCGCTAGAGACTGATGAACACAATGCACACAGTGAGTGCATCAGGAAATGGCAACTCTTATGATTACTATTGCTGCTAATATAGACTGGATTTAAGTGCACAATTTGGCAAGACTAAACTCTTCTGGGTTTTTTAGCTCTGAGCACCAGAGTCACCATAGCATGTGGGATCTAAAAGCATGGAATGTTCACAATTTACTATCTTATAGGTCAGGTGCCCAGAAGCAGACTCGGAGACAAGGCTCGTGTGCAAGTGACTTGTTAAGGCAGCGCCTGCAGGGGAGGACATAAGGAAGTGTGTGAGGCGGACGTGATAACCGCTACACTACGGAAACGCTCAGGACATAAGGAAGTGTGGAGGGCGCCTGGGTGGCTCAGTTGGTTAAGCGACTGCCTTCGGCTCAGGTCATGATCCTGGAGTCCCGGGATCGAGTCCCGCATCGGGCTCCCTGCTCGGCAGGGAGTCTGCTTCTCCCTCTGACCCTCTTCCCTCTCGTGCTCTCTGTCTCTCATTCTCTCTCTCTCAAATAAATAAATAAAATCTTAAAAAAAAAAAAAAAAGGAAGTGTGGAAAACAGGACAGGAAAGGGAAAAGAGCCAAGCAAAGTGCAGTCTCGGGTGAAGTCAGTGGAGGGGACCTGCAGCCTGACCCCATGCGACTCTCTGGAGTGGAAATTCCGAGCAGAGCTCACCCACCTTTCCCATTCTGGGTTCTGCGATCAAGGCCCGGAATTCAGGGTTGTTCTGAGCATAAGACCTGAGGTGGGCAGAGATATGATCCAACTGTTTTCTCCAGTATCCTAAAGAAAAAAAGAAACCCATCCTCATGGGTAGCTCTTCTGAAGCCAAGAAAGAAAAATGTTCCTGTGCAACATGCGTTCTCAGGTTATTTCTCTTTGCCAAACTTTGTGATGGTTTTTACTTACTGAAACTCAACTAGGTATCAGAATAAGTTCCATTCTTGCTCCCAGGTTTATTTTTTACACATGACTGATCACAGAATAGTACAGAATCTCAAAAAAATGTATATTTTGATGGCCCCATATGGGGTCTTTTTCTTTTATTCTTTTAAAATTAATCATATTGAGGGGCACCTGGGTGGCTCAGTTGGTTAAGCATCTGCCTTTGGCTCTCAGGTCATCATCTCAGGGTCCTGGGATTGAGCTCCACATCGGGCTCCCTGCTCAGAGGGAAGTCTGCTTCTCCCTCTCCCTCTGTTCCCCCCATGCTATCACTATCTCTCTTTCAAAATTTTTAAAAATAAATAAATAAAATTAACCATATTGAGATATAACTTTTAAGTGTACAGTTTGATTTTCAGCAAGCGTATATATCCCGATCAATATGAAGGACACTTCCATCACTCCAGAAAGCTCCCTTGTGCCCATTTGTCATCTGCACAGGGTTTAAAACACATTTGAATTCAATCACTGCCACCACTTAACACTTGGGAGATTTTGCATGAGTCTGGATTTCTGGTTTCTCATGTGCAGGCAGGAGATGCATTTATAGGAAATGTCCAGAACAGGCAAATCCATCAAAACAGAAAGAAGATTCGTGGTTGCCAGGCACCTGGGAGAGGAGATGTGGGGCATGATTGCAAAATGAATACTGGGTCTACTTTTGGGGTGATGAAAATATTCTGGACATACAGAATGGTGATGCTTCTATACTGCTCCTAATGGACTGAATATCACTAACTATACACTTTAAAATGGTTAAAATGGTGAATTTTGTTTTGTGAATTTTAGAATGGTAAAAGGAGAAAGATAATGGTAGATAACAATAATGACATAGACTAACAACATTTCTACTGTAATGACAGCAATCCATACATGCTATTTGATTTACAGACTAAACAATGGAGCTATGAATCAAAACATCAGAGTACTGGGGCGTCTGGATGGCTCACATGGCTCTTGATTTCGACTCAGGTCATGATCTCAGGGTCCTGGGACTGAGCCCCATGTCAGGCTCTGTGCTCAGTGGGGAGTCTGCTTGCGGATTCTCTCTCCCTCTCTCTCTGCCCCTCCCCTTCTCTCTCTCTCAAATAAATAGAATCTTTTTTTAAGAATTAAAAAAAATTAAAACATCAGAACTCTACAAGTTTAAGAGCTATAATATGAAGGAAAATTACCTAAAGAAAAACAATGGAATTTATTTCTTATGTATAGAAATAAATCTAAAGGAAGAAAAAATGCAATTTTCTTTCCAAGAAAGAGGGAGTTCCCTACTGACAAGAAAGTGTGTCTTTTCCCCTCACCTCTTCCTGGGCTGACAGCTGTGAGGAGAGGTTTATGGTCACTCATCTTCTCCTGCCTCTGCTTCTGAGAAGCCATTTCCTGTTCCTTTTTGGCTAGTAGCGTGCCAGATGGGTAGAACAGGCCAGCAGTCTGTGTGCCCACGTCCTTCCGAGTCCCAGCATTAGGTCTGGGTAAAGGAACATTTAGGGACTGCCAGGCAGATTGGGGCTATGAGCAAGGCAGAAAACAAAATACTAGAATATGATTTAATTAATTCTTCATATTACTTATAGAAATGAATTCTAATCCGAAGTAAACATATCTCCGAGAAACTGTACTTTGAACTAAAAAGAGGTTTTTAGCCCTTGCCTCACCTTCCTTGCTTCTGTCTCTCCCAGCAACTCCCATTCTGATCTATAAAACCAGCTTTATCTGCTTGGCCATTTACTATATCAAATTCGTCCAAATGAACTGATATTCTCTGTCTTGCTGCCCGAGGCTTGAAAGAAATCTAATCTCTCAGTTCTACAATCCAATAGAACATAAACTTCACTACTTATCCACAGTCAACCACTAGTCACCAGGATTTCTCTGAGATACTCCTTCATCTGGATGTGGGGACTTGAGAGGACCATCATGTAACGTTATGTAGGTTGTGCACTGCACAACATCACTGCATCTAAAGGGATACCATTCACACTGTGAGCATTATATATTTGCATATTCATTAGGACAATTTTTCTGGTAGATGGAAGAAAATGTCTTTCTAACAAAATTAGTATATTAAAAATCAATTTCCAAAAGATTGCAGTCAAATGCCTTGAGGAAAGAACCCTTTGTCTCACTTGCATATGGTTCTATATGGGCTACCGGCAGCCCCAGGATCCATAAGTCTCAGTCTGGGTTAAGAAGGCCATGAACTCCCTAAAAATGAAAGCAAAGTTGCTGAGTGCATGTGCATTCTCTCTAATAACTATCAATCTTCAAATTCTTCTAGTGAAGAGCTAAAAAGAAATCTGAAAAGCCTTTATGTAGCTTAGAGAAATTTATAAAAGGCTAACGCCAAGCTTGTTAGAGATTAAGTCCTTCTGAAGATAATCCTGCAAGATTTTCCTTAAACTGTGCGCTGTTGTTATAAATGGCAAAAGCAATTTCATATGCTTGATGTAAGTTTTCTAAAATATAAAAGAGCAGGAGCAAAGTTCCTGGCAGGCTACATAAGAAATTCATGAAGTATGTCTGTCTCAGGGCGCCTGGGTGGCTCAGTCAGTTAAGTGTCTGCATTCCACTCAGGTCATGATCCCAGGGTCCTGGGATTGAGCCCTGTGTCTGGCTCCCTGCTCAGTGGGGAGTCTGCTTCTCCCTCTGCCCTTCCCCTCCCTATCCCCCCACTCCGCTTGTGCTTCTCTCTCTCTGTCTCTCAAATAAATAAATAAAATCTTAAAAAAAAAAAAGTATGCCTGTCTCATGTATTTTAAATCCATTTCTCCCTCATGACATTGTATTGATTTCCATTATTTATATTAGTCTTGCAAATGCAATTAGACCTCCATCTACTATAGATAAATCTTTGAATTCTGAAGAAATCACTTGAGTGTTTAAAGCCTAAATTGATCGAATTTATTTACACATCTAGTTGAAAATCCAAAGGAAAGGTCTACATGTTTCGGCTGTCTTTCCCCGAGTTGATCCACAAGGTGGAGGAAACAAATTCAGTCTTAAGCTCATCCCCCTGGCACCAGTGCTTCCTACAATGGAGGCCTCACCTCAGCAAAGGGGCCAAGTTCTCCAGCAGCTAGAGCCAGGCTGTTGTCCAGGCTAAGTCTGGCCAAGGACTTCACATAAATACCACAGGAACCACAGAATCGGGCAGATGGGTGATTGCTGGCCCCACATTTAGGGCAAACAGAGTAGCAAGCAGAAATGCCCGGCTAGAGGACAGAAAATATTATTACACTTTCATAAATATTAGAGTCCTAATTTTCCCACATAAATTATTCTCATACCATACAATCCCCAGCCATCAAAATAACATATGCCTATACCCCTGATCCTGCAAGTCTACCTTCTAGAACTTATTCTCCTGATGGACAAGTACACAAAGAAGTATATTTAAGACCATTCCCTGCAGGATTGTGGTTTTAGAGAAAATAAGTGGAAAACAACCTAAATGTCCAGCAATAGGGGATGGCTTAAATGTATCATGATACATACAGATGGCAGTATGTTATAGAGCCACTGAAAAGAATGAGGAAGTTACTAACAAGGTACATTGCTAGGTGAAAGGAACAGATTTAGTGTTTCTATGAAACTACTAGTTTACTTAATAATGCTTTTAATGGCTCAAAGAACACACACACTAGGTGATTGCTTCTGGGGATAGGTGCTGTGGGCCTGGGATGAGAAGGGAGATTAATCCTTCACAGGAAGCGTGCTGTATTATTTACATGGGACACTTATTCAAAGAAATGACTTTAAGTGTTTCATTAAAAAGGTAAGGGGTGCCTGGTAAAGCCTCAGTGGGTTAAGCATCTGGCTCTTCATTTCAGCTCAGTTCATGATCTTGGGGTCCCGGGATCAAGCCCCATGTCGGGCTCCGGGCTCAGTGGGGAATCGGCTTGAGGATTCTCTCTCTCTCCCTCTGCCCCTCCCCCACTGGTGTGCTCTTTCTCTCTCTCTCTCTCTCTCTAAAGATAAGAAGACAATTCCTAAAAGAAGAAATACCAAGAGTCAATAAATGATTGAAAAAGTTTAACCTCAAAGAAATGCAAAGCAAAACAGCAATAACAGAGCTTTCTCAATTTAACAGAATCCATTATCTCTGTCCCCAGATTCTTAGGTAAATAGGTGCTAGTACTCAAATCCGAAGAAGTGATTTCTGCAAGGCAGGGGAAGAGGAGGAACTGTCCATCTCTAGGGTGGTGGTGAGGCCTCGGCGCCAAGAAGCTCAGATTTAAAATACCCACCGTGGATCCACACCAGTCACAGAAGCAAGCTTCCCGGCGGTTCCTGCGACCACACTTGGAGAAGGAAATGGTCTCCCCTTTCTGAGTGGGCAGAGGAGGGGCTTTATCTCCACTGCGCATGGGCTGGGAAACACAATGGCTTTTATCAATAGGCAGATTAATACTATATTCTGCAATCTCCCTCTGAATCCAGGGGAAAAAAGCTCCAAATCATTGCAAACCCTGGAATAAGGTATTTTTGCCCCAAAGAGTAAAACTACGATGAACTTCACCAATTAATAAATTCGTACAAAGAAGACACATTCCGCAAGTTGATGAAACTGGTGCCTCATGCATCTTGATATTCCTCAGTATCTTTAATACCAAACGTAGCAAGCCTACCATTGATTTACCATAACGATATTTATAAAGAAAGAATGTAAGCAGACTGTCACAACTGAGGTTTATCTTCTTTCCTTTAGGGCTCTGGTTTCCATCTGGAAATGTGAATTTATTTTCCACCCCTGACACATGAAAAGAATTATTTTATTTTAGGGAGAGAGAGAGAGAATTGTTTCGTGAGAATTTCTGAAACTTTGTGAGGTAGGCCTGGATTCCTGCTACTTCCTTATTGCCTAGGAAGAGATTTTCTCATCGAACAAATGAGGATGAGAGTATTCGTCACTGCTATGTGATCACCTACTATGTGCAGGCACATAGTGCTGAGCACTGTCCTGCTAACCTCGCATCAAACCACAGGACAGACCTGTGAGGTGGGTGCCATCGTGTTTTACAGAGGTTGGAAACCGAGGCATGGAGAAGGCAAGACTCAAGATTTGACCCCAGGTCATCTGATTCTAAAGCCTGCCCTTTATCTACGGCTCCATGCAGCCTCTCCAATATAAGAGTCTCTTCACAGGTCTGTAGGCAGGGTTCAGATGGCTCACGGCAATTAAACATGGAGGGATGCTTACCATAGGGTCAGGCTCCACATGTCAGCTTCCCTCCTTGCTCTTGCTTTCCACTAGATCCTGATTTCTTTAAGAGAAAGGACTATACTTCACATTTTTCCCCCACTGACACAGTACCTTGAACCTTGGCACATCAGAGTTATGCAAATGGTTACTGAATGAATGAATCAATGAATAACTGATACAATTGATAACAACACATATCTCACGCACAACACTAAGAATGTACACACTAGGGAAGATGTTTTCTAAGGACCATTTTTCATCCAAGATTGATATTTTAGTCAACTTTATTTGCCTAGCTATATCCTGTTTTACTTCAGGGACTGTTTTGTTATCCTAAAACAGATATCTATCCAGAAAGATAGAACGAAGATCTCTGTTTGTATAGGCTTACCCTTACCCCATTTCTGTGCAATTAGTGAGAGACTCCTTGGGACAAATCAAGAGAGAAATGCTTTCCACACTTTTGCTTCAGACTTAAATTTCAAATGTATCCTCCTGCTACAACAGGGTTTTGATATAAAATTTGCTGACTTGGGTTTCTAAATATAAAGACTTCAGATCTTTTATTTAAATGCATCTACTGTTGGGGCACCTGGGTGGCTCAGTCGTTAAGCATCTGCCTTCGGCTCAGATCATGATCTCAGGGTCCTGGGATCCAGCCCCCTGTCGGGCTCTCTGCTCAGCAGGGAGCCTGCTTCTCCCTCTCCCACTCCCCCTGCTTGTGTTCCCTCACTCGCTGTGTCTCTCTCTGTCAAATAAATAAAATCTTTTTTAAAAAATGCATCTACTGTTCAGGGTGCCTGAGTGGCTCAGTTGGTTGGTTAAGCATCCAACTCTTGATTTTGGCTGAGGTCATAATCTCAGGGTTGTGAGATTGAGCCTGCATCCGGCTCTGCTCTGCGCTCAAAGCGGAGTATTCTTGAGATTCTTTCCTCCTTCCCTCTCCCTCCCCCTCTGCTCCTCCCCCTGTTTATGCCCTCTCTCTCTCTCTCTCTCAAATAAATAAATACATAAAATCTTTTAGAAAAATAAATGCATCTACTGTTCAAGTCGATTTTTTTAAACATAACATTGCTTTAAAGAAAGAAAAGGTATTTTATTCCATTCATATTAATGCTGCTAAACAAAGAAAAGACATAAGCTATCAGACTGAGTACACATTGTTACTTCTATGGCACTTCGGTGATATATACTCTCATTGCGACATCCAAACTCTGATACACCATTCAAAGAGAAATCAAATCCTGAAAACAAATTCAATTTTGTAATTTTTCCTGAAACGGTTTTGCTGATAAGTGAGACCCAGAGACAACTACATCCCTGACAGGTAATAACGTCAATTTCAGTTGCACGTACTCCTATTCCTTCACTTTAAATACTCCAAATAGGCTGGCAGAAAATCCAGAAGTGGGTACCCACCATGTTCTCAATTTCAAACAACAGCATGGCCCAGTCAGTAAAGACATACCTGACCGTGAATGAAATACAAGTGGGTCTACTTCTCTGCTGGCTGCCACCAGCCTTCTGTGCAAAGTTATTAAATGAAATTGTTAGAAATTGCTGATTTTATTGAATCCCCCTTGAGTTAAGACTTTGAAAACTATTTTGTATTGGTGAATATATAAAGTCCTCTCCACATTTAGAAATATTGCCTTCAGTGTGTCTCTCCAACCTCCTACTTCTTCCCTCCCCTGCAGATTATATTTCTTCATTATTATTGAAACTGGACATTTAGCAGCCACCAAATAGACGCCTAGTCCATGCTGTCAACCTACC
Organism: Callorhinus ursinus; assembly: GCF_003265705.2. Classification (NCBI taxonomy): domain Eukaryota; kingdom Metazoa; phylum Chordata; class Mammalia; order Carnivora; family Otariidae; genus Callorhinus; species Callorhinus ursinus. The sequence continues at coordinate 15,306,700 of NW_027397091.1, forward strand.
TCTTGAAATGAAGGCAGGGCCCCCTCACAAGTGACACAGTATTTCAGGTGAGCTGGATTCCCTGTACCACAGGTGCGGCAGACTACTTTCTCCTTGAAAACAAAGAACGAGAAATACATTTTTCTCTGAGCAAACAACTGTGCAAAGAAATCATCAAGCAGTCTTTTCAATCAGCCAGCTATGGACCCTATTTTAACACCCAGACCCTGAAACTGGATTGGTTTAGGAATGATTACAACATAGTGTCAGACAAAAATCATTTTAAAAGAAACTCTCCCCCCCGCCCCGCCCAAAGAAACAAAACTCAAAATGAACAAACTGAAAACAGGTATTCATTTGGTCTCAGAAAGGCAAATAAAAAATTTTGCACTGATTATGTATAAGTATTTACTTTTTTTCTCCCCAGTGGAAAACATGATGGTAGGGTCTTCATCTCATGGCTTGAACAATAAACAGAAAAGTCCAAGACTAGCAAAAGCTTATCTATGTGTTTACAAGTCATCTTGTAAACAGCCCATGGGGCTTCATGTTAATGAATTTAGGTTTGCTCTATAGTTTCTCACTCAGAAATGCAAAAATGAAAAGACTGTCTTAGAAAATAAATGGTAAGTACAACTTTCCAAGTTAGGAAACTGAGGATAAGTAGCAATAAAGAGAGGAAGGAAGGAAGGAAGGAAGGAAGGAAGGAAGGAAGGAAGGAAGGAAGGAAGGAAGAAAGGAGGGAGGGAGGGAGGGAGGGAGGGAGAGAAGGAAGGGAGGAAGGGAGGAAGGGAGGAAGGGAGGAAGGGAGGAAGGAATATTAAAATAGTCTAACTAGAGTTCAACTATTAGAGGTTTGCTAAAACCTGTTCAGTCGCTGGACTATTCTGCACTATCAGGATCCTATCCCCTTCACTTATCAGTGACACTCAGTGTTCCTTTCTACTCCAGTGCCTACATTTCCCAGGTGTCCTGAAACTGACACCATGTGTTCTGAAGCTGTAGAGGCAAAGAAGATGATCAAGAGAAAGTCCAACTCCCAGGATTGTAGTTCCAATGCCACTAGGTAGGCTATGAAGTCCCTGGCCTTTCCAAGTCTGGTTAATTTCACTCCAAGTGAAATTAAACCAAGTAGAAGACTCCAAGTTCTTGCAACTCAAAGAACTCCTAAAGTGCAAATGGCCGACTGACTGCTGTTCAAAATATCAGAATATCACAGACTCGCTCTCTGTGGATCCTGACACTCCCTGGTTCCAGCATTCTTCAAAGTTGCTTAAAGTCTCTGTAGCATAATCTGCAACTGCCAGAGCTTTTCTGTGAGATTTAGGACTGTGGTCTTCCTGGAGACTCAGAAAAGATCTGGTGACACTCAAGACACTCCTTGAGAAGTGAGTCAAATTTCCTGTCCCTGTGTTATAAAAAATACTGAGATCAAACAAAAATAACAAAGCTGTTTGCTGCAGGAAATATTCTGGAAAGACTATAAACCAGTAAGGCTGCTTACTTATTCAGTCCAACAGCTTACCTCAGGATCCTCATGCTGGCAGGTCCCACAATCCAAAATTAGTATATCCGCACATCGTTAATATTTCTATGTGTGTGTGCGTGTGTGTGTGCATGCACATGTGTGTTCACATGCATGTGTAGTGAGAACACCTAAAATCTACTCTCAGCAAATTTCCAGTATACAAAGATGGATATATTAATTAGCTTGACTGCAGTAGTCATTTCACTATGTACATGTATACTAAAACATCATCACCTTAAACATATAAAATTTTTATTTATTTATTTATTTTGAGAGAGAGAGAGAGAGAGAGAGAGAGCAGGGGTGGGGGGCAGAGGGAGAGAGAGAATCTTAAGAAGACTCCACACATAGCACAGAGCCTGACGCAGGGCTCAATCTCACCACCCTGAGATCAGATCTGAGTTGAAATCAAGAGTCAGATGCTTAGGGAAAATTGGACAGCCACATGCAGAAGAATGAAACTGGACCATTTCCTTACACCACACACAAAAATAGACTCCAAATGGTTGAAAGACCTAAACGTGAGACAGGAGTCCATCCAAATCCTAAAGGAGAACACAGGTAGCAACCTCTTCGACCTCAGCCGCAGCAACTTCTTCCTAGAAACATCACCAAAGGCACAGGAAGCCAGGGCAAAAATGAACTATTGGGATTTCATCAAGATAAAAAGCTTTTGCACAGCCAAAGAAACAGTCCACAAAACCAAAAGACAACCGACAGAATGGGAGAAAATATTTGCAAATGACATATCAGATAAAGGGCTAGTATCCAAAATCTATAAAGAACTTATCAAACTCAACACCCAAAGAATAAATAATCCAATCAAGAAATGGGCAGAAGACATGAACAGGCATTTTTCCAAAGAAGACATCCAAATGGCCAACAGGCACATGAAAAAGTGCTCAACATCGCTCAGCATCAGGGAAATCCAAATCAAAACCTCAATGAGATACCACCTCACACCAGTCAGAATGGCTAAAATTAACAAGTCAGGGAACAACAGATGTTGGCGGGGATGTGGAGAAAGGGGAACCCTCCTACACTGTTGGTGGGAATGCAAGCTGGTGCAACCACTCTGGAAAACAGTATGGAGGTTCCTCAAACAGTTGAAATTAGAGCTACCATTCGATCCAGCAATTGCACTACTGGGTATTTACCCCAAAGATACAAATGTAGGGACCCGAAGGGGTACATGCACCCCAATGTTTATAGCAGCAATGTCCACAATAGCCAAACTGTGGAAAGAGCCAAGATGTCCATCGAGAGATGAATGGATAAAGAAGAAGTGGTATATATACACAACGGAATATTATGCAGCCATCAAAAGGAATGAGATCTTGCCATTTGCAACGACGTGGATGGAACTGGAGGGTGTTATGCTGAGTGAAATAAGTCAATCAGAGAAAGACATGTATCATATGACCTCACTGATATGAGGAATTCTTAATCTCAGGAACAAACTGAGGGTTGCTGGAGTGGTCGGGGGTGGGAGGGATGGGGTGGCTGGGTGATAGACATTGGGGAAGATATGTGCTACGGTGAGGGCTGTGAATTGTGTAAGACTGTTGAATCACAGATTTGTACTTCTGAAACAAATAACGCAACATATTTTAAGAAAAAAGAAAAAGAAGAAGATAGCAGGAGAGGAAGAATGAAGGGGAGTAAGTCAGAGGGGGAGATGAACCAGGAGAGATGATGGACTCTGAAAAACAAACTGAGGTTTCTAGAGGGGAGGAGGGTAGGGGGATGGGTTAGCCTGGTGATGGGTATTAAAGAGGGCACATTCTGCATGGAGCACTGGGTATTATGAACAAACAATGAATCATGGAACACTACACCAAAACAAATTATGTAATATATGGTGATTAACATAACAATAAAAAAAGTTAAAAAAAAAAGAGTCAGATGCTTAACCGACTGAGCCACCCAGTGGCTAAAATTTTTATTTAAATAAATTACTAAATTTTTTATTTAAATATTTTAAAATTTTATTTAAATAAACTATTTTTAAAGCTAGCATGTCATAACTTTGCCCGATCCAACCTAACTCTGCCCTATCCCAATCCTGCCTTGCAAAACTCCCTTTTAAATTTTTTTTAACTAATAAACTTCATTTTCTAGAGCAGTTTTAGGTTTATATCAAAACTGAGCAGAAATTACAGGGAGTTCCCATATACTTACTCCCTGTTCCCACACATACACAATCTCCCCGACTGCTGACATCCCATACCAGGATGGTACTGTCGGTACAACCAGTGAACCCACATGGACATATCATTATCACCCAAAGTCCATAACTGACCTTAGGATTCACTCTTGTCAAACTCTCTTTTTAAAAAATCACCCAAATGCATCACTAAAACCCTATAAACACCTTTCCCTGCCTTCTCTCTTCTGAGATACTATCAAGACAGTCAAAATGGCAGTCTACATACTGTTTCAAGTCCAGTAAACACAGCCTTCTTGGCCAACAGGCATTTCTAATGGTTTTGTTGGTGACTTATTGACACCATGTCATGGCTTACTTCCTTGAAGAGCAGTGACCATGACCCACAGATAGAAAAAATTTTACGTCACAATCACTACACTCACAGATGTCCATAGGGATGACCTGAGATTGAGGCCACTATCAGACTACCTTAAAGAAGATGCTAAACATCTGTGATGAGGACCTTTTTTAAAAAAGTCATTACCCGGGGCGCCTGGGTGGCTCGCTTGGTTGGGCGACTGCCTTCGGCTCAGGTCATGATCCTGGAGTCCCGGGATCGAGTCCCGCATCGGGCTCCCTGCTCGGCGGGGAGTCTGCTTCTCCCTCTGACCCTCCTCCCTCTCGTGCTCTCTATCTCTCATTCTCTCTCTCTCAAATAAATAAATAAAATCTTAAAAAAAAATAAAAAATAAAAAGTCATTACCCTCCGGCACCTAGGTGGCTCAGTCAGTTAAGCGTCTGCCTTTGGCTCAGGTTGTGATTCCGGGGTCCTAGGATTGAGCCCCATGTCTGGCTCCCTGCTCAGCGGGAAGTCTGCTTCTCTCTCTGCCCCCCACCTTGTGCTCTCTCTCGACCTCTCTCTTTCAAATAAATAAATAAAATCTTTAAAAAAAAAAGTCAATACCCTCATATGCTGGGGCGCTTGGGTGACTCAGTCGTTGAGCATCTGCCTTCGGCTCAGGTCATGATCCCAGGGTCCTGGGATCAGGCCCCGCATTGGCCTCCCTGCTCAGTGGGAAGCCTGAGTCTCCCTCTCCAACTCCCCCTGCTTGTGTTCCCTCTCTCGCTGTCTCTCTCTCTGTCAAATAAATAAATAAAATAAAATAAAAAATACCCTCATTTGCTACCTCATCCATAGCATTTGCAGTGTGTCTAGTTGAATGGTTCTAAGCAATTTAGTGGACCCAACTTAGTTATTGGGGTAACATTTTTCCTTACAGAGTAGTTGGGACATGAGAACAATTTTCTAATCTCCCAAATGATAAGCTCTGACAAAATGAAGTGTGGAAAATGTAGTAGGTCATTGCAAACTTCATCTCAAAGTGGATTTTGTAAGTTACCAAGCTAAAGTTCTGCTTGATGCAGAGTTGTGGTTACACTGGCTTTAGCCCCAAATCACTGTGTGAGAGGCAGGAGTCTCATAAGGAGGTAATTGCCCCAGTCACGTGAATAATCAGATCTTTTTCAGTAATGACTTCAAGAGGATCCCAGCCCTAAGCCTGTCAGATTCTAGGAACCCAATATGACTGGAGACCTGGGGGTATACTATATGTGCTAGTTAGAGCCCAAATGAAATTGATGATCTCTTGGTAAAGGAGAATTCATGTGTTCTTGTGAAATGAGAGATGCTCAAATTAATTTCCAACTTTAGAAAATGGCCAATGGAATACATTTGTTTAAAAACCAAAACAAAACTTGGGACACCTGGGTGGCTCAGTCGGTTGAGCGTCCAACTCTTGGTTTCAGCTCAGGTCATGATCTTGGGGTGGTGAGACTGAGCCCTGCCTCGGGCTCCTTGCTCTGCGGGGAGTCTGCTCGAGATTCTCTCTCTCACTCTCCCTCTCCCTCTGCTCCTCCCCTCCACTCACACGTGCTCTCTCTTTCTCTCTCAAATAAATAAATAAATCTTTTAAAAATATAAATAAAACCCAAAACAAAACCAAATCTAAATGTGTGAATACATATGCATGTTTCTGTGCATCCAGAAAAATACATAGAAGGATATTCACTATCATCAGTTATTTCAGGAGGATAGAAATAGAGGTGGGTGGGGAAATTACGTACCTCTTTGTATATCTTTAGGACTATTTTACTTGTTACAAAAAATTAGAAAATTTTTGAAAGTGCAAAATCCTCTTTTCTCCTTAAATACAGGCACCTGTGCCAGAGAGTAAAAGGAGAAACTTCTGCTACTATAGCTTCCAATCCTGGCAGCAAAGAAATATATATCTGATAGAGCAAAATTCCTCAGCTTTGACATGGCCTTTAAATCAACAGAAGAGGGTGCCTGGGTGGCTCAGTTGGTTAAGCGACTGCCTTCAGCTCAGGTCATGATCCTGGAGTCCCAGGATCAAGTCCCGCATCGGGCTCCCTGCTCGGCGGGGAGTCTGCTTCTCCCTCTGACCCTTCCCCGTCTCATGTGCTCTCTCTCTCTCTCATTCTCTCTCTCTTTCAAATAAATAAATAAATATTTTTAAAAAAAATAAATCAACAGAAGATAAGTCTGCACCAGTGGTTGGTAGGAAGAGGATGGATGGTGCTTTGTACGCTATGTGCAGTGAGAGGGAGACCAACACAGAAACAGCAAGGAAGGTCTTCAGCAGGCCCTGCTGGTGCCTTGGGGAAGGTAAGTCTGTTGGCTTCTGTGAACAACAGGTGTTCCCACTGACCTCGGAGGTGCCTCTCTGGGTGAGAATGTTATCTAAAAATCTATCCCCATGTAAGACCTGGGAAAGCCACTGGGATAAAGATTCTCAGCCCAGGGTTTCCAAACGGGTGTCCTTCTGTGAGTAGAAGCAGCAATACTGATTGGCCATAAAAATCAGGCATCAGGCATTTCCCTTCAACATCAGATGTCATGGTGATAAAAGTCTAAAAAATCAAGTCTGATTAAATCCTGTCCCTGCTTTCAACCATTCAGGGTGCACTGGGAGAAATCGGAGCTGCTAAGTACAGTAGAGAAGGCGCCATCTTGCACAGCCCACAGCATCTCCAGCATTTCTGTCACTCAGCAAAACCAAACTGCTTACAAAGTTTCCAGTCTCTGTACATCTTCCTGGAACACCCTCTCCCCCTGACCTCCCACACATACACATGAACAACTTTTCTTTGTCCCATTCCTTCCCCAAGTGCTTGTGCCTCCCACAATATCCATCAGATGACACTCCATTTCCAAAGCTTTCCCTGGCCCCAGCCCCTGATAAGAGTTAGTGAATTCTTCCTCTGTGGCCCCCACCCCCACCCACCAGACTGCTACCTCCACTGCTGCAAGTGTGGGCAGGATCAGGGGCAGTGGGTCTAGGGATCAGAGTCCAGGGAGAGTCCAGGTGCAGAGGTCCAGAGAGTGGTCCAGGAAGCAGCATGCTGGGAAAAGTCACATCAAAGGTGTCTTTGAAAAATCCCCTCAGTACCTGAGGGTTCACACTCGAGGTGTAAGGCAGAACCCAGAGAAATAAAGTGAAGCTGAAGGAAGGTTCATGGCTGCACCATCATGAGGGATGCCAGACTAGGCCCGAGTGCCTGTGAATTCTAGAGGCCGGGCCTAGAGACCACTCCTTCCTCAGACCCCTTCCCTCGATCGTCCCTATTCAAGGAACCCTAAAGTGGGTGTCCAGAGACTATTCCTCAGGCTCATACCACTCCCTGCTCCATCCATCTAACAAAACAATTAGTAAATTTTCATCTACCTGATCCTGGCCTGGCCAGTTCTTCAAAGTCTCATTTCTGAAGGCTTACATTGTTTGGAATACTTAAAAACCTTTCAGAGTGAAGGGGAGCTTGGAGGTAAAAGAAAAAGTGGATGTTCCCTTTCTTTCATAAACTTCAATACAGGTTGCTCATATGAAAATCCACAAAGTCATTTTAGGAGTATTACAGTTCCAGTTGTACATTAAATCCCTTATTACTAAAAACTCTTGCTTTTTTATGTCTCAAATTCTAAATCTATTTTTCCTTTAGTGACATTTACTTGAGATTAAAGAGGAAGTGAATGGGCCTGTAAACTGAAAAATGGGGAAAAGATACAGTTGTACATTCAGTGATTCTACCAAAAATATTTTCTTGGTATGATATTGTCTAGCAATGTTTTCTGAATATATATGATGATGATACTTAAATTTTTCTTTTTCTTTTTTTTTGATACTTAACTTTTTCATCCATGTGACTGGCTATAATCATTCTTTTCTACATAACAGAGATCCATAATCAAATAAAACATAAAACAACTTTAAGGACAAGATGAAAAGTTCTTAACTGCAATATTAATTGCAATGTTGAAGTTTAAATATATAAGGTAAAAAACTGTCTAAGTTAGTTGTATGCATTTTGCCCTCCAAATCCATGTGTAGGGAACACATTTCTATGTATCTCTCTTAACAATTATAGATCCTACTGCCAGGTAAAATTCTTGGGCAGCATGCCTTCCCAAAAATTAGAGTGGATTTTGTTCACAGATATTAGTTTATCAGTTGTTCACCAACTGCATCAGCTGAAGACATTTAACAGCTTACATATCACTTTCTATATATTTTATTCATGTTTTTACAGAATCACATTTCATTACCTTCAAGCGGAGGCTGGCCTGTGGCTGCAGCTGTAGGATAAGAGAGGCCTCACACACCACACAGATGGGAGTGTTCATGGGCACCATGTTTCCACACTCTGCACATAAGCCCATCTGCACAAAGAAAGAGGTTTGTCTTGGGATGCAAAACCTGAAGGTATAAGTAGATCTTCGAATATAAGATTTAATTTGCTTTTGGGGTGCCTGGGTGGCTCAGTCGGTTAAGCATCTGCCTTTGGCTCAGGTCATGATCCTGGAGTCCTGGGATCAAGTCCCGCACTGGGCTCCCTGCTGAGCGGGGGAGTCTGCTTCTCTCTCTCCCTCTGCCCCTCCCCCCACTTGTGCTCTCTCTCTCTCTCTCTCTCTCTCAAATAAATAAAATCTTAAGAAAAAGATTTAATTTACTTTCGTAAAAAATGTTTAAAAATAATTACCTTTATTCTTATTTTTTTATATTGTAAGAACATGTTTACTGTGGAAAATAGAAGTGTAAAAAAAAAAAAAGAAAAAATATCTTACAGCACAATGGAGTAAGGAAACCCACAAATCCTCTCTCCAAAAAGCAATTATAAATTTGGATAAAACTGTCATTTCAGAGTCAAAAAACCATTCCAGATTCTGAAAGTCACCAAAGGCACACAACAAACTGAAAGTGGTGAATTTCAGATAAGAACACTACAAGTCTATGTGGTTCCTGCTTGAGGCTATACCCATCCTCCTCTAGCTCTGTCAGTGTGGCAGCCTCACTGGGGCAGGAGATGCTGTGAAAACCAGCAGCTTCATAGCTGCAGCTGGGCAGGGGTCACTTGATTTGGAGCACTATTAAGATGACAATCTCAGTGGCAAGAAAACAGGGAGGGCCAGTGGCTGTATGAGCCTGAAATCATCATCCTGTTTGAGGCAACTAGTCAGGGATTTAACAGAAAGTTCCAGGAGGTAAGTCAAATATAGGGTGCTTGATAAGCTCCCCACATATCTTTAGTTGACTGGAAGATATACACATGTATAGCATAAACCAGAGTGGGAGTAAGCCACTCATACATTGCTGGCTGATGGAGGCTACACATGGAGATGCAAGGGAGTTCAGTATAAAGTAAAAGCTGAGGCAGACTTGAAAATAGCCTGAAGATTGAATGTTTGATCCAGCCCACACATAGATCCATCAGCAGAGAGTGGAAGCCTTACTGGACCAAGGTATTTGAGTACAACTTCTGGCCAATCTTCAGTTGAGCACTAAGCTATGCAGACCCAGGGGTGACCCCAGGCTTAAAAATAAAAACAAGAACAAAAAACCTGATATCAGGGGTGCCTGGGTGGCTCAGATGGTTAAGCGTCTGCCTTTGGCTCAGGTCATGATCCCAGGGTCCTGGGATCGGGTCCCACATCGGGCTCCCTGCTCCTTGGGAGCCTGCTTCTCCTTCTACTTCTCTCTCTCTCCCTCTGTCTCTCATGAATAAATAAATAAAATCTTAAAAAAAAAAAAACCTGACATCAGTGGCCACACATTTCAGGGGAGACAAACATGAGAAAAAAATTAATCCCAGTAAACAAAAATAAAAATAGCAGAAAAAAAAAAAAAAAAGAAAGAAAACGTTAGAATCCAGAGTTGTTATAATATATCATCTAAGATGTCCAGAATTAAAAAAATTATGAGGCACACAAAAAACAAGAAAGTGTGACCTAAACTCAGGGAGAAAAAAAACAGTTGGTAGATATAGTATCCCCAGATGTTGGATTTACAAAGATTTCAAAACAGCTGTTATAAAACTGTTCAAAGAACTCAAGGAAACCATGTTTAAAAGATAAAGAAAGTATTATGGTGATGATTCAAAAAAATAGGGACTCTTAATAAAGACATAGAAATTATTTTTTAAAAAGAACCATATCAAAACCTGGAGTTTAAAATTAAAATAACTGAAATGGGGAAAAGAAAACAAAAACAAAAACAAAAAAAACCCTCCAGAGGGACTCCATAGCAGATCAGAGATGACAGAAGAAAGACTGGTGAACATGAATATGTTCAATAGAAATTTTCCAATCTGAAGAACAAAGAGAAAAAGGATGGAAGAAAATAAACCATCAAACACTTGTAGGACAACATAAAACATATCAACATACATGTAATAGGAGTCTTAGAAGGAAGGGAGAGAGAAGAAAAGGTAAAAAAAAAAAAAGAATTTGAAGAAATAATAGCCAAAAACTTCCCACATTTGAAGAAAAACATTAATCTATAGCTCCAAGAAAATCAATTCCAAGAAAGATAAACAGAAAGAGATCCACACTTAGGCACACTATAGTCAGATTGTTGAATGTCAGAGAAAGAGAAAAGTCTTAAAAGTAGCAAGAGAAAAAACTACTTATCACATACATCAAAAACCATGGAGACCAGAGGTAGGAGAATAATGTCTTCAAAGGACTGAAATTAAAAATAACTGTCAAACAAGGGGCTTCTGGGTGGCTCAGTCTGTTAAGCGTCTGACTCTTGATTTCAGCTCAGGTCATGATCTCAGGGTTGTGAGATCGAGGCCTGCGTCATCAGGCTCCATGCTCAGTGGGGTGCCTGCTTGAGAGTCTCCTTCTACCTCTGCCCTTCCCTTCCCCCCCTCTCAAATAAATAAGTAAATCCTTAAAAATAACTGTTAAACAAGAATTCTACATCCAGTAAAATTATCCTTCAAAAGAGGATGCAAAATAAATATTATCAGATAGACAAAGACAGAAAGAAATGGCTAGCAGATGTGCCTTTAGTAAAGGAAGTCCACCAGGCTGAAACTAAGTGACACTAGACGATAACCTGAGTTCGCAGGAAAGAAATGAAGAAATGAGACACCAGATATGAGTACATAAACATTTTTTAAATGACATAAGATCACGTAACACTGCATTTTCAGTTTATAACATATATAGATGTAATATATATGATGATATATATTACAGAAAAGATAAATAAATGGGGAGGAAAAGGAGTATGGCTGTTGACCATTGGATAGCAAAGAAGTTCAACTGGGGTGACATAGACCTGAACCGGCAAGCAAAAAGCAAAAAACTGGGTCCAGTGAAACCTGTTTGGAAATCTCCCTCTGGGGAGCTGGTAGAACATGCTGGGAAGGCCTGTGCAGGCATGCTCCTATAGCTTGCTGGCAAACTGCCCACTGGGATGCCTGAGGACTATCTGGAAGCTGGCTGGGGTGCCAGTGAAACTCACTGAGAAGCTGTTCATGGGATGTTACCAAAACTGGATTCCTGCAGGTTAGTTGAGCACTGCCAGAGCAAAAAGAGAGGAAAGCATACCAGAACCAGGAAGAAAGGCCAAGTCCATTCTCCTGCAGTGTCCCTCCAGCAGCAATGTTCCTCTACTAACAAAATTAACATCTAGCTAGCTGGCACAGGAGAAATGTTAAAAGGGTCCAGCTCCAGGACCCACGAGGCAGGGCAATGAAGGGTGGATCTGGAGCTGTAAGGTGCACTTCTCCATCTGTTAATGAGACTCTGTCTTGGATTAAGTTTACCATTTAAAATATTTATAATCTTGGGGCACCTGGGTGCCTCAGTCAGTTACGCCTCTTCCTTCGGCTCCGGTCATGATCACAGGGTCCTAGGATCGAGCCCTGCATTGGGCTCCTTGCTCAGCGGGGAGCCTGCTTCTCCCTTTGCCTGCTGGTCCCCCTGCTTGTGCTCTCTCTCTTTGTCAAACAAATAAATAAAATCTTTAAAAAAATAATAAAAATAATAAATAATAAATAATAAAATAAAATAAATAAAAATAAAATAATAAAAATAAATAAAATATTTATAATCTTTGATAACTTTTCCTCCCTAAAAGAACAAAGAAAGTTCTGAAAATCTGTTTTCCAGGGTGCCTGGGTGGTACAACTGGTTGAGCGACTGACTCTTGGTTTCAATTCAGGTTGTGATCTCAGGGTTGTGGGACTGAGCCCCACACTGGGCTCTGTGCTCAGCACAGAGTCTGCTTGGGATTCTTTCTCTGCCTCTCCCTGGCCCCATCCCCTGCTCACACTATAATAAAAAAATATTTATTATTATTTATAATAAATAAATAAAGTCTTTGAAAATCTGTTTTCAGGCAAGTAAAAAATAACTTTGACACTGCACCAATGAATGAAAATAAGCAGGGGAAATCCAAACTGCTGGGATCTATTCATAGTTTATTTTCTGTATTATCTTTTTTATGAAGTTCAAAATACATTATAGAAAATTAAATTAACTTCTACAACAATCTTGAGCAATACCTTGGAATAAATTGTAAAAAAGATATCCATTTAGATTCTCACCCTTTGCTTGAAGGTATAACTCAATTCTAGAACTCTAGACTTAAACACACTGAATTAGTGGCTTTTTCTTAGTGACTATCTTTTTAAAGATGGTTATCTTTCAGTCAACATCATAGATCCTTTTATTTCATTTTGGAAACCCTACTCCATAAAACTCCCCAAGTTTCAAGTGCATAAAAGATAACATATTTTGGTGAAGGTTTTGATTTTTAGTAAGCTGAGTATCTTTTTTAACTATAAACTCATTAGTAGGCTTATACCAATTATTATCTACACTTAACAGCCCAAATTTTTTAATAGATCAATCTATAGCTTATACCAATCTTCGGACAAAATGATGTATCTTAAGGATATACAGATTTGTAATTAGTACTTCTCTCCATTTATTTCTAGAATAGAAATATTACTGTACCCAGGTTATAAACTGAGTATCATCTGAGTAGGAAATATATATTTATCTATGCACATATCACTGAAACAATAAGATTTCAGGGCACCTGCGTGGCTCAGTTGGTTAAGCATCTGCCTTCGGCTCAGGTCATGAACTCAGGGTCCTGGGTTTGAGTCCTACATCAGGCTCCCTGCTCCATGGGGAGCCTGCTTCTCTCTCTCCCTCTGCCTGCCACTCCCCCTATTGTGCACGCACGCACTCTCTCTCTCTCCCTCTGTCAAATAAATAAATAAAATCTTTAAAAAAAAATACAATAGGATTTCAGTATCCTTCTGAACCTGTGCTTCTGTAAGGCCACCAAAAGAAATGGCATCGCAAACAAGGTTTTCCATTTTTAAGTAAGAGACTGGGCAATAAGAGATTAGTCTGCCGGTAATTTTTTCAACAATATTTATGTTTGTGGATCATGAGTGCCAGGTACTATGCTACTGCTCTACTAAAGATCAGATAAACCAATGAAAGAAGTTTTTAAAGATTCTGCTGCTCACCTGAGCTCCTTCTGGGGGTGGGAGACGACAGCCAAATATGGGTGGGACAGGAGAGCCACATTCTTGACAGAAGCGAGCAAAGGGGTCAGATGGGCGGGGGGCCAGGCAGTGGGCACACCTGCAACAAAATAGGTTTCTGATCGGCTATGTTCTGATGGGTTCACATTAAGAAGTCAGATGAAAATCTCCAAGTGTTCAAACATTTTAGAAAATAAAAAAACAAAACAAAGAGCAGACCACTCTCAAAGGCTATATGGAACAAGTTCAAGACAGGGGTTGCTTCTCCAGTCATTTTATTACAAAGTGGCCTTCCACCTGGACCCACTGGTCCTTCACCTGGCCTGGCTTACCTTATTTCCCGACCTGTGGCAGAAGTTTATCAGCAGCCTTGATCCCACTTCTGACTCATCCTATGACACTGGATTTGGCGTGGGTGAGGGTGATCCCTGAGAATTCCAGTAAAGTCTACCTTAACTGCAATCTTCTGACTTCCTACCTGACCTCTGAGCTCAGTCTGTGACAGGTCTTGCCTAGAGGAGGACCACGTCTTGACCAAAGAAGATATACAAATGGCCAAGAAACACATGAAAAAAATGCTCAATGTCACTTGTCATTAGGAAAATGCAAATCAAAACCACAATAAAATTCCACTTTATATCTATTAGGATGACTATTAGAAAAACAGATAATAACAAGTATTGGTGGAGAAATTGACACCCTTGTGCATTTCTGGTGGAAGGTAAAATGATGCAACTGCTGTGGAAAACAGTTTAGCAGTTCCTGAAAAAGTTGGGCAAAGAATTACCATAAAATCGAAATTCTAGTCCTAGGTAAATACCCCAAAGAACTGAAATCAGGGACTCAGATACTTGGATACCAATGTTCACAGCAGCATTATTCACAATAGTCAAATGTGGTAACAACTCAAGTGTCCATGAACAGATGAGCAGATAAACAAATTGTGGCATATACATAATGGGATATTTTTCATCTTTAATATGGAATGAAATTCTGATACATACTACAACATGAGAACTTCAAAAATATTATGCTAAGTGAAGTAAGTCAGACACAAAAGGACAAATATTGTCTGATTCTACTTAATAAGGTAATTAGAATAGGCAAATTCATAAAAACAGAAAGGAGAACAGAGGTTACTAGGGGCTGGAAGGATTAGGTGAAGGAGTTATTGCTTAATGGGAACTGAGTTCTGTGTGGAATGACAAAAAAGTTCTGGAAATGGATGGTGGTGATGGCTGCACAACGTTGTGAATGTACTTAATGCCAGTGAATTGTAAACTTAAAAATCATTAAAATGGTAGATTTTATTTATGTATATTTTACCACAATAAAAGTGTAAAGGGCCTCAAAAATAATCAATATAAAATAAAAGTAATAATGTAAGGATGTATATGTATAATATGTATAAATGTAATAATGTATTATGGGGTTCATAATACTCGTAGATGTGAAATGAGTGACCACAGTAGCACAAAGGCTGTTTTTAGCGCCCAGAAGTACAGAATCATGAGGTGCCTGTGGTGTGTACAAGGTGGCCTAATCCTGCTTGAGGATGGGCTGTGATGAGTTAAAAATACGTATTAGAAACCCTAAAGCAACCACTAAAAACAAAGTTCTAGCTAATAAGCTAACAAAGCCTATAAAACAAAATGGAATCATGAAACATACCCAACTAATCCAAAAGATGGCAGAAAAAAAGAAAAGGCAACAAAGAACAGATAAGATGAACAGAAAACAAATAGCACGATGGTTGATTTAAATTCAAACATATCAATAACCAGAATATACTCTTAACACCCCAACTAAAATGTAGAAATTGTCAGGTTTTTTAAAAAGCAAGACCTAACTAGATGTTGCTTTAAAAAAACTTAAAGAAGTGCTCGCTTCGGCAGCACATATACTAAAAAAACTTAAAGAAAAACAGATAGGTTAAAAGTAAAAGGATGAAAACAGACCATGCAAACACTAATCAGAAGAAAGCAGGGGTGGCTGTGTTAATATCAGACAAAATAGGTTTTTTTTTTCTTCAGACAAAATAGATTCCTGAACAAAGAGCATCACCAGGGTTAAAGAAGGTTATTCATAATGATAAAGGGGTCAACTCAGCGAGAGGACATAAGAATCCAAAAGGTTTATACACAATAATAGAGCTTAAAAGTACATGAAGCAAAATCCAATAGAAAGCATGGATATGTAGACAAATTCATAATTATAGCCACAGATTTCTCAATCACTGATGAAGCAATAGGTGGAAAAATCAGTAAATATAGAGAAGAGTTAAACAATATCATCAACCAACTTAACCTAATTGACAGTTGCAGAATACTCACCCTAGCAAAATGCACATTCTTTTCAAGTGTACATGGAACATTCACCAATCAAATCATACAATATATGTTCTCTGATCAAAAAAGGAATTAAATTTGAAATAAGTACCAGAGGATATAAGGAAAATCCCCAAATATTTGGAAATTTAATGAAATACTTTCAAATAACCCATGGGTCAAAAAAGAAACAACAAGGATAGTTAGAGTTTACACTGAATTAAAATGAAACACAACAGGGCGCCTAGTTCAGTCAGTAGAGCATGCAGCTCTTGATCTCAGAGTCGTGAGTTCAAGCCCCACACTGGGCATGGGGTCTACTTAAAAAAATTAAAAATAAAAATGAATGAAAACACAACATACCAATATTAGGGGCTAACGCAGTACTCAGGGGGAAATGCAGATTCTAAATGCCTATGTTAGAAAGAAGAAAGGCTTCAAATGAACATCTTCCACATACTAAAGAAATTAGAAAAAGAAGAGCAGAGGTGCCTGGATGGTGCAGTTGGTTGAGCAAACAGCTCTTGGTTTCAGCTCAGGTCCTGATCTCATCAGGGTCATGAGATCCAGCCCCACGTCCAGCTCCAAACTCAGTGCAGAGTCTGCTTTACACTCTGTCTCCCTCTGCCCCCTGCTCCTGCTCTCTTTCTCTCTCTCTAACAAATAAATAAATCTTAAAAAAAAGAAAGAGAAGAGCAAATGAAACTAAAGGTTCGCTAAAAAAGAAACAGATAAACCTAAACAGACTTATATTTATTAAACAAACTTAATATGTAGTTTAAAGTCTTCCTTAAAACTCTGGACCCCAGTGCCTTCACTGGTGTACCCGACCAAACACCTAAGGAAGAAATAATACCAATTCTTTTCTTTTTTATTAACATATAATGTATTATTTGTTTCAAGGGTACAGGTCTGTGATTCATCAGCCTTACACAATTCACAGCACTCACCATAACACATACCCTCCCCAATGTCCATCACCCAGACACCCCATCCCTCTCACCCCCCAATAATACCAATTCTATACAAACTCAGAAAATTAAAGGAGAGAGAATACTTCCCAACTCATTTTGTGAGCCCAGAATTACCTTGATACTAAAATCAGAGAAAGACATTGTAAGGCATGAAAACTACAGACCAATATCCCTCATGCACATATATGCAAAAAGGTCTTTATATTTTAGCAAATCAAATTAAATATTACATAAAATAGGGGCGCCTGGGTGGCTCAGTCATTAAGCGTCTGCCTTTGGCTCGGGTCGTGGTCCCAGGGTCCTGGGATCGAGCCTCACATCGGGCTCCCTGCTCCATGGGGAGGCCTGCTTCTCCCTCTCCCACTCCCCTGCTTGTGTTCCCTCTCCTGTTATGTCTCTCTCTGTCAAGTAAATAAATAAAATATTTAAAAAAATAAATAAATATTACATAAAATAGATAATACTTCAAGTGAGGTCTATCTCAGAAATGCATGGTTGATTTAAAACTTGAAAATCAGGGCACCTGGGTGGCTCAGTCAGTTAAGCGTTTGCCTTTGGCTCAGGTCATGATCCCGGGGTCCTGGGATTGAGCCCCACATTGAGCTCCCTTCTCAGTGGGGAGCCTGCTCCCTCTTCTCCCTCTCTCTCTGCCTGCTGCTCTGCCTTCTTATGTGCTCCCTCTCTCTTTCTCTGTCAAATAAATAAATAAAATATTTTAAAAAATAAAACTTGAAAATCAGAGGTGCCTGTGTGGCTCAGTCAGTTAAGTGTCTGACTTTGGCTCAGGTCATGATCTTAGGGTCCTGGGATCAAGAGCCCTGCCCCTGGCTCCATGCTCAGCAGAGAGTCTGCTTCACTCTCTCCCTCTACCCTTCCCGCAGCTCATGCTCTCTCTGTCTCTCTCTCTCTCAAATAAATAAACAAAATCTTTAAAATAAAACTTGAAAATCAATCTTAGTAATTCACCACATGAACAAAAAAGGAAAAACCATATGATGACTTTAATAGGTAGAGAAAATGCTATAGACAAAATCCAACATCTACTCCTGATTTAAAAGAAAAACAACCAAAAAACCCTAGGGGCACCTATGTGGCTCAGTCAGTTAAGCATCTGCCTTCGACTCAGGTCATGATCCCAGGGTCCTGGGATCCAGCCCCACATCTGGCTCCCTACTCAGTAGGGAGCCTGCTTCTCCCTCTCCCTCTGCCCCCCGGCTCATCTCTCTCACTCTCTCTATCTCAGATAAATAAATAAAATCTTAAAAAAAAAAACAAACTGTCAGCAAGCTAGGACTAGGAGAAAATTTCCTCAATCTGAAAGGTCAGCAAAAAAAATCTATAGCCAATATCATATTTAATGTTAAGAAATGGAATGTTTTCTCCCTAAGTTCAGGAATAAGGCAAGAATGTCCACTCTCATCACTTCTATTCTAAATTTACTGGAAGTTCTGGCCAAGGCAACAAGTCAAGAAAAAAAAGAAAAAAGAAAAGGGATCTGTATATATGTTCCAGCTATAGAGCTCAGACTGTTTCGGCTTGCACAGCACCTCAGGAGAGGAAAGAATATATGAATAGGGAATATTGCCATCCAGGTGGCTTTAGGGTTCTGAGGAGTAGAGAAGGATGGCACGGGGGAGGTCTGGATGGATCTAATTTGTGTAGGAGTTCCCCATAGATAAATTACTGATCCCCCAACTACTATCTCCCAGGATGTAATGGCTGAATTAATATGTAATCAACTGCACTGTAACTAAGGCAAGTGCATGCCCCACCCGATACCATTTCTTACCCTCTAATCCTACCTGATCTTTAACAAATCATTAATAATTCTAAGGATAATCTCTATTTTGTTGTGCTTTTTTGTAACTTTTAAATAAATCAGTTTATAGTGGAAGGAAGGAAGGAAGGAAGGAAGGGAGGGAGGGAAGGAAGGAAGGAAGGAAGGAAGGATCCATGTAGAAAATGAAGAAGTAAAATAATTGCTTTTATTTGCACGTGAGGGGGGCCTGGCTGCCTCCATCAGAAGAGCATGCGACTCTTGATCTCAGGGTTGTGAGTTTGAGCCCCACATTGGGTGTAGAGATAGAATAAATCAACTTTAAAAAAATAAAAAAATATTCACAGGTATCCTGACCACCTATATAGATAATTCTATGGACCCTACCAAAAAAGCTAAAAGAATAAGTGAGTTTAGTAAGGTTCTAGGATATAAGAACACTACACAAAATCAATTTTATATTCCAGCAATGAATAACCAGAAATTTACATTTTAAAAACAATACCATTTATGACAGCATCAAAAAAATACGAAATACTTAGAAATCAATTTGACAAAAGATATGTAAATCCTGAGCACTGAAAACTATACAACACTGCTGAAAGAAATTACGGAAGAACTAAATAAACGATGAGATACCTCATTTTTCTGGACTGTAAAGACTCAAAATTGTTAATAACATCAATTTTTCTTAAATTAATATATCAACTAAATGCAATCCAAATCAAAATTCTAGCAGACATTTTGTAGATGTTGAGAAGCTGATTTTAAAACTTATTTGAAAATGCAAAGTACCGAGAGGAGCCAAACTATTTTTGTAAAAGAAGAACAAAGTTGAAGAATGTATAACACTTAGTTTCAAGACTTATTATAAAGATATGACAATCAAGCAGTGTGGTAGTAAATAAATATAGACAAACATCAGTGGATCAGAACACAGAGTCCAGACGCAGACCCACAAAATCTCAAAAGTAATCAATCAGAAAAGGACAATCTTTTCAACAAATGGTGCTGGAATAACCTCACACCATAATTAAATATGGATCATAGACCTAAATATAAGAGATAAAACTTTTAGCAGAAAACACAGAAGAAAATCTTATGAGTGAGATATGTCTTCAGCTTGGGAAAGACTTCTTAAATATGTCAAAATAAACATTAAGTATAAGAAAAATAAATACATCACATTTCAACAAAAAAACTTTAGCTCTTTAAAAATAAACTTTCTTAAGCAAATAACAAGCGAAAATTGGGAGAAAATATTTGCAAAACACATATTAACAAAAGAGAACATGTACAACTCTATAATTAGGAGATATAGTACTCAATTTTTAAAAAGGGCAAAATGTTTGAACAGGCACTTTCCCAAAGAAAGTATATGGATGGCAAATAAACACTTTTACAGTGCTCAAAAGTCATTAGTCACTAGGGAAATGCAAATGAAATCCCAAGCACCATCTCACAAGAATGGCCAAACATAAAAATTAAAGCATTGGTGAGGATGTAGAGAAAGTGGAACTCTCATACACTGTTGCTGGGAATGTAAAATGGTGCACCTCCTTTGGAAAACGGTTTGGCAGTTTCTTAAAAAGTTAAACGTACACCTATCATACGACCGAGGCATTTCATTCCAGGTATGTACTTAAGGGAAATGAAACTATATGTGCATATCATGACTTGTATACAAATGTTCTTAGCTTTATCTGAATAGCCCAAAACTGGAAACAACCCAGATGTCCATCAATAGATGACTAAATATACAGATTGTGATGTATCCATACAACGGGATACTACTCAACAATAAAAAGAAATAAACACCTGATACGTGCAGCAACGTGGGTGAATCTCAAAATAACTAGGAAAAGGAATGTGGCGCCAGGGTGGCTCAGTCGTTAAGCATCTGCCTTCGGCTCAGGTCATGATCCCGGGGTCCGGGGATCGAGCCCCGCATCGGGCTCCCTGCTCCACAGGAAACCTGCTTCTCCCTCTCCCACACCCCCTGCTTGTGTTCCCTCTCTTGCTGTGTCTCTCTCTGTCAAATAAATAAATAAAATCTTAAAAAAAAAAATCTAGGAAAATGAAAGAAGCTTGGCAAAAAGAGCACATACTGAATTATTCCATTTATGTATGGAATCAAATGCAAACTAAAACTACAGTGCCGAGAAGCAGATCAATAGTTGCCTTGGGATAGGGAGGAGCACAAGGGAGGGATTTCAAAAGGGTACAGTGCAGGAAACTTTTGGAGGTGACGGACTTGTTCATTTTCTTAATTATAGTGATAGTTTCAAGGTTATATGCATATGTCAATTGCACGGTTTTTTTGCAAAATGAATTAAAAAAATTTTTTTTACTTGAGTATAGTTGACACACAATGTTACATTGGTTTCAGTTGTATAACATAGTGATTCAACTTCTTTACATGTTAGGCTCACAAGTAGAGCTACCATCTGTCACCATACAATGCTATTACCATTGGCTATATTCCCTATGCTTTTGTTCCTGTAACTTATTCATTCCATAACTGGAAGACTATATCTCCCACTCCCCTTCCCCCATTTTGCCCATCCCTCCAACCCCCTCTTCTCTGGCAACCATCAGTTTGTTCTCTGTACTTGTAAGTCTGATTCCTCTGTTTGTTTATTCATTTTTTTTTTTTTTTTGCTTTTTAGATTCTACATATGAGTGAAATCATATGGTATTTGTCTTTCTCCGTCTAATTTCACTCAGCATAATACCCTTTAGGTCTATCCATGTTGTAGCAAATGGCACGATCTCATCCTTTTTATGGCTGTGTAATGTTCCACTGCATAAATATACCACATATTCCCTATTCATTCACCTATTGATGAACACTTAGGTTGCTTCCATGTCTTTGCTATTGTACATAATGGTGTGATATACATAAGGGTCGACTGTACTTTTTAAATAAGTACAGTTTTATTGTATATCAATATACTTTTAAAATTTATAAAAATTTAATGAAAGACAGTTGGGTGAGAAAACACCATTCCTATGTCTCATCCTTAAATTTTTTTGACAATGTCTCAGTAGAATTTAAGAAATAGTAAAGAAAATGTGATACTTACTTGAGAAAGTCTGTCTCTCTTTGAATTCTCATGATCTCCGTGCTTGTCAAACTCTTCTGGCCAGTTATGTGTGCAAAACTAGGGAACTACAATTAAGGTCCATATAAAATCACAGTAAAAGCTATGTACAGTAAAATTTCATTTTAATGTGTTGTCTTACCATATCCAGCACTCATCTTTTGAGAACCACGATGGGAGAATCATAAGTAATGATTACCCCAGGACCCAACATTAAAAAGATTAGAATGCTATCATGATTAGGTACGTATATTTCATTAAAAACAGAGTTTACAAGAAAAGATATCTGAATTTACCATCAGACAGACCAGAGTTTAGAATTTAAAAACCTAAGTTGCCCTCTATTTTTCTCAAAGATTACATCCCCAGGACTCAAAGATTCACCTAAAAGAACATATGCAGCAACTGTCTGCTGTTATCCAAAAACATTTAACTCATTTGATATATTTTTATTTGAGCATTCACTTTGTACCAGGCACTGTGTTTGACATAGGGAGGGGGGACAAAGATAAATACTACACGGTCCCTACCCTTTAGGAGCTGAACTGGTGGACACACAAAATACTGAAACACTGTGGTTTGCATTTGTGTTGAGTCCCATGGGACCCTAGAAGAGAAAATAACCACATTCACTTGCTCCAGGGGAGAGAGGCTTCCTAGGATGTTAACACCTGAGCTGGGCCTGGGAAAGTAAAAAAAAGGTTTGTCAAACGGACAGAAGACAATGGGAATCCCAAGCAGAGGAAACCCCTTTGCAAAGGCACAGTGGTAGGGCAGTGCTTGGCCTATCCTGGGGCTGAGGGGTGTGACGTGCTTTAGACGTCTGAGTAGCTGCAGAAGGAACATGGAGGGGAGGAGCTATCCCTTAAGAAGGGTCTGACACCTGCTAAAATGGTATTATGTAGTCATTATCTCCTTAACATTTCACAATGATCTTATGAGGTGAGTAATATTATCCTCATTTAAAAATTTTTTGTAATATTTTATTTTGATATAATTTTGAACTTACAGAAAAGTTGCAAGGAGAGTACAAATAACTCCTGCATACCCAGCTTGACCAGTTTTTCATGTTAACATTTTGCTCAGTGCACCTTCTCTCTCTCCCTGAATCACGTGAGAATGAGCAGCAGTTACAATGCCCTTCTGCCCCTACATACTTGAGTGTGCACGACCTAAGAATTAGGATGTCCTCTTACATGACAATGCAATTATCAAAACCAGAAAAGTTAATGGCTACACAATAATGCTATGATCTAATCCCCAGATCTTTATTCAAATGTCATTGTTCCTACCAATGATGTCCTTCACACTATATATTATTTTTCCTGGTCTAGGATCCAGTCCAGTGTCACACTGTGCATTTAGTTGTCAAGTCTCTTTTGTCTCCTTTAACCTGGAATTGTTCCTCAGTCTGTCTGTATCTTTCATGATCTTGACATGTTTGAAGAGTAATGGGTCATTTAATCTGTAGAATCTCCATTAATTTGGTTTTGTCTGATGTTTCCTCATGATTGGATTCAGGCATGCATTTTGGCACAAATATGAGGGAAATGATATTGTGTCCATCTCAGTGCCTCACACCAAGAGGCACATATAATCCCCATTTTTGTTTCCCTTGCCTTTGAAGACATGTCTAGCAAGAAGTTGCTGAGGCCAAGGTCAAGGAGGTTGCTGCCTATGTTCTCCTCTAGGACTTTGATGGATTCCTGTCTCACATTTACGTCTTTCATTCATTTTGAGTTTATCTTTGTGTATGGTGTAAGAAAATGGTCCAGTTTCATTCTTCTGCATGTGGCTGTCCAATTTTCCCAACACCATTTGTTGAAGACACTGTCTTTTTTCCATTGGATATTCTTTCCAGCTTTGTCAAGGATTAGTTGACCATAAAGCTGAGGGTCCATGACTGGGTTCTCTATTCTGTTGCACTGATCTATGTGTCTGTTTTTGTGCCAGTACCATATTGTCTTGATGATTACAGCTTTGTAGTAGAGCTTGAAGTCCGGAATTGTGATGCTGCCAGCTTTTGTTTTCTTTTTCAACATTCCTCTAGCTATTCAGGGTCTTTTCTGGTTCTAGTCAAATTTTAGGATTATTTGTTCCAGCTCTGTGAAAAATATTGATGGTATTTTGATAGGGATTGCATTGAATGTGTAGATTGTTCTGGATAGCATAGACATTTTAACAATATTTTTCTTGGAGAGAAGTGGGTGAGGGGATGGGGTAACTGGGTGATGGGCATTAAGGAGGGCACTTGATGTAATAAGCATTGTAATATGCGACTGATGCATCACTAAACTCTACCTCTGAAACTAAACATAATCATCATCATCCCCATTTTTGAGATGAAGATGCTGAGGCTCAGAAAGGTTGAGTCACTTGCATGAGGTCATGTCAACAGTATGTGAACTATCTCACATATCCAGGCCTCTCTGACCCCAGTAGGGTCCCTGTCCACCATAATAACTATGGGCTGAGCTTAGGACTCCAGAATTTATGCTTTAGGCAATGGGGAGCAGTCAGAGGTTTTGAGTTGCTTTTGTGTCAGATCTAACATAGCATAGACAAAGTGGTGGTCTACTGGCCAAATCTGGCCTGCCATTGAGTTTCATTTGGCCCATATATATTGGTCCACACAGCGTTTCAAAATTCAATTTAATTGTTAACATTTAAAATTAGGTTATAACACATAAAGATGCAGGTTTCTGGATTTTCTTGCAAAATCATAAGATGTGGCAATACTGAGTCTGTAGGCCTTCTTGTCCATAGCTGACTGGAGCTAAGTAGAGATAACTAACCCATTGAGCTGACTCAGGCATTCCATGTTGCCAGAGAACCCCTGACTCATGCCCTGAAACTAAAGCCCCGTGTCAGCTGTCATTTGTCTTCCACCCAGGTTTTACAACACATTTACTCTGCTGCCTAGCCCCTAATGGCGCCCCCAGGTCAGATGCTTAGTTCAGAGACATCTTGTCTCCCCGGTGGTTGTTGACATGTTGTAATACCCAGCATCATTAATTCTGATGTTTGCTGAAGTATGCTTCAGATGGGATTTAGCTGGAATAATGACAAGAATCTCTTACCAACAGGAATAAAAAGAGTAGAAGATAAACGTTTTGCGGTCATTTTCTGGCCCCCTTGGTTCTCTGATTTCTAGTCAAATTCCCCGAATGTGTCCCCATGTTCCTAGTTTTGGGGTATTCTAAATCTTGGAATCTTTACATATTGTCTCATTCTATCTTTCCTTTTGAAACAACTCTTAAATAACTAGGTGGGCAAGGTAATCCAAATATTCATACACAAAGAAAATCAATCACTCTTTCTGGACACATTACAGATTATTATGGTCACGTGAGAATGTTTTCCAAAAATAGTTATGATTGCATTTTGTCATATACCATTCATTCTTCAAAATGATATTTTTCTATCTCAAAGCCAGTATTCTTATATACTACACTGGCTACACTGGGGAGCACTGCTTACAGGAGTTGAGTGCTTATTAGTCTATTTGGTAACCAGGGAATCATTCTTCCAGAAGACTGAGAAGGGCAATCTTCTATTGCAGGGATGGTTGTCCTTTTGTTTACTGAGATTTTCAGGAAGGCCTTACTAGGTCAGTGGTCCTCTGGCCTGGGCTTTGTGACCCTCCAGGAAATACAGTCAGTGGGCTCATAGAAGAACCCGGGAGGTCACACTGAGTTACCCTACAGCACTAGAGACTGGAAATGAAGAAAAGGATTTGACTTTGAGATAAGGATAGTTGGTCTTCTAGGCCAGGGATGCTCAGACTGAGCTGATTACCAAAATCTTTCAGGAACTCCATCCCAGGCTTATGGGATCAGATTACCTAAAAGGATTGTAGGAAGGTGTAGCTGGGAGTGCATATATATTTAAAGTTCCCCCAGGTGATTCTGATGTACAACCAGGTGTGAGGGTCATACCTTTTTTATACTTGATGGTAAGTGTGAGCAGCCTTGGGATCAGAGGTACACCAGGAGCAGTTGTGGGTGGCTAGAAAATGTGATTCCAGGTACACTCTATCTAGGGCTCACAATTGGAGGAAGAGAGCAAGGGCTCTTGGGTTGCCCTTAGATGCCAAAAGTCTAGATTGGATTTTATAAACACTGAAAAATCTGAGTGCTCGAATAGTTGTAGTAGGCAACTAGGATAAGAGAATCTTTGTGTTATACAGTAATTAAGTAATTAAGTATTTAGGTTGTAAATCACCTCCAAATCGAATGGGCAAGTCCCTGTCCTTGTCTAATTTGAAACCCTGGTAACATTTGACATATATGTGTACTTCTCCTTGAAACTCTTTCTTCTTTTGACTTCTATGGCACCACTTTTTTTTTCCTTTGGCTTTCTTCCTTCTTCTCAGGCTCTTCCTCCTCTGTTCAACCTCTAAGTCAAGGATTTTGTCTTGTGCCATCTACTCTTCATCTTCTGTACCCTGTCAGCAAGTAATCTCATTCAGACCCAAGCTTTAAACACCATCTATATATTGAATATTTCTAAATATATATCTGTGGCCCTGACCTCTTCCCTGAGGTTGAACTTGCACATCCAACAGTCTACTTGAGACATCCAGATAGATGTCTAATGAGTCCTTTCATACCTGCTTCTCCCTGATCTTCCCCATCTCAGTTAATAGCACCACCATCTCTAGATGTCCAGGCCAGAACCCAGAGTCAACTTTGGCTCCTCCCTGTCCGTTTTCCCATCCATCTGATCCTTCAGCCAAACCTGGTGTCTCTTCCTCCAAAACATATCTGGATTCCCATGCCTCCTACCATCACCACTTCTACAACCTTGGTCCAAGCCACCATCATCTCTCCCCTGGAGCAAAAACCTTCTAAATGATACTCCCCTCCTATTCCTTTACAGCTTAATCTCCATACTGTGGCCGAAGAGAAAAATTTTAAATGCAAATGATATCCTGTCTTACCTTCCAAATAGATTCCCTTTACAATTAGAGGAAAATCCAAACTCCTTGCTATAGGCCTCAAGATCCTAGCATCTGTGATTCTCAACTATGCCTGTCCATCAGGAATCACTTGTGGGTGAATTTTATTTAATTTTTTTAAAGATTTATTATTTTTTTGAGAGAGAGAGCACGCGCATGCGAACGCACATGCACATGAGCTGGGAGGGGAGGGGCACAAGGAGAGGGATAAGCAGGCTTCCCGCTGAGCAGGGAGCCCAACTCAGGGCCCCATCCCAGGACCGTGGGATCATGACCTGAGCCAAAGGCAGATGCTTAACCGACTGAGCCACCCAGGTGCCCACTATTTTAACATTTTTGATTGATGACTTAACATGTTTATTATCTGCATGCCCCACTCCCAATAAAATGTAAGCTTCTGAGTACAGGGGACTTTCTTGTCCAACACACTATTCCCAGGACTAAAACAGTGCCTGGCACATGGTGAAAAGGCTAGGAGATACTGACTTAAAAGTATTTCATGGGAAGATTAAGAATATAGGAGGTATTTAGTACCATAAAGATTTTCTTTAGAAGTTACCTGAGACTGGCAGGTGGGTGGTCTAGAACCTGATTCTTCATGGTAAGGTGGGATTTCCAGTGGACTCTCTGAGAAACGAAGATCTTTCCATGTTTTAGAGTCAGTTCTTTCACCTACCTCAAGGTCTACAATTATTTAAAAAAAAAATCATTCTGTGAACATCTGTAATTATATGTGTAATTATGCAAATATGTCTTCATAGGTAGAAACCTTTTTAGGGACCACTGTCATCACATCTTTAACTAGACATAGCAACTATATAAAGAAGCCCCCACTCGCTGAACTAACACTGGGAAAGAAAAAATTAACCTGGAGTGAGAAAATAAAAATCTGCCCTGCTACATTCTATAACATTCCACATCAGGCTGAGAAAATAGATAAATCCAATGGCAAGGTTAGCAGGAAACATTATTTCTCTCAAGGACACACCGAAGCTGTAAAATGTCATAACAGCCCCCCACCCTTCTTTGGGTTGCTACTGTTTCCACATTTATTTTTATAGTTTCCAAGGTGAACAAAACCCTGGTTCCCTTTGCAATCCATAGCTGATGGTGCCAGTTCACATGCAGCCCTGCTTTGCTTCGAGTCTGTCAAAACTCCGCTCTCATTTAAATTTCACCCAGACTCCACCTGTCCCCCAAGCCCTATAACCTTGTCTTTTCCTTTGTTTGGTGTGATGCCCCACGGTTCTTCTGCAGGGTGGTCTCCCCTGTTGCAACGAGTTAACAAATCTCACTTT
Source organism: Callorhinus ursinus (assembly GCF_003265705.2). NCBI lineage: Eukaryota > Metazoa > Chordata > Mammalia > Carnivora > Otariidae > Callorhinus > Callorhinus ursinus. The sequence continues at coordinate 15,334,666 of NW_027397091.1, forward strand.
GTTGGACTCCTTGATAATCCCTCTTGGTCTTAAGCTGTTATCGAGGACAGCACTAAGATTATAACTTACTTTTCTATTCCAGTGTTTCTTATTCCAACCCTTCTGCAGACAAGAACATAAGCAGTGAACCCATTTGGTGGCTTAGAATATTAAACCTCATCTTCATTCTTCCATGTCATACCTGCAGACTTTCTAAGGTTAACATTCCAATGCTGTTTATTTTCAGCATTCTTATATTTCTTCCATAGTTTTGATCCCACGAATCCATTTTTCAATTCCTAGGAATGAAGAGATCGCATGTCAATCACTTGATCACACCCATTTGCAATGTGAATATGAAAAGTTGCCAGGTAGAGACAATGTCATAGTGTGCCCTTCTTACTTGAAAGGGTTTACAATAGTTTTTACAAAATGACCTCTGTTTCACCTTACTCTGGAAACACACAGCTTTTATCTGGGCCGCTTGGCTGGTAGCATGTCTGGTTGGTAGGCTCCACCAGGCAAGCAGCAGGCAGCAGGACATGAAGGCAGGATGTTACAGTCATGGGAGTCTGGGGAATAACAAAGGGACCACCAGATCCAGGAGGCAAATAAAAGGTGGGGTCAGACCAAGATAGACTTAACCACACTACCTGCCCATGCACAGTCCTTATAATCTTCTCCATGGACTTTCTTCCCCATGGACTCAGTCCCTTATGCCTGATTCAAGCCTGAGCACCTACTGACCCAAGTTGGCCCAGCCTCTGCTGGATACCCCTGCCCATGGCAGATCGCTGTCCTGATCATACTTGAGCCCCACACTATGCCTGTACCCACTGCTCTGGTCCCACAGCCACCTCTGGACTCTGGTCCATCCTTGGGCTAAAGGGATTCCTTCCCAAACTTCTGGTCATCCCCATCAAGACCTCCATGACTAAGACTTTTTGGTTGATTGCCTTACCATGAGCTAGCCCATCCTCTGGCCCTCGGATCTGTCTCACTGGTGCTCAAAGCCCAGGGACTGAAGTTTCAAACATCCTTGTAGATAAGTCTAGTTCAACCTCCAAAGAGGCAAGGCTTTGAGCTTTTCAGGGATGAAGATTTCAACACAATGAATGGCTATGGTCACAGAGGGTTTCTACTAGTCTGATGTATCTGTTCAACAAATATACACTCACTGCCCTCTACAGCCTACCTCTGTGCAAGGCAATGAGTATGGCAGACATGCTCTCTGCCACCTTAGAACTTACCCTGCCTGGGGAAGGTAGACGATGAGCAAAGTAATCACATATTCAAAGCACCATATAAAAGGAGAAGGCCTGAATGCTGGGGGAGCAGTGATGGAACACAGCATACACAGTGTAGTTTGGCTGGAGTAATATACAGAGGAGTCACAGAGCAAAAAAGGATGACTGAAGACAGAAACTGATCACTTTCTTCAATAGTAAGTTCCACTGAAGACAATGGAACATGGGCCATGATGCTGGGGAGGAATTTCTAATGTGCAGGATGGACTGACCAACAGGCAGGAAATCACTTTGCCATGGTGGCTACTGACCTCAATTATAAGAACCTATGAGCACAAGTGACGAAATGAAAGAGAAGATGGGAATCTTCTCTGAGAAAAGAAGGAACCAAGAATGTGGTGACCATCTGAAAGTGTTACAGTTTCATTACTTGCCTGTTTGGAAGAATCTTTGAGAACATTTTCAACATGGTTTTCTGAAGAGACTGTATTTGGTGGCTCATAGCCCACCTGAAACACCTTTGTTACAATGCTACTCTGTCTGCAGTCCCTGAAAATTATTCAAAATAGAAAAAGTGTTACATGAAGCTTCAAAGAAAAGACAGCTATCTTGAATAACCATGCTGCCAGCCACACCACTTGATAAAGAACCAGGACACTACCACCTTCAACCCCACCACCACCCCACTCTGAGTTTCCTTGGTTGGTTTCCATAAATTACCATTTGGGCCCCTAGTTTGTTTGTTTGTTTTTCTCTTCCCAGGCTTGAAATTCCTGCTCTTATGTTTTAAATTAACCAATGAAGAGCGAGACCAAGAGACCCTAGGCCCCCACCCTCAACCCCAATAAAAGCAGAACCCCAGGCCCATGAACTCTCTCTCTCTCTCTCTACTGGTGACCTTGTTGTGTGGCCTCAGGTATGCTATGTAATTTCTAAGACCTGTAAGTAATAAACCTTGTCTCTGAGAGTTTCCTGATGGTTCCTGCTGAGGATGTCTTGCAGCCATGCTAAGAACCACAAGGGCCAATCTAGCCACAACACTGGTTACTGATGGGCTGAGGCCGGCACACGATAGTCTTCATGTGGACATGTTTTCATTTCTCTTGAATAGATATACAGGAGAGGAATTGCTGGGTCATGTGGTATCTCTAACTTTTTAGAAACTGCTAAACTGTGGTTGTTCCATTTTACATTCCCACCAGCATTATCTGAAGTTTCCAGTTTCTCCACATACGCATAAACATTGATATTGTCAGCTTTTTTTGATCACCTGTACTCTTGATTATGTTCTCTGTAGGCATTTGCTTGTGCTGTGTCCCTAGAGTATGGGGATATGGGCTTGGCTGTTGGAACACAGAATCAAAACAATAGTGGCTTAAACTAGAGAGAATCAACAGGGTATAATCAGCCCAGAGCTGGTACAGAGGTGCCATGGTGATGGGGGCATGGTGTCAAGTTTCAACCTCATTGCTCCATCTCTAGGACCTTGAACTTGTCTTCATGACCCAACATGGCTGGCCACATCCACATTCCAGCCAGTGGGAAGCAGGGACCACCTCTTCCCTTTAAGGGCACAATCCAGAAGTTGCACACATCACTTTCACATACACCTCACTGGCCACACCTGGTGATATGGCTCTTGACAGTTGCAAGGAGGATTGGGAAATATCTTTCTTTCAGGCAACCATGTGTCCGGCTAAAAATCATGGGCTCTATTATTCTAGAAGAAGGGAAACACAGATACTGGGGGACAGCCACCAGCCTCCAATGGTCATAATGACCATGCGTCAGATTTAATATTTTTAACTCTCATGCCCACTAATTTGTGTTGAAAGCTCACAGCTGGAACACAGGTGATTCTGTGTGAATTCTATTCTGCCCAGGGACTTAATTCTTTTTCCATTTCCATTCTCTTCTTTCTTTTGTGTTCTTTGTCTGCTTTGCTCTTATTGATTTTCATATTGGTCTGTGATACATTTCATGTTTCATTAGCCTTTCTTTTGCAATTTCTCAGATCCCTCACATGTCAGATTTTTAATATTTCTTAAAAATTTTGAAGCTTTAAGTAAATAAGTGTCGCAAAATACTTTAAGTTCTTTGATTAAGTAAATATTTATAAATGCATAAACATCAATTCCAAAACAGTTGAGAAATGTTTAACGTGAAGCAATAAGGAAGTTTCAAGCTACATTTCTAGAAGAAAAAAATGATCAGAAATACACAATTCATCTCAATTGCCACTATCTATCAGTGTGTAATAATATTTAAACTACATGTTCACTGGCTGGAGTGATTTATGGGTAGCTAAACTTTGGGGAAGCACAAAGTTTTGTTTTCCTTTGTTTTGTTCTTAATTACAAAACCAGTTTTACAGTTACAGGAATCTGGATACAGATACAGATGATCTTTTAGATGAACTGCTTACTTAACTCATTCACCTCAACATCCATCTCACCTAAATGTTCATCTTTGGTCCCAGGTCTGTCACCCAAGATACAGTTGTCCTCATAGCTAGCATACTTCCTAGACACCACAAACATCTCTATCCAGGGATCCTTTAAATCCTGGATAATCGTGGGGCTCCCTGAAATGTGCGCTTCTAGCCCCACCATCACACTAAGCTGAAGCCTGACTCCCATCCACTTGCTCTACTCCTGGAAGGTACAGGTTGTCTCTCCAACCACATCTGGCCCCTTCCATGGGGACCCAGTCAGGGCTCTCACCCGTGGACTTTGTTCCCTCCATGAGGAGCCCAGAAACTAGCTTCAACTGCCTGCTAAGTAGAAGGATTCCTGATTGTGGTATCAAAAAAGGCTTAAGTTTAGGGTTGGAGCTAGAAATCATACTCAGCCCAAATCTCATTTAAACACACATAAATTGGGGTGCCTGGGTGGCTCAGTCAAGCGTCTGCCTTCAGCTCAGGTCATGATCCCAGGGTCCTGGGATCGAGCCCCACATCGGGTTCCCTGCTCTGTGGGAAGCCTGCTTCTCCCTCTCCCATTCTCCCTACTTGTGTTCCCTCTCTCATTGTGTCTCTCTCTGTCAAATAACTAAATAAATAAATCTTAAAAAAATAAAAATAAAAATAAATAAACATAAATTTTTGCTAGGATTGAAATCAGAGGCCTTAAATATATATCTTTAGGAATAGCAATATAAGGTGCATTCAACATTAAAAAAGTTACTTGTAGCTCTAGCCCCACAATGATCACTATCCTCTCAATAAAACAGCAGAATTACTTGGATGATTGTAAGAATTAAGAAGCTGGATCTATAAGAATTCTGCAACTTGTCCAGGCCAGGTTTTCTCAATCTACTGAGAACTACTGAAATTTTAGGCTAGATAATACTTTGTTGTGGAAGGCTATCCTATGCTTAGATGTTTAGCGACATCCTTGACCTCCCCCCAGCAGATGCCACTAGCACACTCCCACTTCCAGATGTGACAACCAAAAATGTTTCCAGACATGACCAAATGTCCCCTTTAGGGCAAAATTATGCCCAACTGAGAACTTCTGGTTTAGGAACATGAAGGGGTTAAGTAGAACCCACTTACTCATGCAGGCATAGATTTTTCAAATACGAGGCATGCCCTTGAGTTGGGTCACACAACAGCAACCTGTTAGCCCCTTTGTTAAGAATGTGAATAACAACAAACAACAATAACAGCTACTACATGTGCAATGCCAAGTATATACTAAGTGTATCACCTCGATATTCACAATGGCTGCCAACTAAGTTTTATTAACCTCATTTAATGAATGAGAAAACCAAGAATCAGAACTTAATCAAGTTAATAAGTTCCTCTTATTCAATGAGGAGCAAGAGAACTGGGTTAAAGTCCAGATCTGAAGGCCAACAAACTCCATCCTCTGTCCCACACTCCAAACTACCCCTCTCAAAGCAGTGTTCTTCTTGTCTTTGTTGCTGCTATGGAGATGACATCCGGGTCTTACCTCCACACATTATATACTGCATGGGGCTGCAGATGGATGCCCGTGAGATGCCCTGGTAACCTGCCTATCAGTTTATCAACCATTGTTGTAAAACTGGTAAGTCCCCCATGAAAGAAAAATTATTGTTCTCAGGGGACTCTGACTCCCCCAGCTACCTACCTTCAGTTTGAGACAACTTTTACCTCAGCCCAGCTCAATTTATCTTGACCACCATATAAGGTAATTGACAGAGAAGGGAGAACCACACAAGTTCACTGTCAAAACACTGTAAAATGGCCAACAGACACATGAAAAAGTGCTCAACATCGCTCAGCATCAGGGAAATCCAAATCAAAACCTCAATGAGATACCCCCTCACACCAGTCAGAATGGCTAAAATTAACAAGTCAGAAAACGACAGATGTTGGCAGGGATGCGGCGAAAGGGGAACCCTCCTACACTGTTGGTGGGAATGCAAGCTGGTGCAACCACTCTGGAAAACAGTATGGAGGTTCCTCAAACAGTTGAAAATAGAGCTACCCTATGATCCAGCAATTGCACTACTGGGTATTTACCACAAAGATACAAATGTAGGGATCCGAAGGAGTACGTGCACCCTGATGTTTATAGCAGCAATGTCCACAATAGCCAAACTGGAAAGAGCCAAGATGTCCATTGACAGATGAATGGATAAAGAAGATGTGATATATATACACAATGGAATATTATGCAGCCATCAAAAGGAATGAGATCTTGCCATTTGCAACGACGTGGATGGAACTGGAGGGTGTTATGCTGAGTGAAATAAGTCAATCAGAGAAAGACATGTATCATATGACCTCACTGATATGAGGAATTCTTAATCTCAGGAAACAAACTGAGTGTTGCTGGAGTGGTGGGGGGTGGGAGGGATGGCGTGGCTGGGTGATAGACATTGGGGAGGGTACGTGCTATGGTGAGCGCTGTGAATTGTGCAAGACTGTTGAATCACAGATCTGTACTTCTGAAACAAATAATGCAATATATGTTAAGAAAAATGAAAAAGAAGAAGATAGCAGGAGGGGAAGAATGAAGGTGAGTAAGTCAGAGGGGGAGACGAACCATGAGAGACGATGGACTCTGAAAAACAAACTGAGGGTTCTAGAGGGTAGGAGGGTGGGGGATGGGTTAGCCTGGTGATGGGTATTAAAGAGGGCACATTCTGCGTGGAGCACTGGGTGTTATGCACAAACAATGAATCATGGAACACTACGTCAAAAACTAATGATGTAATGTATGGTGATTAACATAACAATAAAAAACACTATAAAATGATATCAAAGATAGGAAGTTCCTGACCATAAAGGTAGTTTTTAAAGAAACAAGATAGATGTCAGAAAGTTTACAGATCCTGGACTGGACCATTAATATGGACCATCAAAACCCAACACCTGGGGTGCATGGGTGTCTCAGTCGGTTAAATGTCTGACTCTTAATTCTCAGCTCAAGTTTTGACCTCAGGGTTGTGAGTTCAAACCCCGCATTGGGCTCCATGCTGGGCGTGGAGCCTAATTAAACAAAACAAGGTAAAACAAAACAACCCCGACACCCATTCCTGCTTGCTGAAATGTTCCCAAGTTCCCAGGTTCCCAAGTTCCCCACCCATCCCGTTCATCTGTGTTCTTTACTGACCATGTTCTGACGTGAAAATTCATGTATATGTATTTGGACCCATGAAAGCGCACATATGACAGTGTCCTTATTCCTTTTCTTTCATTCCAGAATATCAAACTTTAATAAAAACATATTTCAAAAAAGGTGGTATTGGTCAAATCTCTCTAAATGGAAACATCTTTTTTTTCCCCCATTAATGTGTCAGTTACCACCCTTGGTTGCATATTGGAATCATTAAGAAACTTTAAAAATACTGATGCCTGTGTCCCACCCCAAGACACTGTTATTTAGTTGGTCTGGAGTGTATGACCTGGCCCTGGAGATTCTGCAAAGCTCCCTCGGTGATTCTGATAGGAACCTCTGGTAGATTGTCATAATCACAGTCCCTGAGGTATTATGTCTTTTATCTATCTGCATGCCCTGGTGCCCTTGTGCCCTTGCAGAATCCCCTCACACATTGACTTTGAGTGTTGCCATGTGACTTGCTTTGGCCAGTGAAACATTAACAAATATGACACAAGCAGGGACTAGAAAAACATCTGCATATCCAGGCTTGCTATTTTTCTTACAGCTTTTGGAACTGAATGAAAAAACTCAGGTGACTTGGGTGGAGACTCAAGGCTCAGCCAACCACCAGCACCAACCACCAGAAATGTGACTCAGGTTTTTTAGACTCTCCAGCTCAAGGTGAGCCAAAAAAATAACTGCAGCCAGGTCAGGGACCTCAGGAAAGACCAGGAGAACAAGTACCCGGCTGAATGCACACCAAAATGCTGACAGGATAATGAGCAAATAAATGATTGTTCTTTTAAGACATTAAATGTCAGGGTTGTTGGTTATACAGCAATAGTCAACTGATTCAGCAGCCAAGGTTGAGAAGCACTGGTTACATAATAAGTTTGGAGATTCTTTATTATTTATATTTATTTATCACAAAAGCAAAGCTCACTGTTAAATTTTGGAAGCTACAAAAACTATCAACACAAACAACACAAACCATGACTAAATCACCAGAGGCAATGAATGTTGAAGTTGGGCTTGTTTGTTTTGTTTTCAAATGGCTTAATCATAAGAAGCAAACTAAAATCAGAGAGGGAGACAAACCGTGAGAGATTCTTAATCGTGGAAAACAAACTGAGGGTTGCTGGAGGGGAGGGGGGTGGGGGATGGTAACTGGGTGATGGGCATTAAGGAGGGCACACAATGTAATGAGCACTGAGTATTATATAAGACTGATGAATCACTGAGCTCTATCTCTGACACTAATAATACATTATATGTTAATTAACTGAATTTAAATTAAAAAAATTTTAAAAAGGAAAGCTTACAATAGAGAAGAATTACACGTGAGTACCTTTTGCAAACTGAGCTGGGACGGAAAGAGACTGGGGGGCTGCCCCTCAACCTGACCCCTTTGAAACAAAGACATCCATAATGTCCCTGGCCATCTGGCTCAGGGAAGGGAGAGAGGGCTGGTTCCGTGCAATGAGCACTCCTTGCCCACCACTCACTCACTCCTGGTCACCTCTGGTCAGTGCCCTTCTTCAGTTCTGTCCTGAGACATCTTTAAGATTTTATTTATTTATTTATTTATTTATTTATTTATTTATTTATTTATTTATTTAACAGAGGGGGAGAGAGAGAGAGAGAGAGCGCACAAGCAGGGGGAGCGGCAGGCAGAGAGAGAGGGAGAAGCAGGCTCGCCGAGCAAGGAGCCCGACACGGCTCAACTCCAGGACCCTGCGATCATGACCTGAGCCTAAGGCTGATGCTTAACCGACTGAGCCACCCAGGCACCCCTGTCCCAACACATTTTTAAACAATGTCAAAATACTATAGTGCACTCATATATCCTAACTTGTTTTCACTTGTATCATATTTTCCCGAATCACTCAAAACTTCGTGACCATAATTTTTCCTCTTAACATGTTAGTGGCCTTTAATTGTTAACACTGTCATTTCAAAGCCTTTTCTCCTCATTAAGAAATTAATTACCATAAGTACCTAGAAAAAGGCTTGAATAAAGCAGTATAATTTCCAAAAGAAAATTTATTGCACTTAAATACGTTTGTCACAAATATATACAAGCACAAATCTTTCTGTCTTGAAGACCCCAAAACATTTTTGTATAAGTACTTTCCCTGAGCTGAGCATACCTGAACTACTAACAGTGCTTTCAGAACAGACACTAAGTGGGCACAGAGCAAGATGGTGAGAGGCATAAAGAAGGACCTTATTTTAGACTCTTTTGAAAGCTGTATTAACTCCTCTGAATTACATAGTTAGTAATTATTACTTCATCTTACTACTACCTGCAAGTTATAAAAGGGCCTGCCTTACAGCCTTAGGCACTAAAGTATTTTGCTTGTTAATTTCTAATAATTGAGATGACTTGTTTTGACAGAAGTGGTTTGGCAAGTGAAAAAAGCCAATTTTTTCCAATCTTTAATAAGAAATAATAATGTGTATGAGGATTTTTGTTTGTTTCATTTTTATTTTCTTCTTTTTTAAAACTTTCAAATGCCAAAGCTGTCATCTGTGTAGTTTGTAGTTCTCCTCAAAAGCCATGCAGTAGTTCAGCCACCAGGGGGAGTCCGGAAGACTTTTTTTTTTTTTTTTTTTTTTTTAAGTACCTGCTCAAAGCCTGTTATTGGTTTGGGGCTTTAAGGTGTTCCAAAAATGTGGCTAAACCTGTCTTGCTGTGCAGAATAATTCCCCTATCACGGACACACAGACGTGCAAAGCACTTGGGTTTTTTTCTCTACAACACACGGTTTCCAAATTAAGTGGTGTTTCTATATTTGAAAACTATATGGTGGCTAACTGAACATAATAAAAAAATAATAATTTTGAAAAAAAGAGTCTCTGAAAATTGGAAAAAGTCATTGAGAAGAAAAGAAAGGACAAAGAAACGAATAAAGGAGCTAATGTCCAACAAACTAAATTGACAGTAGCCATGAAGACCATTTAAGTCAATACAAAATACAATAGAGAATGATGGTGGTGGTTGTAGGTCATGTCCTATGGAATAAAAGGACCATCCACTAAAACCAGTATTTTCTTCACAGCCAGATGAATCACTTCAAAGGTCCCAAACCCTAAAAAGGCTCTTCCTTCCCCAAATCCCAATGTGGAAGTGAAAAGAAAAAGTCTTAATATATATTACACCTCATCAAGCTGCACTCTGGTGATTTGTGCACTTTACAGTATACCCTGGAAAAAGACAAAACCCAAAAGTTACAGATAGGTTGAAATTAAAATAACTTTGCCTTTAGTGCCCTTCTAATACAGCACTTGTTCTCACAGGAAGAAATAAATAAAATTAAAACGTAATGTCATTATATTACCAATTATTTTCATTACCATGCTCTTAACTTACTTAGAGACTGCAACAGCTTTAACTTGTATTTTTCCATCAGGCAGAGTAATAGGCTTCGTATACTTAAATGTATTATTTTCACCATAACCAATTCTCTTTAGAAATTCAGGTTTGCTGCCATCCAGCGTATAATATATGTTGACATCCGGGGTGTCTGAAAAAAACCAAAACAGGGTAAGTGTAATTAACACTAAAGTAGCACAGTCTCTGTGGGTCAGTTAATTAATGAGATTTTTTATACATCATAGGAATGAATAACAATAACTAGCAATAAGTGAGTTCTTTCTCTGTGCCAGGCACTGTGCCTTGTATGAATTAGCTCAACGCATGTGTACAACCCTATGTGACAGGTCCCATTTTATACCCACTTTATAGATGAGGAAACTGAGTCCCAGAGGGGTTAAGGAGGTTGCTTGATAACAGCAGAGTTGTGGTTTCACTTTGGCTATGGATCCAGAGCCCATGCTCTTGAACCACTATGCTATTGTGCAGCTCCAATAACGCACCGAGGCAAATAGAGCAGGGCTCAGTTTTAAGAATACAACACTCATTTAGAAAGCAGAAGCTAAATTTTTATTTATTTTTTTAAAAGATTTTATTTATTTATTTATTTGTCAGAGAGAGAGAGCGCGCACACACAAGCAGGGGGAGAAGCAGAGGGAGAGGGAGAAGCAGACTCCCCACTGAGCAGGGAGCCTGATGCGGAACTTGATCCCAAGATCCTGGGATCATGACCTGAGCCGAAGGCAGATGCTTAACCAACTGAGCCACTCAGGCATCCCTAATTTGTTATTTTTTGAGCATTGTTTCAGAAATGCTATTACTGGGGCGCTTGGGTGTCTCAGTCGGTTAAGTCTCCAACTTTTGATCTTGGCTTAGGTCTTGATCTCAGGGTCGTGAGTTCAGCCTACTTAAAAAAATGCTTTTTAAAAAGAAATGCTTTTAAGGGGCACCTGGGTGGCTCTGTCGTTAAGTGTCTGCCTTTGGCTCAGGTCATGATCCCAGGGTCCTGGGATCGAGCCCCACATTGGGCTCCCTGCTCTGCGGGAAGCCTGCTTCTCCCTCTCCCACTCCCCCTGCTTGTGTTCTCTCTCTCTCTGTCAAATAAATAAATAAAATCTTTTAAAAAAAAAAAGGTCAAAAAAGTTTGCTTAGAGAGGAGATCTTAAAAGTTCTTATCACAAGAAAAAAAACTGTTGGTGATAGATGGTAACTACATTAATTGTGGGGGTGACTTTGCAGTATATATAAATATCAAATCATTACATTGTATACATGAAACTAACATAAAGTTATACAATAATTATATCTCAATTTTTTAAAAAAGTCAGAAAAGGATATACAATTAAAACCCTCTCCCACCCCTGACACCCATCAGATGGCCAAAGGCAATCAATGGTGTCTTGAGTATCCGTCCAAAAATATTTAACATCCATATAAGCATGTATATATTCTTATTTTCCCCTCTTTTTTAATACAAATGGTGACATAACATATCCTGTTCCACACACCTCTTTTTTCACTGAACAATATTATCTTGGACAGTTTTCTATACTGGTATACAGGGTGTCCTCACTCTTTGTTACGTCTGTATTGGGTGCTGTCCTTATACAAATGAACCAATATTTAACCAATTCCCTACAGGTGAATATTTAGGCTCTTTTTCTTTTCCTTTCTTTTCTTTTCTTTTGCCATCATAAGTACTGCAATGAATATCTTTGCAAGAAGTTCTTTTAATATCTGTAAAATGTGTAGAACCAGTACTGCTCAGACAAAAGATATTTTAACAATATGGTCAAACTTCCCTTCACAGACACTGAAACAATTTACATTGTTACCAGCAATGCATGAAAGTGCCTGTTCCCCCACACTCACCCCTATAGTGTGGTATTAATTTTTCTTTTATTTTTGCCATCTGCTACGTGTAAAAAAAAAAAAAAACTCAGAGTTTTAGCTCACATTGCTTACATTTTTGAGTAAGATTCATTCACTCATTCAACAAATATTTATCAAGTACCTATTCTGTGCCAGACACTGTTCTAGGCCCTGGGGAATACACCAGTGACCAAAGACTCGATTCTCAGGGAGCCTCTATTTTAGGAAGGACCCACAAACAGTAAACAAAACAAACAAACAGGTATATACATGATATCAAGTGGTAATTAAATGTCATGGAGTAAATAAAGCAGGGGATAAGGTCTGCTCAGCTAGTAGGTAAAGGGATGGGTAGATGTATATTCCCCTATGTTTAAAATACATTTATATTTCCTTTCCTATAAAATGTCCTTTCACATCTTTTGCCCACATTTCTATTGGGTTACTATTATTTTTGGTACTGAATTTAGAACCTATTTATTTATTTATTTATCTAAAAGATTTTATTTATTTATTTGAGAGTGCAAGTGCACACAAGTGGAGGTAGGGGCAGAGGGCGAGGAGAAGCAGACTCCCCGCTGAGCGTGGAGCCCCACCCTGGGCTCAATCCCAGACACCAACTGAGCCACCCAGGTGCCCGGAACCTCTTTATTTATTAAACATTTTATTTTTTATTTTATTTTTTTTAAAGACTTTATTTATTTATTTGACAGAGAGATAGAGAGCACAAGTAGGCAGAGAGGCAGGCAGAGGGAGAGGGAGAAGCAGGCTCCCCGCCAAGCAGGGAGCCCAATGCGAGACTCGATCGCAGGACCCTGGGATCATGACCTGAGCCGAAGGCAGCCACTTAACCGACTGAGTCACCCAGGCGCCCCTGTTTATTAAACATTTTAAATATTAGGGAATTTGGATACTCTTGCATATCATCATTTGTCAATAATAATCCACCTTCTCCCAAAAGTTTTGGGCATATTCATTAAAATTTGTATTCTGGTTTGAGAATTTTTAAAAAATAACACTAGCTTTTAAGATAAAGGGAGATACAGTATATTACACAATATTCTTAGCTGGAATTTGTCTAGGAAGCACAGGGGTCACCAGAAATATAGATAAATAGATGATTTTACACATTAACTATCAAAATATATAATTGGGGGGTGCCTGGGTGGCTCAGTGGTTAAGTGTCTGCCTTCGGCTCAGGTCGTGATCCCAGGGTCGTGGGATCAAGTCCCACATCGGGCTCCCTGCTTAGTGGGGAGCCTGCTTCTCCCTCTCCCTCTGCTGCTCTCCCTGCTTGTGCTCTCTTGCTCTGTCAAATAAATAAATAAAATCTTTAAAATATATATATATATATAATTGGAATTTCAAAGTTTTTAAAAATTTTTTTAAAGATTTTATTTATTTATTTGACAGAGAGAGACACAGTGAGAGCGGGAACACAAGCAGGGGGAGTGGGAGAGGGAGAAGCAGGCTTCCCGCAGAGCAGAGAGCCCGATGCGGGACTTGATCCCAGGATCCTGAGATCATGACCTGAGCTGAAGGCAGATGTTTAACGACTGAGCCACCTAGGTGCCCCTCAAAGTCTTTTTAAACAAGTATTTGTTAGAATGTTTTATCTATAAAACTTTCCTGGGGCACCTAACTGGCTCAGTCAGTAGAGCACGCGACTCTTGATCTCAGGGTCATGAGTTTAGCCCCACACTGGGCACAGAGATTAAGGAAAAAAAAAAGCTTTCTCTTCTCTTTATGTTAATTATATATATATACACGTGTATATATGTGTGTATATATATATATATAAATTCCTGTCATTACCCGGAAATGTATTCACTGCTTTCTTTCTTTAATAATAGTTAAGATTTATTTTGGCATTACTATGTGCCAGATGCTGTGTACTTCACATAACATGTCAACTCATTTAATTCTCACAGTGGCTCTAAATGGCAGACATTATTCTCACTGACAGTGAAAAAACTGAGACTCAGAAAGGCTAAGTAATGTATCACGAGAAGTTGTTGAAAGCAGGATTTAATCTCCAGCATGTCTGACTGGAAAGCCTGTGTTAGTAGGTCAAATTACTCTCCCACCAAAATAACAAGAATCCTGGGATAGCGCAGGGAAGAACCGGGACATCTTACCTTGGCTAATGTGAGTCAAGGCATTGCTGCAACTGTCTACTGTTACAAATGAAAAGTTGGTCAGAGCCAACCGCTTTAATTCAAATATACACCACTCTATAAACCACCAAGTACAACAGTTTCAAATTTTGGAACTTTTACAAAATTCCCAAGGTCCTAATTATAGAAAACATGCGAAGTGATAAATCAACAACCCGATGAACATTAAGAGTATGGCAATGTTATTTTACATGCTTTCAAGTACATTTGATTCTTACCAGATTTCATTTCCAAAAGTGTATTGTTATCAATTTCATGGTTGGCTTTTCCGGGGGGAGGCACTCGCAATGGTATGATCTGAGGAACACACACTGAGCCTGCAGTCATTTTCCCTCCTTACATTAAAAAAAGTGGATGAAAATAAATTCCAATGGGCACCTTTTTGAACACAAAAGTTGAAGAGAAGCACTTTGTTTAAATACAGCAAACCTAGTAAAAACTAAGAGAATGCCACCAAAAACATTTTTAATTCAAATAATTATTATTTCAGCTGCATTTTTGCTGTTGAGATCTTGTGTGGGACTTTGATTATCTAAATACTTACCTCACATCTGGGAAAAGAGCATGAACAAATGGGATGGGGAAATGACATTATTTTAAATGAACAAATTAGATGAATACAATAGTCCCCCCACCTTATCCATGGGGGAAATGTTCAAGACCCCCAGTGGATGCCTGAAACTATAGATAGTGCCAAACCCTATATGTACTGTTTTTTCCTATACATATATACCTATGATAAAGTTTAATTTATAAATTAGGCCCTGTAAAAGATTAACAACAACAATAATAAATAGAACAATTACAATGGCATACTATAATAAAAGTTATGCAAATGTGGTCTCTCTCAAAATATCTTATTGTACTGTACTCACCCTTCTTGTGATGAAGGGAGATGATCAAATGCCTACATGATGGGATGAAGTGAGGCGAATGATCTAGTTACTGTGATGTGGCATTAGGCTACCACTGACCTTCTGACATCAGAAAGAGGATCATCTGCTTCTAGGCCCCAGTTGACTACAGGTGAGAGAAACTATGGAAAGCAAAACTGCAGATAAGGGGAGACTAGTGTACATCAGAACAGAGACCATCAGTCCTGATCTGATCTGAGCTTCCCCTAAATCATTATCATCTTTTCCTGCCTCTTGTTAACATGCCACCTCTCTTGGCTTCAGGGCAAGTCATCACCCAAGAGGAACAGAAGTAACTCTGTATGTGGCATGAAATGTTAATTTAGAGCCAGCTCCCTTGGGAAAGCTCCAGGTTCAAGGCCCTGCTGTTGTCGCCAAGTCGTTCTTGCATTTGAAAGCTGCAAAGAGTACCATGCCTCAGCTGAAAGAAAGTTGGCACTGATTTAAACAGTGAGCAACAAGCAAAAAGTCTCCCACTCTCTCTCCTGCATTTATAAATAATTAAGTATAAGTATGGAGGCCTTACTGATCTTTTTTGGTAGGATGGAGTATAATTCTTAATCCATAAAGGATAAAGGGGGGGAAGGAACCCTCACCTTAATTCAACAACGATTTACATCTCTATGCAGCCTTTTCAAATTTTAACGATTACGGATACATAAGTTTCACTCAGTTATAATCTATATGTTCATTCAGTTTTTATAGTGTACTTCTTGCACCCTCACTTGTTTATTTACAATTTTCCACATACTTATATAATCTTATTTATTAATTTGTGGTTGGGCATTTAGGCTATTACTAGTTTCTTTTTAGTTTTGGTTGGTGCAATTCTAAATAATGCTACTCTGACCAACTTCTGGTTTGAATTTTGCCACAGACTACATTCCCTAAAGTTGGATAACTAAGTTTAAGAAGTGAATTTAATGCCTGGTTGGATAGCTCCAGGTCAGAGGCCAAGAATTTAAATTGCAGATTCTGATTTTAGCGTAATAGCCTGTACAGAAGGATGGCTGGACTCGGGGAAGGGAGAGGGAGGGAAGAAAGAGGTGCTGTTACTCATTTTTCCACTTAAGTAAGAGGCAGTTAAAATTAAAACAGTTGAAAAATTAGTCCAAAAAACAAAAAATAGGAGAGTAATATGCGCCGCAATTTGGAGCTACCCTTGGGAGGCTGGGGCGGCCAGTGGGCCCCAAGCAAAGAGGATCAAGAAGTAGACCGACATGCTAGGTCTAAATGACAGTCTGGGATCAATAGCACCCGTAACCCCTTAACTCCATCAATACCGCCCCCTCGCCGCCCGGATCCGGAACCTCATCAGGTCCCTGTCCCTGTCCATCAGGGGCAAATAGAGACGCCCGCTTCCTTTCGGCTGGAGCGAGGGAGGCCCTTCTCCTCTTCCATCCCGCCTCCTCCGGCCACCGGGACCTGTACTGGGGCCCCGAGGTACCGCCACGGTCCCCAGTCAGGAAGCCCACCTCTCACCTCCTCGTGCCCTCTCCTCGGCCGCCTCTTGGGTTTCCACAGACGCTGCGAGTCGGGCCCCGCCCACGAGAGTCGAGCAGGTGATTGGCGGAAACTGCCTTCCTAGCAACCAGCTCCGCCCCTGCCGCTAGGCCCGGAGACTGGTACCGGCCTCGAGCGCCTTTCCTAAGGCTTCACGGCAGGCCTCTGAGAACTTGCCTTCACCGACATTGGGTGCTCGGAGGTGGCGTCCCAACTCAGAGTGAAGGAACCAGGCTCGTTCGTCCGACAGGCATTGACTTTCTGAAAAACAAGATGTAGCGGCGCGGGCAAATGAGGCGGATCAGGCGCGCCTTGGCCACCTCAAGCCGACAGAACAAGTAAGGACCGGCTGCGACACGAGGAAGAAGGCCCCTGCCCAAGCCGGGCGCCGTTTTTCCCCTATTCCCGGTTCCTCGGTTCCCGGACTGGCTATCTGGCGACCCCGAGCGTCTCTCCCCACAGGGGCCGGGAACTGGGCAGTCATGGCTGAGGTGAAAGTGAAGGTGCAGCCACCCGACGCGGATCCGGTCGAAATAGAAAACAGGTAAAACCAGTGAGGTTCGCTTCCCGGCTCTGGAGCCCCCCGCAGGCGGCCGGACGTTTGGGCAGCCGGACGCCTTCTCCCGGGACCCTCGGTAGATACTGGCGCGCGCAGGAAGGAGACTGGGGATTTGGAACCCCTCTCCCATCCCTGGAACGTAGACTTCTTAAGAAGTTCCGAGCGAGTTTGACAGTTTGTAACTTTCTGTATCTCCCCTTGCCCCGGTGCTGTTCTGAAAGTTGTGATGATGTGCTTCCTTCCTGCATTAAGGTGATCTACGCCCGGAGAGGACTCGGTGTTTTTCCCGTAGTACTTGTAGCTACATATTCTCATCCAGGATCGTTCTTGTCGCTAAGAGAACTCTCAAGACAGAACATTTGGGCGAAGTTAGGATGCACTCTGTGGTTTTTGAAGAGACATTGAGCCAAATGGTTTCCATGCAGTACTTAAGTCAAGATTTTAGGTCACCTAAAGCCTCTCCTAATTTTAAATTCGCTATCCGTGCATTACTTTTAGGTTCACATAGTTTTAGAAGACCTTAACTTTCTCAAACTTATGAAAACACGTATGATGATCCTATGACAAAGGGGATATTTGGGCTTATTTTTGTTTGGTAGAGATAATTCCAAAAGCAAGCCCCAGTTATGGTGACTTGTCATAACAAATTTTGCCTTCCTACCAGAAGTGTCTGATTTGCCTTCTCCTTGCAGACTTATGGCTGCCCAGCGCACTGAATATTTATTTTGTCATACTTGTTCCATTTGAGAACATTGAAGCTTCAGCTTTAATATTTTTTCTGTGTTTTCATTTGACTTTTGTTCTAATTTAAAGTTCATATTAGTGAGAAAAAGAAACATTTTTAAATAATAGTAATAATGTAAACATATATTTATCTTGCCCAATTTCTAACATGCTTTGATTCAGAACCATCATAGAAACCTAGATTATCTGATTTTAGCATGGGGCCCTTGGGTGGCTCAATAGATAAGCGTCCAACTCTTGATTTCAGCTCAGATCATGATCTCAGGGTTGTAAGATCAAGCCCCACATTGGGCTCCGTGCTGGGTGTGGAACCTGCTTAGGATTCTCTCTCTCCCTCTCCCTCTGCCCTTCCCTCCTTACCGCCTCCCCCCAACTAAGCCTCCCACTAAAAACAAACAAACAAATAGATTATCTGCCAAATGTGAATAAAGGCACGATTTCTTTCTTTCTTCCTTTCTTTCTTTCTTTTTCTTTCTTTCTTTTTTTAAGACTTGGAACCTTAAATGGAATTTTTTTTTTGCTTTTTTATTTTGTCATGTTATGTTAATCACCATACATTACATCATTAGTTTTTGATGTAGTGATCCATGATTTATTGTTTGCGTATAATACCCAGTGCTCCACGCAGTACGTGCCCTCTTTAATACCCATCACCAGGCTAACCCATCCCCCCACTCCCCTCCCCTCTAGAACCCTCAGTTTGTTTCTCAGAGTCCATAGTCTTTCATGGTTCGTCTCCCCCTCCAATTTCCCCCCCTTCATTTTTCCCTTCCTACTATCTTCTTTTTTTTAACATATAATGTATTATTTGTTTCAGAGGTACAGGTCTGTGATTCAACAGTCTTACACAATTCACAGCGCTCACCATAGCACATACCCTCCCCAATGTCTATCACCCAGCCACCCCGTCCCTCCCACCTCCCACCACTCCAGCAACACTCAGTTTGTTTCCTGAGATTAAGAATTCCTCATATCAGTGAGATCATATGATACACGTCTTTCTCTGATTGACTTATTTCACTCAGCATAGCACCCTCCAGTTCCATCCACGTCGTTGCAAATGGCAAGATTTCATTCTAAAGGCACAATTTCAAACTGTTCTGCTTGTATCCCCGCCCCCCCACCTCTTGAAATAGGTAAAAACATGAATAATATTGAACTGCCTTTCTTCGTAGGATTATAGAATTATGTCATCAGTTCCCTCATGGAATCACAGACCAAGTAATTCAGAATGAAATGCCTCATATAGAAGCCCAGCAGCGGGCAGTGGCCATCAATAGACTGTTGTCCATGGTAAGGCAAATTCAACTAGTTCACGTAATCATTTATGTGCTGTGATTGTCATTACTTCCTAGTATGTGAAACCATTCGAAAGTGTCTTAGGTTAAGACTCCAAGCCAGGAAGCAGCTCAGACTGCCTGAACTGAGGAAGGAAGAAATAATTACACATCATTTTACAAGATGAATGAGGGGCACCTGTGTGGTGCAGTCGGTTAAGCATCTGACTCTTGGTTTCCATTCAGGTCATGATCTCTGAGTTTGGGATCAAGACCCATGTGGGCTCTGTGCTCAGTGGAGAGTCTACCTGAGATTTTCTCTGTCCTCTCCCTCTGCCCGCCTCCCCCGTGTGCTACCTCTCTCTCAAATAAATAAATAATTTTTAAAAATGAATAAAATAAATGTATTTTGTTTTAACCGTTGTATTTGTTGACCTAATTGTCATCGTGTACACAGGGCACATAGGGCTAGTCTGCTCTCACCTTCTGTTTACTTCCTGCTGCCGATGTTGGACCATTCCCTATGAAATATGCCCTCTGCCAGCTATCACAAAGTCAGTTCGTTAGGGTTTCTCCCTCCACAATTTCACTTTGAGCATTTCAGGAGGCAGGAATGAGTCCAGTAACACTACAATGGGGTTTTTCAATGAAGCCCTTCTACCTGCTTTTACCTCTTCTCTTGTCCTGGGGCCTTAGTGTCATTCTCCTCCACGGTCCAAAAATATCCCACCTTGTGGCACCCCATCCTCTAAGTCTACCTAATTCTCCTTCCATTTCCCCTACATCAGAGATCCCCTGTCTTGAAAGCATTTCACTTTGGTCGTAGTAGAAATTGGGTAAAAGATTTCTACACTAAGGACTCATGGAAATTTGAGGACAGGTGAACTTTCTGTTAAACTACTCCCTTCAACCTTCTAGCTTAATGGCTGGAAAACTTTTTCTGTAAAGTGCCAGATAGTATGTATTTAGGCTTTGCAGGCCATGTGGTTTCTGTCACAAGTACTCAACTCTACAGGAAAGTAGCCATGAACCATACATAAACAAACGAGCATGGCTGCATTCTAGTAAAACTTTATTTATAAAAACAAGCGGTGGGCCAGATTGCTGATCTCTCTTTTAGTACTGCTGGTGATCTCTAATCAGTTCACCCTGGTGAAGGACTTGGCTCCAGGAGGGATAGTGGAAGGGATGCTGGAAGTTGGGGCAATGGAAACTGTTTTTGTCCTCTGATTACCCTTTCAGCCCTTTGCTTTCTGTCTGAAAATCATCCTCAGTATCTCCGCCTCTCTTTCTCCACCTCTGCAGCCCCATCCACTGCCAGTCCTGTTGTCTGGAGGATATAAGCGGTGGTGGAGCTATGATGAATTTTAAGGGAATAAGTATTAGTAAATCACAAAGTGTTGCTGATTTTAGCTCTTAAACAGCTCTCAGATTTGCCCCCTCATTTCCATTCCTACTACTCCCGCGTGTGTTCAGGTCTTGGCTTTTTCCTGGACTGTTACAGTGTATTCTAACCCGCTCTCCTGGCTCCGTCTGCCTTAGAGAAGCCAGCCTGATCATCTTAAACACAGATCTGGCCAAGTCACTTCTGACCCAGAATCTCAGCCCTAGAGATTCAAGTCCACACTTGTGGCTTTACCACACTGAGCTGCTACCTTCCTCACCTGCCTCATCTGCCATCACTCTGCCTCAAAAGTTAAGTTTCAGAGAATGGATTGTTTTTGGTTCCCTGCCGCCTCAGGCCTCAGGTCCTGTCTTCCCTGGTTAGAACACCCTTCTTCCCTTTCCTCACAGACTAACTCCTCATTATCCTTCAAGACTCAGCTCTGCTTTCTGTCTCCCAGAAAGCCTCCCTGAACCCCAGGTTGGGCCAAAGCTGCTGCTCTGAGCGCCTGTTCTACTCTTCACTTACCTCTATGTTAGTTGAGATAAGTTGATAGTTGAAATTAGCTGTGTGATTCTCTTTTAGAATTCAAGTTGGTGCCCCCAAACATATATCACAGTATGGGTGTTCAGCAAACATTCATAGGCTGAATTAAACAACCTCCAAATGGAACTTTGTGGTTCAATTTTGCTACTTAGTGGGGTCCGGGGAAGAAGTTATTGCTGTTCATCCATATGTAAACCTGTTTGCAAGTCATGTGTCATCCCAGTCTTTACTCACGGGATTGGGCCTCTCAGTCATGGGTTCCCCAAACCGCCAGAAGCCCAGTGGTACAGCCACCTAAGTGCTCCAGTGTTCAGACCCAAGGAATTTCCAGATCACATCAGACAGGCTTTACTTTACTTTTGACTTGTTATATAAAACCAAAACTATTGCATCTTTTATTCATTGCTTGATCTTTCTGCCTAACTGTCCGTGTAATACAATAGAAATCACACAAATCAGTAAATGTCACTATTAACATTGCAAATTTTATTTGATCATCATGTTATAGAATATTTATGCATGTTAGTCTTTGAACTTTTTATTTATATAAATTATATTTTCATTTTTACGTTTATATTATATATACTTAGTGAATTTATTTGAATGTGGATTTTTATTTATTATTCTAAAGCTGCTTGTTCAGAATTCATTACACATTGGTCATATAACCAAGCCAGAATATAGCATATAGGAAACTGTTAGGTATTTATATTTTGGAAAATGACGAACTAAGGAGCTATGTGTTTTCAAAAATATATTACATGTGATATGTAGGCAAAAACTTAATTCTCAAGTGAGGAACTAACAACTGTGCAGGGTAGGATATTTTGGTTTGTGTAAATTTTTTTTTTAAAAATTAACATTTGTGATTGATTTGAAATATCTCCAAAATAATTCATTGTTATTTTCTATAAAAAACAAAACAAACTTTAGGGTCAGTTGGATCTCTTAAGGAGCAATACAGGACTTCTGTATAGAATAAAGGATTCTCAGAATGCTGGGTAAGCCCCAATTTTTTTATTTTAAGAAATTTTAATTATTGCAAATGTAATAAATGTTTTGGGGGAAAATGTCAATATAGAATTGCATAATGTAAACCTGTCCTGCATACCATCCCCACCTCTTATCATGAGTTCCATTTCTCAGAGATAACTGCTCTTAATAATTTGGTATATGTCCTTTCTTCTAGGTATATATATAAATATATAGAAATGATTATATATTTATATACTATATATATAATCTCTTTTCTTTTTTTTTTCTTTTTCTTTCTTTCTTTTTTTTTTTTTTTAACAAAAATGGGATCATGCTATCCATACTGTTTTGCAACTTGTTTTTTTCACTTACTATATCTTGGACATCTTTTCATTCTGGTACATACAGCCCTGTCTCATTCTTTTTAAGGTAAGCTCTTATTTTGGTAAATAAGTCAATGTGATGACCTTGTCTACTAATTCATTAAAGTAGTTATGTAGATTATTAGATTACCCTGTATCTCTTCGCCTTTTTAATTCTACTTTATTCCCCTGCAGTAAAATGAAAGGATCAGATAACCAAGAAAAACTAGTATATCAAATCATAGAGGATGCAGGAAATAAAGGTAAGCATGTGAAGGAGGAAACAGAAAAAAACGTTGTCTTTAGACCTGATATAGGGACTGAGCTCTGGCTTCCCAGGGTACAGATCTGTGTATAGAGAATGCTGCCATGTATATTAAAACGAGAGGAAATAGAAATATATAATGTGCATATGCTTGAAGGACACCCAGGTGTGATGCCGCTGCTGTTAGCTCATGGGAGGCAGGAGCTAGATGGCTGTTGGCCGGGATGGAAAGAAACTTCTGAATTCTGAACCATGGAAATGTACTATCGATTCAAAATAAATCAGTTAAAACTTAAGTTTTTTTTTTTTAATCTTCATTTCTTCATCTTCATCTTATCTGTAAATTGTGGATAATACCATCTCTGTCTTGTTTTTGCAAAAACCAGAGGGATGTCCAGTGCAGTGTGGCAGTGTCCCGACAGAGGTCCCTCAGCAACTTTGGTTTTCTCTATCCCTCTTACAGAACTATATCTAAATAGCTATTATTACACTTTAGGATCTATTTGAGTCACTGATAGTAGTTTCAACAATGTATCAATAATGATATAACTTGAAATCATACCATTCTTCTATTATTAGGAGTTTAATATTTTAAAAATAGACATATGACAAAAGCCATTCTCTATTTTTTTTTTTTAATTCTACCTATCTCATTATGCTTCTGTGCTGTAAAGAAAATAAGGTAACATGTTTAATATAAAATTCCCCATACAGCCCTTCTTTGAAAGAGAAATCCTAGCTTCCTGCACAGGGCTTTTGGCTGTGAGAACTGCAATCTTCCATTTTTCATCTCCTAAATATAGGGTATAAATAATGGGTATACATGCACACAGAGGCTTACATAAAGAGGTTTTTTTTGCTCTCCGTTGACAGTGGCAGCTGACCTTGGCCCAAACTTAAGTTACAATCTAAATACAATCTAAAGTAAAAATAATAGGAAACAGAAGTTGGGGTGTAGGAGGGGATGGAAGAGACAATGTTAGTTAATTCAGCAACATTCAAGATTTTTCTTCCATTAAAAAGTATCTTTTTCACATGTTTTTAAAAAGGTGCCACACTAGGATTCCAAGAAATGTCTGGTTAGAAGATAAAGCACGTAACTTCTTTATCATTTTGCATTCTTTTGTTGTTATCTGAGATTCTTACTCTAAGTCACTGTTTTTCCTATAGCTATGCCCTAGGAATGTATACATATATACATATTTTGCTAGTTTTGGCCTGCGATGTAAGCAGTAGGACTGTAGACACAAATCCTATGGTGTTGAACTCATTTTACTTTACTTTCTTACAGGAATATGGAGCAGAGATATCCGATACAAAAGTAACTTGCCATTAACAGAAATTAACAAAATTCTAAAGAATTTGGAAAGTAAAAAGCTTATCAAAGCTGTTAAGTCTGTGGCAGTGAGTAGTTTTTCCTTACCCCAAGTGTTCACTGTATTGTTTTGCTCCAAGTATGTTTCAAGATCTTATTGTTCTTTAAGCTATGTCATGATTTAAAACTACTAGCCAAAAAGATTTTTTAAAATTTAGTTCATGTTGGATTGGTTTGGAGACGTTGCTTAGATTTATCACTGCCTAACTGTGTCTCACCCACTTGAAAAGCTAAAACTACTATACTCTTCAGTTAGGAATTTTTGGAATCATGAACATTTTTCCTGGATTTTCAGCATGAAATATAATTTACTTCATTCTAGCATGTTAGGTTACTCTTTCAATAAATACCTATTGTGTGTTTACTCTGTGCCAAGCACTGTTGTGGGTGCTTGTGCTACATTAGTGAACAAGTCAGAGAAAGATCTCTGCCCTGGTAGAGTGTCCGTTCCAGGACATGGCGTTTTTCCCTCTCCTCATCCCAGCCCCCCTGCCCCATGACCTCCTTCAAGGGTTGCCACTCCAGAGCTGGCTCCATCAGGGACACCAGCTACTAACCTCACTGACCTAGGCGGAAGAAGACCCAAGATTCCCCTAAACTAAAGTTTTCTTGAATACGGATTTCAGCAAATAAGAATTTGATGTTCATCATTTGAGATTTTATTTATCAAATGATATTTTTAACTTACCACACTCTTATTTAATTAATTATTTATTTATTTTAAAGATTTTATTTATTTTTAGAGAGAGAGGGAGTGCGATCACAGGGAGGGGCAGAGGGGGAAGGAGAAAGAATCTCCAGCAGGCTTGGTGCTGAGCGTGGAGCCTGACACAGGGCTCGATCTCACAACACTGAGATCATGACCTGAGCCAAAATCAATAGCCAGACACTTAACAGACTGTGCCACCCACGCGCCCCCCCAGTCCCTAATTTAGAACATTATCTCCCTTCAGCATTTTTAATGGATGATTTCAAATATATACAAGAGTAGAGACAATAATACAAGTCCCCACATACCAGTCACCCAGCTTCACTTTGCCAATCCTTCTTCTCCATCTTTATTTTTAATAACAGCTTTATTGAGATAATTGACATACCATAAAATGCACATGTTTAAAAGGTACAATTTGGTAGTTCATAGTATACTCACAGAGTCGTGCATCCATCACACTATTCTAATTTTAGGACATTTTCATCACTCCTGAAATGTGACCCCACTAGGAGTCACTCCCCAGCCTCCCTGCGCATAGGCCCTGACAACCACTAATGTAGTTTCTGTCTCTGTAGATTTGCCTTCTCTGGACATTTTGTATAAACAGAATCATATACCATGTGGTCTTTTGTGTCGGGCTTCTTTCATTTACATGATGTTTTCAAGGTTTCAAACTAAAGTACTATTGGATTATAACCCAAAGTTTTATATATATATGTATATGTATATGTATATATGTATTCATGAATCCATACAAATGTAAATGTTTAAATAAATAAATAACGGATTGGGGTGCCTGGGTGGCTCAGTCAGTTAAGCGTCCGACTCTTGATTTCAGCTCAGGTCATAATCTCAGGGTCGTGAGATCAAGTCCCACATCGGACTCCGCGCTCAGTGCAGAGTCTGCTTGTCCCTTTCCCCCTCGCTTGTACTCGCTCGCTCTCTCTCCCTCTCAAATAAGTAAATAAATGACAGATCTTCCCATGAGTAGGTAGAGGCAGAATAGACAAACCTCCTGTGCAGAAGAATTCCACGTAATTTAGGTGGACACTCCACCCTCAAGGAAGTGGAATGTAACTCCCATTCCTTAAGTGTGGGCTGTGCATAGTGATGTCTTTCCACACATGGAAAGGCTAGGGGGGAAAAAGTCAGTTTACAGGGGAGAAAACAGAGAAACAGTACCTCAAGCCACATGATCAAGGTTAACCTCAACACTGAGAAGTCATATTGATGGTGATCAGTCATCACTTGGTGACAATCAAGTGCCCTTGATAGGATGGGATGAGAAGGGCACTTTTCCTCCGTGTCTTTTCTCCCGTCTAATCATGAGAAAAACATCAGACAGATCCCAGTCAAGGGATGTCCTACAGAATACCAGACCAGTAATTCTCAGAACTGGCAAGTTATCAAAAGCAAGGAAAGTCTGAGAATTTGCCAAGGAAACATGGCAAGTAAATGTAATGCGGTCCTGAATAGGTCCTTGGACCAGAAAAAGGATATTAGGGAAAAACTAAGGAAACCTCAGTGATGTGTAGACTTTAGTTAATAATGGTGTATCGATATTGGTTCATTAATTGTAATAAACGCACCCTACTAATATATTAAGAGGGGAAACTGAGCACAAGATAAATGTACCATCTTTATAATAATTGTGTAAATCTAAAACTGCTCTAAAATAAAAGTTCTGAAGGGCGCCTGGGTGGCTCAGTCAGGTAAGCATCTGACTCTTGATCTCAGCTCAGGTCGTGATCTCAGGGTCATGAGATCGAGCCCCGCATCAGTTCCATGCTGGGTGTGGAACCTGCTTAAGAGTCTCTCTCTCTCTACCTACCTCTCTCCCTCCCTGCCCCTCCCCCACCCCTGGCTCCAAAGAAAAAAGTTTTGAGGGTTTTTTCTTAAATTTTTATTTTATTTTATTTTTTTAAGATTTTATTTATTTATTTGACAGAGAGAGAGCACAAGCAGGAGGAGTAGCAGAGGGAAAAGGAGAGGCAGGCTCCCCACTGAGCAGGGAGCCCGACCAGGGAGCCCAATGCGAGCTCGATCCCAGGACCCCAGGATCACAACCCAAGCTGAAGGCAGACGCTTAACCAACTGAGCCACCCAGGTGCCCTGAGGGTTTTTTTTAAATCTCAGTTTTGGAAGACTTGGTTATCTTTTCTTTTTCCCAAGATAGACTGATTGATTGATTCATTCATTCATTCAGAGTGCGTGGGCACAAGCCAGGGGCCCGATCTCATGACCCTGAGATCAAGAGTCAGATGCTTAACCAGGCACCCCTGGAAGACTTGGTTATCTTATAACCACATCTACTATGCATTTTTTCCCTAGGCCTCAAAAAAGAAAGTATATATGCTCTATAACCTGCAACCGGACCGGTCTGTGACTGGTGGAGCCTGGTACAGTGACCAGGATTTTGAGTCAGAATTTGTAGAGGTGCTTAACCAACAGTGCTTTAAATTCCTACAAACCAAGGTGAGGCATAATAGAGGAAACATCACTGCAGATCTTTTTTTAAAAGTTGCTTCATAAAGAATGTTTAATCTTGTATATCATATTTTATAGGACTTGAATTCAAATCGGTAATTTTTACATAACAATATATTCTGTTGATTGCACACTATGTAGTTATGTTCAGAAAACACCGTGTTCTTGCTGAGAGTTATGTTTCTACCCTTATAGGCAGAAACAGCACGAGAAAGCAAACAGAATCCAATGATTCAAAGAAATAGTTCATTTGCCTCATCACATGAAGTGTGGAAGTATATCTGTGAATTGGGGATCAGTAAGGTGAGAACACAGTTTTTAATTTTCATCTTATTTTGTAAAGGTTACTCTTCATCATAGGAATATAGTTTACGGTGTATTCTAAACCTAATTGGACCCAGACCCTTTTTTCAGGTGATACCTGTGAACATTCTACAGAACCCACTTTGAGAAAGCACTGTCTTAAGCCATTTAGACAAAGGTGACTGTCATGCCATCAGGCACTGTGGGATCTGTATGTACTTAGCTTGTGATACAGAGTAGCAGAGTAGAGGCCTGGCAGTGCATTGCACTACCAAAATGCGAAAGTCTGTTGACAGGTCCTTGACTTTCTCAGGGACATTTCAACGTAGATGCCGAACATCAGTCATCACATCAGTTGTCATTTATTGGTATTGTGTCCCCCTTGTAAGTTGTGAGTAGTGGTGTCAACATATGCTTTTGAAGATCTATACATAAAGACACCGTGCTGGGTGCTTTTCATAATCAGAGAAGAAACTGAAATGGCCACTTGGACAAGTCATTTTCATTTCCTAGACCCCAGATCTCTCATTTATTAAAAAAAGTAGGCATTTGGACTATTTGATGTCTAAAGTAACTTTCTGTTCAAACATTTTGTAAATCCCCATCAAATTCTTGCCGCAAAAATGTTAAAAGACTTCTAAATTTTACTGAAGAGGGTGGACAAATAGAAAGTATCAAATTCAACATGAGGTTAGAGTTCTATCCCTAGCATTTCTGTGGTTTGTGCTAACCTGGGCTGTTGTTCAGCCCATGCTTTTAGTGATTCACCAGCATAATGCTTCCCCATTTCACCGAGGAATTGCGGACCCTTTACAGTTTAAAGACTCTCCCAAAGGATGTCTTCTTGTGCTTTTTGTGTCCTTTCTAATGCATCCCCTTTTCAGGTAGAGTTGTCCATGGAGGACATTGAAACGATCTTAAATACACTCATTTATGATGGGAAAGTGGAGATGACTATCATTGCTGCAAAAGAAGGCACGGTTGGCAGTGTAGATGGACACATGAAACTGTACAGAGCAGTCAATCCAATCATCCCACCCACGGGTTTGGTCCGGGCCCCGTGTGGACTCTGCCCGGTGAGTTAAAGTGGCTTCACTTCATACCTGACTGCCACCAAGTGCAAATGCCACCTAACTTACCAGTAAGCACACTCCAGTTTTCTGACTCTCAGGGTTGACCAACAGCGGCTCAAACCTCCATGTAACCTTGATGACAGGCCCTTGATGAACAAGTCATTGTTTACATTCTCTTTTAGAATAACCAGGTTGGGGAAATTTGTGTCTTCTACTCATGGCCCTGAAATGGACAATTTTTAATGACAGCTGATCATTTAACCCTAAGTAGGGAGGAAAATGAGATTTGCTGAGAACCCACCACAGGCCAGGCATATTCTTAAAGATTTATGTGGTCTCATTTAATCCTACTTCTGTCCCTTGGAGCTAGTGGTATTATTTCCGCCTAAGCATGAAGCTAAGGAAGCTGTAGGAGCTACAGCTTCGAGGTAACAACCAGGACGCAAACCCAGACATGTTCTTTCCCCTGCAGTGCGCCCCAGCACTCTTCATCCAGTCCCATGTAGTTCATGCCAGCTGTGTGCTGCAGGCACTGCTTCTGCCCTTGGGGCATTTATATTCTTGGGCTGCTGATGTAGGTTTTATTTCCTTACACTAGCCCTTGTCTATATGCCTAAGCTCTCTGTGTGCTGGTTTCAAGTCCTAGAAAAAACAGCAAGCATATTGGGAATTCTGTTTAGCATCCTTCAAAAAAAGGAATGTAGCTAACATGAAACCTTTGGTTAGTGATGTATATAGATCTGCTTTCCTGTTATCTGCTGATAGCCTTTGGCCCAGTGGCAGATGAGCAGGTCATCTTAGTGCTACAGTGAAAGGTTTCTCATTCACTAACTTTATAATCACACAGCCGGTCTGTTATTGCATGTTCTTAAATACAGCCCTAGTCTCTCTTTTTAAGATTTTATTTGAGAGAGGAAGAGAGAGAACAAGCAGTGGTTAAGGGGCAGAGGGAGAGGGAGAAGTAGACTCCCCTCTGAGCAGGGAAACTGACATGGGGCTTGATCCCAATCCTGGAATCATGACTTGAGCCAAAGGCAGACGCTTAACTAACTGGACCATGCAGGCACCCTAAAAATTTTATTTTTAATGTTGCTTTAAAAAATGGTTGGGTCGGGGCGCCTGAGTGGCTCAGTTGTTAAGTGTCTGCCTTCAGCTCAGGTCATGATGCCAGGGTCCTGGGATCCAGCCCCATGTCGGGCTCCCTGCTCCATGGGAAGCCTGCTTCTCCCTCTCCCACTGCTCCCTGCTTGTGTTCCCTCTCTCGCTGTGTCTCTGTCAAATAAATAAATTTTTTTTCTTAAGATTTTATTTATTTATTTGACAGAGAGAGAACACAAGCAGGGGGAGTGGGAAAGGGAGAAGCAGGCTTCCTGCTGAGCAGGGAGCCCGATGCGGAGCTTGATCCCAAGACCCTGAGATCATGACCTGAGCCGAAGGCAGCCGCCTAACCAGCTGAGCTACGCAGGCGCCCCAAATAAATAAATTCTTTAAAAAAAAAACAAAAAACAATGGTTGGGTCTTGGATACTTTGTTAACAGAAATTTTAGTTGTAGGTGACATTTGAGACTTAAAATGTAATAATTTTAAAACTCTCATTTGATTGTAAACTTTTTTCTTTTTTAAAGGTTTTTGATGACTGCCATGAAGGTGGTGAGATTTCACCATCTAACTGTATTTATATGACAGAGTGGCTCGAATTTTAATAGAGAACTAGGAACTTTACTGACATTTTGCAAATGAAGTTACTTTGGGAGCAGATAATTTAACTCATGATGGAACATCAAATTCCCTTGAAAGCAAACTTCACAATAATGGATAGACTTGCTGCTATGAAAAAGTATTTTTTTATCTATGAAGACTAAATTTATATTGGTAGAGTAGCCAACAGAATATGAAGCAGGTAAGGTTAATAGTGAAATCCATTCTTCAATAAATAAAATACTTTGAACTTCAGGAAGACCACCTTCTGAAGCTTTCAAGACTTTTGATGGTTCATGGAAAAAGAAGCCAACAAATCCATATTTGCCATATACTACAATAATGACTAAAGTTTAAAAATGCCCATTTTAAAGTTATTAAGGTCTTCATTGGAAAATTTTATATCTGGTTCACTATTGCCATTTCTGTTTTCTCTTTTCTCAGTGGTTTCATTGAGAAGGAATCAAAAGCGGTGAGGTAGGAATAGCACTTAGAGGCATGAGTGGGGGAGAGAATGAAACATCCCTTTCCACATACTATTCATTCCTTTTTACATCAGAAATATTCTTTCAGAGGATTATGCCTTTGTACTTACCTCAAATGCAAATGATGACTATTGTCAAGGATGTTTTCAGTGCATAAATATGATTATTCTCATCCTAAAGAGAATGTTTTCACTGGTCCATCTTTGTCAGTCTTCCAAGTTTTACTCAGGCTCAACTGCCTTATTTGCTAGAATTGCCCCATAATCTGTTGCGCTCCATTCACACTTTATTTCGAGCAGGGTACCACTCTTCTTTTCTTATTTTAGATTTGTTTCCTTACTCTCTTAAAAATCATGGTGTAACTGGTCTAAACTAAGCGGAAAGCCATTATAATTGTTCTCAGTTCTAATGGTACTTTCAATCCTAGGTAATTTGGTGTATTGTTGCACAGAAGTTAGCTTTTTAGGATCTCACCTGTTGTACTTTCACTTTGTAGTTCTCCTTAATGATTTCTGTGTCCAGGCCAAAAGCATGAGACCAGAGGAAAGGAATTCTAAGCCAGCTACTACTGAGGCCTGAGTTCAAACACCAGTTTGGATATACTCCCAAGTGGTAAACATCAGAAGGGTTATTTTGAGATATATGGGATCAATAAAATAAAATTCAGCTCAGTAACCAACTAAGAACCAGGCGGAGTCTGTGGCCAGCTCTATAGAAACAGAATTCAATGACACTAGGATTTTGAAACAAAGTATTGGATGTATAGGAGATAGAGCCTGAAACTACACCACCCCTAGCGAGAGCTAAAATAGTAAGAACATTATCTGTCCTCCCTGGGACCTGGCCTATCACAGAGGCACTAGTCTTATTTAATGAAAAAACTGAACTTGGGGAGAGGAAGCAGTTCATGACTTTACACTGTGTCTTGATAGCCAAAGATTTTAAAGCTTACAGTCAGAGGCCACAACAAAAGTTCCCTGACTCACCAGAATAAAGAAATCCTTTAAATGCTTTTCCCACAGCATGTCTTTCATTCTGAATATTAACTGAAGGAGAAAAGAGACAAAAATACTGCACCTCTGATACATAGTTAAATGGATATTTACTCACCAGAAGTAAACTGTGACCAAAACATATTATGGAGCTGTAGACTCCCAACACCAAAAAATATTGTGAGTGAAGTCCTAATCCTTACAGTTGATTTCCATTTAGTATAAGGTATTTTGGTCACCTGAGAATAGATATTCCCTGGAGTCTGTTAGGGCCCTTCTATTCCGCTTAATAATGATCCATTGGGAGTCAAATAATCATGAGAGTCCATGATTCAATGGTTTAAATGGATAGTTTATGTGGGATTCTTCCATAAAACTCCTCTGAGCTTGGTTTGGTGAGGAGTAAATTTTGTGGAGCCCTGATTTTTATGGTGATCAACTGAGTAAATGAGTCAAACAAGTAATTTTAAGTTGAGTGACTTTTACTTTGAACCATTATTATTACATGGTGGGTAAGGGGAGAATAAAAATACATGTCCTAGGATGCTTGCTGTCCCACAAACTTTTTATTTTGATGACAGTATTCCATATCTGCTGTTCAATAGGGTAGCTTCTAGTCACTTGTGGCTGTTAAGACTTGAAACGAGGCTAGTGTGAATGAACCGAATTTTTAATGTTATAGCTACCTGTGGTTACTGGCTACCATATTGGATAGCACAACTCAACAATCATAGGTCTAGATTAATTATAGGAATGAAGAATATAAAAATAATTATTTCTCAATTGTACAGATTTGTTGCTTTTCTGTGGAAGAGGACAACAAAATATTATTAACTGTTATTTGTGTAAGTTTGTAATTTTTTGACAAAGGACTTCAGAAAACAAGACTGAGTAAGCAGAGCAATGACTAATTCCAAATAATTCAAAAAGAATCAAATTTGGTTATAGGCTTGATCAAATCATTGCTAAACAACCTCTTTAAGAAAATTATTATTCAATTGATTTATTGAATTTTTCACTAACATGTCAAACGAGTTGTTTTAAATCTTAATTTTTTTATTTATAAAAGTAATACATGTTCACTATAATAAACTCAAATAATACCCAGGTGTACAAAATAAGAAGGAGACTCCCACCACACCAAATCTAAAATTCCTATTCCCCAAAGAAATTGCCATTAGAAGTTGAGAGTCTTTATCTTTTTTCTTTGAGCACATTTAGAAACCAAGACTTTTCCAGTTAAAATGATGGCTTTGAATCTCCTTTAGACATAAACAGGGAATTCACATCTTTGCAGCAAACATCAGGTTCTGCAACACCAAGTATGAAGTCACTGGAAGTTGTTTGAGGCAATACTTAGGGATCATAATAGCCAAAAAATATTGGGAAATAAAAAGCATTTTTTTGAGGGAATATGATCAGAAAAGAAATCATGGAATGAGGCTTAAAAGAGAGCCAAAGGACCATGGAAGTTAAAAGGTAGAATTCTTTACAGAACAAAATTTGAGGTATGGAAAGATTCTTTTAAAAAA
Organism: Callorhinus ursinus; assembly: GCF_003265705.2. Lineage (NCBI taxonomy): Eukaryota > Metazoa > Chordata > Mammalia > Carnivora > Otariidae > Callorhinus > Callorhinus ursinus. The sequence goes on from NW_027397091.1 coordinate 15,368,097, forward strand.
TACTAAAGATTTTGTAACAAAATTCAAATTGTTCCCATGACTGCATCCTTTGACATTTTGTTCATTTCTCAGGCTTCAGAGAGAATCATTTAAAGCACCTGGCTAAGTAATCCTAATGGCAGAGGTCACAAATGGGTGGCTTGGACTTTGTGTGTCTTGCAGTGTTTGTAAATTTTTTATTTAACTGTCGTTGCCAACTTATCCATATGTACATGTATTGGACACAACTCATATACATATGAACTGTGTATACAAACATATATAGAGTCCCTAAATATAAAAACCACTGCATAAAATTTTTTTCCTTGAAAAAATCAGAAAATTGGCAACACCCTGCCCCCTTCCCACATGGCAACAATTTAGACAGGATATGAGTTCCCCATGTTGCCCTAATCCCCACCACTCTGGTCTAGCACAGATCTGGTTGGCTATGCTCATGTATATATGCCCAGGCTGGGCTTATGGTCCCTGTTTGACCTGGCTGACCCCTGACTCAGATCCATGAAGGACCAGGGCAGGGTGTCAAAGATGGGGAGGCCCTAGTCTAGGTTTAATGTCCTGGGCCAGCTCAAAATAGCTAGTGGTTTGAGCTCTAAGCCAGCACTCTGGGCCTTTAGTCGTGTTTTCTTACCCCCCAAATAACAAAAGGTTCATTTCAAAGAGGAGTAGCACTCTTAAAACATACACGAATCTACTTCATTTTAATCTGGACTGGGAATCAGGAAACCTGGGTTCCATTTCTGCTTATTCACTTTGGACAGATAAAGGTAATTAAGCTGTCCTTATGTCCTGACTCAAATGGGAAAAATACTGCTTTAGTTCATAGCAGTTTGCGAGATATAGATCCTCTGGAAGATGAAAATGCTGTTTGTAACTTAGTTTGAACATTGAACTTGCGTTTTTTTCAGAACGTAATTTGACCTGTTTTATGTGTCCACTAATCTGATCACAGATAATTTTTATTAATAACCTGATAATTGCTCTACCCCTACACCGGAATGCAAAATAGCAGAAATCCCATCCTGTCTATGCTGGCACTTTCAGCATAGACTTTACCACACTAATCAGTTCATGAAACTCCGTGTTCTGAAAGTGGCCACGGTCACTGAATTTGTACAATTTGGCTTCCAACCTATCAGCCACTTCTTGTTGTTCCTTCCAGGGAAGGAAAGGATCATCAGTGGAGCCAAACTGCACAATGTGAGGGCAGTTGGCTTTGATCTTCTCCCACTGCCAGGGACGGTTGAAGTATCCTATGGGAAAAAATATATATATAACCTGTTACCACCCATGGATAATCTCCCTTCTAGCCATTGTAAAATATCTAGCAGAGACACAAAGAACCAGACCTAAGTGTTAAAAGTCCTTTAGTTTTCAAATCTGTAGAGCTTGAAACCATAGCCACTTGGGAAGGGGGAGTACACAGCTCAAAAAATCAGGGTTCAATGCATTAGAAAGTGGTCTATCAACTCTCAAAGGGCCTAATTTGTAGCTAAAGAAGGGCAGTAAATGTTTCTCAAATGATACTAGAGGTTTTTTTTAGCCTATCCAAAAGCCAGTGCTGTTTAACCTGAAGAAGCATCCCTGTGACTAGAGAAAGGGCTTTTCTGTATTGGTTTCTGCCTTCAAACTTACCACTGGCCCGCTCATTTTCATCCCCCAAGTCGGAGGTGTATGCAGACACTAACACAATAGCATATACTTGGTGTGTTTCTGCATACCTGGAGAAAGAGAAATAATGTCAGCTAATACTTAATGTTAAATCTGCCAAAAAGTCAAAACAAAACAAAACCCTGAAAACTCATTTGATTTAGCTTACAGAAAGCAGGTGCTATCAACTGTCAAGTTTAACAAGAAAAATAGGAAACTGCAGAACTACAAGCCCAGTTGTTAATGGCTTACCCTTGGCCATTTTATGAGTTTCTACTCATTTTTCAAGGTAGTCCAAACCTCTTTGGTAATCCTTTCCAAAAAAACATAAAAAGTGTAATCATTCTCTTTGATGTGCCTATTAACCTACCTTCAGTATGCATCAGTATTGCTTTGTTGGTTAACCTGCAGATTCAGTCCCAGAGCATCTGATTCAGAAGGTTTGTACGATGCCCAGGAATCTGCATTTTAAGACATGAGACCTCCCCCAACCCAGATGACAAAGGCAAGTGATCTGTGAACCATATTAAGAAATTCTGTACTACGACGGAAATGTACTTCTTTTTGCCACATACTCTACATTGCATTGTAGTACTTGTTTGTGTCGTATTTTATCTGTCTTCCCCAATAAACCTTCAGCTCCTTAAGGGCAGATGTGAGTCTAATTGATCTTTGTAACCCTGGTGCCCAGTACAGTGCCTGGCAAGCAGACAGCTAACTATTTGCATGAAGTTCCCTCACTCAGCAAAGACTAGGCTAGGGAAAGATGTGGGGTGGTAATAGTTTCTAGAGGCCTTGGTGCCAGGAAAGATTTAGGGTTGGTATTTTGTTTTCAGGCTAAACTTTTTGCCCAACCATTTGTTTTGAAAAATGTCAAACTTAACAGAAAAGTTAGAAGAACAAGAAGCAACTAGGTTTATTCATTTTACCACATTTCACACCTAAACATGTCAACATGTATCCCCTAAGAACAAGGTAGTCTCTCATATATCTCCACAGTGCCATTATTACAACTAGTACATTTAACACGGAGATGGTAATACTATCTTATTCATTTTTCCCCAGTTTTACCAAAAATGTTCTTTAAAACTGCTTTTCAATCCTAGATCAAAGATCACGAACTGCATTTTGTTTTCACGACTCTAGTCAGTTTTAAATTTTTTGTTTTAAATGACATTGACATTTTTTCCAGAGTTTAAGCCAGTTGTCCTGTATATTATCCCCTAAACTGAATTTGGCTGTTTTCCTCATGATTAGACAGAGATTAAACATTTTTGGCAAGAATACCGCATAGGCAATGTGTCTGTCCCACTCCATCACATCAGAGACACACAATGCCAGTTTCCCTTTATTGGTGAGATTAAGTGTGATTACTAAGGTGACTGCTATCAGATATCCATTGTAAAGACACAATTGTCCCCTTTGTGATTAGTAAGTAATCTGTGGGGTGGTCCTCTGTGACTAAATCAATACCCTGTTGCCCTACAATCTCATACCCCATAGTTTTGGCATCAATTTTCTCCTTGCCTACCTTAACTTTAGAAGTTAATTTTTAGAAGGTTGTGGACAATCCTGCAGTAAGTTTCAGGGATCTTTAAAAGAAGGCACACCTTTAGTAGCCAATGACCTGAGAAAAATTCAGTTGGCCTTGAGTTGGTACAGACTTCAGCATAAAGGGATTCCTTCATTTTCCAGACAACCCCTAACAGCTTATAAACACTAGGGCTGTACAGAAATTCTGCAGCTCCACATTGGGAAGTATTATCTCATAGCTTTGAATGGTGTGGCAGAAAGATTATGGAATCTGGCAAGGTTCTCTGACATGCAATTCATATGACATCCTGAGCAACTGCTTGGGACAAAGGGCTACACAAAAACTATATTCCTTTGTCATCCAGCTTAGCAAATATGGAAGAAACCCAACCTTAATATGCTTACTCAGCCAGCTAAATCCTATCCTCTAGGCCTTATAAGCCTAAAGGGAGGGACATGTTCTAACCGAGAGCATCAGGGAAGCGTCATGAATCCTAAGGACTGGGGGAGTTGCAGGGTGGGCTAACAGCCTCCACTCTCCCTCAAATATTTACTGAGCACCTACCATATTTCAGACACTCTTCTAGGCACTGAGGTTTCAGTGTCAGAATGAACAAAGTCCCACCCTCACGGAACTTACATTTCTATTGGCCGGAGACAGACAAGAAATAAACAGGATATCAGGTGGTGAAAAGTGCTATAGATAAAAAGGGGGATACCAAGATATAAAGGGGATATGAGCCAGTGGGGTGAAGTTGCTGTTTCATTTGAAGTGACTAGAGAAAGCCTTAGTGGAAAGAGACATTCGAGGAGAGACTTGAAGAGAAAGCCATGCAAGTATCTAGGAACAAGTATTCCAGGTAGAACAGTGGCAAGCGCAAGCCTAAGGCAGGTGCATACTTGGCATGTTCAAGGAACTGCAATGAGGTCTGCAAACCAGCTGGAGCCCACATGGGGGGAGAATTCAGCAAGGATCGCACCTCATGGCTGCAATGGCCCCAGAACTGTGGCCTATGATGACAGTCTTCTCATCACAGTGCAGCTCCGTCTCCATGAAGGGCAGCCAGATGCTCTCTCGAGCTGTAACTAAGGTTCAGGGTAAAGAAAGAGTGTCATTTGATAGGGACAGTCTTAAAGTCTAATGCTGTCCCACCTTTCTAACCGATGACTACTCAGCACTTCTCAACTTAAGAACTGCAGGACCATATGGGAGATGGGATTGTTTTAATAGAGCGAACGATTTATGTGTTGCTGTTTGAAAGACTCAAATCCACAGTTTTGGTCCATCTATCTGGTTTTGCTTTCATCTTTCACCATGTTCTCATAAGAAAATACCGGGGAAATAATAAAAATATAACTCTAAAGTTTTAATGTAAACTTTCAAACTTAAGAAAAAAACTCTAGATGACATTCTCAAATTCATATGCATATATATTCTTTCTTTCCAAAGAAGAATTTCCTGACACAAGTCATAGGCACAGTCAGAACAAAAGTGGCAATGTTACATTTTGAAATATTCTGATCTCCTATAGGTGCTGTAAAGTTTTATCATATCTGTCTCACATGAAATACCCATAAATTTTGCCTGAAAATATATGTTGACTTCTAGAAGGGAAAATCTAGTTGCTTGCAAAGTTGAAAATTAAATTTTACCAAGCCCAGGTGCTTTTCTTGATCCTCATTAGAATTTTCTAGAATGTTTTTTGGTTTATGCTCTTTTCCCCAAACTACTTGCCATCATTCATTCTTAGGTATATATTCCTTTTGGCTTCTCTACTATGATATTCCTGCTCTCTACCAGGAAAATGGCGAGATCAAAACCCAACAAGATGAGGCTATTTAAAAACACGTTTAAAACTTACTTGGGTCAGGCATGTTTTTAGCCAAACACTGGAAACCAGGTATCTAAGATATGAGGGGGGGAAAAAAAGCTATAATAAAGAGCTTAATTACAACTAATACTTTGCTAATAAGAAATGAGACACCTGATATGATCTTTATCAATTCAGTAAATATTTGCTTATAATATGAAATGAAGTGGGTTAAGTGCCATATGAACAGACAATCCCTCCTGATAAACTCCATCTGTCTGTAGTTCTATATCCAGCCAGCTCTGTCTGTAGGTATCTATATACAGAGACCTGAATCCTCACTTGTACATCTCTGTTTATTGCTGTAGGCATATATTTACAGAGGTATCATGAATGAATGCAATTCTAGACAAACTGACCTATACGCAAACAGACTGTGCGCCAGGGATTAGGTAAAACATGGTACAGAAACATGGTACAGAAAGTTGGAGATCCCACCGTCTTGGACAGCTTCAGCCCTGATCTTTTTGGATTGTAGCTCTGGCCTTGGTTTTCAGCCACAACCCTGGAACTTTATTCTAGAAACGTACTCTAGAGCTCTAGAGGATAGCAATCCAGGAAGCAGTCCTATTGCCTGGTTATGGAAGAGGTTAAAAAAAAAATCAAGATGCACAAGACAACTACAGCTGGTCACCATTTTTATAAAGCTCATAAAGAAGCCAAATTAAACAATATGTTCAAAGTATACACACATGGTTGCAAAAATACGTTCATTTTTAAAAGGGTTGGGGCAAATGAAAAAATTTTCAGGATGGTAGGGAAAATGGGATGGGGGAACGTACATGTGGCTTCGAAGTTATTGTTAATGTTGCAGATTTTAGTTTGGTGATGGAGCCTCACTCAGGTTTTCATTACATTATACTTCATAATTTACATATATGTTACATATAGCTTAGGCAGGGAGCAGAAAAGGAAGATGTACAATTATCTGGTAAGTCCCAAATCTGAACCAGCAGCAGATGCAGGGAGACCGACGGGGCTCCAGGAGGTGGTGTCTTGTACCCTAGCGACTGAGCCCTCAGGGAAGTCTTCTAGGCAGTTTTACCCACTAAAATTCCAACCACTAGTTCTAGTGTTTGAGACAGGGCAGCAGGGAGAGGAATGAAAACACACTGGGCTGTGCTAAAGGGGGGATTTGCTGGGGTGGGGTAGGGGCTGGTGAACACACGTTCAAACTTCACTCCTCAGTCCCCTCCATCCCCTCCAGCTCCAAGCTGACTTCCCAGCGCAGCCGCTCGTGTCTCTTACCTGCTCCAGCCCCTTCTTGACCCAGCCGTACCAGCCGTGCGTGGCCACGTCCCCGCCTCCGTTCCCGGGAACAATAACTGCCTTGCTTGGGGAAGCCATGAGCGCAGAGGGTCCAGGGTCGCCCAGCAGCCGAACCTGCAGTACCGGGAGCTCCAGACTGCATCCGCCGAAGAGCCTGCACCGTGGCATTCTGGGAATTGTAGTTCTGGGGCGCCGGTGGGCCCGCTCATGGACTCCCGCGGTCCTTACCGCACACCGTGGCCAAAGCAAACCTGGGAGTTTCCATCATATGTGAACCACCTTTCCCTTGCTTCTTACTAGCGTTCTCGTCCCTTCCCCACCTTATTTAGGACAGGCTGTGACATGCCCAGAATATGTTCTCTCTTTACTACAATTACGATGTATTTCTATAGGAAACTGTTTTTAGTTCCAAATATACAGAAATCACCTATTCATATTTGAGGACTCCTCTTATTCTTATTACTTTTCCTTCCAATTTCAAAACAGTTGTTAGTAAAATACTTACTGTCAGCCCTGGTTGTTATTTTTCATTGTTTTAAATGCTGTCCTCTTAAAAGGTATCCCCATTGGTGTAGGGCACGTGGATAACATACTTAAACCAATTTAGAGACTGGGGAAACTGAGGTAGCAATGAAGTGGTTTACCACCTGTTATAATACTGCAGTCCTGAAATTTTAGGAACCAGTCATACCTCATAGATATATCCAAATCTTTTATTTTTCTTAAAGATTTTATTTATTTGAGAGAGAGAGAGAGAGCATGAGCGGGGAGGGAGGGGGAGAGGGAGAAGAAGACTCCCTGCTGAGCTGAGAGCCCGATGCCAATGCCGGACTTGGTCCCAGGACCGCAGGATCACAACCTGAGCTGAAGGCAGCCACTTAACCGACTGAGCCATCCAGGTGTCTCTATCCAAATCTTTTATATTGAGTTGGGCAGAAGTGTGCATGTGTGGTTATAAATGGGAATCAACTTGGGGTATCTCTGTAGCTGGATTGGTTAAGTGGCTGACTTTGGCTTGGTCATGATCTCGGGCTCAGCGGGGAGTCCGCTTGTCCTTCCATCTCCCTCTGTCCCTAGCCCCTCATGCTCTCTCCCTCAAATAAATAAATAAAATCTTTTTAAAATAAAGAAACAAAATAAATGGGATTGAACAGGAAAGTGCTTCTTCTTCCTTGCCCCTCCCATGGACTTATTCACTGTGTACATCGCAGGTGTTTCAGCATCTGTTACTGAGGAACACTCTCAGGTTTTGGACAGGCATAAGCAGGTGATCAAGTATACACTGCCCCACCACCACATTCTTTAGGAAGAACGAGACAAAGTCTTTCTTCTTGAACCTGAGACTCTGAATTTTCTTTAACTTTTCTTTTCTTCATTCAATATTATTGAATTTTAAATGTAACCTTAATCACTTCAGAAGGAATGAATAACTGAGACACATAACACCATGGATTAATTTCAAAATAATTGTGCTGAGTGAAAGATACTAGACAAAAAAGAGTACATACCATATTATTCCACTTATTTAAAACTATGGAAAATACCAGGGGCGTAAGGAAACATTACACATATTCATCATCCTGATTGTGGTGATGGACGTCAAAACTTAATATATTGTACACTGTAAATATGTGCAGCTTATTGTGTGTCAATTATACCACGATGAAGCTGTTTAAAATTTAAATATAAATTAAAACAAGCAGAGGCATTCCTGTAGCCTAGAGATTTCTTGCTTCGTGGTTTTTCGTTCAATAAACAATGACACTCCATTAACAGGAACTGTGGGCTGAAAAAGGATCTATCCTTCCTCAAGATTTAAGATTTGTCTTTCTTCTCACTCACAAGGTAATTGAATCTTCCCTTGAGAAGGAGAAAAATAAGGTAATGGCCTCAACTGTCACCTTTCTCAGATTGTTTTTGTCAATAATGTTTGCAAAGATTATGTACTTATACGTAAATCCACCTTGTTTTCTTTTCTACTTTCTATCTCTTGGGTGAGCATTTTCTGAGCTTATCATTATCAAAGAAGAAATAGCTTGATTTCAAAACTAACATCATTTTTATGAGTTAAAAACGTACATTTATGTCTGGTATATCATTTGCTAATATTGAAAGAGCCATTCTTAAGAACTTGACAAAGACGTTTCATTTTTCTTTTTTTTTTTAAGATTTTAAGTAATCTCTACACCCAACATGGGGCTTGAACTCATGACCAACTGAGCCAGTCAGATGCCCCTCATTTTCATTTTTCTGACAGACTCAGCCATCAGCCTCTATAACTCTCTTTCTGAATCGCCTTCCTTTGCTTGAACTTTTCTTTTCAGGTCAGAATCTCTTCTTTAGGCAGTTTGCCTCTGATTCTCCAAACTCACTGTCTAGACATTCTAACCTCTTCTGTGGTTCCTTTTCTATTTCTTTCACATAGTATTATTGTTTTAACCAATAAGAAGAAAGGAAAATATAAGGAAAGCTTCTTTGGAGTCCTGAAGGACACCTGGGAGTTAAGTGAGAAAAGAAGAGAGGCAAGCAATGATGTGGAAATGTTGGGGTTCGGAACAAAGGGTCAAGAAAGAATTCTTGAGGTGTCTTCAGTCCCAAAAGGTGGTTTTATTAAAGCATGGGGACAGGACCCATGGGCAGAAAGAGCTGCCTTGGGTTTGTGAGGAGCAATTGATTATATACTTTCAAGTTGGGAGGGGGTTAGGGATAGTGTAAATCTCTAAGGAATTTCAGAAGCAAGGTTTCCAGGACCCTGAGGAGGCTAGGTATTGTTAGGAAAAGATCAGTTATTCCTGTCTAGTAAAACCCTAGTCATGAGACCCTACGGATGTGTCAGTGGGCCATATGCTTGGAGGATGATTGCTAAAATAGATCTTGGGGTAGAAATAAAGGAAGTCTCCAAAGGAATTTTTATATGTTAAAGGATCTGGGAGGTTGGGATAGTGTTAAGCTAAAATGGCCTTTTGCCCTTAGCAAAGTATTAACATCCAGGCAATTGAGTTCCTAGAGGGAGGTCACTCTGCCTGTTTCAAGGACTTGTCAATGGGCTGTAAGTAGTAAGGAAATTTTAATTTTTTCCTCTTGCCTTTGTTCCCCACATAAACCTAGTTGTTCTTAGCAGTGTGGAGGGTGTGCACAAGGGCGAGAGGTGAGACACAGTAACACAGGCTGGGAAAGACAATTGGTTCAGTGCTGTAGGATTGAGGTAAGTAGATCATGGAGGCCCTTGTACAGCAAGATAGGGCGTCTACTTTATCCTGTGAGTGACGGAAAGCCAGGTAGAGTTTTAAACAAGGGAAGGTCTGGGTCAGATGTGTGACTCTGAAAAATATATCTGGCAATCAAAGTGAGATTGGGGTTTGACAAAATTTGGGGAAAGAGATCATTCTGCAGGGCTGTTGTAGTAATTCAATGAAGGAGAATGAGGGCTTGAACTAAGTAGATAGAAGGAATTGAGAAATAATTAGAATAAAAAAATCAACAGGACCAACTGATTCATTATTAGTTTCAGGTTTGGTGTGTCAAGAGATGTAGGGGAAGAAAAAAATATCTTTTCCTTCTACCCTTCTAGGTTCTTTTCTGGGACTCTGAAACAAAAGACATATGAACAAGAGAAAGCATGCAAATTGATTTTTAAGTATGTTTTACATGACATTGGAGCCTTCATAAGGAAATGAAAACCCAACAAAGCAGTTAAACCAGATTGTTTTTATGCTAGGTTTGATGAAGAGTGGTAGGTCGTGAGTAAAATGCAATAGGATAAAAGGATATGAGGGGGTGCCTGGGTGGCTCAGTCGTTGGGCATCTGCCTTCGGCTCAGGTCATGATCCCAGGATCCTGGGATCGAGCCCCGCGTCGGGCTCTCTGCTCAGTGGAAAGCCTGCTTCTCCCTCTCCCACTCCCCCTGCTTGTGTTCCCTCTCTCACTGTGTCTCTCTCTGTCAAATAAATAAATAAAATCTTAAAAAAAAAAAAAGAATATGAGCTAAGGGTAGTAAACTGGAAGAAACTTAGCACGGCCTGTTCGTTCTGATTCCTCTCATCATCTAAGGGAGGTATAGGCAAAACTACCTCCAAAGACTGAAGGAGCCATAAGACCAAAGAAAAAGCCTGGTAAGTCCAGCTTGACAAGAGATGGTTTACTAAAAGGACTCTAGTGTCTTGGGCAGCTGCAAGATGAGTAGATCTCTGCAACGCCACCTCTCATAAGACTTGCTTTTTTAGCCATAGAGGCAGGGGAATATGTCCTGGGAGACCACCCCCAGAGGAAATGTTTGAGAAGAGTTGGGTCATAGTCATATCTCCAGAGCAGGTCAAGGATGTTATGCCTCAAGGGTGTACTTAAGGGTATGGTTAGACAAAAAGAAGGTGTGGGAGGGGGCAGCTGTGCTGGAGAAGGCTTTGGGTTACAGAGAGGTAGTCATGGTGGATTCATCCAAGATGGCGCTAGTCCAGCTCACACAGCACCCCTCTGTCTGCAGAGGTAACAGATGTCTCCTCCTGGTAAAGGGAGGGCATCTCTCACATGAAGGTCTTATGACCTTTCTGAAGGGAGACAGGAGAGGTCAGTGGGGACTTCCTTGTGCCTACCATCTCTCAAAATCTTTCAGCTTTAATATTCAATATGCCAACATGTCATATTTTGGGATAGTGTGTCTTGAACCACATCAGAGACAAGGAAGGACCAAGAATAACTCCTTAGTTATTAGGCTGACTGGGAGAAGAATGGTATCTCCAAGTGAGATAGAAAATACAAGAGATGGGTTAGTTTAGGGGAACAGTGAATTCAGTTTAAAAGATAAACTGAGGCATATTAAAATTATAAGAGTTTATCTGAGCAAAATTCAGTTAGAATCAAACAGCATCAAACCAGAAGTGGTTAGGAGCCCTCTGCCAACAGGAGTCAGGGAAAACACTTTTATAGAGAAGGTATGGAAGCAAAGAGAAGAAACTGATTGTCCACTTGGCTCTTTGTGATTGACTGTCCTCAGTGTTTTGATTTCATAACCTCGAAGCATTTATATGCTTACATTTTAGTTTGCTTATGCAGGCTGCCATGGCCTTAGAGCCACATCAGTCTAATGCCCTTGTTCAATCAACTTAACAGGACATATGGAGATTGAGGTGCCAAGAATACCCAGAGATATCCAGCAGGTTGCTGAATATATGAATCTCATGTTAGATAAGTATGAGCCAGAAATATAGAAATTAGATTATAGATGATGAATAATATCATGAAAATTGTGAAAGATTTTGAAATAGTCAAGAGTTTACTGGGTGAACTTCCATGGAATGCTGGGCATTTTTTTTTTCACCATTCAAAATTTATTTGGTATTTTAGTTGGTATGACACTTAGTTGGCTGCATTGTCTTTTTACGTTATATGGCCATGTACACTATATTCTGACATACATGGTACACAAAGTAAGATCCTTTAGGACAGTTATGCACAATACATGCAAATTGAATTTATACATTGGATCCCAGAACGTGACTGACTGGAAAAGATGGACTAGGCATGTCGGGTGTTGGGGGAAGAACCCGAAGTGACAGAACACACAGTAAACACACATCTGGTGTGCAGAGCAAACGCAGCTCTGGCAGTGGAGCCTCTGAGACGGTGGGGCTAACTTACGTTAACCAATTTAGGGCTACAAAGACAGGTATCATCCAGTACCAGGATACAGCTGCAGGGTTTGGTGAACCATTCCTATTTGGACCTTTAGGAAACTGACGTTTTTTTCTTAGGCCATTTTAATATTACTTGAGTAACAGATCAGATAATAAAGACAATATACACAACCTCCAACTAAAATCCTGCTATAGTCTAGACAGTGAAGTGGTACATTAGAAAACTTTAAAACTGCAGCTCCTTTTGGATCCCCCAAAGTGTATCTGCACTCTTCTTCAAACAGGCCTCCTCCTCAGAAGTCAGAGTCACCTTCCCAACATCTGAAATTCCATTCTGTCCCAAGATGCAAGGGACACTAAGGAAGACATCATCTTTAATTCCATAGAGACCCTTAATCATGGTGGAAATTGGATGTACCCGCCTAAGATTCTTCATTATACTTTCGGCCAGATCTGCCACAGACAGTCCAATGGCCCAGGAGGTGTAGCCTTTCAGTTTGATCACCTCATAGGCACTGTCAACCACCTGTTTGTGAACCTCTTTCCACTGTTCCTTATCTGCATCAGTGCCTAAGTCAGGGTGCAGATTCTTCAGAGAGACACCAGCAAGGTTCACTCCACTCCATACAGGCACACTGGAGTCTCCATGCTCCCCAAGGACCCACCCATGACAGCTTAACTGGTGAGTTCCCAGTCTTTCCCCCATTAGGTAACGGAACCGGGCTGAATCCAGATTGCAACCACTTCCAATAACACGGTTTTTGGGAAAGCCAACTTATCTTCCAAGCCACATAGGTCAAGATATCCACTGGATTGGAAACGACAAGCAACTTGCAGTTTGGGCTATATTTTACGATATTAGGAATGATGAACTTAAAGATGTTCACGTTACGCTGGACCAAATTAAGACGGCTTTCTCCCTCTTGCTGACATGCCCCAGCTGTGATAATAACCAGCTTGGAGTTTGCAGTCACATTATAATCTTTGCCAGAGACAATTTTTGGTGTTCTAAGGAAAAGGCTGCCGTGCTGGAGATCCATCATCTCTCCCTTCAGTTTGTCTTCCATGACATCAATAAGAGCAAGTTCATCTGCCAAGTCCTTCATTAAGATACTGATGGCACAAGCCATGTCAACAGCACCAACCCCAACAACTGTGATCTTATTCTGGGGGGTATGTTCTTCCTTAAGAAGATTCTGAATCAGCTGATCTTTGAGAGTTGCCATTTTGGACTTAGAACCAAAAGGAATCCGGAGTGCACGTCAGGCGGGCAGGCGTCAGTGGAGCACGAGGTTGAATCTGGACTCGGTGGCAGCGGCTCCGACACCAATGCTGGGCATTTTTAAAAGGGCTCCCTGGGGTCATCTGATTGTAAGGGGTGTGTGCCTTTATCTTTGATTAAGCTATTTCACAACTCTGTAGAGACAGAAATTAATTTACAGAAAACTGGTAGTGATGAAGGATAGTTGGAAGAAAGGCAGGCAGGGACAAGCTCCCTATCCCCGCTAAGAGGGAACTGCCCTTCAAAGGATTTTACACCACCCTGGAAGGAGCCCTCCACCCTTTCCCACACGTTAGATGACAAAAACCTGATTGGATGACAGGCGCATGGAGGGTTAATCAAATTAAAACAGCCTGCCAACAAGCCCATAAAAACCCCTAGACTTAGAAACTCTGGTGGCAACCCTCTGGGTCCCCTCCTTTTTGGGAGCAGTGGGACCAAGAACCACTGGCACTGCACGGCACAGAAGGAAAAGATACCCTGCAACAATAGTAATGCAAACATTTCCTGTCCGTAGCAGTGCAAATGAGTCTTGTCCACAGAAATGCAAGTGGGTTTTATGTGTTAGGAAATATGAATCTATAAATCAAATTCTTCCTTGAACCAGTCTGAACATCCTTACTTGTTCCCTCATTAATGAATGAGTTATGCAGAATCTTTGACACATGCTCATTTTATATTTGTATGAGGGCCAGAATTTTACCTTTTTGAAACTTTAACAATTTTGGAGATTTTATTTATTTATTTATTTGTCAGAGAGAGAGAGCACGCACAAGCCAGGGGAGCTGCAGGAAGAGGGAGAAGCAGGCTCCCTGCTAAGCAAGGAGCCCAATGCCAGGACTCAACCCCAGGACCCTGGGGTCATGATCCGAGCCAAAGGCAGCCACTCAACCGACTGAGCCACTCAAGCATCCCTGAAACTTTAACAATTTTGAGGTTTCACCGACATCCTAATGGATTCACCTGACAAAACTGGGTAAATCATGTTGCTGAAGAACACCTCATGGGCTGCTTACTTAAGCCCAGGCATGTTTTGCTTTTGGCTCCCAGACTGAACAGCGAATATGCAAGTGGGAATCGTACAACAATGGATTGACTCTTTCTCCAGGTTTCTTCTCTTTACTGATTTTGTATTTTTCTTTTTGTTTCTGATACATTTACAGCTGCTAAGTTTCTCACCATTGATGGCAACAACAATTAGGAATTTGGTTTTATATTCTGACCATTTGGTGATCTCATTAAGTTAATTAATGGTTTACATAGATATATTCTCTTTTGGATAGGAGACGGCAGAGAATCTGGTTGGTCTTTTTGTTTGTTTGTTTGCCTTTTTCATCTATTTATGAATTCAGATTAGTCAAGATTTTCATGCCCACTGGGAAGGAGAATGACTCTTTGATACCTGATCTAGTGAGTTTTTGTGTTTCCGCATTCACTTCTGACCTGTGACTGAAGTGGTGGAACCAAAGCTGTACTCTCTGTGTGTCTGTGCATCTGTCTTTATGGCTGTAATCCAGAAAGGTCTTCACATCCTGTGGAGTGTGAAATGTTCACTAAGTTTGGAGAGCTTTAATAAATTAGATTATTATATCTCTTAAAGGAGTTATGTTCTGCTTGGCTTATTGGGATAAATACACACTTACATAAATCAAATATTCCTACAATTCCCAGAAAATAAAGAAATTAAATTTCCAATACTTCAGGGGTGGCTGGGTGGCTCAGTTGGTTAAGCGACTGACTCCTGATTTCTGTCCAGGTCATGATCTCAGGGTTGTGGGATCCAGCCCCACCAGGAGCTCCGCGCTCAGCATGGAGTCCGCTTGTCCTCTCCCTCTGCACCTCGCCCCCCGCAAAAATAAATAAATAAATAGATAGATAAAATCTTAAAAAAAACCCAATACTTTAAATGTGTAAGACTGTATTTAAAATATCCTTTTCATAAATTTCTAGTACTGAAAGAATCCACGTTCAAATAAAGCAAGCCTCGGCAAATGATATTCTTTTAATGTTTGGTTAAAAAAACACAGCTGTCTTTTCTCAGTGTAAACCATAATACAAATGTGTATGCATTTTAAAGATTTTTTAAAATTTATTTATTCATGAAAGACAGAGCGCGAGAGAGAGGCAGAGGGAGAAGCAGGCTCCCAAGGAGCAGGGAGCCCGATGCGGGACTCGATCCCAGGATCCTGGGATCATGACCTGAGCCGAAGGCAGATGCTTAACCATCTGAGCCACCCAGGTACCCCAAATGTGTATGCATTTTAATTGTTTGTTTCCTTACTGAGAAAAAAATTAGTGCGAACTTCCTAAATTTATTCAAGTGTAATAATTAAATAACCTAACATTACTCTGACATAATGTTTTAGGAACTTGAAAAATATAAATTTATTCAACAAACTCAATTATTCCACAAACTTTTTATATTGAGTAATTATGTAAAAACAAAGAGTAATTATGTTTCATAGTACATCAACTTAAAACTAATTGGTGTTCTGTAGGTAATTTAAAATTTTGTACTAATATTAAGTTGAACTAATTAATGGTAATCCTTGGATGTCTAGATATGTTCTAAGCATAATATTAGGTTTATATAGCTTTCTTTTTATATACTACAGAGAGGCTGTATTTCTGGGTTAGATTAATAAACGTGCTCATTTTTGTCACTTACAAAAACGTGTATAATGGCTGTGATGGTTGTAGAAAGCAAAGCTCTATAAAGTTAGGAGTTTTGTTAGTCTCCTAGGATGCTTGAATATGACAGCTCTCCATTATTCACCTTCTCGTAGATGGATGACAGGGACAGACACACAGAGAGTGACTGTACACTACTGCCAGTCCCTGCAGAGAACGCGAATCCAACACAGCGAACGAGAGGAGGAAACCTGGTAGTAATTTAAGGAAGCATTTCTCTACCTGTCGAAATTCCCTAATCTAGCGCTAGCGGCCGCACTCTCCCTCCGCTCCGCTCCGCCCCGCCCCTTCCCGCGCTGATACCTTTTCCGGGCCAGCTTCAGTTTCCTCCGCACGGTGCTCCTCCTTTTTCCGGTGCCACACATCATCATTCTCGCTTCCCGGTAACTAAGGCGATGAAAGGGCATTCCTACTAAGGTGAACGGAAGGTATGTTGGATCAGGGCGAATCCCTGAGGCGTGCAGGCTGCACCTAGGAAGCAATCCGGCAGACACTGGAGTTTTCTGAAGAACGGACGTTTAGAGGTGAACGTGGAGGAACTCAGGATCTGAGGAATTTTGGTTTTGTGGATCAAAGCATGTCTGTCTTGCCCTATTCCAAGATGGCGGCGCGGCTTCACTGAAAGTCTTGCTTCCGCTCCTCCGCCGGAGAGGCCCTCTTTGATTGGCCAGCGGACGGCGCCGTGGAGTGACACACAGGGGCGCTGACCAGTCGGCTGAGAGCTGAGCTGGACTTGGCGGTGGGAGCCGGAGCGGGGCTCTAGCAGCTGTGGGTGCGGACAAGGCCCGGGGAACGGCTCCTGCCAGGTGAGTGGGAGAGTCGGTGATAGGGGGGTCGAGGGCACGGACAAGAGTCTCTATAAGGACCGAGCGGGTGCTCCTGGGACGAAGCCTTCTCTCGGTGGCTCGGCGGGCAGAGGAACTGAGGGACTCAGTGACCCAGGGGTCTGCTGAGAGTGACGCGTTCCTCGTCTTCTGGTGAGGCCGGCCGGCTTCTGGCTCGGGAACCCCCCGAATCTCGGGGTGCGGAAGGATTCAACTTTTTTTCTGTTGAGAAACCCGAAATGTGGGTGAAACGACTTCTGCTTCGTGGCAGCTTGAACTAGGACCCGGGTCTTCCGACTACCCTTCAAGCATTAAACTTGGCTTAAACTTGGCTGCTATGTCCTGAAAAGTTATGCTTTGTTGGGATGAGCGGTTCAGTTTTTCGTGTGTGTGTGTGTGTGTGTGTGTGTCTTTTTTCTTTTGGCAGATACTGCTACAAAGTCTTTAAAATTCTTGCATCCACTCATTTATTCAGCTATTAACCTCTTCAGAAAATCTTTGAGGATATGGTGTGAGTCATAAATCGACCGCCCTAGAAAAATGCACATTAGTTCATGCACACAATTTTGCGTACAATTTCAGAAGATTTATTGACCCTCTGAAGTCCCCCGTTGGTTTTGTGCCCAGAGTTAAGAATCCATGCTCTAAAAGAGGTGAGGGGAGGAGGCAGTGGGAAACGGAAAGAGCAGGTTTTAATATGTAGCTGCCTGGGGACATTGGATGGAGCCAGTACCCTTTAATAAGGAATTGTTTTGAACGGGGAAAGTTATTTAATGAAACCTTTAGAGGTACTTCCTGAGAATTTTTATATTAGAACACGCTTTTCTTCCCACCTGAGTTATCCCTTTGCCACTCAGGTAGCTGCAGAAGTGGGTCCTGTGTAAGGGTGCTTCAGTTTCCTGCCTTTGCTGGAAAGAACAAGTACATGCTTTAGAGTTTCAGTTGGAGCAAACATTTGGAATTTTTGTGGTCTGGGTTGTATGTAGTAAACTAATTGTTTCATTTGCTTTTCTAGTCATATAAAAACCATTTCCTTAGTTCACATTATTTACAGTGTGTATGGCACTTCTCATAATAACATAGAGACAGTTATTAAGCCCTGCATAAAGTGAGCACTAGAGGCTACTAATAATGTAGATTCTTTAATTTGCCTGTTTTTCCATTTTTCTTGAGGGTCTTGTTCCCTTGAACCTGGTGACTGAGATGTGTGTTAGTCTTAGCCTAGATTTTAAGGATGTAAACAGGATGTATGAAACATTCAATGGAGTTGGCGGTGTGGGGTTTGAAAAGCTTAGTCTAAATGGTTATTTTATTAACCACAGTCTTTTGAGGCATGAGCATAAGCAACCATGGTGAGGAGAGAAGTCCTGGTGATTCACTCAGCATGATAGCAAACCTAGCGTTGTAATTTTGGTGATCCCAAGTAAAATACTTTGGCTCAGAACTGGTGGTGGATTATGCATTGGATTCACACATCAACATACAGTTTTTGTCTTCACAGTTAACAGAGAAGAGGGGAAAGGGCACAAAAATGAGATCACTTGGAATGTAAAATTTAATACGGTGCTTGCTTTAATAAAGCACAGAAGGAAGGGGGATCAAGGGGGAAGGTAGCTGGATGCCGAAAGGGGGTTTGAGACTTACTTGGTTGAGATATTGTGTGATCTGTGAGAAGGTTTACATTAGTATTCAACTACTTGCAGCTTAAAAATGATCAAATAATGGTAAACTCCCCACACCTTTTATTTATTTCTTTAAGTGGTAGAGAGAGTTGAGAAAGGAACAATAGTCAAAGATGACTGTGAAGTTAATTGGCTTTTGGGGATCAAAGGGAAGGGAGATGTCATCCTACAGTGACTGGTTCTTCCAGACTAAGTGTTTAAAAAACATTGCGTTAGACGACTATTGACTATCTTCTTTTTTGAAGTTTAGTTGAGAATTTCACATAAAATTACAGCTTTATCTTCGGTTTCTTTTTAGACTATGGCAACATATCTGGAGTTCATTCAGCAGAATGAAGAACGGGATGGTGTGCGCTTTAGTTGGAACGTGTGGCCTTCCAGCCGTCTCGAGGCTACGAGAATGGTTGTTCCCCTGGCTTGTCTCCTTACTCCTTTGAAAGAACGTCCAGACCTGCCTCCTGTACAGTATGAACCTGTGCTTTGTAGCCGGACAACTTGCAAAGCCATTCTCAATCCACTTTGGTATGAATTCTTTTTAAAACTAGTGAAAAAGAAGAATACAGTAATTGTGACTTTTCTGTGATTCTCATAAAAGTGATTCGATTTGGGCAAGTCATCAAATTTGAGTAGAGAAGTGAATGGTGAGATTCTTATGTGATAAATGCTTGTAAAGTCTTCCCGGCCTAATACTCCAGATAAAATTGGAACTTATGGGAATGAAGTGGAAGTAAAGGGAAAGGATCTGAAATTCCCTTTTTTTCTTTTTTTTTTGCTAATTTCAGTTTGCTTTTGGCTTAACTGTAGATTATATGGGTGCCTTTTAAAGCATTTTCCAAAAATGAAAAGCTGTAGACAGTTTTCTCATACTTACCTGGTATGGTGATGCTGTATGGCAGGAAGTGATACGCAGAAGAAATCACCACTCTTAATGATTGTTAAGTGTAATTTTTTGTACCTGAGATAGTGACCTATGATACTTCTCTTAAATGTGGGCATTATTTGAAAGAATTTTTTAAAGAGGTAAAGAGTATCAGAAATACTCTTTAAAAGGGAATATTTTTATATGAGGGAACATTTTTTACTGCATTGCCCTTGCTGTTACTTCCTGTAACCATAAGTACGATGCTGCTGCTCTTCTTGTGAAGAGATAGCCATTGCTTGTTTTCTCAATGTAGAAAGGGGGCAAAGAAGCAAGTGAAGCGTATCTATAACCAGTTCGGGGAAGTGTATCCACCCAGAAGCATGCCCCCCAACTTTTTCAAGTGAGCTAGGTGAGGTGAAAGTCAGCCAGGTTTTTCAGCCAGGTTTTTCCTGTGCATGAAATGTGCCTTTAGTATTGAAATTTGGTAGTTTCACATATCTAAAACAATAAAGATGTTAGAAAACTCACACAGATTACATTAAGGTAATAGGGTAAAAAGGAAATAACCTATAATTTATATAAAATCATGAAATTTTAAATATCAAGGAAATTAGAAAAGAGGAAAAAAAGATTTACTAATTCTTCATTGCCGCTGTAAGAAGGAAATTTTTGGTGTATTTAACAGCCAGAACTCTTTAACTGCAGTGGGCATTTTGCATACCTCCATCCATTTATGCACACACACACAAACATATCTATGTGATTTACTGAATTTGAGGATTACATTTGAATGCTTTCTACATTAAAAATGAAAATGGTACCTAGCTGTAATGTTTATCTTTCTCACAGTCAGGTTGATTATCGAGCGAAACTTTGGGCCTGTAATTTCTGTTTCCAAAGAAATCAGGTATGTGAATTTTTTAAGTGTTTTTCTGTGTTTCATTTTGGTGGAACTATTCTAAAAAAAATAAAGTGAGGTTGAATTTGTGTCTGCCCTGACAGTCATCAGTTTCTGCTGAACTCAAGGTGATAGCTTTTGTTAAGCATAATTGAACATTTGTGATTTCTCTGTTGAATGGTGACTCAGTTTCATTATGTGGGTTTTTATCATTTAGTGTGGAGGGACATAGAATTCCCTTTTTTTATGTGCTCTGTTAGCAGTGAATATGTTACCATAAGAAAACAGATCTGTTGTCTAGGGGCGCCTGGGTGGCTCAGTCGTTAGGCGTCTGCCTTCGGCTCAGGTCATGATCCCAGCCAGGGTCCTGGGATTGAGCCCCACATTGGGCTCCCTGCTCTGCAGGAGGCCTGCTTCTCTCTCTCCCACTCCTCCTGCTGTGTTCCCTCTCTCGCTGTGTCTCTGTCAAATAGATAGATAAAATCTTTAAAAAAAAAAAAACAAAAAACCCCAGATATATTGTCTATATTTCGTTTGACTTGTTTATTCTAATTGGATAGTGTACATTATTGAATTTTCATTTTTTGATCTTTGTAAATTTTAGGGTCTAAGTACCAGTGTTGAGCCTCTTTTGATTTAAAAATTTTAAAACTACTAAACTTAGAAGGAGCTCCAAAATGATGAGAGACACTTTTGTTAAAATGAACTCTGCCTGTAATTCTAAAACTGGTTTATGGTGATCTTTGCACAACTCTGTATATTTACTAAAAATCATCAAATTGTACATTTTAAATGTGAATTTTAAGACATAAAATATACCTTAATAAAGCTGTTAGAAAAAAATTGTTCCCAACATAGTATACAGTGCTTTGGTAGATTTTTTTTTTTTTTTTTAAGATTTTATTTATTTATTTGAGACAGAGCACACGAGCACAAGCGGGGAGGAGGGTCAGAGGGAGAGGGAGAAGCAGACTCCCCGCTGAGCAGGGAGCCCGACAAGGGGCTTGATCCCAGGACCCTGAGACATGACCCGAGCCGAAGGCAGACCCTCAACCAACTGAGCCACCCAGGCATCCTCTAGTATGACTTAAGATATTAATAACATGCATTTATTTATTCTTATATTTGATTATAATTACAATTAACAGTCTCATTCTCAGATATGTCACACAGTAAGTCCAGTGATGAACAGACCAATCAATGTACTAAGTACAGGCCTGGAAGGTATAAGCAGATACCATTCAAAATTTACCTCCACAAGAGGTTTCAGAAATATATGCAAATCTTTTTTTTTTTTTTATTTGAGAGAGAGAGCGAGGGGGCAGGAGCAGGGGGTGGGGTGGGAGGCAGAAGCAGACTCCCCGCTGAGCAGGGAACCCAATGCGGGGCTCGATCCAGGGACTCCAGGATCATGACCTGAGCCAGAGGCTGACGTTTAACTGACTGAGCCTCCCAGGTGCCCCAGTATATGCAAATCTTAAAGACCTATCTACACCCTATTACATTGAGAATTGAAGTCTGTGTTTAATATAAATTTTTTTTTAAGATCTTATTTTTAAGAAATCTCTACACTCAATGTGGGGCTTGAACTTAGAACCCTGAGACCAAGAGTTACATGCCCTCTTGACTGAGCCAGCTGGGTGCCCCTTAGTTAATTTATTGTGAAACTTCTAAGGCATCAAAAGACAATGTCAGCAGATCTAAAGGGCAGTCCACAGAATGGGCAAAAATATTTGCAAATCATAAATCTAATAAGGGATTAATATCAGGTCATTCAACAGAGAAGATAATGGGGAGATGTTGTTTATAGGTTCAGAGTTTCAGTTTTGCAAGATGAAAAGAATTCTGGAGATGGATGGTGGTGATGGTTGTACATTATGAATCTTTAAGACCACCAGACTGTACACTGAGCAAAGATTATTATGGTAAATTTATATGTATTTTACCACAATAAAAAAAATTGGGGAAAAATCAGTCTATAAGCTATGAATTTCAAATGTTTGCAGAAAATTTTAAAGACAAAAGAGAATGCCTGTGATAATATGTTAAGCATAAAGAGCAAGTTGCAAAATGATAGATACGAGATGAGCTCAGCTGTGCTTAAGTAGAAAAAGTCTGAAAGGAAATACACCTACATGTTGACAGTAGCTATCTCTAGTTGGTAGGAACGTGAGGGTTTTTTTCTTTCTCTTTTATTTTATTTATTTATTTGAGAGATAGGCTGTGTGTGAGTGGGGGGCGGGGGTGGGAGGGGCAGAAGCATGCTCCCCACAGAAGCAGGCAGCCTGACAACATGGGGCACAATCCCAGGACCCGGAGATCATGACCTGAGCTGAAGGCAGATGCTTAACCAAGTGAGCCACCCACGCACCCCCCCTTTTTTTTAAAGTTTATTTATTTTTTCAGTAATCTCTACACCCAACGTGGGGCTCAAGCTCACAACCCTGAGATCAAGAGTCACATGCTCTTCTGAATGAGCCAGCATTGTGCCCCTTTTCCTGTTCCTTGTATTTTCTTGTCCTTGCTGGTTTTTCTACAATATACATGCATTACTTCATTGATGACAGCTAAAATAATAAACCCAAATAAAAGTGTTAGACTTCCACATAAACTATTGATGAAATAGCTAAAACCTGAGCCCTTAATTTGCAGGACAGCACTTAAGAAATGGTTTATAACAGTGCATTTTTTAATCATCTAGAAGTTACAACATACCCTAATACATTAAAAAAAGTTACAATGGGATATAAATATAAGGCAGGGTTATTGATTTAAATTTTTTTTAAAGATTTTATTTACTTATTTGAGAGAGAGAGAGTGAGAGAGAGAGAGAGAGAGCCCAAGAGGGGGTAGGGTCGGAGGGAGAAGCAGACTCCCTGCTGAGCAGGGAGCCTGATGCGGGACTCGATCCCGGAACCCTGGGATCATGACCTGAGCTGAAGGCAGTCTCTTAACCAACTGAGCCACCCAGGCGCCCCTGATTTAAATTTCTGATACTTTGATATATATATATTTATTATTCTATTTTATTTTATTTTTTTAAAGATTTTATTTATTTAACAGAGAAGGAACACAAGCAGGGGGAGTGGGAGAGGGAGAAGCAGGCTTCCCGCTGAGCAGGGAGCCCGATGTAGGGCTCGATCCCAGGACCTTGGGATCATCACCTGAGCCGAAGGCAGATGCTTAACGACTGAGCCACCCAGGTACCCCTATATATTTATTTTTTTAATGCAGGCTCTGATTTAGGAGTTAGGATGAGAATTGAGTCTGTATTTCTTTTCTTTCTTTTTTTTTTTTTTAAGATTTTATTTTTACGTAATCTCTATACCCAACATGGGGCTCAAACTCAACCCTGAGATCAAGAGTTGCATGTTCCACCAACTGAGCCATCCAGGTGCCCCAAAATTTTGATTTTTATACTTTAGTTACAAGTTCTATATTTTACAGAATTAATACCTGGTCATTACCTATTTTTTTTTTTTAAGATTTTATTTATTTATTTGACAGAGAGAGAGACAGTGAGAGAGGGAACACAAGCAGGGGGAGTGGGAGAGGGAGAAGCAGGCTTCCCGTGGAACAGGGAGTCTGATGTAGGACTCAATCCCAGGACCCTGAGATCATGACCTGAGCCGAAGGCAGACACTTAACGACTGAGCCACCCAGGTGCCCTTTTGCCTATTTTTGTAAATGGAAAATAGAAGGTATAACATAAATATCTTTCAGTCCTAATGAAAGATTGCTTTGTTTTCTTCCCTTCAGTTTCCTCCTGCTTACACAGGTATATCTGAGGTGAATCAGCCTGCCGAATTGATGCCCCAGTTTTCTACAATTGAGTACGTGATACAGGTAACTTCTTTGTTGTGCATTTAATGAGTGGTGTTAAATATTGAGTTTCTCTTGAAATACTTTGTCTTCTGTGTCCCATCCTTTTCTGGGCAATTTAAAGCTGCAAAGGCAGCAGGATCCTGAAGACTTGGTCCTGGTGCGTGTGCACTTACTGGCATTATTTGCAGTCTTGATGGGCAGCTAGAAAAGGGATCACTGGTTGAGTTCAGCATCTGTCCCCCACAGCCTTCTCCAGCTTTGTGATGATACTCCATCTTGTAGTCAAGCTTAAAAACCTTAGGTTCATCCTTGACTTCTCTTTCTCGTGCATTCCATATCCAGTCCACTGGGAAATTCCAGTGGGTCTGTATTCAGAATCTATCCACAGTCCAACCACTTCTTTCCCCCCACTGCTTTAGTCCTGGGCCATCCAGCGCCTCTCACCTAAATTCCTGGGCCGTCTCTCTCTCTCTCTTTTTTTTTTTTTTTGAAGATTTTATTTATTTATTTGACAGAGACACAGCAAGAGAGGGAACACAAGCGGGGGAGCGGGAGAGGGAGAAGCAGGCTTCCCGTGGAGCAGGGAGTACTGGGCCGTCTCTTAACCTTCTCCATAATTTAACCTTTTCCCACTTATATTTTATTCTTAACCCAGAAGCCAAAGTAACTCTTTAAAAACATGTCACGTTACTTCTGTGTTCAGAAACCTCCAATGGTGAAAATGGCTCTCTTTCACCCAGAGTAAGAGATAGTCTTCAAAGCCCTGTGTGGACCGGCCCTGTGTTATCACTAGGACCTCAACTTGTATTAGTGTCTCATTCAGCCACATGGGCCTCATGACTTTCCTTGGGCATGCCAGGAATGCTCTTGCCTGTGGGCCTTTCCTCTGGCTCTTCCTCAGGCTGGAATTCTCTTTCCCCTATGACTGTATTGCTCCCTCCCTCTCCTCTGGGTTTTTGCTCTAATATTACTTTCTTAATGAGGCTGCCCTTATCTCTTAAGTAATACTGGAACCTGCCCCCTACCTCTACTCCTTGGCATCCCTTATCCTCTCCATTCCAGAAAGTCAGCAACTTGAGGCAGGCAGGTATCTTTGTTCTTTTGGCTCACTGATGTATCTCAGGACCCGGAACAGTGACTGGGGCACATGGAAGGCATTCAAAAATGTAGAATAAATTGTTGGATACAGTTTTTACATTTAATTGGTTTTAATGTAACCTGTCATTTAATGAGGTGAATAGAAGTTAGATGTCCTTATTCCTTGTCAGTAAATATGGATGAAGACTTGTTAGTTACATACCCTATTTGCTTTAAAAAGAGCTGGTTTGGTCTATTTGTATACTGATCATCATGCTGTGTTTCTTTGCATAAAGCGAGGTGCTCAGTCCCCTCTGATCTTCCTCTATGTGGTTGACACATGCCTAGAAGAAGATGACCTTCAGGCACTCAAAGAATCCCTGCAAATGTCCCTGAGTCTCCTTCCTCCAGATGCTCTGGTGGGTTTGATCACATTTGGGAGGATGGTGCAGGTTCACGAACTCAGCTGTGAAGGAATTTCCAAAAGTTATGTCTTCCGAGGGACAAAGGATTTAACCGCGAAGCAGATACAGGTTTGTGCCTTGCTCGTACCTAAGCAAGAGCAAGGAGATTTCTTAAACATGAGATTTCTTAAACATGAGTTGGTCATTCACTCTAGTGTTATGGGAAATGAGTCTTTTTGGGTTTTTTAGGACATGCTGGGCCTCACCAAGCCTGCCATGCCCATGCAGCAAGCAAGACCTGGTCAACCACAGGAGCAGCCTTTTGTTTCAGGCAGGTGAGCTACCAACATAAAATGTTACACACACAGTAGTGGGCATGCGTGCCAACCCACTGGAGTGAGGGAAGAAAAATGTTAGAACTTTTATTTTCTTATTTTTAGAGAAAAAAAGATGATTAAGCCTAAGAATGTTTAACGTTTCAGGATCTATGTAACAATTTGGTATATATTTGAAACTTATGACTAAGTTGTGGATGTACACATACATATGTGTGCACACATTTGTGTGGTAAGATTTGCTCGGGATGTCTTTCCTGTTAGTGTCGTACCATCACAGATGTTTTGAGACCACTGTATTCAAGCCTTCCCCTCCCCTTACATATGGCTGTTGTCCTTTTTGAGTCTGAAGTGAACTAGGAAAACTGAAAGCTTCTGTGGGATGTTCTCAAGCAAACCTGAGACCAGGCACTTCCTTTCCTCAGCCCTTTGAGTGCCTGCGGCTGCCTGTGGCCAGGTTAACAGTCAGCAAACATGATAAAATGCATTGCTTGACATGCTGGGGACAGCCACTTACTGTGGTAAGAAACCAGTGCTTCTCTCTGTATTTACTCCTTGGCACACAAGAGACACTTGAGAATCACTTTGAAGTGGATCTTTAGAATGATGAAGGTGGGGACACTTGGGTGGCACAGTTGTTTCAGCATCTGACTCTTGATTTCAGCTCAGGTCATGATCTTAGGGTCGTGAGATTGAGCCCCAATTTGGGCCCTACGCTCAGCGAGGAGTCTGCTGGATATTTCTCTTTCCCCCGGCCCCAACTCCCTCTCTCCCCCTCTCCTTTGCCCCTCCCCCCTGCTTTCTCTTCCTCTCTCTCTCTCCAAAATAAATACATCTTAAAAAAAAAAAAAGAATGATGAAGGTGGTCCACGTACAGGAACTTTACATGGATTGAATTCATGTTAGATCTGTCTTTAGGATTTCTCTGCTGCTTAAATTTAATTAAAGTGATTTGTTCCTATTTAAATTCAGCTTTTTTTCCATGCTATCTACATAAATTGCCTTATGTTCGGCTTTAAATTATATTCTTGAATAAAATTGCTTTGAAGAAAAAAATTCCAGGTTTTTACTACTCTGAGTAATTATTTTGAAGAGCTGTAACTGTGTCACCTAGGGCTAAAGACCAGAGTACTTTATTAAACCAGGATTGATGTGTCCATTGAAAATCATGCAGATTTCTGCAGCCCATTCACAAGATTGACATGAACCTCACTGATCTCCTTGGGGAGCTGCAGAGGGACCCATGGCCTGTGACTCAGGGGAAGAGACCTTTGCGATCCACTGGTGTTGCTTTGTCCATTGCTGTTGGCCTGTTGGAGGTAACTCAGAACTTACCGGGGTGCCTCAAACCATGCAAGTTTGTTCCCACAAGTTGTATTTGCTAGTCTTGTTTGAAAATGAGTTGTGACCTAAATCAATTTACTGCATTAATTTATCATAAAGCACTTCAGTTATTGTTATTATCCACAATGAAGGAGCCCCATAATGTTTTGAAAATACCAGAAGTTTTCATGAGAAACACAAGGCCATTAGGGCAATGGCAAGTGCTCACAGTGAATTTATAAAGTGTATGAAGCCGTCAGGTTGGAAGACCTAAGGCTGCTTCTCTGCATTGTCATCTGTGTTATTTCTTACTATCATTAGTATTCAGCACAGCTGAAGAGAACGGTATGGAATTTTTTTTAGGGAAACGGAAGCATACTCAGGGTGGGCTGTATGTTTCTAAAATGCTGCCATTTACTGTTCTAGGGTACTTTTCCAAACACGGGAGCCAGGATTATGTTGTTTACCGGCGGTCCCCCCACCCAGGGGCCTGGCATGGTGGTTGGAGATGAATTAAAGGTTCCTATTCGTTCCTGGCATGATATTGAGAAAGATAATGCACGTTTCATGAAAAAGGCAACCAAGGTAGATGCTCCTGGACACAGGCTGTAATTCTGGTTACCCAGTGCTGGGTTTGGGCTGCCTCGGAGTGACAGCTACCTTGCTGAGGCCATGCTTTGTGGTCAGCAAATTGTTCTTGCTCAGGTGATCTTCCAGATCCCAGCTGCTGTTAAATTGGTGCCCCAGCTCTGAGTTCTTACTTAAGAGTGGGTGGGCTTAAAACTGCTGAAAGTGTTTTGAGATTGAAAACTTTATGTTTATTGGGTGTTATTAAGAAAACTATCTCCACATTCTTATGTTTGGTTACATCCCTTTGGTATAGTAAGACATACCTTGTGAATAATATTGTTTCCTAAAGGTAATTTTTCTCCATTCACAGCACTATGAAATGCTTGCTAACCGAACTGCTACAAATGGTCACTGCATCGATATTTATGCTTGTGCCCTTGATCAGACCGGACTTCTGGAGATGAAGTGTTGTGCAAATCTTACCGGGTATGTTGATAGCAAACACTTGGGAAAATGGAGCATGTGTATTTTAAGGAAAGAGAAGTGAGTGATGGAAGCACAGGAATGTGCAAGGCTGATTTAGATAAGCTTTCAGAAGGCTCCACGCTGTCATGTCTGTGGCAGGGAGGGTATATGGGCCTCTTGGAGAAAGAAGGAGTGATTAGCAGGAGGTTGCAAGGTTCACTTTGAATGAATCATATCAGAGTAACTATTTCTTAGAGTTGTCACAGAATCTACAACAGGGCAAGAAAGCGAGCACACAT
This sequence comes from Callorhinus ursinus, assembly GCF_003265705.2. NCBI lineage: Eukaryota > Metazoa > Chordata > Mammalia > Carnivora > Otariidae > Callorhinus > Callorhinus ursinus. The sequence continues at coordinate 15,396,587 of NW_027397091.1, forward strand.
GGAGTATGTGGCCTTCAGCAAGCCACTTCCTTGTGAGGGAGGGGCTGTATAGGGTCTGAATGCCAGAGCAATTAAGAGACCCTTCACCTGACTTAGTAACCATAAGTCATGCCCAACTTGGAGCACATGCTCAGCGTGGAGGGTGCGCGGCAGGGTGTGCTTAGTGCCTAAGTCCATATCATGCAGACAGGTCACAGCAGAGACCTGTAGTTCTCAAAGCACAGTGGGGCCTCACCAGCAACCTTCAGGGTCCCCGGGGATGGATGAGAAGTGTACTTCCTTGGGCCTCACCCCAGACTTGCTGAATCAGACTCTGAGGATGCAGCCCAATAGTCAGCTTTCACACGCTATCTAGGGGATTCTGGTACACGTGAGTGTGAGAACTGGTGTGTACCACTGGTCTGAAGCAGGCTCCACACCAGACTCTCCCAGGGAGCTTTATTGTTTATTTTTTTACTTCTATTTTTAAAATTTTTTGTTTGTTTGTTTATTTATTTTAAGTAGGCTCCATGCTCAGTGTGGAGTCCTGCCGGGGAGCTGTAAAAGCTACTTTTGCTCTGAGTCTTGTCCCTCAGTGATTCTCATGTAGTTAGCATAAGGTGTGACACAGCGTCAACATTTGTTACCCTTCCCTGGGTGTTTCTAACGTGAAGTGGAGTTTGAGAACCACTGGGGTGGACCTTTAGTGTCCAAAGTGTGGTTGAACGCAGGCAGCATCAGCCTCACATGAGAGCTTGTGAGGAATGTTGCATCTTGAGCCGTACCCTAGACCTTTTGTGTCAAAACCTGAATCTGAATAAGATCCCCAGTGACTTGCACAGAACAGTTTGAGAAGTACTGGCATAGAGCTGTGGGGTGTTCCTGAGATTCCTAAGATGTTCCTGAGATGCATTTCTAACAAGCTTCCGGGTGACACTGCTGGTCCTTACTGAGTAACAAAGGCCATGTAGTAGGTAGTCACTTGAAGCAGTCCCAGAGAGCAGCAGATGTGTTAGGTGACCGGGGCCCAAATGACACTGACAGAGCTATACCAGTGAGCCACATTTAATAAGATGATTTCCTGCCAGTATCCTCCAGGAGCTCTTGTCTTAGAGCATCCATGGAAAAGCCTCACTGTGTTTGTGAACATCCCCAAGTTTATATGCCAGAGAGAGAGAGAGAGAGAGAGAGAGAGAGAGAGAGAGAGAGAGTGTGTGTGTGTGTGTGTGTGTGTGTGTGTGTGTGTGTCTGTGTGTGTCTGTGTGTGCGCATGCGCACGCACGTGCATCTCTCCTGTGGAAAGGGACCATCACTTCTATCAGGTTCTCAGGGAGGTCTTTGACTCCTGAATAACTTGGTATTTAGGTCACATAATCTGTTGCACGAGTATGGTGTCAGGGAAATGTATTAGTAATAACATCAAAAAGTCTCAGAGGTTTTAGTTGTGGCTCAATGTGAGCCAGCCATTTGGGATGACTTCCAGAAAAGACAAGGTGATTGTAGGCTGTGTTATAGGAATTGATTATCTTCAGAGAAGATCATAGTCTTGGTTTCCTGGGTGCCAGGCACACCCAGATTATATCATCTTCCATTCTGAGCATTTCAGTTTCAAAGGGATATGTAGAGGAACTGGGAGTGTTCAAAGGCAAGTGGTAAGAGTGGTGGAGAGAACTTGAAACTGTGTCATAAGGAGAATGATTGAAGGATCTAGAAAAGATACCACTGAAGACAGATGGGGCGTGGGATCTATATTCAACAATAGAAGGCCTCTCCTGTGGAGAGGGCATCAGATTTGTTGGTTGCGTGTATGACCAAAGGGGAAAACTAGAACCAGTGGTGGGAGCTGATGGGAAATAGAATTTCATCCAGTATGAAGAAAGACCTATTAACCCTTAGCACTGTCCATGCCTAGAATGGACTGCCTCTGGAGGGCATGCGTTCCTGATACAGGAGGAGTTCAAATCTAATCTGGGTGATAACCTGGCATGGTATGTTGTAGAGGGTTGGTGTGAGTCAGGATTAGGTTTGCGTGAGTGCAACAGAGGTAGGCAGCCAGGGCTGGGATATTGGTTTCATCTTCTTTGGGGCTGAGGTCCTTCCTGTGTTGCTTCACCACCTTTACGTTTTACCTGCAGTTCAGGATGGTAACTGGGCTCTTGCTGTGTTTGAGCAGCAGGAAGGAGGAAGAGTCAAAGACAAGCGCCTTCCCATGAGAATGTCCCCCACAAATCACAAAGGCCATTTCCAACAAACAAAACTGAGTTATATGGCTACGTGCAAGGCAGGCTGGGAAATGTAGCCTTTTTTTTCCAGGGAACCATGGAACCCCTGACTAAGGAAGGGCAGAAAGGGTGGACATTTAGGGCCAAAGAGCCATCTCTGTCCCTGGAGGGGTCAGGCACTCTGAGATCGCTGGACCAGATGATCTTGTGTTCTGCCTAGTTATGAAATCCTGTTTGATGACCGATGGCTGGATGCATAACTTGCATCATGCTGTGTTTATCTGCCCCAATATATGAACTGCTGAAATTTTGAACAGTATTTTCCTCTAACTTCAAAAAGGCATGAATATAGTTATTCATACACTAGAAAAGATAATTCACATACAAAGATTCAGTGTTTTGAGGCAGTGAATTAACCTGAAAAGGATTTCCCGCAGGCTTGGGTATTTCCCCTGCCAGAGAAGAGTGAGGAGAGCTGGACACATTTTCTCAATAGATACAACCCATTAAACCTGTGGGTTTATCAGTGAAGGGTTCTTTTGTTTTTGTTTTTTTTTAAATAATTACGGATTCACAAGAAATCGCAAAAATAGTACAGAGAGGTCTGCCCATACTCTTCCATGTAGCAGCACCCAGCGGTAGCATCTTAGAAGAAATGTAGTGCAGCATCACAACCAGGAACTGACATTGGTATGACATGATGAACTATATTACAGACCCTACTTGGATTTCACCAGTTTGTACGGGCACTCATTTTTTTAACATATAGGTATGCATCATATGAGACTGTATCATCTATCGATTTGTGTAACCACCACTGTGGTAAAGATTTAGAACTGTTCTAAGGAGTCCTATCTTTGATGTCCTGAAAATAGTGTCTTTTGTTTAAGTACACATTGAACTTGCTGTTTCGCATTTAAGTTAGTAGCATCTTCATGGATGTGGGTTTTTTTTTCCTTCTTTAAATTACTGTTTGTGAACACTGGGGAAGCATCCAAATGGCTTTTGGTCATCTTAAATGTTCACTTGCTTCTTTCTTTCCTAGAGGCCACATGGTGATGGGAGACTCTTTCAACACTTCTCTCTTCAAGCAGACGTTCCAAAGAATTTTTAGTAAAGATTTCAATGGAGATTTCCGCATGGCATTTGGTGCTACTTTGGAAGTGAAGGTATAATAGCTTTCTGACACTTTAATGGAAGATTAGTGCTCTTACTTAGTAGTCAGACTTAGTAGTCAGACTCACCTTGCTGGACACAGGCATCTAAAGGTAAATTAAAAGGTTCCCAGCAAAATAGTTGAAGAAGGGATACTGATTCTGTCCCTTTGCTTCTTGAAAATGACCTGTATATTAATTAACATTCTAAACAAAGTGCTGTCTGATTCCCCTGCAGGCTCTACTCTGTCCTACTGTAGGACATCGGGCCTAAGAATTGGTGGTGGGCTGAGCAAAGAGGCAGCCACATGGTGTCGAGTGCCCTTGCCACCATTAGTATGGGCCACCATATTCATAGAACCGTGTTTATATTTAGCACCTGCCCGCAGACTAGCCAGAGTATTTGAAAATTAGTGCAGCACTGTGAGAGTTTGGGTCTTGTTTTTTCTTGTAGGGACTGAAAGCCCTGCACACTTGATTCTGAGTCATTGAGAAAACATTAGAAGGAGCTGTTACATAATGGGATTAGGATTATTACTTTGAGAATTGGAGACAATCATTAAGTCATTTAGATTAAACTTTAAACAATCTTCTCAAATGTTTGAGGTTTTTTTTTTAAGTTGAAAAGGAATAGACTTTAATGAATTGAGATTTTAAAATCTAAGTATATTGACCTTGTTATGTTGGAGTTCATGAATTAAGTATTTTTAAAGCAACATAACGGTATATTCACAATGAGAAATTATAAATAATTACGACTAAGTACGTGGGATTGGAAAAAAATGTAGTATAGTTGGTAGAATTGTTATCTTCTATGTGTATAATTATTTCAAAGGTGAGGGGGTGCCTGGCTGGGTCAGTCAGAAGAGCATGAGACTCTTAATCTCGGGGTTGTGAGTTTTGAGTTCCACGTTGGGTGTAGAGATTACTTAAATAAACTTAAAAAAAAAAAAGGCAAATCCTTTGTTTAAAAAAAATTTTCAAAAGTGAGAGTTGAAAATATTGCATCATTTTTGGAACAAAGTTAATGCAGTTTAAAGGAAGATTTTATTAAAGTTTGCATCAGATCATCATGGTCATGGAAAAGTTGTTAAGAGCATGATCCATGTAGGATTTCTTCTCGGTGGAATGATGGTGCTGCCATATTTTACCTGTAAATTTTAATTGTGTCTTCTGTGAGAGGTGGTTTTCAGTGAATTTTAACTTTATATTCTTGTGTATTTCCATTTTAGACCTCTCGGGAACTGAAAGTTGCAGGAGCCATTGGTCCTTGTGTGTCTCTGAATGTGAAAGGACCATGTGTGTCAGAAAACGTAAGGAAAACGCCATCATCCTCACCTCCTGTGCCCCAGGATTTAACCCATTATAACCCGTTAGAAATGTCAGAGCAGGGTGATCTTACATCATGTCACCTGTTGGGATGTGTCTGTGGTGAGGGGAGAAGGGCCAGCTCTTACTGACGACCACAACTCTGAGAGGTGGTGTCATATCTGTCTGTCCATCAATCTATCCATTGGGTCAGGGAGAGGCTCAGAGGGGTCTAATATCTTATTCTCTGGGTCAGAGCTGATAGGGAGGAGCCAGAGCCCAGATTCCCCTGACCCGACTGTCCTTGTCTGGGTTTCTCTGCCAGTGAGCCACATGGATTCTATTTAGCAAGGCAAGCATTCAGCAAGAGCCTTCAGGAATAAACCTCTGTGCTTGTTGCCCTTCGAGATGATACCTTTGTCTCACTTCTCAGAGACCATTTTGAGTTGGTTGGGCACAAATGACACTGTTGTACACGCAGATAGCTATGTTCTTTGGGTAACAGATTTTGAGAATATGTGAACGAAGTTAAGTTACACTAAGTGGTGAGGTGGCTTTGCTGATGACTCACTTCCTCTGCTTATACTTTAGCTGCCAGGAGACAAGCCACTGGGTCCAGTGAGACCTGTCCAGGGTGGTTCTGGGCGGGGGTTGTCCCAATCTTGTCCTTGCCTCGTTGTCCTCTTCAACGAGACAGTGGTCTGTAGAGCCAGACGTGGATACAAGGGCACAGATCTACCCCTGCCAATTTTGTGTCCCTTACAAGGTATTGACTCACTTTGGGATTCAGCATCTTTATCTGGGAAGTGGAGATAGTAATGGTACCTCACTTGACAGCACTGTTGGGAGAGTAAAGGAGTAAGTTCAGGTAAAATGCTCAGAAGAGCCCCAAAAGAGCCCCTGGCACAATGGAGGCTTAGGCCAGATTTCATCTTTCACATCCTCACTTTGTCTTCATCAGCAGTGAACATTCACCTAGTTACTACTTCGGTTAACCTTTTGTTGAAGTTGCCAGAGGCAAAGTGATTTGAGAGAATATTCCTGTAATCCCTTGGGCAAGGCAGGTGGCTGTCCCAAAGCCCATCTGAGGAGTCACCCATTACCCTAGTGTACTAAGGGACTTGTACCCCTAATTCCTGGCGGGGCTTCAGAAGGCTGCCCTGTTCCAAAATATGTTCCATACATTTAAAATCTGCCTAAGAAGGTAATTTTATGAATCAGTACAAGCCAATTAGCTGTTTGAAGATCCGGTAGGGATCAGCCATGAGATTTTGGGAGGGGGCCTGGAGGATGCAAAGAGGGGGGAAATACAATTCAGCGTACAGAGAAGTTTAAAGAAGAGCGTAAGAAGTTCTGTATATGCACCATTTAGAGTCTGCACTTGTTAACATTTAGTCATACTGCCTGTCCTCTTTCTTTGCAGTATTTGCTTTGTCTATCTGGTCATTATCTGTCTGCCATGTTCACTTTGTTGTACTTCATAGAACCTTGGAACAACAAGCTGCAGAGGTCACGACACTTAGTCTTTCAGTGTGCATCTTCTAAAATTAAGGATGTTCTCCTACTGTGACATTATATCAAACCTAGAAAACAGTAGTTTGCTCATATCATCAGTGTCTAGTCATGTTCTTTCCCTGGTTTCTCCCCAAATATCCTTTGTAGCTGTTTTTCCCACCCTCTAACTAGTATTGCATCTAGCATTATATATCCTTAGTCTTTTAAAATCTGGAATGCTCCTCCTGTTCTGCAGGGTTTTTTGCTTTTTTGTTTGATGACAGTGATTTGTGCCAAGCATCTGTGCCTTCTGCAATAGAGTATCACACATTCTCAGTGTATCTGATCGTTTCCTTGCAGCGGTGGTGAGCTGGTTTCTATCCTCCCTGTGTTTTCTGTAAAGTGAAAGTTAGATTAGCAATTAGATTCGGGTTAGACCTTTTTGTCCACCACAGTGCCTGAGTGATCTTACACCTTGTACGTTTCTTCAAGATGCACTTCTGTCTGATCATGTGTTAGTGGTGCTGAGTTAGACTGTGTGGAGAAGGTGATGACTGCCCCATGTCTTTCTGTTACAAGGGCACGTTTCCTTTTTGCCATTAGCAAGAAATCTGTTGAACGAGATCGTAGCAAAATATGAATCTCTTGTTTGCCAATAGCCTTTCACCTTGATGGTTTAAGCATCCATTGATTATCCTTGTTTGAATCATTGTTTCATTGGAGATTATTAAATGGTGATTTCCTGATTTTATCTTCATAGTTACTCTGGTAAAGCTGGGGTAAATATTTACGTAAGGAATTTGTGTGTTGGTGAGAAAATGTACTTCTGGGGCTCTGGAGGGTTTGTGGCGTGCTCAGGCATTGGTGCTTACAGAAGAGGAAGATTTTTCTTTTTCCTCTACCCATCTTGATTTCATTGGCCGGGCCCTGCAAACGAAGACTGACAAAAGACAGGTTTCGCAAGAGAAAAAATTAACTCATGCATTGTGCATAAACATGTGCATACTCAGGAGTAACTCAAGAGGGGTGGTTAGAACGTTGGGATTATGTGGCATCTTAACAAAAGAACGGTAAATCTGTAGAAAAGTGACAAGACGCAGGAAAGGCACTTTGAGCTTCTAGGGGTGGCACGTGGTGGAAAAGCAGGTAGATGCGTGAGCTAATGGAAGAGAAGGGTTGGTCTTAGCAGCTTTGTTGTGTAGATTTTTCTTGTACCATCTCTGGGCTGATAAGCATCTAGAGTTGCCTTTGGTGATTGAGAACCATCCTGCCCTTCTTGGTAGGAGGAGGGCAGGGAGTTAGGTTTCTTATGTCTGCTGTTTTTAAATTACCTTCAGCTTAAAATAATCCTTGTCAGAGTGGCATATTTTGTGATGGCATACACTGAGCCCCTGGATTGGAAACCTGAAGAAGTTTCACATATTAAAAATTGAGTTGGTGGGGTGCCTGGGAGACTCAGTTGGTTGAGCTACTGACTCTTGATTTCGGCTGAGGTCATGATCTCAGGGGTCAGGCTCCATGCTTGGTGGGGACTTTGCTTGAGATTCTCTCTCTCCCTCTGCCCCTCCCCTGACTCACTCGCACGCACTCTCTCTCAAATAAATAAATAAATCTAGGGGCACCTGGGTGGCTCAGTCGTTAAGCGTCTGCCTTCGGCTCAGGTCATGATCCCAGGGTCCTGGGATCGAGCCCCGCATCGGGCTCCCCGCTTGGCAGGAAGCCTGCTTCTCCCTCTCCCACTCCCCCTGCTTGTGTTCCTGCTCTCACTCTCTCTCTGTCAAATAAATAAATAAATAATCTTAAAAAAAAAAATCTAAAAAGAAAAAAGCTTAATTTTAGAGTCCTGTAATACATCTTAAATTTTATTCTGGCTTGTAATTGTACTTTTTTAATTTAAATTTAAATGTTCTTTTGGAATGAGATCTTCTAAGTAGCCTACCATTCTCAGAGAGAGTACTTTTCATCAGTGGTTAACCACAGGAATAGCTTTTTTGTTTTTTTGTTTTAATTCCTCTTCTCTCCCCTAGGAACTTGGTGTTGGTGGCACAAGTCAGTGGAAAATCTGTGGCCTGGATCCCACATCTACGCTTGGCATCTACTTTGAAGTAGTCAATCAGGTGAGTTGGATTTCTTCATGAGTCTTCATGTCTCAGTGCTGTGTTTTCTGATTTTTTATTTTATTTTATTTTATTTAGTTATTTTTTAAAAGATTTTATTTATTTATTTGACAGAGAGAGACAGCGAGAGAGGGAACACAAGCAGGGGGAGTAGGAGAGGGAGAAGCAGGCTTCCTGTGGAGCAGGGAGCCCAACTCGGGGCTCGATCCCAGGACCCTGGGTTCATGACCTGAGCCGAAGGCAGACATGTAACGACTGAGCCACTCAGGTGCCCCATGTGTTTTCTGATTTATTACAGACTCGTGGCCTATGGCTTCTTTCTGTGCGTACTGATGCTACTTTAGGCTTGTGTTTGCCTGATACCAGTCCAGCATGATCTTTTTTTTCCTTTCAAGGTTTGGTCAGAGTCAGACAGCATATTGCTTTCACAACTTAAATTGTTGGACTGATAAGCTCATCAGAAAGGGAATGGCTTTTACCAGCCATCATAATGTTTGTGAATTTTTGAGTGTGTCAGTTTTTTCCCCAGTATTCTATTTTAAAAAATTCTAATTTACAGAAAAGTGAAAAGAATTTTACAGTGAGTGCGTGTACATCTACCACTCAGATTCTGTAGTTAACATTTTACTATATTTGCTTTGCCACATATCTATTTATCCATCAATTAAATCTTTTTGCTGTTTTTTTTTTTTTTTTTCAAGAGAGAGGGGGTGTGAGGGAGGGGCAGAGGGAAAGGGAGAGATAGAATCCCAAGCAGGCTCCATGCCCAGCGCAGAGCCCTACATGGGGCTTGATCTCATGACCCTGAGATCATGACCTGAGCTGAAATCAGGAGTCAGATGCTTAACCGATTGAGCCACCCAGGTGCCCCTTATGTTTGATGCATTTTATTTTATTTTATTTTATTTTATTTTATTATTTAAAGATTTTATTTATTTGACAGAGAGAGACACAGCAAGAGAGGGAACACAAGCAGGGGGAGTGGGAGAGGGAGAAGCAGGCCTCCCGCTGAGCAGGGAGCCCAATGTGGGGCTCGATCCCAGGACCCTGGGATCATCACCCAAGCCGAAGGTAGACGCCTAACAACTGAGCCACCCAGGCACCCCATTTTTGATGCATTTTAAAACAAATTACACTCATCAGTGTCTTTCATCTCTAAACACTTTAGCATGCATATCATTTACTTAAATTTAGTATTAATCTGAATATGGTTCCTTTTTTTTTTTGAGGTAAAAGTTATGTACAGTGAAATGCCCAGATTTAAAGTGTACCATTTAGAATTCATCAAGGACCGCGCTGTCACCACTGTGTCAGTCGTTTCAGGAAGAGCACAATGGGCTCTGTGACCGTTTGTGTTTGAGTCGTGCCTGTAACAGTAACCAGGTGTATGGTCTGTTGCCTGCAGCACAACGCCCCGGTCCCCCAAGGAGGCAGAGGTGCCATCCAGTTTGTGACGCAGTATCAACACTCCAGCACCCAGAGGCGCATCCGCGTGACCACCATTGCCAGAAAGTAAGCAGTCCCGGTTTCCTTCCTCTTGAGCCCCGGATGTTTTTCCCTTGAAGAGATAATTTAGCATCTGTTAGTTTATCTTTGTAATTCCATTGAATGGTTCTCACCAATCCTGACTGGCTAATTTGATCAGAGAAGGAGGAGGAGGAAGAGGCTTTGCTGGCCTAGTTAGGCCTTCAGGCACTTGCCCGGAAGAATCCTCTTTCGCTAGGAATGAGTTCGTTAAATATTAATTTCGTTATTATCAGATAAGTAACCCATAAATACATCCTTCTTGTAAAAGATTTAAACAGCTCATAAATGTAGAAAGAATGGGTCTCTTTACCCACTGTCCCCAGAGGTGAAATGCTACTACTACCTGGGTGTTTAGCTTCATGGGCCTATTTCCATGGAGTTCTGTACCATAAGTGTGTATAACGTGCATGTATGGCTTCTTGTGTTGGCATGTTTGTAAGCTTTTCTCCCTGTGTGTCAGGGACATCTTCCACGTCAGTATGTACCAGCTGCTCCTCCCCTCTGGTGGCCACACAGCATTGCATGGTTTGGATGGGACACATCCCTCGTCTCTTAAAGGAATTTCACATCCTACCTTCCTTCCAGCAGTGCTGTGTTCATGTGTTTAGGTCTTTGTGTGCATTGAGTATTTCTTTCCTGCCGCTTCATAGAAGTAGAATTTTGTTTCCTGCGAAACTACTCTTCTAAGAAGTGAATTTGTATTCTCCCCAATAGTGTAAGGAGAGTGTCCATTGTCTCATTAATAATATTATCGATCTTTAACATGCCAATATAGAGCAGTTTGCCACTTTTATATGTATTTTTCTGTTTATTAATGGGTTGAACACTTTTCATGTTTATTGGCCGTGTATATTTCTTCTGTGATAGCTTTTGCCCATTTTGTAAAACCTATTTCTTTTTCTTGTTCATTGATTTGCAGGGACTTTTTATGTATTCTGAATATGATTATTGTTCATATCTGTTCCTGGTCTGTCTGTTGTCTTTCAGTTTTGATCATAGTGTCTTTATCTGTCTAGAAAATTTTTGTATATGTGCTTATTATTTCTACCATGGATATGATGTGGAAAGTCATTTTGTGAATCTGTAAACATACAGATTTTTGAAAGATTGACCTAGAGGAAGGAACTGAAGACTTGGGTACCTTTTGGGTATCTACTCTTGTGCTATCTTGGAGAACATTGGGAAGTTCTCTGTAATTTTTCCTTTGTTCTTAAAGCCTTCAGAGATCACATGAGGGTAAATGAAAGTGTATGTAAAACTCCTGTGATTCCTTCTTGACAACTGCAGTTTGAATCTGTGTTGCCTTAGATGAAGGAGCAGGACTTAGGTTTCTTTATCTTAACGGAAAGCTGGTTTTCTGGTCTCTCCCGAATGTAACCGTGGCACTAATTCTGGAATTGTCAGTTGGGCAGATGCGCAGAGCCAGCTCAGGCACATAGAAGCAGCATTTGACCAGGAGGCCGCAGCAGTCTTGATGGCTCGGCTGGGAGTGTTCCGCGCAGAGTCAGAGGAGGGGCCCGATGTGCTCCGGTGGCTGGACCGACAGCTCATCCGACTGGTGAGTTGGCAACTGTGGCACCAGCTTCAGTCATAATCTCTGCTCTGTATTTGAGAAGAGAACTCTGGCACATACACCTGTCATTTCATACAGTCAGCCAACAAGCAGTTTGTGTTGCTTACCTTATGCCTAACATTGGACGTCCTGGGAGTGATGTAAGACAGCGTTACACGTGCATTTTCCCCCCTCGAGGGCTTACATTACCATTAGAAAGAAACAACATGCATAGGACCTTTAGAGAAGGATGTAAATCTTTGTTCAGTAAGGGCGGATTTAGATGAGTCCCTGTGGGTCTGTGGTTCTATATTTTCCTTCCAGGTCTTAAGAGATTTTTTTTAGCAACAGGGGTCCATTGCCCAGTGAGTGTAGAGATGTGTGTGATTCCGGGTCTAATCAGGAGAGAGAAACCACATAGTCATTTAAACAGGGAAAGCATGAACAAGCTTGTGGGACATGGCTGTGCATTTCAGCTTATGCTGGGCACCTGAAGAGACCATGGGAACACAGATTGGTGGGGAGAAGCAGTGAAGTTGTGGCTTAATTGTAGAATGCTTCATTTTATTTATGGATTTATTTTAATTTTTATTATTGAAGTATGGTTAACATACAATGTAATTTTAGCTTCAAGTGCACTATAGTGATTCAACAATTCTATTGGAATGCCTTGATTTTATTTTTTTCTTTAAATTTTTTATTGTTATGTTAATCACCATACATTACATCATTAGTTTTGGATGTAGTGTTCCATGATTCATTGTCTGTGCATAATACCCAGTGCTCCACGCAGAATGTGCCCTCTTTAATACCCATCACCAGGCTAGCCCATCCCCCCACCCCCCTCCCCTCTAGAACCCTCAGTTTGTTTTTCAGAGTCCATCATCTCTCATGGTTCGTCTCCCCCTCCGATTTACCCTCCTTCATTCTTCCCCTCCTGCTATCTTTTTTTCTTAACATATTGCATTATTTGTTTCAGAGGTACAGATCTGTGATTCAACAGTCTTGCACAATTCACAGCGCTCACCATAGGACATACCCTCCCCAGTGTCTATCACCCAGCCATCCCATCCCTCCCAC
>NW_027397091.1:15409119-15544547 GCF_003265705.2 Callorhinus ursinus
TCTTTCTCTGATTGACTTATTTCACTCAGCATAACACCCTCCAGTTCTATCCACGTCATTGCAAATGGCAAGATCTCATTCCTTTTGATGGCTGCATAATATTCCATTGTGTATATATACCACATCTTCTTTATCCATTCATCTGTCGATGGACATCTTGGCTCTTTCCACAGTTTGGCTGTTGTGGACATTGCTGCTATAAACATTGGGGTGCACGTACCCCTTCGGATCCCTACATTTGTGTCTTTGGGGTAAATACCCAGTAGTGCAATTGTTTGGAATGCCTTGATTTTAAAGTTAAGTCACTGCTGGGCGCCTGGGTGGCTCAGTTGGTTAAGCGACTGCCGTTGGCTCAGGTCATGATCCTGGAGTCCCGGGATCGAGTCCCACATCGGACTCCCCGCTCAGCGGGGAGTCTGCTTCTCCCTCTGACCCTCCCCCCTCTCATGCTCTCTCTCTCTCTCTAATAAATAAATAAAATCTTTAAAAAAAATAAAATTAAGTCACTGCTTAGGTGTGATTCTTATGCAGGGGCATGCCATCAGCATGATGCTTGTGTTTACATTTACCATTACCAAATGAGATAGACTGGAGGGTGAAAGGCTACTGATAGGGAGACCAGTGAAGGATTCTAGAGGCTCGAGAGCTGATACCAGGGTGGTGGTAGGACAGTCGAAGGGGAGGGAAAGTTTGGAATCAGGATGTATGCTGAAAGAAGAGTTGATAAAGCTTATTCAAACTAGGTGGAATCAAAAACCAAAAAATTACCATTGACTTAAGTTTTGAGTGTGGGTGACTGCAAGGATGTTGGAGAGGTAAAAGAGCTGGAAGATGGGAAAGGGTGGAGAGAGGCGTAATTTTTCTTTAATGTGATAAATAGTTCAACTTACTTTACTCATGAACTTGTGAAAGTACGTCCGAGGGAAGCTATCCTGTAGTTGGGTGGAAGTCCCTACAGGAGCTCAGGTTAGAGGCAGCACTGGACAGGGGCGGGATGGGGGGGTGGATATGGTTGACATCAGTCTGGCTTTCCTGTTACTTGTAGCTGAAGCAGTGAGGATGGGAGCAGGGGGCCAAGACCTAGCCTCCAAGGAACCCACTGTTAGGGCGTAGGGAGATGAAGGGCATCTCAAGACAGAGAAGGATCCGTTGGAGAGGGGAAATAGGAGGAGAATTTCACAGACTTTGGGGGAGCCACTTGACCTGTGGTGCTGGGGAGTCCAGGAAGGTGAGAGCCGTACCAGGTCATCGGACTTGGTAAGAGAGGGCAACTGTCAGAGATGGGCTTTCTTTCAGTGGCGGAGGGTCCAGTTCTCTAGTGGCCAGAGGAGATGTGTGAAACAAAGAGGAAATAAAAGCGGAAGAGAAAATGTTGTTTGGAAACTTGTCTTTGAAAAAAGGAAGAAAATTGAGCTGTAGTATTGTAGACTTAGGAGCTTTTCCTATGGAACACTCCTGTGGAAGAGGCACCTAAGACAGCTCCTTGAGCCACTGACTGGTCAGAGCAGTCCTCCGGCAGCATCTCCTGGGAGCTGGGTAGAAATGCAGGATCTCTCCAGATCTGCGGAATCAGAATCTGTGTTTAGCAGTGCCCTGGGTGATGGGTCTGCCTGGCTGTGTTGGAGAAGCGTTGGTCTGGGACCCTCAATCAGTCAGAGTTGAGACTGGAATGTAGCTCTCCTACTGCAAGGAGTTTTCCAGGTGACAGTGACTTGACTTTTTTCTTTTTTTTCTTTTTTGCTTTTCTTTCAACAGTGTCAGAAGTTTGGACAGTATAACAAAGAAGACCCCACGTCTTTTAGGTTATCAGATTCCTTCTCTCTGTATCCTCAGGTAAGTAACATGTATTTTTTTTAGTATATGTGCTACCGAAGCGAGCACTCTATTTTTTAAATAACTAAAGAAAAATAAATTGTTATAGAAATAAATCTCTCAGCTCTCAGGCTAAAGTGAGGACTTGGTGGGTCCTGACAAGTACAAGTACACTGACAAGGTCAGTGTACTTTCCCTTAGGTTATTTCATCTCTAGGTGATGAAGTTTGTTCAGTTCAGGACAGATACTGTGTCTGTGTGCGAGACAGTGCCTCAGCCCTACAGAAGACAGAGATGACACGCAGGGAGGAGAAGAGAGTGGCTCCCCAACAACCCCAGCAAAACAGGGTTGTTGCTGAAGACCACAGCAGAATCTCTTCATTTGTAGAGGTTCTGGGTAAGCAGCTACCTACCTCAGCAGCTGCTCAAGAAAATGAAGCACCCATGAATGTGATTATAACAAAATGAGGCCACAGATCATGACAGATATTTAATGATACCTGTGTAGGGATGGGAATCAGCAGTAAGCAGCTCCTGTAAATGACCGCATTGTGCACGAACCAGGCATTCGGGGGCCATCGGACAGTGAAAGCAGGGAGAGGAGTGGACACGGCATGAAACCGCCATCAGGAATCTGTGTATTTACTTCTCCTGATGTCCGTCCTCATCTGTAAATGAGGAAGCTAGAGCCGGCCTCGGTGGGTGGTTGTGAGGATGGCAAGCCGAGGCGGAGAGTGTTGCCCGCAGGCCCAGGCGCCCGTTAGGCACTTGGTCAGTGTGGGTCTGCTCCACAGCGGGGCCCACGACTCTCAGGTGGTTCCTTCATGGGTGCAGCTTTCCCGTAACCGGAAGCAGAGCCAACTCTTTTCCCTCCCCTCAGAGACGCCTTAATGAGGAAAAAGTAGAGAGCAGCACGCTCATTTTTAAATAAATTTGTGAGCACTCAGATATCCTAATAGGAACTGTTCTTTTGATTACTGAATTTGGAAAGTTGATATAGATTTCAGTCATGAACTTGTATAGCTTGAACTCTCAGGGTTGAAAGGGGGCCTTAGAGGTCCCTTCACCTGACCCCTGGCCCAGGGCAGGGCTCTGTGGTCCCTGATGCCCACGCCTGTGGCCTGTGCTGAGGCAGTCGAGGCTGCCTGGTGTTGTGGAGGGTGCCCCGGGACTACCAGAGTCCAAGCGCAGCTCCAGCACTGGCCCTGCCCCTGCTGACCCTGGAAGAGGCCCTGAAGCCCCATGGATGTTGGTGTCCTCTTTACAAGGAAGGAGTGGGTCTGGAGAAGTGGTTTGCAGTCTCTTTAAGGTCGTGGAGCCCTTTCTTGGAGAGGACCCTCCCCCTCAGAAGCCAGCACAGAAGCAGACAGACTTGCAGCTGCTCTGGTTGTGCCCACCTTTACCACCGCTGCTGCCAGGGTGCCTTCCACCGCCCCCCCATCTTGGGCCCAATGGACCCGCTTAGACCGAAGAGCACAGTTAGAAAACCACCGGATGGGGTGGTTTGTAAGATTCCTTTCGTCGAGGCATCTAGGTTAGAGGTCAGGCGCCCAGTCTCTGTAGCCAGATGCCTAGAATAAAGTGGTTCTGCCCCTCAGTGTGAGTGGCCTTGGGCAAGTTGCCAACCCCGCAGTTTGCTCACCCATAAACTATAGGTGGTAAGAGAACCTGCTTCGTGGGTATATTAGAAGAATTAAATCATTCTTTCAAGTGCTTTGCGCCTTGCACACAGGATGTATTGATTATCAGCCATGATTATTATGTAGGAACCAATGGTTCAATATTTGGAGTCTCAGGAAGCTTTATACTTCTCAAAGCAGCTCATTTTCATGTTCTGGCACCTCTTTTTCCCAACGTGGGGCTTGAACTCATGACCTTGAGATCAAGACCTAAGGTGAGATCAAGAGTTGGACCCTTGGGGCGCCTGGGTGACTCAGTCAGTTAAGCATCTGCCTTCAGCTCAGGTCATGGTCCCAGGGTCCTGGGATCGAGCCGCACACAGGCTCCTGCTCAGCGGGGAGCCTGCCTCTCCCTCTCCCTCTGCTGCTCCCCCTGCCTTTGCATGTGCGCTCTCTCTCTGTCAAATAAATAAAATCTTTAAAAAAAAAAAAAAACGAGTTGGACTCTTAACCAACTGAGCAACCCAGGTGCCTCGTTTTATTTTGTTTTTATTTCTATTTTTATTTATTAAGTATTGGCACCTCTTTAGAGAGAGCTAAAAGTCTGACTTGCCCCTTCTGATCTCAGGGTAAAGAACATACCTCTCCAGCCTCCTCTCTTATCCCTCTCTTCCCTCCACCCCTGATGCCAGTGCACCAGCCTGAGTGCCTCTCATGCAGCTGGAGTCCCCTCCCTCTGGCCTCTTCATGAACATCTTTCAGACCCCAGTGGCTTGGGAAGCTTCCTGCTGCCCCTCCATCCCCACCCCATCCTACTAGTACTTTCTGGTATTGTGCTCACAACAGTTGTGGCTGCCCAGAGTGTGCCTTTTCCTTACGGCACTGTGGCCTCTCTAGAGCAGACATTCTGTCTGCAGCCTGGCCCAGTGACTCCAGAAATAAACGCTTCTTTGCCTTTCCCCTTACCTGTGGAAGCTTTGACACACCCACAGGGCCCCTCCCCCTTTCTTAAAAATAATGTTTATAATTGTGGTGAAAAACACCTTCTTAACCATTTTTCAGTGTGCAGTTCAGTAGTTTTCAGTATATTCACATTGTTATGCAGCAGATCTCCAGAACTTTTTTAACCTGCAAAACTGAAACTATACTTATTAAACAACAGATTTCCCGTTTCCCTCTTCCTCCAGGCCTTGGTACTACCATTGTACTTTCTGCTTACAGGAATTCATAGGCCTTTGTCTGAAAGTCTAGCTTCTCTTTCAGAGACCTGAGGCAAGCTCACTGTCTGGGTGTCTAAGAAAGTTACAGCTGTATGCATTTGTCTCTTTTTTTTTTTCTTTGTAAATGCAGTTCATGTTCCATCTTAGAAGATCTCCATTTCTCCAAGTGTTTAACAACAGTCCTGATGAGTCATCGTATTACAGACACCATTTTGCCCGACAGGATCTAACCCAGTCCCTCATCATGATCCAGCCCATTCTGTACTCCTATTCATTCCACGGGCCACCAGAGGTGAGGTTTACCTGAATGCTTTTGTCAGAATTGGAATCACGTAATACAGGTTGTTATTTTTTTTTTTTCTAGCAAGTTTACTCTTAGAGCAAAGCTGTAAAAAAAAGAAAACTTTGAGTCTTTATAGTAATTTAACATTAATTCTGAGTATTAAAAAATACACATAGGAGAAAGTCACAGGACATATAAAGAAAGCTATTATCTGTGGAAGGCAGGATTATATATTAAAAAAACATAAGGGGCGCCTGGGTGGCTCAGTTGGTTAAGCGACTGCCTTCGGGTCAGGTCATGATCCTGGAGTCCCAGGATCGAGTCCCACATCGGGCTCCCTGCTCGGCAGGGAGTCTGCTTCTCCCTCTGACCCTCTTCCCTCTTGTGCTCTCTATCTCTCATTCTCTCTCTCTCTCAAATAAATAAATAAAATCTTTAAAAAAAAAAACCATAAAAATACGTAGGTACTTTTTTTTTCCAGTTACTTTGGCCCAGTAATTCCATGTCTTGTGCCTGAAGGAAATCCTCTGACATATAGGAAAAGCTTTGTTCAAAGAAATAGGAAAATGAACTATTATAATAGAGATTAGAAAACAATCCAAGTGTTTAATAGTAGGAAAATAAGTAATCTAAGAAATATTTATAAAGTTTATGTAATGTGATAAAATATTAAAATATTATATGAAGGGGAGCCTGGCTGGCTCAGTTGGTAGAGCAGGCGACCCTTTATCCTGGGGTCATGAGTTCGAGCCCCACGTTGGGCTTAGAGATTACTTAAAAATAAAAATTAAAAAAACAAGAAGAAAAAAGATACAAGCATCGAATGTAATTATTTTAGAAAGGGGGCAGTACCTGGGTAGCTCAGTCGGCCGAGCATGGGACTCTTGATCTCTGGGTTGTGAGTTCAAGCCCCTCATTGGGTATAGATATTACTAAAAAAAATAAAATTACATGAAAAAAATCAAAATAGAAACTTTCCTAAATTATGTATTTTTTAGCATACAAGAATTAAAAACTATGTGAAAATAAATGATGAATATTTGTTGGACTTGGAGACAAATTTTCAAATTTTCCTTAAAGAGTACATTACTTTTATTATTGAAATAGAAATTATAATAAAATGGATTGTTGTAATAAACTTTTAAAACTCCTATTACAAGCTATTCTTTTTCATACAGGCATCGCTGTTTTCAGTCAACTATGGCAATAGATTTGAGAGGCTGTGTCTCCAATAGATAAAATACATTTCTAACACAAAACTGAGAATGTTTAGAATTATCTCTGGTTCCTGGAGCAAAAGATGTCCTTAATCTCTCTTCCCAGTTGATGAGGGATTATTTGGAGCCTCTTTCTCATACAAAGTTGATACCTAGAACTGCCAGGTCAGGGAGCAGAAAGCAGGAGTTTCCTTAAAGATGGAGAGAGCCATTGTGCTGGGTGCCATTCGTACGTAGCCGTTGTGTAGACCACCTAGGTGGGGGGGGTGGAGCGGTCGCCGTCGGGGGCACAGGGGGAAGACCAACGCCGTCTCTCTCCCTTCTTCTTCAGCCAGTACTCTTGGACAGCAGCAGCATTCTAGCTGACAGAATTTTGCTGATGGATACTTTCTTCC
Organism: Callorhinus ursinus; assembly: GCF_003265705.2. Taxonomy (NCBI): domain Eukaryota; kingdom Metazoa; phylum Chordata; class Mammalia; order Carnivora; family Otariidae; genus Callorhinus; species Callorhinus ursinus. The sequence goes on from NW_027397091.1 coordinate 15,415,666, forward strand.
AAATTGTCATTTATCTTGGTGAGGTAAGAAGATACTAATTTCTTTCCTTACTATTGTTTTGGCTTTCTTTTTCTTAATTTAGGTTTTTGTGACATTTGGAATAATTGGGGCTTAGAAGACCCGCTGTTTATTAGAATGAGTATAGCGGTTAAATCTTTTTTTCAGGTCCCTGGGGTATTTGTATACTCAGTAATTTTAATTATATTTGCTGTAAGTAAATCTCAGGTGGTCCTTTTAAATCACTCTAACTTACTGCTTTTCGAGTTGCAAGACAAGGTCAGTGTACTTTCCCTTAGTTGACTCTTGACACACACTGCTGTCCTTTTGGAGTTACATTAGAGTTATTAGTAAACGATAAGTTTGGGGATGCCTGGGTGGCTCAGTCAGTTAAGCATCTGCCTTCAGCTCAGGTCATGATCCCAGGGTCCTGGGATCAAGTCCCGTATTGGGCTCCTTGCTCAGCAGGGAGCCTCCTTCTCCCTCTGCCTGCTCCCCCTGTTTGTCCTCTCTCTCCTTTCTCTCTCTCACTCTCTGTCTGACAAATAAATAAATAAAATCTTTAAAAAAAAAAAACCACCAAAAACAATAAATTTGGGACTGCAGTTTTTCTTTGATGAAATAACATGGCACCCTGACCCTTACACTGGTCTGTGGATCCCTAGGATGACTGTGGATGGCTTTCAGGGGGGAGCCCCTTTCTTCCTCAGAGGGGTTTCCTAAGAAAGGGAATGGCTCCTCTGAAGAAAATCCTTTAACTGAGCATTATGTTCATTGATAAATTCTTTTCCTTCTGTTGTCCATTCTCTACCTTCAATAAATTGCTTTGGTGATTGACTTGACTTCCTAGTCTATCTATATGTTAGATGTGATTTCAAATGTTCTGCAAAGGCATACATTGTATTTCAGAATTCCCTTAATAACTTAGGACGAATTCGTTTTCTGATAGTAATATGCATTTTACAGTTTTTAACTTTTTTCAGCATATTAACACCCACTCTGCTAGGTGCTTGCCCCGTTGGGTGACCAACTGCTGTTCCCACTGGTTCCTATGGGAGCAATAATGATGTAGGTTTCTATGCCTTCAGCTCAGCCTTAAAGACTTTCTGACCACAGCCCCCATCCTGCTCATTCACACGTTTATTGAGTACTGTCTGTGTGCATGCAAGTGATGGTTTCTAAAGACAGAGACAGTGACATGGTTCTCACTCTCCAAAAGCCCCATGTCTGCTGGTTGTGGGTGTTCGGATGAACTCTTGGACCCAAACAAGCTTATGGGCATTTCCTCTATGCTACCAGTCAGTCAGAAATTAAGACCTGAAAAATGCTACTGGAAACTCTGAAAAGGGGAGAGCAGGCTGCAGAAGGAAGCAGCTAAAGAGAATCTTCCTTCTGGTATCAGACTAACAGTTCTGTTTTTGAAACCCATCGATCACTCGTTACATCCTCTTACTCCCTTTCCCCTCTCCGCTGTTTTCTTTTTTAGTGTCCCCTGAATAACACGTGAATGCACGTTAGGTTATTTCTAAAGTTATATTAATCAGTTAGCGAATATTTCTTGATTTCCTGTGTGCACAAGGCATTTTCTAGAGCTGTTGCCAATGGGGATAAAAGAGGGGGAGACACAGTGTCAGCTGAGGTGAGGAGATTGGCTTTACCTTCTATGCTGTAGGATATTGCCTTCTACTTGCCTAATGAACACCCGTGCATTGATCCTTGCAGCTTTTCTCTCCCCCACCAAGGGTATCCTAACTCAGAGCCCAGGGGAGTTGGGGATGAGTCTGGGTGACACTAGGCACTGGAGTTAGGCGTAGAGATGTGCCCCTAGGGAAGAGAAAGAGGGGATGGATTCCATGTAGGAAGCCAATAGATCCCTTTCCCTACCAGCTGGAAGGACATGGGCGGCTGGACCCAGTGATGGCAGTGGAGATGGAAAGGCCGGGTGGCTCCTTGGGACAGCTGTTCCCTGGGTGTTTTTAGCTGGTTGGTATGTACAGGTAGAAAGGGAAGAGGTGTGACTGATGGCTCTGACGTTTCTGGGAGAACTGTGTAGGTGGGGGTGTCCTGGCTGCATCTCTTTGCTTACTCACACTTGTCCTACCCAGCTCCCCTTGCTACCTACTGCACCTCATCGTTCTTGACATGACTTCTTCACTGGAAACAAGTTCTGGGTGGTAGTGGGAGTGTTAGAATGTCAGGAGTGTCAGAAGAGAGTGTTGTTTCCATGTTTCCACAATGGTTTTGGTTGTTGGTTTGTCTTGGTGCAGACCATAGCCCAGTGGCGTAAAGCTGGGTACCAGGACATGGCTGAGTATGAAAACTTCAAGCACCTCCTGCAAGCACCACTGGATGATGCCCAAGAGATTCTGCAAGCGCGCTTCCCCATGCCACGTTACATTAACACGGAGCACGGAGGCAGCCAGGTGAGTGAGCTGAATTCCAGCTCTCGTGTTCTGGTGGTTTCATGAGGTAAATGGCTGTATATCCAAACGGCATGGTTAATATTTCATGTGGTGACTTAAACTGACACTCGGGCAAACTTCCAAATATGACTTCTTAAATGAGTGGTAACATTAATGTAAAAGTAGAGGATTGCCAAAATAAAACACTTCATGCTTCAGGAACCCTAATAAATGGAGAGTCATTGGCTTACACTAATGAAATGGGTGCCTTTGTGGTGTTAAAAAAAAAAAAAAAAACAACTAATTTAGGGACGCCTGGGTGGCTCAGTCGGTTGGGCGTCTGCCTTCGGCTCAGGTCATGATCCCAGGGTCCTGGGATCGAGTCCTGCAGCTGGCTCCTTGCTCAGTGGGGAGCTGCTGCTCCCTCTGCCTGCCACTCCCCCTGCTTGTGCATTCTCACTCTCACTCTCTCTCTCCCTCCCACACAGAAATAGATAAAAAAAAATCTTTAAAAAAAAAAAAGCTAATTTAACAAAAGGAAATGCGGTAAAAACTTTTTTCCTACTACACCAATATTAATGTCACTTATAATCTTTAAATCTCTTGTGTTTTTAAAGGCTCGATTCCTTTTGTCCAAAGTGAACCCATCTCAGACACACAATAACCTGTATGCCTGGGGACAGGTAAGAAATTGTCAAGGGGACACCTGGGTGGCTCAGTCATTAAGCGTCTGCCTTCGGCTCAGGTCATGATCCCAGGGTCCTGGGATCGAGTTCCACATTGGGCTCCTTGCTCAGTGAGGAGCCTGCTTCTCCCTCTCCCTCTGCTGCTCCCCCTGCTTGTGCTCTCTCTCTCTCTGACAAATAAACAAAAATCTTTAAAAAAAAAAAAAGAGAAAGAAATTGTCAGGTATCTGGGGAGGAGGCCAGGCTCCTTTTTGAAAAACTAGTTACCAAATGGATCTGTTTTGGCCTTAGAGACAGACTAACTCAGGTATTTTGCTGGGGGGGAGAAAAAGCTTTCAGTACATAGCTGAGACGGGAGGGGGCGCCTCGTGTGGATCCCCTTCTGCAGTACACAGCCTAATATGACAGATTCGGGCCAGAGGGCAGAACTCTGTAGTGTGACCTGCGTTTGGCTCTCTTCATAGACACAGCAACATCTCCCCAGACCCCCCTTTGCCCCCCAACCCCACTCTTCTCTCTCCCAAGCGTGTGGGGCAAAAACACCTGCTCACCACTGGCTCTATCTCCTCCTCACTTTTCAGCCTCTGTCTCCTTTAGCTAATTATTCCCAACATTTATGTCTCTCTCAAGTCTTTCCATTCCCTCTTTTCTTATAGCATTTTTGAAAATTAAACTTTGTTTTGAGGCAGTTGTAAATTTACAAGCAGTTGTCAGAAGTAATATGGAGAGATTCTCTGTGCTCTTCACCTTGTGTCCCCCAGTGGGAATATCTTGCACAACCATAATGCAGTATCACAGTCAGGCTATTGACATAGATAAGGTCCAGATACACGTTTCCATCACCACAGGGATCTCTCATTTGCCCTTGTATAGTCACTCTCACTTCCCTCCAGCCTCCACCTCTTAACACCTGGCAACTGCTGCCGTGTTCTTCACTTCTATGATTTTGTCAAGAATATTATGTATGTGAAATCGCGTGGTATGTAACCTTTGGGGACTGGCTTTTTTCCCTCAGCATGATTGTCTAGAGATTCATCCAGGTTGTTGCATGAATCAATAATTTGTTTCTTTTTACTTGCCAGGTAATATTCTGTGGTATTGATACATTGTAGTTGTTATCGATGTACTGTAGTTGTTTAACCGGTCACCTGTTGAAGGACATCTGGGTTGTTCACAGTTCCTTACCGTTAAGAATAAAGCTGCTATGAATAGTCATGTATAGGTTTCTCACGAACAGAAGTCTTCCTTTCCCCAAGATAAATGCCCAGGAGTACATTTGTTCAGTGATATGGTAGTCACATGGTTAGTCTAAGAAACTACCATATTGTTTTCCAGAGTGGACTGCCTCCTTCTGCATCCCCACTAGCAATGTATGAGTGATCCATTTTCTCTGCATCCTGCCAACATTTGGTATTGTCATTATTTTGATTTTTAGTTATTCCAGTAGATGTGTAGTGGTATAACATTGTTTTAAATTACACTTTCTTAATGACTAATGATGCTGAGCATCTTTTCATGTACTTCTTTTCCATCTATATATTTTCTTCAATGAAATCTTTATTCATTTTATAATTGGATTATGATCATGATCTCTGGGTCCTGGGATCAAGCCCCACGTCGGGCTCCCAGCTCAGCAGGGAGTCTGCTTCTCCCTCTGCCTCTCCCCCTGCTCATCCTCTCTCTCTATCTGTCTCTATCTGTTTCAAATGAATAAACAAAATCCTTAAAAAAAACCTTACTCCCCTTTATATTCCTTTATCTTGCCCCATTTATAATTGTGTTAAGTATTTCTTCTACATGATTAGTCGGTGTTACAGTTTTTCTTCAACCATCAAAAATAATTTATAAATCTCAAGAGAAGATGCAAGTCCTATTATATTTATCCATATTTTTGCTTACTGTGTTCTGTATGCCTTCTTGATACTCCGAGTTTCTTTCTTTATCGTTTCCTTTCTGTTTAGAGATCTTCCTTTAGCCATTCTTTTAGGTCTCCTGATGATAGATTCTTAGTTTTCTTTCATTTGAGAATCCTGATGTCCCCTTCATTCAGGCAGGATATTTTCTCTAGATACAGGATTCTGGTGGCAGTCCTTTTCTTTAGGCATCTGAAAAATATTTTGCCACTTCTCTTGGCTTCTCTGGTTTCTGATGAGAAATTCGTTGTCATTATTGTTTTTCCCCTATAGGTAAGATGTCATTTTTCTCTGGCTGCTTTCAAGATTGTTTCTTTATTAATACTAGTTTTTCAGAAGTCTAAATACTCTGCGTTTGGTGTGGATTTCTTTGGATATATCCTATTGAGAATTTGCTTGGCTTCTTGATTCTGTGTATTTATCTCTCTTGCCAAAATTGGGTAGTTATCAGCCATTATTCTTTGAATAGTTTTTCAGCCCATCTTCCTTTTCCTTTCTCTCTAGGACTCCAGTGACATGCATGTCAAGCCTTTTGTGGTTCCACAGGTCCCGGGTACCCTGTTCATTTTTTTCCCACCTGTTTTCTATTTTTCAGTTGGGTAATTTCTATTATTTTATCTTCCAGTTCACTGATTATTGTCTCTGTTCCTTTTTCTTTTTTTTTAATAATTTTTTTATTGTTATGTTAATCACCATACATTACATCATTAGTTTTTGATGTAGTGTTCCATGATTCATTGTTTGTGCATAACACCCAGTGCTCCACGCAGAATGTGCCCTCTTTAATACCCATCACCAGGCTAACCCATCCCCCCACCCCCTCCCCTCTAGAACCCTCTGTTCCTTTTCTTTAATGAACTCACACACCGAGCTTTTTATTTGTTTCTGTATTTTTCAGTTTTAAAACTTTACTTTGGTTTTTCTTTATGTCTACTTCTTTCCTGAGACATTCTTTCAGGCTTTCTGTTTTCTCATTTGTTTCAAGTATGTTCGTAATTGCTCATTGGAGCTGCTTTGAAGTCTTTGTGAGATAATTCTAACACTGTTGTCAATTTGGTGTTAATACCTGCTGACTGTTTTTCATTCACTTTGAGATCTTGGCTGTTGGTATGACAAGTGATTTTTGATTGAAATGTGAACATTTACATGTTTGTTATGAGACCCTGGATCTATTGAAATCGGCTGTTTTAGCTGGCTTTTAATCATGCTGCTTTGGGAGAGAATTGGGGAAGACATTGTTTCATTACTGCCAGATAGCAAACCAGGTTTTCCATTGGCCTCTTGACATGACATGACATGTGGGTGGGGGACAATTCACTGTTACTGTTGGGTGGGGATGGGTGTTTCCAGCTCCCCACCTGGTCTCCACTAATCCCACCATGGAGATGGCCTTGTTAGTGTTGGATGGTAGTGAAAGTGCTGACTCTCCACTAGGCCGCCTCTGATACCCAGTGCAGGGGGCACGGAGGACATCTTACTACTGCCAGGTCTGGGTCGAAGTGCAGGCTCCCCAAATGGTCTCTACTGGTACCATGGCAATTAGGGAGACGTCCCCCTGGCCGTTGGGGAGGAAGTTCCCAGTGCCATACTTAGCCTTCTCAGAGAGCATCCTGGTAGGGGTGTTGGGGTCCCTTGTTACTGTCTTGTGAGGGTGGCAGTCTACGGTGCTCACTCAGCCTTTGCTGGTGTGGGTGGGGCCACAGTTTTTTCTGTCATCTTTGACTGGAGTTATTATCTAACATTTGTTGTTTTGCTAGGCTATGCTGGTCCTTTAGCTAGAGAAAGTTGGCTTTCTCTCTGTTTTTGTCTGTGTCCAGTGATTGTTTACCAACCTTTTCAGCTCCAGGCTTGGGATATATGAGGCAAAAAGGAAACCCAGGGCACTCACCACTGTGTTGTTCCTTGGGACTCAGGGCCCTGGTTTGTCTGCTCTCTTCTCTCCACCTTTCATAGTCTTATGTTTCTTTTATATAAAATGCCCAGGGTTTCTAGTTGTGCTTAGTGGAAGGAATAGAGAAAAGCACAGGTACTCCTTCTTCCCGGAAGGCATCTTATAAAATTTTAATTATGCTTATATTTTCCTAATAGTAGTGCAGTATCATTTTGGAAAATTTGAATATGTTAAAGAAAAGATTAAGAAAGAAAATTAACATTACTTATAATGCCACTATCTAGAGTTAAGTACTTCCAGCTTCTTTGTAGGAAGCTGGAATGTGTATATTATGTATATTTTTACTTATTTTTTACAAATTTGGGATCTTACTAGAAATCAAGGTTTCTATTCAGTTCTTTTCCCTTCACATTACATAAATCATGAACATTTCTGATAGTACAGATATCCATCTTTTCAGTGGAGATCCTGATCCACTCATTAGTAAATATGGCACCCTACAAGCTTCTCTTGTAAGCAGGGCATGAAGAACATTGGGTTAGGTGCTGGCAGAGTGATGGGGAAGGTGAGACACAGGGTGTGTGGCCTCCAGCAGCTCATGCTTGATGGGCAGCCAGACTCCGGACGAGTCATCAGCACTATGGAGAGGATTAAAGCAGAAGGGCATATGCCCGAACTGTCTGTAGTGGCAGGGATGGCCTGACCTCAGTGGGTTGGAGAAGGGTTTTGTGGGGAAATTGTGCTTCAGTTGATAGAATAGTTAGCTAAGCAGAGGATGGCAGTGGCGAGAGTCCTCCTACCTAGCAGAGGGGGTAACACTGTGAGTGTTCCAGGGTGGTGGAAGGGTCCTTAATAATTCATGAATTCTAACCAGCTTTTCAGATACCTGCCAATAAATCTTTACCATTAAATTTCAGGAAACAGGAGCACCCATCCTAACTGATGATGTTAGCCTGCAGGTATTCATGGATCATTTGAAGAAGCTGGCTGTCTCCAGTGCTTGTTAAGCTGGAAGATGTGAGCAGAACATTGAAGAACACATCGGATTGTGTTCACAATTGCTGATAACGGCTTAAAAACATTCCTTTCACTTTACTTGTGGGTTTTAATAAATAATCAAAGGAAGCATTGTATGTAACTCTTTAGATTATAATTTATTTGTATTCCTTATTTGTGCCCCTTTTCCTGCATCATGAAGTTCTAAGGTCATAAACGTTTTGGTACTTGTAGATGTTTATATGCTTTTTATATCCTAACTTTACAGTTATATAAAATCAGAGGTAATGTATTTTGGCAACTTATTTAGGTGAAAATCATAATGATCAGAAAGGAAATAAATCTGGATAAAGAAAGCACCGGCTAAAATAGTCCTAATACAAATTTGATTTCCTGAAGTCTCTGTGTGTGTATGTGTGTGTTTTTAGTGACTCCCCTGAGAGATATTTCCTGAACTTAATCTTCCTTTTCTGTCTTAATGTTAACCGAGGGAAAGCTTGAAATAGGTGAAACTTTATCATCAAGGCAGAGCTGTCTGGAGTGCACGGTCCCTAACTCACATGTAAACAGCACAGCCCAGGTAGCCATAAAGAGTGGCTGATGGGCATCAGTGGCCGTAACAGAGTGACAATACATTTATCTCGGGCATCAAGTAAAATGAACAGGTACTGTTTTTTAATCAAAGTAATATATGCATGGTTTTAAGAAACAAAACAAAACAGTGTATCCTAAAGAGCTTTATAATAACAGTTCACTCCCTGAGCCTAGAACTACTTTTTAGAGGTGACTGGTTTTAACCTTTCCTTTCAAGTTATTTGTTGATGTATCAGTGTTAGCCAATGTGTCTCTCAATTCCCATTTTCCAAAATGAGGACCTTTCTATACCTTTATTTTTATATTATCAAGCTTGGTAAAATTTACATTCTGACCTATAAGCACAGTTACGTCTTCTGTCTCAAAGTTCATTCTGAAAGTTGAAAACTAATAAAGATCATTTACACAATGGTGATAATGTAAACATTGTCCGTGTTCGAGTCAGGTAGTATTACATTTTTCTCCAAGGGTTTGCTGTCTCAGTCCCTACACCACTTGAAGGAAAACGTTCCCAGTGACAAAATCAGTCACTTACGTTCTTATATTCTAGCACTCCACAGGTTGGTTTGCTTCTTTTTTGCATCATAACTTCATGTATTTGTTGTTGTTTTCCCTAGAGATTCTAATTTTTTTTGGCGGGGGGAGAAGATTTTGTTTTCTCTTTATTCAGAAATTTGAATTTCTTATTCTACTGAATGAAGTCCATTCTTTATTTTTTTTATAAAGATTTTATTTACCCATTTGAGAGAGAAAGGGCATGAAAGCATGGAGGGTCAGAGGGAGAAGCAGACTATCTGCTGAGCAGGGAGCCTGATGTGGACTCAATCCCAGGACTCCAAGATCATGACCCGAGCTGAAGGCAGTTGCCCAACCAGCTGAGCCACCCAGGCACCCTGAAGTCCATTCTTGATCTCCCCTTTCATCACAGGCTGATTTGCTATGACAAGTCATCCAGGAATTTCTTTTGTTTTGAGGCCTGGGTTCTACAATTCCTTTTATCCCATAAGTCATCTGCTATCTTAAATTACATGGGAGATAACTCACTGAATCTATTCTGTCTTCATACTTGACAGCTTTGCTGGGTATAAAATTCTAGGCCCCAAACAACTTTCTCTCGGAACTTTGGAGCTATTTTTTTATTCATTCGACAATTTGCTATGTATGGAGTATCTTACAGACACTGGGAATGTAGCCAATAAAATAAATTTCTGCCCTGGTGGAGCTTGTGTTCTAGTTAGGGAAGACAAACAGTAAAAAAAAATTAGAAGTAAAGTGTGTAATTTATGAGAAGGTACTGAGTCCTCTAGAAAAACAAAGCTGGAAACTCCTATTCATTGGATGTTGGGCCATCTGGATTGATTCTTCTTTATATTTTGAATTTGTATCACAGCCTTTTGCCTTTGGTGTACGTTCTGGGGACCTTTCCTATCTTAAGGTGTTTAACACATTTTAAATGCCAAGGGCTTCTATTCTGTGTACCTTTTCTGTAGGATATTTTTCTTATTTTTTGGATTTAAAAAAATATTTGAGAGAGAGAGCAGGGGGGAGGAGCAGAGGTAGAGGAAGAAGCAGACTCCCCACTGAGCAGGGAGCCCAACATGGGGCTCGATCCCAGGACCCTGAGATCATAATCTGAACCAAAGGCAGACGCTCAACAGACTGAGCCACCCAGGTGCCCCAGATTTTTTTTAAGTAGGCTCCATGCCCAGCATGGAGCCCAACACGGGATTTGAATTCATGACCCTGAGATCAAGACCTGAACTGAGATCAAGAGATGCTTAACTGAGCCACCCAGGTGCCTGATAAAATTTTTAATTGAGATACATCATACAGAAGAGCACAGAAACCTATAGAGATTAAGGGTGAAACTGTTCCACCTTGGGCCTTTCCATTTCAAATTAACAGAAGGTAGGATGTGATAGACGCACCTTGCACTGGTGTTCTCTTCAGTGACAATGAGTTTAGGTGCTGAGGTGAGGTGGCACCACTGGGTGCCACCAGTGGTGGCATATAATATAGAAGACATTGCCATGCAGGTTCTACCTCTGGGTACTGGTGGCTGTTCCCAGAGAGAACATGGAGATGGGGAATAGTGTATGGAAAGCAGCCATCCTGAGGTGGAAAGCATGGAGCCCAGTGTGCCTAATGAAGACTCTGAAATCCATCTTGAAGGCAAGGAAAGCCTCTGACCTCTTAGGCAGGGGAAATGACCAGTTAGGGATTTTAAAAACAGGAGAGTGGCAGGATGGATGCGAGGAAGCTGGAATCCAGGTGAGGCCTGAACAGAGGCAGGTATTTAGACAGAGGTGGGGTGTTAGGCAAGAGTCTGAAATCAGGTTTCTGGCTTGGGTGATATGTCAATCATTCTCTGAATTACAGAAAAAGAAGGAGTTCTTTGCTCTTTTCTAGCATTGATAAATTCAATCCTGGACCTTTTGAGTTTAGGGAGCTTGTGAGAGATAACAGAATGCCCAGCAGGTTGGGAGTAATTAATATGTATTTGCTTTCAGGAGCATTTGGAGCAGATTTCAGTCATTAACAAATAAATAATATGAGCAAAGTTGCTCAGGATAAGAGAAGCAATCTTGCAACTGAATACGGATGTTTTTGTTTTGTTTTTAACAACTTTATTGAGGTATAACTTACATACAATGAGCTGCTCACATTTAAAGTATATAGTTCAGTGAGTTTTTTTTTTTTTTAAAGATTTTATTTATGTGTGTGTGTGAGAGAGAGAGCACACACAAGTGGGGAGGAGGGGAAAAGGGAGAAGCAGACTCCCCACAGCGGGGAGCCTGATGCAGGACTCAATCCCAGGACCCTGGGATCATGACCTGAGCCCAAGGCAGACGCTTAACCGACTGAGCCATGCAGGGGCCCCCAGTTCAATGAGTTTTGACAGATGTGTACGCCTATGAAACCACCACCACCATACAGAACATTTCTATCTCCCCAATGGTTTCCTTAGGAGGCAAGTACTGGTCAGCTTTGTCCCACTCCAGATTGGTTTGTTCCTAGAATTTTGTCTAGTTTCATTTGTGTCTGGCTTCTTTAGCATAATCCATTTGAGATTCACCATGTAGCTGCATATATCAGTAATTCTTTTTTATTGCGGAGTGGTATACCACATTTCGTTTATCGTTTCACCAGATGATGGCGATTTGGGTTGTTTCCCATTTTGGGCTCTTGTGACTAAAGCTCTGTGAACATCCATTTACATGTCTGTGTGGATATGTTTTCATCTCTTTTGGATAAATGACTAGGAATGGAATATCTGAGTAATATGGTAGGTGTATGTTCAACTTTTTAAGAAACTGTCAGTATTGCAAAGAGGTTATGTTCCCACTAGTAAGAGGTCTGATTGCTCCAAATCCTTATAACTGTTGGTATTCTTAATATAAATTTTAGTCATTCTAATAGGTGTGTAATGGTGTCTTGTGGTTTTAATTTGCTTTTCTGTGATGACTAATGATGTCCCTGTGCTTATTGTCCATTTGTATATCTTCTTTTGTTAAGAGCTTGTTCAAATTTGTTGCCTGATTTTTAGTAGGGTTGTCTTTTTATAATTGAGTTTTAAGTTGTCCTTTTATATTCTGGATACAAGTCCTTGGTCAAATATAGGTATTTGAATATTTAATTTTGTGGCTTGTTTCATTTTCTTAACTATGGCTTTTGAAAAGCAAAAGTTTTAATTCTGAAAAAGTCCAGTTACCAGTATTTGTTTTATGGTTCATGCTGTCTGTATTCTAAAAAAAATCTTACCCATCCCAAGGTGGCCAATTTTCCCCTGTGTTTTCTTCTAGGTTTGTAGTTCTAGCTTTTACATTTAAGCCTGTGATCCATTTAGAGTTCATTTTTTTGTGTATGGCAAAACAATTTCTAAAGTGTGGGAGAAGTGGAAAGAGTCCTGAAGGACACAGAGATACCGAAGAAAATGATGTATTTGAAGCCATGAAAGGAGCAGGTGTGGTCAATGGTGTCAAATGCTTTAGAAATCAAATTTGATTATGGCTGAAAAGTAGTTACTGGATATGGCTATTTACTGAATGTCCACGCTGTGCCAAGCACATCACTTTTGCTCTCAAGTTGTTTGGTCTGTTGGAGTGGGGGTAGATTATGCTTTGAATTTAGAAACGTATGGTTAAGGGACAAGTTGAAGGTGGGCAGTCAAAGGAGATGTTCTGCTTTTGAGATGTGGGTAGAGTTAGAGTGTAATCCCGGGGAGGCAGTAAAGAATAGGACCCACACCCCAGTGGAGAGATTACCTTTGACCAGGGGGAACCCAAGGCTCACCCGGACTGGGTTCCAGAAAGGAAAATGGGGAAGAGCTGCGGGGGGAGACAGGCATTCTCGCGTATCTGAGAGCTGCAGGAGGAGTGGACGTAATCTTTACAAATACCATCTGAATCCTGTGTAAGGCAGGTGTTACAATTTTCCATGCGAGAAGTTTGTTCAGAGAGATTATCATTTGGTGTCACGTAGTATGCGAGGCTGTCCCTCCGCGGCGCAGCGCGGAAGCCCCCTAAACCCCACACCTTAGGGTCCAATTCCCCGGCGCGACTTTCGGGACTACACGCCCCAGGATGCCTCGGGGCCAGGGCAGGAAGCGGCCTCCCGGGATCGGCTCTCCATTGGAGGTGGCTGTTGTTGTGACGCGCCGGCCGGAAGGCCCGCCTCCGCCCTGGCCTCCCGGGGTCGAATCCTTGCCGGAGCCGCACAATGCGCGCGGTCCAGGCCACGTCTTGGTACCGGCGGATGTCCGTGGTCTACGCGGTGGGCGCTTGGACCACGCTGGGCTCCATGTTTTATTTAGGCCGGAAAAAACGCAAGCCACCAGGTACGACCCTCCCGCAGCCTTCGGTGGGGCGTCCTGACGGGGTCATAGAAGCGGCTTCGCTGTGCCGCAAATACCGGGTTTATTCTGCCAAACCATTGTTGAGAGCAATTCGCTGTAATGGAATCTGCCTGGAACTACCTTTTCAATCTTCCCACCTGCTTCTTGTGTATTTGAAGAATCTGTGTAAGATTCCAGAGGGAATGTCAGAGACCCCGGAGGGTGATTTATTTAAAGAGGTGATGCCTCGGTTACCTGAGCCTCCGTCGCACTTGGCGAGCAGTTTCAGCACTTCCGCCAGCCGAGCGGTATTAAAATCTTCCCAATTCCTGGGCGGAAAAGGAAATCCCTGAGCCTTCAGAAATGTGCTGGAAGTCCGTAGACCCCTGTCCGATTCTAGTTGCCTGAGGCTGAAGGGGTGGAGTTGATGGGGCGGGACTTGCTAGAGGCGGAAAATAACCGAAAACTGCGGTTGCACAGATCTAAATATACTAAAAGCCATTCGGTGGTACATTTCAAACGAGTTGATTGTATGATCTGTTAAGTGTTTTATCTCAGGAAAGCTCTTCTGTAAAAACCGTGCTGAAGATTACCTTTGGTGATAAAGCTTATCAGCGGCCTGAAAGTACACGGGTCTGTAATGGTCATGTCATATTTATTTTTATTTTTCGCAGAAAGAAAATAGTGTCAGGAATCTGACGGGGGTAGGGGTGATTCCTACCTTAATTTATTTTATTTCCAAGACTTGACTAATAATTTTAAGGACTGCTATCTTAAAATAAAAGTTAAGGGGCGCCTGAGTGGCTCAGTCGTTAAGCGTCTGCCTTCAGCTCAGGTCATGATCTCAGGGGGTCCTGGGATCGAGTCACGTGGGGGGCTCCCTGCTCAGCGGGAAGCCCGCTTCTCCCTCTCCCACTCCCCCTGTTGTGTTCCCTCTCTCACTGTGTCTCTGTCAAATAAATAAAATCTTAAAAAAAATTAAAAGTTAATAATTCGGGTGTTCCATTTTTTTCTAAGGTGATGAAGTAGAGCAAAAGGATGGCTCAAGAAATGAAATGCTTGAGCCCCCGAAAGGATTTTACTTGGAAACAATTGTCACATATAAAGAAGATTTGGTTCCAGTCACTGACAAGATCCTCAACTTTTTGAAATCATGGACTGGTGGCCCTGGACGGGAACCATGATTAGCTGCTGAATGCTGAAAACTGGGACTTTGGTTCAGCATATACATTTCATGGATGCCTTGATTTCCAATTTATGTTTATGAAAAGTGTATCCATTTAATTTAATTTTGCTGTAAAATATAATCACTCGTAGTATGCAATAAATATTTCCTTGAGGAAAAGTCAACTTGCGTATTTCAGAGGTGTCCCTCAATACTTACATGAGTGAAAGGTTGAAGTGAAATTTCACATTGAGCTTCCGTAAGCTCAGTTTTCTGAGAACGTTTCGTGTGACTTTGTATTTCTCTCGTGTTGCCGGCAGACAGGGCTTTAGCAGTCCCTTGAAGGTTTCATTCAGCTGATCTCCCACGTTCAGCCTGGGATTTATAGCAGCCGTTTGGGTACTGTTGCGTACTTGGTATGTTATAAATTAGATTTTATAACTCCTGAATTAAATAGACTTGACCTTTTTAATAGGACCTGTACCGGTACCCATCATTCCTTCAGCAGGCGTGGATTAAACCCCAGCTGTGCTACCAGTATTCTAGACATGGGGGATACAAAATCAGGACAACGTGGGTCGTGCCCTAGAGTGCTGCACTGGTCTTCACTGTCTCTTACGGTTGCAAGTAACAAACCCGCACAAGTGAGCTTAAATCAGAAAGGGGTGTTTATCAAAAATGTGTATGGACAGCTCAGAATTAAAGCCGAGTATGTTGAGGTCTTAGGAGAGCCTGGCACCCGGCTCACGAAGGCAGCCAGCTGCTCACTGAGCCTGCTTGGGCTCTTGTCTGCCTTGTTGCCTCTCTCACTACACTTCCCCCAACCCCCCTTTCTGTAGCCTAGGAGGCCTCGCTTCTCAACCACAGTGACAAAGTCTGATCAGCCTCTTCCCAGCCCAGTGTTTGGCTTCCACTCTTGTGAGACTCAGTCACTTTGTATCAGAGCCCTGCCCTGTGGATTACTGAGTACGCCTGAGTTATTAAGAAAGGCATTCGTGGGGCACCTGGGTAGCTCAGTTGGTTGAGCATCTGACTTTGATTTCTGCTCAGGTCATGATGTCTTGAGATCAAGCGCCTTGTGCGTGCTAGGCGTGGAGCCTGCTTGGGATTCTCCCCCTGCTCCTCCCCCACTCACAAAAAAAAGTGACCTTCGTTTCTCATTTGAGTAATGTTTCTTGTTTGTAGCTATTCGGGACCCTATGAGGATTAGGGATGACTGGTAGGACAGAAATCCATCGTTTCTAGTTTCCTGCTATAGAACTATCTGGTACCTTCAAACCGTTGCCTCGATTTCTCCTTGATGTCCGTTCTACCAGTGTTTGGGTGCAGTCAACCTAAGTGAGGAAAGATGCCAGGATAGCAGGTAACAGCTTCAGATGCCAGCAGCAGAGAGCCCCTTTCCAAGGGATACCAGAGGTCAAGAAAGGGGCAGTGCCGGTAGGGTAGGTGCCCTAGTGGACCACCGTGATTGGCATCAAACAGATGAGCAAGAAGCAGCGTATGGTGGGCAGGGAAGGTGAGAGAAGGCAGTGAATCCGAAGCACAGAGAGGCAGGAACAGCAGTATAAACCTTACGGGAGACATTCCCAAAGCAGAGAAACATAAGAACGAGGACTTGGGGCATTTGGCAGGTGAGAGCTACCAATAGATGACACGCAGGATGAATGCTTCTACCTTCCTTCCGCTGGCAGTCAGTTTACCCAGGATCCATAAACTAGTGCGGCCCAAGGGGACGTTGGCTTAGATTTCCCTGGGACTTGTCGGGGTGTGTTAGCTAGATCTACCCTCACGTCCCTCTCACAGCAGCCCCGACCAAACTCCTCTGAACTCGAGATCCATATCCACCTAGCATTGCCACTTGGATGTCCCCTAGCTACGTCCAGTCCCACAGCGGAAGTCGCCGCCTTCACCCACAGCCCGCTCTCCCCTCCCTCTCTCAGAGAACACTCCGTTGTTCGAATCAGAAACCCACCGTCGTAGGTTTCCTTCCCCGCTCGCTTTTCCAGCACCACGCCCTGTCCTTTGTACCTTTGGAACCCTCCTCCGCTGCCTCTTTGCTGTGCAGCTGCGACTCCTAACCATCTCATCTTCATTGTCCTCCCCTCCAACTGGTTTCCGCAGTATTAGCCGGCATGACTTCTCTGAAATTAATTTTTATCAAAGCAACAGATGCTTATAATTCTTAAAAACCAAAAATGCTAAAAAAAAAATAAAGTTGCCTGCTTTGCTGTCTAACCCCTATTCTATTTTTTTTTTAAGTAACCCTTTTGGTTTTCGGCTTGGAGGAGGCCAGGGTGCAGCTGTGTTCTCTCATCCCGAACCCGGGTTCACCCAACACCGGCCGCCTCCACCACGCCACCTAAGTTCGACCCCCAGTGAGATCAAAGTCATGTACCTGAGGTGCAAGGGTGGGGAAGTCGGTGCCACGTCTGCCCTGGCCCCCAGGATAGGCCCCCTGGGTCTGTCTCCAAAAAAGATTGGTGATGACTCCAAGCCAGTGATTGGAAGGGTCTGAGGATTACAGTGAAACTGACCATTCAGAACAGACAGGCCCTGACTGAAGTGGTACCTTCTGCCTCTGCCCTGATTATCAAGGCCCTAAAGGAACCGCCGACGGACAGAAGCAGAAAAACATTAAGCACGGTGGAAACATCACTTTTGATGAGATTGTCAACAATGAGCGACAGATGCGACACCGATCTTTAGGCGAAGAGTTCTCTGGAACATTAAAGAGATCTTGGGGACCGCCTAGTCTGTGGGCTGCAGTGTGGATGGCCGGCCGCCACCCTCATGACATCATAGGCGACATCAACAGTGGTGCAGTGGAATGCCCAGCTAGTTAAGAACTACAAAGGAAAATATTTATTTATTTTTATTAATTTTTTTTATTTTGCAATCTATTTTAATTTTTATAACAACCCCATGAGTTAGGTATTATTATTATCCCCCACATTTTGCACTTAGAGAAACTTGAAACATAGCAAGATTAAAACTTTGTCCCAAGTTGTAGACTATGTAAGTAGCCAAGCTGATTCCAAAACTCTAACCTTAATTAAGACTCCTGCTTTAGACCGTTGGGTAGTTCACAACAAAAAATAAACAAAACAAAAACAGAGGAACTTCTAGGGCCTATCTAAGGAGGTTAGGGGAAGGGATGGGAGAAACAAAGACTTAGCCCTATGTACCTGGTCATGTGCCACTCCCAAAGACATGTATTTCTTTTTTTAATAATTTTTTATTGTTATGTTAATCACAATGTTATACATTACATCATTAGTTTTTGATGTAGTGTTTACAAAGGAAAATATTTCAATAAAGGTTCATTTGACAACCAAAAACTGAAAAATAAAAGTAACCACTTTCAACTACTAGCTATTTTTTCTGGCATGAGTTTTTACTAATATCTTTGATTTATCAATCCTATATGGGGTTTGTTAATGAGGATTCGACCCCCCTCAACACTTTCTTTCCAGCTGTCTTCCCAATAAAAGGAATTGCAGTTTTTAGTTGAATCATTCATATTTACCTTGTTTTAGCTATGCAAATATAGTTTGTTGCTAAACCAAAGGAATAAGCCATAATTAAGTTTCTTGTATAACTTTTCTTCCTGGAGTTAACTTCATCCTTTTTTTTTACATTTGCTTAGTCTCCTTTAGGCTTATTTCCACTTCGTTCCACACCCTTCAACCTCTCAGTATAATTTCCACACAAACTTTTCCAGTACTTTAATGGCTTTTTTTTTTTTTTTTTTTTTTTTAAATCTTGGAGCTCTCTGTCCTGCTACAATCTGGACTGATTGCTCCTTAGTTCTGCTTCACACACACGTTTGTCATCTCCTTTTACATCTTCTGTTGGATCCCCTGTTTTCTTGGTTCCATGTTTCCATAATTTTGTGAAGAAGTGTATAATTTTTTGGAGACTTTTTCATACCTGAAAATGTTTTCATTCTATTCTCACATTTGATTACTAATCGGCCTGGGTATAGATAAATGATAACATTTTTTTCCTCAGAATTTTGAAAGCACGGATCCACCGTATTCTAACAATCCCAATATTGTAGGTGGGAAGTCCCAATCCTTTGACTGTGACCTATTTTTTTCCTCCCTGGAGTCTTGGGACCCTCTCTTTAGTGCTCTGAAATCTCAGTGATGCACCTCGTGTGGCTCTTTTTTTTTTTTTAGAGATTTATTTGCCCATTTTAGAGAGAGAAAACGCAAGTGGGGGGAGGGGCAGAAGGAGAGAATATCCAAGCAGACACCTGCTGAGCTTGGAGCCTGACACGGGGCTGGATCCCATGACCCATCAGATCAGGACCTGAGCCAAAACCAAGAGTCAGACACTGAACCGACTAAGCCACCCAGGCACCTCTGTGTGGCTTTTTTTTTATTCACTTGGCTGATCCCTGAGTGGACTCTGAATTTCTAGAGACTCTTATTCAGTTCGGGGGATTTTCTTATTTTTTTTTAGCAATTTCTTCCCCTTCTGTTTTGTTGTTATTGTTCTCTTTGTCTGAAATTCCTAATAGACATTCCAGACCTTTTTCATTATTTTATAATTTTTCTTTACTACTCTTCATCACTTTTTTGCTCTACTTTTTTTTTTAGAGGCATTCATTTATACAGTCAACAAATATGTACTGAGCCCCTACTCTGTGCCAGGCACTGCTCTGTGTGTTGGGCACTATATAAACAGTGACTTATGGTGTTTTACCTTCTAGCCAGGGAAGCAGACAGTAAAACAAGTGAATACATGTCTTCCATAATCCAACTTTTTAATTGAATTTTTTATATTGGCTACATCTCCAGCTCTTTCTTGTTCTCAGTTTTTTTTTTTGAGAGGGAGAGAGCTTGAACAGGGGGGTGGGGGAGAGGCAGAGGAAGAGGGAGAGAGAGAGAGAGAGTGAGAGAGAATATCAAGCAGACTCCACACCCAGCTCTGAGCCCAACGTAGGGCTCAATATCATGACTCCGAGATCACGACCTGAGCTGAAATCAAGAATCGGACGCTCAACCGACTGAGCCACCCAGGCGCCCCTCTCAATTCTTTTTTTAATGGCATCCCATCTGCTGATGAATGTTATTTTCTCATTGCTGAGGGTATTCTCATCTGTTTTACTCTCTCTTGCACTGTGCCAGAAGTTCCTTTTTTGCTGTTTGATTTGCTCTCTGTCAAGTTGGAAGTGCTTGTCTAAAACCCCTTCTTCCTGGACAGGTCTGGATTTAAGAACTGTTTGCAGCTTCGGCGGGAGCCATTATGATCAGGGTACGACCAGCTTTCTACTGGTGGATGGTCTGGCAATCAGGGTTCTTAGCAGCATACTAGAGACCTGGAGCAGTTCGTGTGGAAAAGGAACTTTGGAAAGGACATGGGAGAACTCCCAGAATTGGAGGGAGAGTTGGGGAAATATGGTTGGAGACAGTATGGCCAGGGACAGAACCCCAAGTATACTGCTGGCTCGCCGCTGACTACAGGCATGGTGGGAACATATAGGGCTGGGGACAGGGCTGCTCCTGCCAGGACCCTGCCCCTGGTACCTAACGGCAGGGTTTCTGAAGACCCCACCTGCTTCTCACCACTTACCTCTGAATCTGTTCTGTGCAGTGATACTTAACTGATGGTGTCTTGGTCACATGCCTGGGCCCTTGCTACAAAGGAGGCGGGGAAAGGGAGTTTCCAGTTTCTTTCTTAGGGATGTGTGGACTTTGAAGGTGAGGAAGTTCTCCAGATATAGGAAGGATATTCACAAAATGCTGGGCAGGCAAATACCAGGACAAATGTCCACTCCAGGCAGCAAGCCTGACTTTTATTGGGAAGTACTGAAACATCAGTGTCTGCAAGTCATTTTCCCCAGCAGAAGTTCCTCTAGTCTCCCATCTGCAGGTAGATGCCTGGCTGCAGGAATTCTGGGAGCTGGATGGGGGAGAGGCTTGGGATACAGATTAGAGACTTCCATGTAGTCCAGTGCCCTGTCCTCGGGCTGCCACCATGAGCATCTCCAAGCAGAAACCTCAGGTCTCCTGAGTAAAGGGCAAGGAGTGGGAGTGGGCACCTGGGAGTTCTGCTATGGAATCACTGAAGCTGGGGGTGGTCCTGGGCACACTACCCACGCAAAGTCCCTTCTAGCCATGGAAGGATGGCTATTATAAAGCTGAGGATTGTCAAAATATACTTTTTAAGGGGCGCCTGAGTGGCTCAGATGGTGGAGCACATGACTCGTGATCTCAGGGGTGTGAGTTCAAGCTGCACTTTGGGTGTTGAGCTTACTTAAAATCTTAGCGGCACCTGGGTGGCTCAGTCAGTTGGGCTCCGACTCTTAATTTTGGCTCGAGTCACGATCTCAGGGTGGTGAGATCTGCGCTCAGCACAGATTCTGCTTGTCCCTCTCCCTCTGCTCCTCCCCCTGCTCGCTCTCTCTTTCTCAAATAAATAAAATCTTTTTAAAAAATGTATATACTTTTCAAAAAGTTAAAAACATGAATCTAATATAAAATCAGATGAGCCAATATCAAAGACTTGTTCAACTCATCAGTGAAAACACCAGTAGGATGATAAAGCTGGTTCAAGGAGAATGAAGCAACAAGGATAATTTAGGCAGCGGAGAAAGAATTGTTAGAATAGGATTTCTGGTTAATGTTTTGCAGGAGGTAAATACCTACACTTTGGGGTTTTGTTTATTTGTTTACCAGACAGGAATCACTTTTATCCTTATTGGCCAAAAATCTACAAGTTGATGTGTAACTTCACAAAACCCAGGCTTTTAATCATAGGTAAATTATGGGTCAAACAGCGGTACCTTCCCCCAGATAATTAAGGAATCTTTGAGCGGGCCTGTAAAAAAATTCTTGGACCCAATTCCAATTGTGTGTGTGTGTGCGTGTGTGTGTGTGTGTGTGTGTGTGTGTGTGTGTGTGGTGGGGGGTCCAGACACCAAAGCAATTCTTGGGAACCAACTGGGGGTCCTATGATTCAACTCCATGCTGACACTATTTACCCAGAGATGGTATCAGATCCCACAGGTCAAGGGCTCAGTCCTGCAAGACTGTCACCTCCCCCCAGATGCCAGTCGCAGCCCAGGTCCTCCTCACCTGTGCTTCTGTCTATGGCAATCGGCTTTTCCAACAACACCCTACTTGGACTTCAGACACCAGGCTCAAGCCCAGATTGTTACCTGTTCTTTTGACCCACCAACTATAGATCAGAGGTTCCCATGACCCCCTCCTTGGATTCAGTTAATGAGCTAGAGCGGCTCCTGGAACTCAGAGGAACATTTTACTGACTAGATGACAGTATGTAACTCAGGAGCAGACAGATGGAAGAGATGCACAGGGCAACGTGTGGGGGGAAAGGGCGCAGACTTCCCTGTTCTCTCCCAGCACACCTTTCTCCGATCTCCATGTGTTTACCAACCAGGAAGCTTTCAGAACCCCGTCCTTTTGGGTTTTTTAAGGAGGCTTCGTTACACAGGCATGACTGATTAAATCCTGGGCCACTGGCAATGGGACTCAATCTCCACTGCCTCTCCCTTCCCCGGAGGTTGGGGGTGGGATTGAAAGTTCCGACCCTCTAATCACATGTTTGTTTCTCCTGACAACTAGTCCTCATCCTCAAGTGGGGTCCAAAAGTCACCTCATTAATGTGACAAAAGACATATTTATCACTCTCATCACTTAGGTAATTTCAAGAATTTTAGGAACTCTGTACCAGGAATAAAGGAAGACCAAATACGTATTTCTTATTTCAAATCACAGTGTCACAGCTTGTTAAACACAGTCCTCCAAATGACATTAAAAGCACTTGCTATCTTTCTTTCGCCCGATACTGCAAGTTTTGGATAATTTTCCTTTACAGCATCCTGGCAGAACTCCGTCATTGGCGGTGCCAAGATTCAGTGACTCCGTCGCCAGGCCTGCCCAGTCACAGCTGCCTCACCAAACACCGTAGGTGAGTTGAGGGTCACGTCCAAGGTAAGGAGGTAATTTGAGTGGATTTCGTGGAAGGGATCAGTCATGCTTGGCTTGGGGGCGGGAGGGGTGTCTTTCTGCTGATTTATCAGAGGACTATCTTGCCATGTTTTTCTATTTTTTCCATCACAGATTCAGCATACATTAAAATGAACATGAGATCCTCCTGGACTTAATCTATTTTTTGAGAAGAAAATTATACAATTGTGTACTGATGGAACCGGAAATATGCCCAAGTGGCAGAAGTCAAAGAAGCAACAGAGTTAAGGTTCTCCTAACATTAGCAATCCACCTGTTGGAGCTGAAAAACATGCTTTTTGGGGGGCACTGTGCTCCCACGTGCTCTAGCAGGCAGAGTGTTGGGTTTTAAACATTCAGGGGAGCTCTGCTTTACCTGCCTGAATTAGACTTTTAAGATGAATTACAGGATCTATCATTTCCAAAATGGCAGATATGGCCCAGACAGAAATGATGGATATGTCATTGTAAAGACATGCTTATTTGCAGATTTGCCTCAAGATCAGTTTCTGAGAGCTATATTACATTTACTCCTTGCCACAATCCGAAGAAGATATTTTCCCCTACTTGACAGATAGAAAGACGGAGGCTAAATGAAGTTAAACCATGTTTCCTAAGGTCACACAGAGAGTGGCAGAGCTGGGACAGAAAGCAAGATTTTTCTGGTGTCAAAGCTTAAGCTGTTGGCATTATGTCAACCTCCTCTCATAAAACAGAGAGGGAGCTATTGATGATAAGCTTTGGAAAGAAACACTAAAAACTTTTTGTTTTCCTAGAATCCAAATGCCAGAAAGCTCAAGTTACCAGAATGTTTTATGCTTTTGTGAGAGCCAGATAACAAGTGAAAAACTACCACCAGGGACCTATTAAAAATAAAAGTCCAGTGAATTTAGGAGTCCAGTTGAATTTAGTCCAGTGAATGTAGCAGTTTGGCCACATATTCTATCCATTGGCTGTATCCATTTGCTGTCTAGTAGGATGGTGGTTGATGATTTGAGACACAGCAGCATCCCGTGTCATCATAGAAACGTTGCATATGCAAAAGGAATTTTTAGTATTAAATTTATTTTATTTATTTATTAATTTATGAGTGTGAGCAGGGGGAGGGGCAGAGGGAGAGGGGAGAGAGAATCCCAAACAGACTCCACATGGAACACGATCTTACGACCCTGAGATCAGGACCTGAGCCGAAACCAAGAGTTGGACGTGCAACCAACTGAGCTACCCAGGGGCCCCAGTATTAAATGTATTTCAAGTGCTAAAAGATGTCATATCCAGATATTACTATTACGCAGAATACGTCTCCCATACCACAGCTAACTCAGAAGCAGAAGCTCGCCAGTTCATTTTTCACTCATTCTTCCTTTATTCATCCACCTATTCATGTCACGTCTATAGAGAACCTACTATAGTCACCGTGCTGGAGCGAATGTGAAAGTGATTACTCAATGCACAGCTCACAGGTGCGGGGGTGAGCAGTTATTTCTTTGTCTGAGATTTATGTCAGGTCAATAATATCTTCTATTTAAAATGGCTGGAAATGGACAGTTCATTAATACAATATCTTTGGAAAAGTACTCCTATTTGGAATTTGTGGCAGAGACTGTTGACTTTTTCTTCCACAGGACTATCTGCCAAAGTCTATGGCCTCTTTGAAAGGAAAGTGGGCCACATCTGTCGTGGGGTGTGAGTGAGTGAGGAGCCATCTCCTGGGCAGGCGCTCCCCTTCTCGAGGCCCCTCCTACTGGAGGAGCAGTGAGGTGGCCGTGAGACACCTCGACCTTTCCCCCATTTGGATGAAGACGACTCCCAAAGAATGGTAGAACAAAAAAAGAAGGGGTGCTTGGCTGGCTTAATCAGTAGGGTGTGCAATTCTAGATCTCAGGGTTGTGAGTTGGAGCTCCATGTTGGGTGTAGAGATTACTTAAAAATAAAATCTTTAAAAAAAACAGCAACAAAAAGAAAGGAATTGACTTCTCTGGGCCTGTGGAGGACCATATCAGTGCAGAGTTTTATGAGAAAAAGAATCAAGTTCTGAGACTTTCAAGCCACTGTTACTTGGGTCTCTGTTACAGTTGATGTAACTCTAAGCAAATCCCATCTCCCTATTAATTTATTAAAAAAAAGAATCTAACTTTCCGTGATAGAATAATTTCCTCTACTTTTCTGAGCCTCAGTTCCTTTTGATGAAGAGGCATCATATCTACCCGGTCCGCTGGCAGGGTTATGACTTTCCACTGAGAAAGTGCTCTGTGTCCATGCTACAGTTACCAGGAGTAAAATATGTCTGAGGTAGTCCTGAGAATCAGGTGTGAACACCTTCCTGCTTTAAGTCCAGTCCCCTCCTGTAGTCCTCTGCTGCTTCACTCTTGGTACCCCAGGAAGTCATTTGTCGCATGGAACTTGCCTGTGCCCTGAAAGAGGTTTTACCCTGGTGTTCATATACTTCTTCAGCAGCGCAGTTTAGCAATGTGTATCAAAATGGAAAATGGCGTATCCTTTGATCCAGCAATCCTGCTTTCAGGAATTTACAGAGATAACTGAAAAGATTCGGGCAGAAGCCTCTTCAATAAAACTTGCTCAACATGCCATTGAGCTGAAAACGACCTTTTGGTAGACACTGCTGATTGCCTTCCAGACATCCACTACTTCCATTCCTGCTTTATTACAGACCAGTGAGTCTACCCCATCCTGTGCTTTAGGGGGACTGGCTCCATCCGTAGGGCAGGTCCTGGTTGGTCCAAGTCAGTGTTTCTCAAAGGGGGCACTCCTGGCACTGTGATGGGTCAATCCCGTTTGTGGGCTGCCCCAGGTGTTGCAAGAGCCTCAACATTTCAAAATCTCTGGTCATTAAATGCCAGTAACAACCTCCAGACACTGTGACAGCTCCAGACCTCCTTCACACACACCTCCTGTAACTCTCTGGAGGGCTGTGTGCCCGGAGGTGAGAACCTTTTGTCTCAGCGAATCATGTGGGTGGGTGGGTGGGGAAATCAAGTCCCATCTCCCTTCCAGTGATTGGGTTAAGCATGGTCATGTGATCTCATTCTGGCTAGCCAAGTGTGAAGGGCTTCCGGGCAAGATGTCCTAGCTTCAGAGGAAGGATCCGGAAGAGATGGTCTCCTGTACCTCTGGACATTGGGTCTGGATAGAATTCCTAGAACAGCCACAGCCATACTATAAGTCTAGGATATAAGCAAGAAGCCACGTTCACACATTTATTCATTGCAACAATGTTATTGGAGCTATGGGTACTGTGTTAGATATTTCAGATACAAGGGTAAGCATGAGAGACATGAAGAGAACACAGCCTAGCAGGCACTAGAGTAATTGAAAATTGCCGGAGGAGGGGGGCACCTGGGTGGCTCAGTCCATTAAGCGTCGGCCTTTGGCTCAGGTCTCCATCCCAGGACTCTGCTTCTCCCTCTGCCCCTCCCCCTGCTCGTGCTCTCTCTATCTCTCAAGTAAATAAATAACGTTAAATAAAAAAGTTGCCAGAATATGAGGGAAGAACCATGGGATGGTGACGGGAAATAACGGGGAACAGGGATGCTTTTGTCTGTGTGGTCAGAGAAGGTCTGTCTGAGGAGGAAGCGTTTGAGCTGAAAACTTAAAGGAAGGAGAGGAGCAAGATGTACAAAGAATGAGGGGAGACTATTCCAGATGGAGGACCAGCAGATGCTGAGGTCCTGAGGTAGGAACAAATGGATTTATTTGAGAAATGTGAAGAAGACCAGAGTCTGAAAAGTGAAGAATTTATACTTTAGGAACATCACTTTGATTTCTCCATGGAGAATGGGTTGGAGGGGGACCAATATGGCAGTAGGGAGATAAGTGAGAGATGATGGGGGAGCATGTGACAGGATGACATGGGGATGGAGAGAAGAGGGCACTTGGGGGTATGTTTTGGAGAGTGAGAAGATTTGTGATGGACTAGATACTTGGGGAGAGGGGAAGGGGGCAACTACAAGTCACTTAGGACTCTGGGAAACATTGGAGCCATTTTTAGATAGTGATGGCCCAGGTGGTGGAGTATGGAGGGATTAGGGAGTTCTTCTAACACCAACCAGTGTATTGCAGTTCTGTCCTGGCACTAACCATCCAGACAGCCCTGACCCTGCAAGTTTAAGGGCACATCCCCAACAAGGCTGCTCTTCCTTCAGATGCCAGGTTCATTTCAGGGGTCCAGGCCACTGCATTTCTGACCAATGGGCTACAGATTTGGGAGTTTCTGTGACTCCCTCAGGTTTGTCACAACGACTCACGTGATGGGGCTTTCCAGTGACTAGCTCCCCTCTTGAACTGGCTTAATGGCATAAAGTCAGGTGTGATCAAGGGGTGCAAAGAACAAACACACTCCTATCTCTTGGGGGATTCTGAGGATTTTAGAAGCTCTGTGCCAGAAACCCAGAACAAAGACCAGACAAATTATTACACAACAGGGGTGGATATCCTGAATTCCATTTAAAATCTATTCACTTTGTGACATCTCTGATTCATGGAAATGGGGATGTGAAGAAGGTATTTGGAAGCACAAACTCACAGGAGATGTCTGGAGCAGAAATGAAAATGTGAGTTGGGGGCATGAAGGCAGAATTTAAAATAGATGAGAATGGAGAGGAAAGCCAGGGTGCAAGTGGAGTGAGGAAGATGGGAAGGAGGGAACCCCGGGGAGAGTAGTACTTGAGAAGCCAAAGGAGAACTCTTGCAGAGGGGAGGAGGCCCCTGGAAGAGGGACCTGCTTTTGCCTCTGGTGTTGACCTTTTTTAGGTCAATAAATGTAAAAAACGAACTTGGGTGTTTTGGTATCTTTTTAAAACCTTCAATTAATTAATAACGTTTTTTATTTTTAATTAATCCCTACACCCAACGTGGGGCTCGAACTCACAACCCTGAGATCAAGAGTTGCACGCTCCTCTCAATGAGGCAGCCAGGGGCCCCTAAAGCGTTTTATTTTGAAATAATTTCCAACTTGCAGAAAAGTAAGCGTCCTTCCCTTCCAAACTATCAACATTTTACTCCATTTGCTCTATCACTCTCTTTATTTTCTCTGTATGTATTATTTTTCTCCAAAGCACTTGAGAATAAATTGAAGATATGATGTGCCTTTACTTCTAAATACCTCAGTGTGTATTTTCTATAAACAAGGATGTTCTCTTACATACAAATCAGGAAATTAATATTGATTTAATGCCATTATCAAATCCACCAGTTCTCAAAGTGTCCCTTTAGAGGATGTGTGATTGCCAACTCTTTCTATAATGATATAGAGACAATATTTGCCTTTTCCACTTTTACTCCTTCAGGAGTGTACAATGGGGGTTTCCAGAGGTTCCATGGTGTGTAATGACTTCATTGCTCTAATGTTAACATATAATGAATTTATTATTGTTGTTTTTAAATGCATTATAAATCAATGCTTAATGATTTTTCTTTGTTGTAATTTCTAATACAGTAAATCTCTTTAGATACAACCTAGATAAACCAAAGCTATTTGGGGTGTTAAATAATTTTTGAGGGGCGCCTGGGTGGCTCAGATGGTTAAGCATCTGCCTTCGGCTCAGGTCATGATCCCAGGGTCCTGGGATCGAGTCCCGCATCGGGCTCCCTGCTCCTTGGGACCCTGCTTCTCCCTCTGCCTCTCTCTCTCTCTCTCTCTATCTCTCGCGTCTTTCATGAATAAATAAATAAAAAAAAAATCTTTAAAAAAAAAGAAATTGCCAACCTGTTTAAAAAAAATAATTTTTGAGAATGTAAAGGGATCTTGACATTGAAATGTTTGAGCTATGCTGATTTAATGTGAAAAATTTTCAAATTTTAAGTTTTTCTCACTCTTCGGGTCTCTGGTTGGGTCTGACAATTAAGCTGACAAAGAAAATAACAGGAGAAAAGTTCACAGATTTATTTAAGTTTTACAGGACAGGGGAGCCTTCACAAGAAAAAGAAAACTCAAAGAAACAGACTTGTATATTCTTATGTTATTTTTTTGTTTAAAGATTTTATTTATTTATTTGACAGAGAGAGGGAACACAAGCAGGGGGAGTGGGAGAGGGAAAAGTGGGCCGCCCACGGAGCAGGGAGCCCGATGGGATGCGGGGCTCGAATCCAGGACCCTGGGATCCCAACCTGAGCCGAAGGCAGACGCTTAACGACTGAGCCACCCAGGCGCCCCTTCTTATGCTATTTTTGATGAAGAGTGGACATCATGGAGGAACGTAATAGGTCAAGGAGTATGAGGTAAGCATAGTAAACCAGGAGAAACTTAGCAAGGCCTGTTTGTTCTTGCCATCCCTTTGTCTTTGCGGATCAGGGTGGAGGAAGGCACCTCTCACACAAGGATTTTTGACTGGTTTCAGGGGAGAAGGGTGGAGGGAAGTTCAGAGTGACTTTCCTGATCCTGCTGCTTTCTCAAGCTCGGTTAGTTTACAGTATTCAATATGCCAAGGTGCCATATTTTGGAGTAGCCTGTTCTGAATGTCATCACACCACACCCACTAATACTATTAGAGGGCTTGGAGAAGAAGGCACACTGAAAGGGGTTTCTTTTTTATTTATTTTTATTGAATTAATTAATTTATTTAAAGATTTATTTGAGACAGAGATCAAGACAGCAAGAGAGAGCCTGAGCAGAGGCGAGGGGAGGGGGGGGTTAGAGGGAGAGGGAGTAGCAGACTCCCCACTAGGCAGGGAGCCTGATTTGGGGCTGGATCCCAAGACCTTGAGGTCATGACTGTAGCAGAAGACAGACACTTAACCGACTGAGACACCCAGGCGCTCCTGCAAGGGGCTTATTTTTAATCAGTGGTAATAATTTGTTAGGGTAATACTTGTACAGTCCTTTGCAGCTTTCGAATGATTTTTACACAGTCTGTTTTATTTAAATCTCCTAACAACCCTGGGTGAGTGGAGCTGCTAAGTGTTAGTATTAGAGGAATTAGAATTACAGGCTCATAGATCTCTGCACTGCCATGGCATGGCTAAGTCATATGAATATGACTTACGGTATGTAAGAATACTTACATACCGTAGTTAAAGGGCTATTTTAGGCAGCAGATTCTGTTCTGTCTGGTTTATGAGAAGCCACTGAAGCAGGAAAACAAGGGAAAAGGAATTTGGGAGCGTCAGGACAGAGGGGTGGAAGGGTGAAAGTCGGAGCACAAGATTAGGGTTCAG
Organism: Callorhinus ursinus; assembly: GCF_003265705.2. NCBI lineage: Eukaryota > Metazoa > Chordata > Mammalia > Carnivora > Otariidae > Callorhinus > Callorhinus ursinus. The sequence goes on from NW_027397091.1 coordinate 15,445,296, forward strand.
GACAAAGCTGGGATTTAGGGATGATTGGCTTTCAGGTCGGGGATGTGAGAAACATCCGGTGCAGAAACTGCGTAGGGGCAGGGGCCGGGCAGGGGTTTCTGTATCTGGTGGGGGCTGGGCTCACCTGTGGCTGGGGCGAGACCGAGGAAGGGGCGGGACCTATACCAGGTGGGCGTGACCGACGCGGGCGGGGCCGACCTGTGGGTGGGCGTGGCCGACGTGGGCGTGTCGCCGCCAACCGGGGCCGACCGGGCGGTTCGGCGCGCTTCCTGGTGTCACCCGCAGAGGGCGCCGGCCGCCGAGCCGCCCGCAGAGTCGCGAGGCCGGAAGGAGCGCGGCGCCGCCCCACTCGTCCCAGCCGCCGCCATGAAAGCCGTGGTGCAGCGCGTCACCCGGGCCAGCGTCACAGGTCAGTCGGGCGGGGCCGGGGCCGGGCCCGGGAGGAGCCACCCCTGACCCCGCGCCCGGCAGTTACTGGCCGCCCCCGCGAGGGTTCCGCCGGGCCGTCCCCAGGGCCGCTACGGCCGCTGCGGGCCCTGGCCAGCTCTGCCCCCGCAGCCCGGAGTCCCCGGGTTGGCTCCGGGCGCCGCCGCGGCCGCGGAGCAGTCCACGTGCCCCGCGCACTCACGCGCGGCCCTGGCTGCAGGGTTCTGCTTTGGGTTCACGATAAAGGCGCCTTATTGTCGTTTTGTTTTTTTTTTTTTGGTCCCAAGTATCGGGTGGCAGAACCTCCGAGCATCCCCATGGCCCGTTCTTCTGTGGAATGTTGCACAAACAACACGTAGGCAGCATTTCCGGAGCAAGGACCCCGATTCCCCTCTTACAACGTTCTGTTTTAAATTTCCCATTCTTGCCCATTGTCTACATGTCCCAATTTTTATGGAGCTTGACTGCCAATAAAATGCACAGATATGAAGAGTTGTTCACATGGATGAGTTCTGACAGTTGTGCACACCCACGTGACCAGCACCCAGGCTAGATACAGAATGATCCCCGCCCCCCAGGACACCTCTCTTTCTCACTTCTCTAACCCTGTAGGGATGGGGTCAGAATCTAAAGAATTCTGGATGAAATATTTCTCTTTGCCACCAGTTTCTTGTGGACCAAGCCACCCAGCCATTCGTCATTGCTGGATCACTGTAGTCTAGTTCGAACATCAGAGATCCAGATGATTAATGTATATAAGGTAGTCGTTTTAGAAAGTCAAACCAAGATAAAAAGATGTTCAAATTTTTTTAATGACTACTTTGAAGATTGTCTTCTAAGTCTTCTGGTTTTTTTCTTCAGACTTACAGTATTGTCTCAGTCCAGGTAATTCCAGATATCCTTTTCTTTAACCAGTCTACACCAAATGTGTGTTCTTGTGTCCACAAAAACCTAAATTTAAAAACAAAGCAACAAAATCCCCTAAAGAAACAACGCACCCAGCAAAATCATATATTTAGATCTGAGAGTCTACTTTTCAATGCTACCTAATGATGTCTAAGCTGTTCTGTTAACTGATTTTGGATATGGTCCTGGAGTAATAGGGAACACAATAGCTTTGGGATTTACCTGGCTTTTAAAACAAAGGTTTTTTTGGCCTTTCAGTTAATATTTAAATGAACTAAAACTGGGGAAATACATAGATGAAAAGAGTTTTTGCTTTTTTGAGCAAAATCTTGCATTCTGCTCTGTGTGGTCATCACGAACAATGAGTGAACTTTGAGGAATTTAAGTTCTAATTTTCTCTTGCACTCTTCATTCTGCTGATCTGGAATATTGAGAACATGTATTTTGAGAGATTTGCTGAATAGTTTGAGTGATTTTAGTTTACTATTTAAATTGGTGCTTTTGGTTAAAAAACAAACAAAGCTGCATATTAAAAAAGGTAAGGGTATTTAAAAAAAGAGAAGGGTGTTAATTGTGGGAAGTTTTAAATAAAATGGAATTCTCTCTCAGTGCTGGAGGGATCTTCAGGTTAGCCAGGCCTTCTAGTTGAACTGTAATGGAAAGATTTTCTGATTCCTTTAGAATGTGACTGGCTTCACTGAAACGTGGCTGTACACGAATGGCATTTTATCATGGGGGTTCTAAAATGTCACTTCTGATTTTATGGTTGGGACAGAGTACAATATTAGGAGTCATATCTAATTATGTGGCAGGCTCACTTAATGAGGTTGGTCAAGCACATTTTGATGCCTTAGCATGGTTATTGTGATAATCTAATTTTAAAAGCTTTATTATGGAACATTTCAAACATATTCTTTTGGTTACACATGTGGCAAAGTGTGGTAACTCCCATGTCCCATCACTTAGCTTCAGCAGCGAAAATCTGAATAGAATCATAGAATGTTGGGAAGAGGATCTAAAATGGGCTTGAATGAGTTAATTTGAGAGGTTGTGAATTCTTCTTGAAGAAGAGGTCAGTGGTGATGCCAGTGTACATGGTAAATTGACCAAATATCTCAGGTCTTTTCTAGCCCTGTGATCTGTTGTCTAAATTAGTGACTCAAGTTTTTTCCCTTGGAAATCCATTTGTCTATAATAAAAGAACGCTTTGGATCTCCTAGTTCTTCTACTTGTCCCTGGAGTGGCGGGGGGAACAAAACTACTCCAAAATAAGAGAGCAAACTATGTTATATATAGGCTTTGGGGCATAATATGTTTCTTATTAAGGCAGTAATACATTATAAAAATGTTGAAACCCTTCAAAAAATTTTTTTTAAAGATTTTACTTATTTATTTGTGAAAGAAAGAGGGAGCATGAAAGAGTGGCAGAGCTCGGAGAGGGAGAAGCAGGCTCCCCACTGAGCAAGGAGCCCCTCTGGGACCATGACCTGAGCTGAAGGGAAACACTTAACTGACTGAGCCACCCAGGAGCCCCCCTCCTTTTTTAAAGATTTTATTTATTTATTTGACAGAGAGAGAGAGAGCGAGAGCAGGAACACAAGCAGGGGGAGTGGGAGAGGGAGAAGCAGGCTTCCCGTAGAGCCGATCCCAGGACCCTGGGATCATGACCTGAGCCGAAGGCAGACACTTAATGACTGAGCCACCAAGGTGCCCCAAGGCGCCCCCCCTTTTAAAAAAAAACTTTTTTTTTTTAAAGATTTTATTTATTTGAGAGAGAGAGAGAGAGCATGAGAGAGTGGCTGAGGAAGAGGGAGAAGCATGAAACTCTTCAGGTAGTGATTTGAATCACTTTGAATAGTGATTCTACTTTTCAGAATCTGTTCTAAGAAGAGAATACTAATTGTAGGAAAAGATTTAGAGGGATGAATAGGCAGAGCAGGGAGGATTCTTAGAGCAGTGAAACTACTCTGTATGATACTGTAATGGTGGATACATGTTACTGTATATTTGTCCAAACCTATAGAATGTACACCACCAAGAGTGAACCCTAATGTCAACTATGGACTTTGAGTGATAATAATGTGTCAGTGCAGGTTCATCAGTTGTAACAAATGTACCCCTCTGGTGGGGGATGTTGACAATGGGGAAGCTATGCATGTATGGGGACAGTGAGTATAGTACCTTTTTCTTTTATTTTTGAGAGGGGATGTGGGGCAGAGGGAGAAGGAGAGAGAGAATCTCAAGCAGGCTCCATGCCCAGCGCAGAGCCTGATGTAGGGCTCGATCTCATGACCCTGAGATCATGACCTGAGCCCAAATCAAGAGTCAGACACTTAACCGACTGAGCCACCCAGACACCTGAATCTCTGTATCTTTGCTCAGTTTTGCTGTGAATTTAAAACTGCTCTAAAATGTAAAGTCTAAAGTCTAGTATACAAAGATTTTCCCCACAGTGTTATTTATTGAAGTGAGAATTTTGAAACAAACAATATATCCAGCCAAATGGGATGGTTAGTCGGTCCATTGGATGGACTGCAACAATTCCACTTGATGGGATGTAACTATTAAAAGATGTTTAGGAAAAGCTTATAACATGAAAAAGTCCTTCGGCACTGTTAAGAGAAAAGATGGGACACAAAAATTTATATACAATATTATTACAGTAGTTGAAAACAAATATGAAGTAAACCCATGGATAGAGAAAATATCAAAAGGAAATCATTGAAATATTAAAGTGCTTATCTTTGGGTGTTCTTTTTCTCCTTCCTGTTTCTTTTTTTTTTTTTTTTAAAGATTTTATTTATTTATTTGAGAGAGAGAGAATGAGAGATAGAGAGCACGAGAGGGAAGAGGGTCAGAGGGAGAAGCAGACTCCCTGCTGAGCAGGGAGCCCGATGTGGGACTCGATCCTGGGACTCCAGGATCATGACCTGAGCCGAAGGCAGTCACTTAACCAACTGAGCCACCCAGGCACCCTTCCTTCCTGTTTCTTATATTTTCCAAATTTTCTATAATGCTTATGCATTAATTTAATAGTGGTTATAACTCAATAACCATTATATTTAAGCTTTTAAAACATACTATGGGGAAGATTTTTTATTGTTATGTTAATCACCATACATTACATCATTAACTATGGGGAAAATTTAAAAAAATACATTGATATTATAAGAAAATAATAGTGACTTCTTTAAAGAACAAATAAAGCCGGAAGCTTTTTCTAAAGCACCACAAACAAGTGAACCACCCCAAACAAGTGAACCACCCCAATTGTTTACTGCTTATTTCAGGATAGATTATTTCTGTTTCAGCTTCTGAGTCATTGGCTCAAAGGACAGTAAATCACTCATAGTCCATTATAAGCAAAGCAACACAGAAGAAAATACTTCTTAGCATAAAAAGAAGAGAAATTAAGCTTTACTGATATTTGGGTTGGAATGTGTTGATGCTGATACTCCCCTGGGGTCTGCATGTCAGGTGGTCCCTTGTCAGCTAGGTGGGGGAAGATGGGGGGTTTCTCTTTCTTTCCTTAGCTTGCAGGATATGGCAACACGTTCCAGTCTGTGATGCCTTGTCAGGTATATTTATAGATACTATTATCCAGCAGAAGCAAACAGGAAAATGGCAGAGTCTACCCTTCTCCTGATTGGAACATTAGGTTAATAGATGGTAAAATAACAAGACATCAGTAATCTAATGAGATTTGGCAAAAAGTTGGCCAAAAATTTTGAAAGTTACAAAGATTTAACATTTGAAATATGATTTAGATTTTTTAAAAATTTTTTATTGTTATGTTAATCACCATACATTACATCATTAGTTTTTGATGTAGTGTTCCATGATTCATTGTTTGTGCATAACACCCAGTGCTCCACGCAGAACGTGCCCTCTTTAATACCCATCACCAGGCTAACCCATCCCCCCAACCCCCCTCCCCTCTAGAACCCTCAGTTTGTGTTTCAGAGTCCATCATCTCTCATGGTTCGTCTCCCCCTCTGACTTACTCCCTTTCATTCTTCCTCTCCTGCTATCTTCTTCTTTTTCTTTTTTCTTAACATATGTTGCATTATTTGTTTCAGAAGTACAGATCTGTGATTCAACAGTCTTGCACAATTCACAGCGCTCGCCATAGCACATACCCTCCCCACTGTCTATCACCCACCCCATCCCTCCCAGCCCCCACCACTCCAGCAATACTCAGTTTGTTTCCTGAGATTAAGAATTCCTCATATCAGTGAGGTCATATGATACGTGTCTTTCTCTGATTGACTTATGAAATATGATTTAGATTTACCGTAATAATGATGGATCTTGGCCTAAGAACTGTGCCAGCACTGAGATACCGCCTCATGTTAGTAAAGCGTACATTTGATTATAAATACATACACAGATGTTTGGAATATCTATTAAGAGATTTGTTTTTTTGTGGATGAGGTGCATGAATGAAAGGGCTTTGGAGGTCATTGGTTTAGAATACAAAGTTTAGTACCAAACTGGGAAATAATGGAAGTTTGCTGACTTGAAGCTTAACATGTATTTATTTAATTATTTTTTTTTAAATTTAAAAAGATTTATTTATGTATTTTAGAGAAGGGGGGAGGAGCGGAGGAAGAGGGAGAGAGAGTCTCGAGCTCTGGAGCTTGACGCCGGGTTTGATCCCACGACCCGGAGATCGTGACCTGAGCCGAAACCAAAAGTTGGATGTCAACTGACTGCACCACTTAGGCACCTTGAAGCTTACCTTTTAAACTGTGGTTTTTATATATAATATATTTATCTTTTCATAGTAAGTAGAAAAATTATTTCTTTATTTTTCTGACATTAATGTCTATTATTTTGTGCTATCTCTATTTTGTGTTACCATATTTGCTGATTCCCAAGAAAAACAGGTGTCTCTTTTCAGAGAATTAATACAGCTGAGCTTTATTCTCTGGAGAGGAAAACTGTTCTGTTTTTACAGGTAGGCAAATTCTGTCATGGAAAGTTTGAGGTGTCTTACCCAAGATAACACAGATGAAAATGTGGCCCTAAAATTTGGCTTAATGGTTATTCATTTAAGAACTCATTCATTCTAGATAAAAAAGAAGGTATAAGAAGTATGTGTGATGTTTAAACATTCCTTTGGTTACTTAAAAGTGCATCATGCCACCTGTTTGGTTCTGAATCTTTTTTCCTTTTTGTTTCCTTTCTAGTTGGAGGAGAGCAAATAAGTGCTATTGGACGGGGTATCTGTGTGTTGCTGGGTATTTCTCTGGAAGATACACAGAAGGACCTGGAGCACATGTAAGAGGCAGATTTCTGAGTCACTGCTGTTTGAATGGGCTATGTAGTGGTTATATCTCTGTCTACCTACCTACCTATCTACCTATCCAAGTTATATATATACATACACTGGGAACTTTGATAGTATTTTGTTCCTATGAAGTGAGCCCCTGTTACTTTTATCTGTGTCCCATTGATGTAATATGGTTATCTCCATGTTGCAGGTGAGGAGACCAAGGAAGAGTAGTTTGTTTGTCAGGTGACACCCACTAAGTCAGGAGCAGAGCTGGAACCCAGTGGCCTCGGTCCCTATTTGCTCCTTTATCCATGAACCATTCTCTTATTAAAAAACTTAACTTCTTTTCTTATGAATGATTTCTCTTTCCAATTTAAGTAGTATGATCTGGGCACCATTTATGCACTTAAAAAATGCTCAGTTGTTCATTGTGTGCATAGGATCTGGAGCTCAGACGGTTAAATTACTTGCCTGAGATCATGAACATGTATGTAGCAAAAAGCCTGAATTCAAGTTAGAATCTAGGCTCGCTGACTTGGAAGCTGGTGCTCTTTTTACTAAGATGGGGGAGTTTGTCATTGCTGTTCCCTGACTGGCTCTCTAAGTACAGGCCGCCTCCCCTGTCCCCATGTTTGCCTTCCTCCCACCCCCAGCACCACATGGCACATTTGTTTCAGGTGTATGTGGATCTGTTTATTCTGCCTGTTGGTGCCCATACCTGGTGTAATTCCACCCAAATGTCCCTTTGTATTAGGTTGAAATCAGACTTGGAACTTAATTCCCGCTAAGGAATAAACGTTCCCTGGTTCTCTTCCTTGCCAAAGTGGCTGCTCTTTCTATTTATTTGACAGAGAGAGATGCAGCGAGAGAGGGAACACAAGCAGGGGGAGTGGGAGAGGGAGAAGCAGGCTTCCTGCGGAGCAGGGAGCCCAATGCGGGGCCCAATGCGGGGCCCGATGCGGGGCTCGATCCCAGGACCCTGGGATCATGACCTGAGCCAAAGGCAGATGCTTAACAACTGAGCCACCCAGGCTCCCCAAAGTGGCTGCTCTTTATCATCCACATTTATAAGAAAGGCCCTCCTGGGGCTCAAGAGGCATGTGACACAGTTGTCAGGGAGGCTTTCGCCAGGCCTTTTTGTATATTTGCAGTAACCTTGAGTTTTCTCCATGGTGTTTGCCCGGTGGTTCATTTTGAGTAGCTCCAAGAAAGGATGTAGAAAGGGGGTATCATTTATTCCAGTGTAAAGATTGAATTCTTCTATAAAAAAATTAGAATTGGACCCATGTCTTGACATATCCACTAACTTGAAGGAGCAGGTAGTGAGTGGTTGTTCTTAGCTCCAGTTCCCGTGGGTAGCTGCTGGAGGGACTGACCAAAAAAAAAAAAAGGAATCCCAAAACAGCCCTGTGACTACCTCATATAACTTGCCCAAGGCCCAACTAACTTGCTTCTTTTGTCCTTATATATATGTAATACATATAATATTACGTCAATATTATGTCCTTATTTGACAGGATGCTGGTGACATTTTGGTGGTATGGAGTGTGTTGGGGGGCTTATGATTCTTTAGGTAGCTCTCACCACTGTTTTTCTCTTAGGGTCAGAAAGATTTTAAACCTGCGCGTGTTTGAGGATGAAAGCGGGAAACACTGGTCGAAGAGTGTGATGGACAAACAGTACGAGGTGCTGTGCATCAGCCAGTTTACCCTCCAGTGTGTCCTCAAGGGCAATAAGCCTGACTTCCACCTGGCAATGCCCACGGAGCAGGCAGAGAGCTTCTACAACAGCTTCCTGGAGCAGCTGCGGAAGACATACAGGCCGGAGCTCATCAAAGGTAGGCAGGGGGGTGAGCCCGCCCAAGAGGAGAGTCTCTGGGACACCTCCAGAAGGGGGAAAAGAGAATCTGCAATTACAGCATCTCCTTTTCCAGGAAGTTTGTTGTTTGAGCTTATCATTTCCTTAAAACAACGTAGTGGCTGCTTCTCTGCCATGGTAAGAGTCCTCTGAAGGCCCCTGATACTGTTTACCCATCTTCATTCTTTTGTTCACCTGTGAAGTGTTTAGCAACTGAGACGTGTGTTTGATACAGTGGTGCTTGCTTATCATGTCCGACAGAGAAAACAATGCAAGACACAAATCCTTTTCAATTTCTAGTAGCCATATTAAAAAAAAATTAAGAAGAAACAAGTGAAATTAATTTTAAAAGTATATTTTATTTAACCCAAATATATCCAAAATAGTATGATTTCACTTCACCATCAGTATAAAAAGGTGATTGAGATAATTTTCATTCTTTTTTGGTGCTAAAGTCTTCTAAATCTTGGTGTGTAGTTTATACATATAGCCCATCTCAACTTGGACCAGGCACGCTTCAAATACCCAATACCCATGTGTGCTTAATGGATGTCATATTGGACAGTGAAGGCATAGGTCTTTGCCTAACTGCTTATTGGCGGGAATGCCAACCTAGTTTGACGGAGGTTTAGTCTAGAAAATGCCTTGGAATAGTGGTCCTGGTTTATGGGAGAATTATGAATCTGAAATTATGAGTCTGTTTAAGGGGACATTCATTTATATTCTGTTTTCATGTTTCTGAGGAGGGGGCAGATTGCATTTAAAACCATCATGTTTTGCCTTTTTCTTCAAAGCTATTAGAATGTTTAGCCTCCTTTGGTAATACATCTCAGTGTTAGGCTGTTCTTAGTAGAATGTCTCAGTATCTGGCTGCAATTTCTTTTTTTTTTTTAAAGGTTTATTTATTTATTTGGGAGAGCGAGAATGAGAGAGAGAGAGAGAGTACATGGGTGGGGGGAAGGTTAGAGGGAGAAGCAGACTCCCCACTAAGCAGAGAGCCCGATGCGGGACTCGATCCTGGGACTCCAGGATCATGACCTGAGCCGAAGGCAGTCGCTTAACCAACTGAGCCACCCAGGTGCCCCTGGCTGCAATTTCTTTTCCTGCCATCATACCCTTTTGTAGACCTCTAAGACTTGTTAATAGTTAACTCTGTAGTATCTCCTATACTTTGACTTTCTCTGGAAGAAACAAAGCTTGATCCCGTATTTATTGGACCTGTTTTCAACCTGAAGGGTTAGAAGTTACTGCCTCATTTTGAAGCTCTGTAGCAAAGCCCCACATTGAGGATTGTCAGCTCATCAGATTCACTTACGTTTGGAAGAGTGATATTCCTATCCCTCTTCAGCATTTCTTTCCTCTTACCCATGTGAAGCGTCCCTTTGCCATGATTAGGATACCCCTGCCTTAAGTCGAATCCCACTCTCTACTTGGGTCCTGATAGAGTAGAATGTATTTGCCTGTTCTGGAAATAATCCAAGTTTAGAGCTCCATTCATAATTCTGGTCATGGACGTCTCCAGTATTTTTTCTCACCCTGTGTCCACTGGGATCCTTTGGCATGGCTTTGCTGCAAACATGTTTCTTCCCAAAATTAGTAATTAAGTCAGGTCCTCTGAATAATTATTTCTCTTTGCTGAGCTGAGGATTAAATGCTGTCATCATTGTCTTCTGTGCTTGATATTTGAGAATCATCACATTTCTGAGTAATCTCAGACGTATTTTAGAATGTACTGAAGCCCTGTATAAAAGCGTAAATGAAGGCACTTTAAATGGGAGAACACTAGTGGTTGTTAAAGAATGCTCAAGTGAAAACAAAACAGCTTTCATCTGAGTCCTTGAAGAGGAGTGTTTTGTGTATTATTAGGTGTTTTGTATTCCTTTTACTTTTTGAAATGATATGTATTTTATCCAGATAATTCTCTGAAGTGCCTGAAGCAATGTACTATAAACACTATAATTTTATAATGGGCCACAATTTAAGTATGTGGGGATATCATACATCTGATCGTTTTGATAAAAATTGACGTGATTTATGCGAAGAGTTTTAATCAATTTATTTCCAAATCCTTCGGCCTTTCAGAAGCACTTCAGTGAAACAACAGTGCCTCTCTTGCTCTTTCAGCTTTTTATCTCTTTTATGGTCTTTGGTAGAACAGGATGCAGACAGCATGTTTTACACACTTGTAATGTTTTGCTTAATTTTGAGTTTTTGGTTTCCAGCCCCAGTATGAAAAGCCCTCTGAGAGCTAAAAGGCTGATGGAACACAAACCAACTGCTAATAAATACATTTTCTTTATTTTAGGATTCTCGGGGCTGCTTTGACAATTTTAAGACTTAAATGAAGTAGTTTAATTTCCTTTTTGAAAAAAATTGAAAATGTTTTTTCTAGTTTTATAATACAATTGACATGTAACACCCTGTTAGCTTTAGTTGTACAACATGATGATTTGATATCTGGGTATATTGTGAAATGATTGCCAGTATTACATTCGGTTAGTTCATCACCTCACGTAGTTACAGTTTTACTTTTCTTGTGATGAGAACTTTTAAGATCTACTCTCCTAGCAACTTTCAAATATGTGATACAGTATTGTTAGCTTTGGTCACTACGGCATACCTTATATCCCAGAATTTATTTATCTTACAACTGGAGGTTTGAACCTTTTGCCCACTTTTACCCATTTCACTCACCTTCCACCTTCTGCCTCTGGCAACCACCAATCTGTGCTGTGAATCTATAAGATGGGTTTTTAGATTCTACATGTATGTGAGATTGTATAGTATTTGTCATTCTGTGTCTGACTGAAAGCCCTTAAGGTCCATCCATGTTCTTGCAAATGGCAGGATTTCCTCCTCCTCCCCTCCTCCTCCCCCCCTCCTCCTCCCCCCTCCCCCTCCTCCTCTCCCCTCCCCCTCCTCCCCCTCCCCCTCCTCCCCCTCCTCCTCCTCCCCCTCCTCCCCCTCCTCCTCCCCCTCATCCCCTCCCCCCCCCCCCCCCCCTCCTCCCCCCCCTCGCCCTCCTCCCCCTCCTCATCCTTCTCCCCCTCTCCCTCCTCGTCCTCCTCCCCCCCCTCCTCTCTCCCTCCCTCTCCTTCTCCTTCTCCTTCTTCTTCCTGAATAGTATTCTCTTGTGTCTATATACCACCTCTTCTTTATGTATTCATCTATCAGTGGACACTTAGGTTGTTTCCATGTCTTGGCTATTGACTTAATTAGATTTAGTGTTTATTTTTACTCCTTTGCTCTTTAATGACTAGAACTTTATTTTAAATTTACATTTAGTTTATGTCTCTTAACTTGTTGTTAAGGATTGAATAGTGGGAAGATTGTTCCCTTTATTTCCTGTTCTGTTCCCTACCCGCCCCACCTTTCAGACTTTTCCTCACTACCTGCAGCTCTTCCCTTTATGCCCCACCCACCTCAACTGTCTTCATTGAAATAGAGCTTACTGCTTTATGACTGAAGCATGTGGAGGTATGATGAGTTCAGGTTCAGCTTGGGCTAGATGCCCTCTGTCATCACCACTGTGACTGTTCTCTGGGATTCTCTGAGCCCTGCTTTCCCCCCGTGCATGTCAGCCTTGTCCTCAGGCAGGCCTTCTGCAGGATGGTCATGATGGTTGCAGTCTTCACAGTTCACCATCCCAAGAAGGAGAGCAAGTCTTTGTCTCTCCATTTCAAGCAGAAGTCCTGAAGGTCACTTTGATTGGGCCAGCTTAGGTCACATGGCCACCCTTGAACCAATATGGGATGGACTGTGTGACTCAGTTTAGGTCATGTGTTTTGTAGAATATGGAGTTGACCTCCTGGGGGCCACCTGGAGCCACAGTGGAAGTCTGGGGCTGTTGGGAAGGGGGATAGGAGAAATGCTTTCTGGAAGGGCTACCTGAAAGTGCCACTTGTGTGTCCTTGACTTGCTTTGTTGGTGGCTCCTGGGAGGTGGGATTAATAAAAGGGGTGTGGTCAAGGGGAGTAGGTGGTCCTAGCAGAACTGCCTTTCTGGCAGTGGGGATGGAGAGGGGTCTGTCATAGATGTGTGTGCAGTTAATGAGGATACCCCTTTTCTGGGTATCTGGGAGGGAGGAGCAAGTAGCGTAATTCCCCCAAATGGCTCTTTGAGGCGTGTTCTGCCCTGGTTGGTCTTGAGTTGGTACTTGAAACCAAGCTGACCCACCACACCAGCAGGACCAGAATTCTCAACACCCTTGACCTGTTTGGGTGTAATCTGTTTGGAACTCTCAGGCTTTGCTTCTGCCATGGCACCCCTCCCCACTCTGGTCCAGTTAAGGTGGCCCCTTGACCCTTTGGCTTTGTGGGAGCATCTCCTCTTCTCAAGAACTTGCCTACCTTGCCTTATGCTCCTATTCACTATTGCTGCATAACATACTACCCCAAAATGCAGTGGCTTAAAAATAACCCTTCTGTCTTCCTCACAGTTTTGTGGGTCAGGAATCTAAGCGGGGCTTAGCTGGGTGCTTGTCTCTGATCCATATGGTGTTGGCTGGGGCTGGAGGATCTACTTCTAAGATGGCCCGTGTGCATCTTGCTTCCCCCATCTTTCCCACCTCATCTTATTCTCCAGAGTCTCTCCCCATCACTTGGGCTTCTCGCATCCTGGTGGTCTGTGGGTTGCGTGATTTCATTCATTCATTCATTCATTCATTCATTCATTTATTTATTTATTTATTATTTATTTATTTATTTATTTACTGAGAATGAGATAGAGCGAGCATGAGAGGGGGCAGTGTCAGAGGGAGAAGCAGACTCCCTGCTGAGCAGGGAGCCCGATGCGGGACTCGATCCCGGGACTCCAGGATCATGACCTGAGCCGAAGGCAGTCGCTTAACGAACTGAGCCACCCAGGCGCCCGGGTAGCTTGATTTCTAACATTGTGGCTGGCTTCTCCCACAGTGAGCACTCCAAGACCAGGCGTTTCAAGAGACAGGAAATGAGAGTGCCAGCCCCTTGAGGCCAGGCCTGGAAAGGGTTACAGCATCCCTTCTGCCATATGCTATTAGACAAAGCAATCTCACAGCCCACCCAGCTTCCAGGGGACGGATGTAGACCCACCTTGCAATGGAAGGGATGTCAGAGTTTTTGGCCATCTTTAATCCTGCATAGCTCATAACTCTGGTGCTTTCAAAAGGTTTTTCCTGTTCTCTGGCTCTTCCTCTGATAATTGATTTAGGGGGAAAAACCCAGTGCATACATTCATCAGCTTTTGCCCTCTGCTGCTGAATGAGCCAGAGGTTAAGGGTGCTTTATTGGACACCCAGAGTGACTGAGTGGGCCCAGGAAACTGGGTCCAGATGTGGCCCTCGGCAGCCCTTTGGGAATCTTCATCCTTCAGAAAGAGCACTCAAAGTAGTGTTCACTGGGAGGCATTACATGCTGTCAAAGTTGAGTATTAAACATGCATTGCTTCTATAGTTAGGAAAAAAAATAAATGTTATACCAAAACAGAGTAGTTGAAAGAGAGCTCTCTGCTCACAAGCTTCTTGTTCCAATACTGAGCCATTTTTAATGGGCCCAGGTAAGCAATCACCTGTTGGCTTTGTTGAGCAAATCAGAAGCTGCCATGGTATTAAAAAGAGCTACCTGTGTATTCTCTGTGGGGTCTGATCTCTCGTGGGTGGCAAAGAGCTAGACCAGCATGGAAAGACATCTCAGGAGAGTAGCAGCTCTCTGACTGCCTCAGCTCTGTTCACTCCGTGATATGGCCATTACGTCAGTCGCTCCTACAGGTTCGTTCACAAAGAGAAGGCACCAGGAGGCGGATGCCCACATCTAGTGTTTGCTTCGTGGTTAGTGTTTAATTTTTATGGATTTGTTTAATTTCCTACTCTTTTTACTACAATAAAGCATGTTAGAAGCCTGAGTGAGCTTTCAGTGGAAGCCTTTTATATGCTTCGGCAAGGACTTGGATGCCAGAGGCATTATTATTAATGTAAATTTAGGAAATCACAATGTGAGATCACATCTTCAGTGTTAATGAATGGCAAGGCTGGTGGACTGTGGTACAGGCCGATGGCTCTCGTGAAATCTGATGCAGATGTGTGACTGATGTTGGCCAGATTAGTTAGTTGTCTTTTAAATTTTGTTTATTTATTTGACAGAGGGAGAGAGAATGAGAGAGGGAACGGAAGCTTGGAGGAGCTGGAGAGGGAGAAGAAGCAGGCTCCCCGCTGAGCTGGAGCCCGATGGGGGGCTTGATGGATCCTAGGATGCTGGGATCATGATCTGAGCTGAAGGCAGACTCTTAACGGCTGAGCCACCCAGGCGCACCAAGTTTTCTGTCACTCCTTCCTTTTCATTCATTCTCTTCAGTGATTTGCTTACCAGCTTCCTCTATTTATTTCTGCCTCTTTTAGGTCTTAGACTTATACTGTGTCATCTCTGTGACTAGTTTACCTCCCTTTTGCCCAAATGGCAAACTATATCCATTTTTGTTTTTGTTTCTTTTAAAAGATTTTATTTTTAAGTAATCTCTGCACCTAAGGTGGGGCTCGAACCTACATCTCCCAAATCAAGAGTCGCATGCCCCACCGACTGAGCCAGCCAGCCTCCTCAATCCATTTTTGTTTTTCGATCCTAGCTTTTCATGATTCCTTGATTTGCTTAGTTGATTTTCCAAGGTGAACAGCAGCCTCCTTTCCCCACCTGTCTGGGGCCACATTATAAACAGTGTCATAGATGTGGTGGTGGTTCAGTATCCTGTGGTAATGGCAGAGCACTTGCCTTATGTATCACACCATAGGTGTTCAGTTATTTTGTGTGATGAGTGCTCCTGGACCCAGGGAGATGAGGACAGGCTCATTTTGGTGGCTCTACTGTTCCATCCATTTGCTTCCTCCTTGGACTCCTTCTCCCTCGCCCTGTCTTTATTCTCCTTCACCCCTTTTATCTCATTTCCTGAGTCCCTCCATACTTCTGGTTGTGAATTGTGGGGTTAGCCTCTTTTTCTTGCCCAGTAGAGTCTGTTATTGCAGCTCAGTTTGAAGACATAAAGGCCATTTTTAAAAAAGAAGATATAGGCATAGGTGTAAAGAAACTCACTATTGTCGTAATCTGAGGACATGAAATAACCCAGGATGAAAGGAAGAGTCTGAATCTCTCAGCAGAAATAGGACAAATTTAAAACCATATTGTTTTGGGGTCCACAAATCCAGAAATGTTGATAAATTCATTGGCTCTCTATATTTTCTTCAAACAAAGGGTGTATTAAATGATAGCATACATGGTACCGTGTCTCAATTGCTTTCTCTTCCTTTGCTGTGCCCTGAGGGGATCCTCCAGTTTACTAATTTTTTCTTTGACCATGTCCAGTATGGAGTTTGTTTGTTTGTTTATTTATTTATTTATTTATTTTTTATAAGGAAAGTTCTTTTTTTTTAAAGATTTTATTTATTTATTTGACAGAGAAACAGATAGCAAGAGAGGGAACACAAGCAGCAGGAGTGGGAGAGGGAGAGCAGGCTTGCCGCCGAGCAGGGAGCCCGATGTGGGACTCTATCCCAGGACCCTGGGATCATGACCTGAGCCGAAGGCAGACGCTTAACGACTGAGCCACCCAGGTGCCCCAGTCTGGAGTTTAGCCTGTCATTTGAGTTTTAAGTCAGTCACTAAATTTTTATTCTCAGTATTTATTCTTTATAAAATTAACTTCTTTTTTATTGTGGTAAAATACATGTAACATAAAATAAACCATTTTAAAGTGTAGAGTTAAGTGATCATGTACTCACAGTGTTGTGTAACCATCACCACTGTCTAGTTTCAAAACATTTTCATTACCCCGTAAAGAAACCCTATGCGCATTAAGCAGACACTTCCCATTCTCCCCCACCCCCAGCCCTGGCAACCAGGAATCTGCTTTTGGTCTCTATGGATTTGCCTCATCTGGATATTTCATGTAAATGGAACCATACAATCAATATGCAGCCTTTTGTGTCTGGCTTCTTTGACTTAGCATAATGTATTCAGGGTTCATCTTTTGAACATGCATTGTGCATACATACATACATACATACATACATACATACATACATTGTAGCATATTATCAGTACTTCATTCCATTATATGAGGAATATTCCACTGCATGAATATATCACATTTTGTTTATCCATGCATTCATTGATGGACACTTGGCTTGTTCCCAACCTTTTAGCTGTTGTGAATAGGGCTGCTATACACATGTGTGGACAAGTTTTTGTTTGAGCACCTGTTTTCAGTTCTTTTGGTTATATACTCAGGAGTGGAATTGCTGGATCATATGATCATTCTGTTTAACTTATTGAGGCACCACCAAATTCTTTTCCACAGTGACTTTTTACATTCCCACCAATGAGGGTTCTGATTTCTCTGCATCCTTGCCAATACTTATTATTTCCTTTTTTATTTTTATTTAGTTTTTGATTATAGCCATCCTACTGGGTGTGAAGTGGTACAGCATGATGGTTTTAATTTGCATTTTTCTAATGGCTAAGGATATTGAGCATCTTTTCATGTGCTTGTTGGCCATTTGTATATCTTCTTTGGAGAAATGGTTATTCAAATTCTTCACTCATTTTTATTTTTAATTTTTTAAAAAAGATTTTATTTATTTATTTGTCAAAGAGACAGAGAGAGAGTGCACAAGCCGGGGGAGCTGCAGGCAGAAGGAGAAGCAGGCTCCCTGCTGAGCAAAGAGCCCAATGTGGGACTCAATCCCAGGACCCTGGGGTCATGACTTGAGCCAAAGGCAGACACTTAACCGACTGAGCCACCAAAGCATCCCATCTTCACTCATTTTAAGATTGAATTGTTTGAGGTATGCGTGGGTGGCTCAGTTAAGCACCCAGCTGTTGATCTCAGCTCAGGTCTTGATCTCAGGGTTGTGAGTTCAAACCTCGAGTTGGGGCTCACAATTAAGATTGAATTGTTTGTCTTTTTTTTTTTTTTTTACTGAATTGTAAGTAATTTATAAATTCCAGATACCAGACCCTTATTAGTTATATGATTTGCAAATATTTTCTCCCATTCTGTGGGTTGTCCTTTCACTTTCTTGATAGTGTCCTTTGATGGACAAAAGTTTAAAAATTCTTTTTTTCTTCCTTCCTTCCTTCCTTCCTTCCTTCCTTCCTTCCTTCCTTCCTTCCTTCACTTCCTTCCTTCCTTCCTTCACTTCCTTCCTTCCTTTCTTCCTTCCTTCCTTCCTTCCTTTCTTCCTTCCTTCCTTCCTTCCTTCCTTTCCTCCTTCCCTTCCTCCCTCCCTCCCTTTTTTTGGCTCAATGTGGGGCTTGAAATCATGACCTGGAGATCAAGAGTCTCATCTCCACTAACTGAGCTGCCAGGCACCCCTAACATATTTTTTTTTATTGAAGTGTAGTTGACATACAATATTATATTAGTTTCAGGTGTGCAACATAGTGATTTGACATTTATATACACTAAAAATGCTCACCTTGATATGTGTTGTTACCATCTGTCAGCGTACAAAGTTATAACAGTATTATACACTGTAGCCCCTGTGCTTTACTTTATATCCCTGTGACTTATTCATTTTATAACTGACAGTTTGTATCTCCTAATCCCCTTCACCTATCTCACCCATCCCCCACCCCTAACAGTTTTTAATTTTGATGAAGTCCAGTTTTATTTTTTTTTTCTTTTGTGTTTTTGGTTTTATATCTAAGAAACCATTACCAAAGTCCATTGTCATGAAGGATAACCTTATGGTTTCTTCTCAGAGTTTTACAGTTTTAATCCATACAGGTAGGTCTTTGATCCATTTTGAGTTAATTTTTGTGTATGGTGTGAGGTAAGGATCTAACCTCATTCTTTTGCATGTGAATATCCAGCCTTTCCATCATCATTTGTTGAAAAGACTATTCTTCCCCATTGAATGGTCTTTGTACTCTTGTTGACTATATATGTATGGGTTTATTTATGAACTTTCAGTTCTGTTTCATCGTTATGTATGCCTGTTCTTATGCCAGTGCTTACAATGTTTTGATTACTATAGCTTTGTGTAGTAGGTTTTGAAATTGAAAATTGTAAGTCTTCCAATTTTGTTGTAATTGATTTTTGAATAGGTAATATGATCAGATAGTTCCTACATCAAAATGATATGGAAAGGTCTGCCTTGGGAAGCCATGCTCTCACTCATGTGTCATCCACTCTGTTTCCCTTACTCTCTGTAGGCAAGCACTTTTAATTTTTTCTGTCTTTCTAGTGTTTCTTCATGCACATGTGAGCAAATATGAATATATGTGTCTTTTTATACAAAGGTAGCATCTTTAACAAATTATTTTAAAAAGGATTTCACAGTGTGTTCTAGAGATTCTTTCCTTATTAGTTCATAGAGAACTTCCTCACACCTTTCGTAACAGCTGTGCAGTGTTCTGTAGTGGGAACAGAGCCTAGCTTATTTAATCTATTTCAAATCTTATTTAATCTGTATTGTTGGACTCCTTGGGTTGTTTCTGATTTTTGGCTCTTGAAAACAACAGAACAATGGTGATGCAATGAATAAATTTGTACATAGGCCATTTCATGTTCAGGCAGGCATACCTGGGGATAAATTCTCAGAATTGGGATTGCCAGATAGTGCTCGATGGTCCTCTGTAGGCGTTGACCTTTTTTCAGTGTGTGAGACTGACATCTTCTTCACCGTTTTGTTAACAGAGTGTATTTTATCTAGAATGTTGTCTTTCTTACGGGTGAAAATGGCATCTCCTTTTAGTTTTAATGTGCAGGATATGGTTGAACATTTTTCAGATCTTTGCATGATTTGTATTTCCTTTCCTATGAACTGTTCATGTGTTTTGATCAGGTTCTTTATTTCTGTGAGCTTTTAATATGTGCTGTGAGTTGCAGATATTTTTCATCCATTTTGTCATTTGTCCTTTGTCCTTGCTTTAAGGGTTGTTTGCTGGATAGACCTTTCTTTTTTTTTTAATTTAATTTATTTATTTTAAAAGATTTAATTTATTTATTTGAGAGAGAGAAAGAGTGAGAGAGAGCATGAGCAGGGGGAAGGGGAAGGGGGAAAGGGACAAGCAGACTCCCCGCTGAGCAGGGAACCCAATGTGGGGCTTGATCCCAGGACCCTGAGATGATCCTGAGCTGCAGGCAGACACTTAACCGGCTGGACCACCCAGGCGCCTGCCTGCCTGCCTGCCTCCCTCCCTCCTGCCCTCTCTTCCTCTTAAAAATTTTATTTATTTATTTTAGAGAGAGAGAGAGAGAAAGAGAAGGGGGGGGAGGGAGAGGGGGCGGGGGCGGGGAGAGAGAATCCCAAGCAGATTCCATGTGGAGCTCGGAGCCATGACCCTGAGATCATGACCTGAACCAGAACTAAGAGTTGGATGCTCAACCAATGAGTCACCCAGGTGCCCCTGTGTTTTTGTTTTTTTTTTTAAGTAGGCTCCATGCCTAGTGTGGAGCCCAACATGAGGCTTGACGCACGACCCTAAGATCAAGACCTGAGCTGAGATCAAGAGTCAGACGCTTAACTGACTGAGCCACTCAGGTGCCCCAAGGACAGACATTTCTGATATTAATTTTTTGAAATGTCTGCTGGATTTTGAATCATAGCTTCTTAGGATTTCTATGACATTTCCTACTCCAAAGTTACAAAGAAATCTGGCTATTTTCCCCCCTAGTGCTTTTATGCTTTCATTTTTTATTTTGAAATCCTAGATCCCTTTGGAGTTTATCTTGTATACAATGTAAAACATAGATCCAAAGTTTATTTTTCTCAGGTGGTTATGAAATGGTTTCCCAAAACATTTATTTGAAAAACCATCTTTACCTCCACTAATCTGAGATTCTGACTTTATCCCATATGAATTCCTGTATGTGTTTATGAGCTATTAAGTTTTGTTTCTAGTCTTTTTTTTTTGGTCTGTTTATATGATGAAGACACACTTTCAGTTATTGAGGATTTTGGTGTGCTTTCATATTGGGTAAGGTGAGTCTCACCCACATTGCTCTTTGGAGTTTTCCTGCCTATTCTTAATTGTTTTTCTGTATGAATTTTTAAATCAGCTTGTCTAGCTCCAGAAAATAATCTGTATTATGTTTATTTGGATCACACTCATTGTATAAATTCATGAATCCTGTGGTGCATGATGATAATCACCCTCTAGCATATTCTCTTACCTCCTTTGACTGTTTTGTGGCCATGGGGGCTCCCCGCTTAGGGGAGGGTTAGAGTTTACAGGTTTAGTCCTTCCAGTCTGCCTTTGAGCCTCTCTGAGGCTACTTCTGCCATATATATGTTTTTTCTTCCTAGAGACTCTGAACTGGGTTAGAACCCTGCTGTGAAGCCACTCCAAGGCCATTCTCTTCCAAAAGTGAAGACTTATTCCCTAGCCTGTGTCCCAAACCATGTCCAGTCATATCACCCAACCCAGCACACCAGAGGTTCTACAGTGAGGCTAAGTGATGATATTAATACACTCCTTTAATATAATACATAGGAAACTCATAATAAAATGCCAACAACATGGAGATGCACTGAACTTGAATGTAAACCTTCTTCCATTATTACAGTCCCAGGGAAAACTTTTAGGTCAAGTTTAAATTCTGTATCATATTCAGGTATAAAGGAATTAAAGTCTAAATTCAAACCCCATGGTCTGATGAGCTCAGAAGCCGTTCTTCCTGGTTTCTTATTTTGCTGCTCTCGATGGAAGGGTGTCCTTGCCTGGTGGGGTCCAGGCTCTTCCAGCACATCTGCACCAGCCCTGCACAAGGCTCCATGTAGGTCCTCTGGGGCCTCAAACACTGCCTCAATGAGGAGACCAGGGAGGCTTCCATGCAGTTATCCCGAGCAGAATGATGCCATGCCTGGGACCCCAGCAAAGACCAGAGATGTCCAAGCAAAGCCTGATGGCCAGAGAAAACCTTGCCTTCAGCCTCCCTGTTAGGTGAGGAGGGCTATGCCAGTTGCCTTGAATCTGTCTTCAGAACTTCAGCTCAGATGAGAATTTAACCCAGAGAGAGGTTAATTTTGGGCTATTTCCCCTGGCAGCTCCTGTTTCCAGCTCTTTGGTTTGGAATTGGGGTGGTCACTTGGTGGCAGATGCCCTCACCTGGGAGTAGGCACTTTCATTTCCATCCTGGGCCACAGGGCCTGTTCCCCAGTTCCTCTGGCCATGGAGTCCCAGACCTGAGACATCTGCTGCCTGGAGGAGGTGTTTCTCTTGAGTGGATTGAACAATGGCAGAAACAAGCAGAGACCCCTGATAAGGGGGACTTGAGCCTGAGGAGGAGCCATGGGATTCCAGGAATTGCCTTTCCAGTTCCCTCCATGGCCCTGGATGTGGAATGGAACCTGCCAGTGTTTCTGATGCTGCTGACTGAGGTCTAATGTGGCTGACAGGGCCTGTCATGTGCCCCTTTTCCTGCAACTGAATCCTTTCCCCAGCCAAGTCATTTAGGAAATGCCGTTGCTGGAGCTGCTGGTCTTTGCTGATAGCTCCCAGAGCCCTGGCCTCTGCTTCATAGGCTCCCTTGAGCCAGATCAGCCCACTGGGGAATCTGTGCCCTCCTGGTGGTGCCCCGAATCAGCTGAGCCCTCTGGGGAGGTGGCGCCGGGGGCACTCTACCCTCAGAGGAGCAGTTCCATGCTGGCGGACAGAGCTACCCTAGTGCCTGTGGCCCACCAGGGTCCACTCCCCCAGGCTCCAGGCGTGATGCAAGCTTGTGGGTCTAGACCAAACTCCATTAGCTGCAGTGGCCCTTGCCTGGCCACATGCTTATTTTGAGTCCCCCGGTTCCACACATTTGCTTGATTTCTTGGTTCCCAGCTGGTGTACCTAATGTTGGAGCCTCCATCAGTAACCTTCTTCCCTGCCTGCCCAGGCTCTGAACAGCTTTAAATAGAACGAAGAGGAAGCCTGGGTGGTGAGGACTTTGCCTTAGTGACAGGGGGAGCTGCCTTTGGGGATGTGCTCAGGTGGGCTGGCCCAAGGCTCAGGACCTGTCCCCAGAGGTAGGCCAACTCTCAGCCTGGTCATGGCTGTGCAGGCTGGCTGTGGAAAGTGTATGGGCTTGCTCCCAGCCCGTCCAAGAAACCATCAGGCCCTTTGTTCTCCATTTTTCTTCAGTAGCATGTTCTTTCAGTGTGGTTTTCTTGTCCCCTGCCCCCACCCCCATTTGCCCATATTCTACCATGGACAGCGGTGGGAGTGACAGCAGTAACAGGGACCCAGATTTCCTGCACCCTGACTGCCAGACTGTGGGCCCAGGGCCATGCCTGTACTAACATGCATCCTCCTTGTGGTGACTGTCCTGCTGTCATCCTTGAACCAGCCAGGGCATGGAGAGGTGGGGCAGGGCTTCTCGGGGAGTGGTGACCATCATCAAGTATTGTTCAAAGGGGTGGGATGTCAGCCTTCGCAGGTGAATGGGGTGCACTGATGTAGAGCCGGTAGAGGCCTTGGACAGTGGCTGCTGGAAACCAGGTCACAGCAGGTTTGGGGCTCCAGCTGGAAACGCGTGGCACAGACATGCCTGACATGTGCCTCTCTGGCTCTGGACAGAACCCTGGGACTTTGAGTTAAGGACGACTTGATTATATCACCACTGGAGCCCAGCGGTAGTTCTGCAGATATGTTTCTGTTTTTTAAGATTATTTTTAAAAATGTTTTTATTTCCTCTGGCCAGTATAATTTTTCATGGGGCTTTACTCTTTGATTTGAACTGGAAAAAATGTTCCCATTTTAAGACCTCTTAAAACATGTCTTTGGATTTATTGTCTGTACAAATGGAAATTCAGATAATAGTTCTGTTCATAACTGAAGAAAAACTGGAAAAGAAAATAAATTTCTTGCTACTTGGAGTGATAAACATGGTGAAGCGTATGCTGTATATCCTGGCAACAGAAATTCAAGGTCGGAAATAATTCCTTTCCTCCTGAATCTGCCTTCAGCTTCCCTGAGGAGAGCAGCGGCTGAAATTTGCTACTAATTGTAGCCATAATTTTAGCATGCAATTAAACACATGATTTCCTTCCCAGCTGATGTCTTTTTAGCTAGTCTGACATGGATAGAACAAAAGCCCTGTAGATTTAAATGGCCGCTTCAATTTGATAGGAGTTGAAGAAAAGTCACCATTGTTTGAGCACGTTTGGCTGCGCGATAGGGCTGTGGTTAATCTTGCCTGTAAAAATGGCAAACAGCTTGGGTGCTTCTAATGTAGTTTCTAATGCTGCTGCCTGAGCATTGAAGAGAACCAGCCGTTGGTATGCCCATTTTGCTAAGACCCTCCATGAGGTAAGGATCAGTGGAGGGAGTGATACTGGGGAGAGGAGTCCGAGATGGAAATTGTGTGGTTGTGGTGGCAGGAGCAGAGGTGCATGGAGGTCACCTCATGCGGTAGTGGTCTGGTGTCTGAGGGAGCCCAGGACCTGAGAGCAGAGCCGCTCTCCAGGAAGGGAGCCAGGGAGGCCCCAGGCTGGCCTGCCCTGGCCTAGTGTGTCTATTTGGTGCTTTTCTTTTCCTTGGTCTCTCTCAGAGGGTCATCTGCTCTGTAAAGGATGTTTTGTGTGAAATTGGGGCTCCTTGCCCAGGGGAGTTTGGGAACTACCAGGGTAAAGAAACTAAATAGGTTTCTCTACTCAAGGACATCTTTTTTTTTTTTTAATATTTTATTTATTTGACAGAGAGAGACACAGCGAGAGAGGGAACACAAGCAGGGGGAGTGGGAGAGGGAGAAGCAGGCTTCCCGCTGAGCAGGGAGCCTGACGCG
The DNA here is from genome assembly GCF_003265705.2 of Callorhinus ursinus. Classification (NCBI taxonomy): domain Eukaryota; kingdom Metazoa; phylum Chordata; class Mammalia; order Carnivora; family Otariidae; genus Callorhinus; species Callorhinus ursinus. The sequence continues at coordinate 15,469,501 of NW_027397091.1, forward strand.
GGGCTCGATCCCAGGGCCCTGGGATCATGGCCTGAGCCGAAGGCAGACACTTAACGACTGAGCCACCCAGGCGCCCCTACCCAAGGACATCTTGAGAGTCTGTTACATGCTGCTGTGCTTTGTGATTCTCTGAAGGAGAGTTCAAACAAATGTGGTTTTCCAAAAGTATGTGACTGTAGCATTCTTTGTTCAAGGAATACGTGGCAGGGCACAGTTTGGGAAGCATGGTTATGGTTGTATGGAACCTCTTGAACAGGACTTTTTATAACAATGAACATGAACAAGCCTTGAACATGACTTTTTATAACAATAAGAGCAAATGCTGATTTTACACACACCGTGTGTGAGCCGTCGTCCCAAGCACTTGCATGCACGGTCTCATTAAATTTTCCCCATGTTTTAGGTCCTCTTGTTAGCATCCCTGTGATACAGGCAAGAAACTGAGCCATTGGGAGGTTAAGAAAGTTGTCCAAAGCCTCAGAGTTTGTGAGGGCTGGGCCTGTCCCTCTCTTCCAGCCTGTGTGCTGGTTGTCCTTCAAGTCCTGCACCCTGTGTAGCCTCATCCAAGAAGCCTTTCTGATTCCGTCCCTCCCCAAGGAGGACTCGGACCCTTCTCTGGTCTCCAGAGCCAGAATCCCTCAAGGTCTCTGCCATACTGCATTGTCACCACGATGTGCCCAGCTGTCCCCCATCCTGGACCACAGGGTTCATGAGTGCCAGGGCTGTCTGTGCCTGGGAGCTGAGTCTGTGGTCTCTAGCACCATGCCTGGCATATGGTTGCTGTGAGTGAAAAGCAGTGAGTGGTTTTCACATGTGGACTGGGTCTCATATGCTCTCTTTGTTCCTTAATGGTAGGTGGCAGCAGAAGAGTTCCTGATAGTTCTGTTTCTGAGGACTCATACTATTTTAATTCTGGACCCAACTCTTTTCTTACTTTGGATTTAAATTGATAAATTTAATATGAGTAAATTTAATTGATAAATTGTCAAGACCAGTGTGTCCCCTGGAGTAAGTGTCTGTATGTGTCATCGGCAGTGTTTAAGCCCGGGGCTTATCAGCGGTACTTGGATGGATGGAGTCAACATTCTCATACTCCACGGCATCATCTCTAAAGGCGTATTCTTGGCTTTCTTTATAAATGTAATTCAGCATTTGGGGATTGGTCAGACATGATTGAGTGGGTTTGGGTGTTAGCAGGTTTGGACCAGGACGCAGAGAGGAGCTCTTTCCGGGGCAGCCCGTGGCCATTTTGAAAGGAATCCTAGGGAGCCTGGGATGGTTCGCACCGTGAGGGAGCAGGCCCTCCCTCCCTTCCCACCTCACCCTTTTCCTTTTATAGTTAACTTGTTTGAAAATTTTGATTATGAAACATACAGAAAATAGATGCTAGTGTACTCACTACCCAGCTAGTCATGTTGGTCTGAGGTCTGTCTCTCTCAAATCCCACCATCCCCTGCCTTCTCTTCGGTATGAATGTGGTTCTTGTCCCGTGTTTGGCTTTTCTCTTTCCTGCTCATGTTTTTTTCATTTATATATATATATATCTCCATAAATAATATAACTTGTTTTGGATATTTGAAAGTGTCATATAAATGAATAAATGGTTTAAAATGATATGTCTTTGTTGCAAGTTACTTTTTTTTTTAAAGATTTATTAATTTAGAGAGAGCATGCACATGTGCACACATGCAAGTGGGGGGAGGGGCAAGGGGGGGAGAGAGACAGAGATCTGCAGTGGACTCCCTGCTGAGTGTGGACCCCCCCAACATGGGGCGTGATCCCATGACCCTAAGGTCATGACTTGAGCTGAAATCAAGGGTCAAACCCTTAACCAACTGAGCCACCCAGGCGGCCCAGCAAGTGACTTTTTAAATATCACATCATGTGTGAGATTTGCCTTGTTGACCCATGTGGCTGCCACATAGTATTCCACTGAGGAATTAGAGTTTATGCATTCATCCCCCCAGTGAGGGACAGATTCTGTCCATTTTTTCTGTTATAAACACTGCCAGACTGAACACCCTCGAGCATCCTTTTTTTTTTTATGTTATGTTAGTCACCATATAGTACATCATTAGTTTTTGATGTGGTGATCCATGATTCATTGTTTGCTCCATGCAGTACGTACCCTCCTTAATACCCATCACCGGGCTAACCCATACCCCCACCCCCTCCCCTCTAGAACCCTCAGTTTGTTTCTCCGAGTCCATAGTCTCTCATGGTTCATCTCTCCCTCCGATTCCCCCCCTTCATTTTTCCCTTCCTTCTCCTGATGTCCTCCCTGCTATTTCTTATGTTCCACAAATAAGTGAAACCATATAATAATTGATTTTCTCTGCTTGACTTATTTCACTTAGCATAATCTCCTCCAGTCCCATCCATGTTCATGCGAAAGTTGGGTATTCATCCTTTCTGATGGCTGAGTAATATTCCATTGTGTATATGGACCACATCTTCTTTATCCATTCATCTGTTGAAGGGCGTCTTGGCTCTTTCCACAGTTTGGCTATTGCGGACATTGCCGCTATGAACATTGGGGTGCATATGGCTCTTCTTTTCACTACATTTGTGTCTTTGGGGTAAATACCCAGGAGTGCAATTGCTGGGTCATAGGGTGGCTCTATTTTTAACTTTTTGAGGCACCTCCACACTGTTTTCCAAAGTGGCTGTACCAACAGTGTAAGAGGGTTCCCCTTTCTCCACAGCCTCTCCAACATTTGTTGTTTCTTGCCTTGTCAGTTTTTGCCATTCTAATGGTATCTTGTGTAAGGTGTACCTTACACCTTGTAAGGTGTAAGGTGTAAGGTGGTACCTCAATGTGGTTTTGATTTTGTGTAAGAATTTCTGAGTAGACTCACCAAGGTGGAATTCCAGAGTTGTAGAGTTTGTTCAAGCATCACAATGCCCCCCAAAGTGGTTAAATCAATTTACCTTCCCCCCATTCTATAGTCCTGTAAGCCCACATTTCCCGACCCTGGTGTTCCCAGATCTTTTCATTCTTGCCAAGTATGTAGGGCTTACAGTGGCACCTCTCCTGTTTAATTTTGCATTTCCCTCCCTACTTACGGTGTTGACCACCTTTTCCTGTGTTTACTGGCTAGTCCTACTCTTCATGTTTCTGATTACATTGATCTAGGTGACTTTTTAGAAAGAGAAACCTCTCATAACTGTTTGTGTTGCTCTTTCAGATGGCAAGTTTGGTGCCTACATGCAAGTCCACATTCAGAATGATGGGCCTGTGACCATAGAATTGGAGTCCCCGGCTCCTGGTGCTGCTACCTCTGACCCAAAGCAGGTAAGCCTGGACTCTGTTGGGGTCTGTCTCCTGGCTTTTAGCTTTGATTGAGTCCCTCAAGCAGTTCTCAGTCTGAGGTGGAGGAAAGACTTCATTGTAGCAACCTAATATCTCTTTTAATACATCCCTTCCCAAGAATGCATCTGTTTACACTGCATCTCCTTGGTGCTGTGGTAGGCTGGACAGCACTTCTCCCTTACCTCTTCCTGACTTTGGATTCCAGAGAAAATGTCCTTTCCAAGAGCCCAGCTCTTCCCCGCTGCGAGGTGCCTTAGCCCCCACATGCCACTGGGTGGCAGCAGAGTAGTGGCACAGCTCCGCTGAGCCCTGACCTGGCCTCTGCACGGGTTTGGAACAGTTACCAAGAGTGGGTTTTGTCCCAGGTGTGGGTACCTGTGCCTCCCGAGGTTCTTTGTAAATCCTTATTTTTCTAAAGTACTGTCTGACCTGGATTTGCTGCCAGCTCTCTAAGCTTTGAGGAAGAATTTTAATTAAAATAGAGAAAGGACATCTGTGATAGTTTTTGCAACCTGTATGGTTCTTATAGATGCTTAACACTTCTTGAGGCTTTAATTAATGTGTCCACTTAATAGCCTTCGAGACACGTGGGAGCAGGCAGAGGAGTGAGAACCGAAGGGACATTTCTGTTCTTCCTTCTCCCCTTACCCTCCCTCCCTTCCTAGGATGCTGTGAAGTGAAATGATGCAGTAAGTGGGGGAAGTATTAGATAAATATAAAGCTGTATGACCTGTTCAAAGTTATAACGTTTCTTTCATTGATATTTATTGAATAAAATACTTTTGAGATACTCTTTTCACAAGAATAGAGTAGGAGAAGATAGCAGCCCATAGTCTGAATCCTTTTGGACAATGTCTGATATCAAAATAGTCCCCTGTCCAGCACGGGTCTGAGGACTGGTTGCCTCATGCATCTGCCGCTGCAGAACTTCTTACGAAGATGTTATTGTGACAGCCAGTGGGACAGAGTACTAACTCTGTCAGCCTTACAAAATAGCTGATGTGAATTATTTTGTGCCTACTTGCTTATAAATTCACATTTTAAATATGAAGGTCTGTGTGTATGGCCGAAGTTGATCTAAGACTTGCCATCAGTATAACCTGATACCGTCCAGAGTAGGATAGCAGACTCTCCTCCTCTTTGGGTGCTTACTGTTATCAACCGAGAAAAACCTAATAGTTATGCAAAATCAGACTGGTTTAAGTCAATTCACAGCCTGCAGTTGATGGTCCTCTCCAATGCAGAAAGCTAAAAGGAAACTCCTGCCACCCCACCTCCACACATTCCCTCTGTTTTCTTTTTTCCTAAATTCATGGGATTACCATTTACCTTGTCAGCCAGGCCCAAATCTCGTGTCATCCTAATTTCATCCCTGCCTCTCCCAATATAGTTTCCTATGTGCTGATGCTGCTCTAATGTTTCTTTTTTTTAAAATGTAGTAAGTAATTTAATCTTTATCATAGGGTATGATGAGGAAATAGGGGCACCATGCTTAAGCAGTAACTTAAGGTCACATAGCTGCTAAGAGGCAGAACCAAGAGGCAAACCCAGTTTTCAAAATCAGGAAGCAAAAAATTATTGCCTAAGATCTGAGGTCACTGACATTGTTTTTTGAAGAGAAATCTAATAGTCTCTGAATGCTTGCCACCTCCCAGCCATTTTTGGAGAAAAATGCCTGTGGTTCCTGTGCTTTGGGGGCCGTGGTTTATTTTTATTTTTAAAATTTTTATTCCATTTATTGAAACTAAAAAAATAAGCAGTTTACCCGTGGGTGATTTTTTTGTTTCTTTGTTTGACTGTTTTGTTTTGTTTTTTTCTTAGTTCCAAGTTATTATTTTTAAGGGGAACATAACCTTTCTTACTTGTTGCTGATACTTTGGGTTGATAGAGAAGCAGGAACATGTCTTATATAGTAGTGCTGGACTTCAAAGGTGGTAATTGAAGTTCCTGGAATAACTGTAACATTAAAGAAAATCACAAGTGAAAAATCCACATGAAAATTTAAATGTTTTATTTTTATTTATTTATTTATTTATTTAAAAGATTTTATTTATTTATTTGACAGAGAGAGACAGTGAGAGCAGGAACACAAGCAGGGGGAGTGGGAGAGGGAGAAGCAGGCTTCCCGCTGAGCAGGGACCCCCGATGTGGGACTCGATCCCAGGACACTGGGATCATGACCTGAGCCGAAGGCAGACGCTTAACGACTGAGCCACCCAGGCACCCTAAATGTTTTATTTTGAAATAATTGGAGACATGAGGAGAAGTTGGAGTCACAGTTCCGCTGGACGCTTTACCCAGCTCCCACTAACTTTATTGCCTTACATAATCATAGTACACTGATGGAACGCTGAGATTAATACTGATGTAATATCGTTAATTGATGGAGGAATGTTGGGGTTTGGAGCCAATGGCCAAGAAAGAATTCTTGAGACGTCTTCAGTGCAAAAAGGGAGTTTAATTAAAGCATGGGGACAGGACCCGCGGGCAGAAGGAGCTGCACTGGAGTTGTGAAGAGCAACTGATGATATACGTTCAAGTTGGGAGGGCGCTGGTAAGTCTCTAAGGAATTTTGGAAGCAAGGATTCCAGGAACCAGAGGGGGCTAGCTATTGTTAGTAAAAGGTCATTTATTACCAGTAAAACCCTAGTCATGAGACCCGGTAGATGGATATCAGTGGGCCATATGCTTGGAGGATGATTGCTAACATGTATCTTGGGGGTAGAGATAAAGGAAATTTCGAAACGAATTTTTATATGTTAAAGGATCTGGGAGGTTGGGATAAAGTTAAGCTGAGATTGTCTTTTGCCCTTAGCAAAGTATTAACATCCAGGCAGCTGAGTTCCTACAGGAATGTCACTCTGCCTGTTTCAAGGACGTGTCAGGGGGCTGTGAATAGTGAGGAAATTTTAACTTTTCTTTTGCCTTTGTTTCCCACATCATTAACTACACTACAAACCTTACTTAAATTTCACTAGTTTTTTTTTTTTTTTTCTTCTAATGTCCTTTTTTTATTTCAGGGTAATCAACATTGCATTTAATTGTTATTTCTCTTCTCTAACCTGTGACAGCTCCTCAGTCTTTCCTTGTCTTTCATGACCTTAACGATTTTCAAGAGTACTGGCGTTTTGTTGAAGATTCCTCAGTTTGGGCTCTCTGATTACACTGAGGTTATGTGTTTTGACAGGAATATCAAATAGCACAATAGTGATGTGCCTTTCTCAGTGCATCATAGAGAAGTACATGAGACTGATCTGTCTTATTACAGGTGGTGTTAACCTCGATCCCTTGGTTAAGATGAAGTCGGCCAAATTCTCCACCCTACGTGGAGTATTATTAACCTTTCCCCCTCATCTGCTCTATTGCTTGTTCATAACAGATGGCTGTCTTTCTGCTTCACAAAGAAGCCATCGGATGGCATTGACCTTGCTTCTCCACCCCCCTCTTCCTGTGTATGTAGCAGAGCTGCCCTTCTTTGTGCTGAGGCCAGTGCCTCCCCTGGGCCAGGACTGCCTCTATAATTTGTGGGGCCCAGTGCCAAATGAAAATGAGGGGGCCCCTTGTTAAAAAATTATAATGAATTTCAGGACAGTCACAGCGGATCATGAAGCCAAGGGTGAGCCCTTCTACAAGCAAGGCCCTGTGAGCCTGTATCTGGTGGAGCCAGACCAGCCTGGGGTGTGGCGCCCCTCCCGGCCTCCCCTTTACCTTCCTGGCAGCCTCCATTAAGCCCTTTGTCCTCTTGTCTGGTCAGTCTGTCTCTCTCACTCATCCAGCTAATTCCTGTGGCTTTTAAATATTCCCGAGCATTCCAGTTGAGAAATGCCTCCATTTCCTTTCTGCTTGCCGCCTGCTCAGTGTACTGTAATCTGCAGAGGCTCCTGCCCAGGCCCCCTGAGCTCCATGTTGCCTGATTCCGTGCCTGGTAGGCACTGATCTGGCCGCTCAGCAGCTCCTACCACTGTTGCCGCTTGCATGGTCTTGAATCTTGTTTTCTGGGACACCGGTGGTTCTCTCCCAGTTTCCTCTTGCCTCTGCTCACTCTCTCTAGTTTGGTGTGATTGCTGTCTTGTAGTTCTGATCTATTAGTCTGCTTTAACTCTATTTGGAGAAAAATTTTAGTCCAATTTGTGTTTTCATTCTAAATCAGTGCCTCCTCTTTATAACATAAAGATATATAAGCATGATTTCTTTTTAACATCTAATGAGGCATGCTAGCTTATTAGAGTAAGAAAGTCTTTTTTTTTTTATTGTTTTATTTTTAAGTAATCTCTACACATGTGGGGCTTGTACACCTGTGGGGCTTGAACTCACAAACCTGAGATCAAGAGTCACGTGCTCCACTGACTGAGCCAGCCAGGCGCCCCAAGAAAGCCTTTTATTTTAGTTATTTCTGAGTCTTTCTTTTAGGAACGTTCTCTTCAAATGCATGTATTATGCTGTATTAATTTCATTTGTTTTACTCGTTAACTGGCCCCGGAGTCTCAGACCCTGTGACTGCGCGCAGATCTGTGTCCTCTCGCTCTCCAGTAGGTGGCGACAAGTAGACATGCAAGGGCCCTGGTGATGGTGGGGGCCAGCCTCTTTGCCTGTGGTCCGTCTCTGCCTTTCCATTCTCAGGAAGACTGGGTGTTACACGCAACTAATGAATCATTGAACCCTACATCAAAAACTAATGATGTAGTATATGCAGGCTAAGTGAACATAATAAAAAAAAATAAGGGGGTTCCTCTTTGGGCAAATAGCTAATTTGCTTGCTTTTGTGTTGGTAGGAAGACTGCAGCCAAATTGTTTTCACTGATAGATAAGCATGCCTTTTTATCAGTTGAGCTTTTAATTCCAAATGTTTTATTTTCTCAATATAATCCAATTAGTAGTGAAAACTATGTACATTATAGAGAAATAGTTCTTTTGGCAAGTTTTAAAATACAGGTTCTTTAGGGGCTGCCTTCAGCTCAGGTCATGATCCCGGAGTCCTGGGATCGAGCCCCATGTCAGGCTCTCTGCTCAGCAGGGAGTCTGCTTCTCCCTCTTCGCTTCTGCTCCCCCCCCCCCGCCAATAAATAACTAATACGAATCTTAAAAAAAATACAGGTTCTTTAAACCATCTGGACAAATGCGTGCTCTCTGTGTGTGTGTGTGTGTGTGTGTGTGTGTGTGTATTTATGCATCAAGTGTCTTTTTAGTACATGACAGTATACTGGGCACCTGATGGAGAGAAAGAAGTCCTGCAACCCAGTCCCTGCTCCCAGGGGTAGATCTGGGGCAATGTAAACCTGGAAGGTTAATAACAGCAAGGGGGGTAAAGAGTAGTATATGACAGCGTAGGACGGGTCACAAGACTATCATGTCCTGTTCTTCCTTAAGGCCCTTCAGCGCCTTCCAGATGCTTTTAGATTATCTAAGTTCCCTCCTGTCACTTAGCATGCCTGAGTGCCCAGGCTTCTGTGGCTCCGTCCACCCTGCTCCTCAGCCATCTGCCCCTTGGTCCCTACACCTTACCTGCTCTGAGAACAGACTGAGCTCTTTCCTACCTCTGGCTCCTGTCTCAGTGTCCGTGTTTCCTCCTCAGAAGGGATCCTCTGATCCCATCAGGTCCCGAGCAAGCCCCTGCCAGCTACTCTGTCACCATACCCTGATGATTAATTTCATAGCACTTGGCCTTCTGTTATTATCTGCTTGTTTCCTTGTTCTTCCTCTGTCCATTGCACTCCTAGAACTCAAGCTCCCTTGGTCTTGTTCACTGCCATGTCCCAGGAGGTGAGCCTGGGTTGCGTAGTTTGTTTTGGACTTCTGTGTCATGGGCCGGTGAGCTGTGCTGTCTGTGAATGTCCCAGGTTCCGAGAAGGCCGATGCCACTGCTGGGGCGGTCAAGCCAGGCCGGCCTCCCAGGGGATCAGAGGTTTTCACTGACCTTTAAGGATGCGGAGGGGAGGAGGCATTCTTGGTTGTTGTTCCCAAACTTCCACTTCAGTGAGGGGTAGATTCTTATTTTCACGAGTCCCAGAGCTCTGTTTGGGTGATGCAGTTACTTGTTGTTCGTGAAGCCTGAGCTGGTAAAGGTGACTGGTGGTCTGCCTGCCTTAACCAGGTCTCTGCTTGTTCTTGGAACTGGCAGTGCAGCCTCCGCATGCTTTTCTGTGGCTGCATCGGCAGCATGCCCCATACATTTATAGGCTGCTCTGTGGGTCCCATGATGTATTCTGACAGAAGAAGTTGCAACAAGAGCATAATGTGTTTGCTCTGAAAGATATTTCCAAAGGGAACAGGGCATGGAAGCAGTAGCAGAACCACCAGCTAGAAGCTCTCTTCCCTGTTGCATTCTTGCAGAAGAACACGATTCTGGGAGGAACATGCTGATGATTACCTAGAAAAGATTGCTAGTGCATGAGTTCTTCTGTGGATGGCTAGATATTGGGAGATTTCAACACCCTCCTTAGCCATTCCTGATGGGAGAAGCTTCTTCCTGCTCTTGCTTTAATTTAAATGCCCTTCCTTTTTAAGTAGGGGGTGTTTGCCAGGGTCTCACAAAGAGGGGGTTGCATGTATGTGTGAGCAGATGGGGAGGGGCATTTTGTAATTGAGGGGCTATTCCCTCAGGCCCAGAGTCCACCTAGTTCATAGCATTGCCATTAATTATTTATATTTTCATTTATTTAGTGTGATTGAAACCCTCACTTAATTGAAATGCTGGAAGGAGTTGAAAAAATGAACTTTCAAATACACATCTTTGAACTAGCTCACGTGTTTATTGACACATTGCTGGGCTAAGTTGACCAGTGAAAAATGGTGCCAGAGTTTTTAATTTTATGCTTCTCTGAATATCATCATCACTTCACCTATAACTTTCTCCATAGACTTGTCTTATCATCAGGGATCCATCCCTATGCCTGGAAACTTTGGAATGCCTGGATTGAGACATTTATGGCTTCTGTAGGATCAGAAAGAAGTACGTAGGGTAGAGAGGTGGGTGGGGAAAGAGCTCTGTTTGGTTTTATTTATTTGTACTTCCAGTGACAGGGTAGCCTTTTTAGTAATCCGTGCTATGGAATCCTGAAGGTGAAATGGAGGATAGGCAGCCTACTGCAGGTGCACCAAGGTGGGCTTTTCATTCCTGCACGTTCCAGTTTGAGGTTCAAATTTAATGAGAATTATTCTCAATATAAGGAAGAATTATGTTGATGCCCGTAAGTTTGCGTTTTTTCATAGAACTACATTTATTTAGTGTAGGTCTTTACTTTTTTATTCTTTTTTTTAAGGCTCAAACTCCACGTGTGAGTTCCCTATCTCTATTAGTTTCATCTCGGTTTTTACATGAACTGAGCCAGGCTTGCGTTGTTGACTTGCCACAAGGATGTGCTTCCGAGTCTGGTTGCCAAAATGGTACCCAGATCCTCTCCTTTATTCCAGTCATTAGTTCATTTTGTCACATTGATATATCAAACAAATGTTGACTTAGAGTTCTGTTTTGTTAATACTGAAGTGTTACTAAAACAGAAGCAGAAACTTAGTAAGAGCTTCTTCATTATGTTGTTTTTGTTGTTGCTGTTCATCTTTGTCAGGGTATCATGGTGGGAGTGCTTGGTGACCCTGCATCCTGGGACTTCGCCTGCCACACAGGCTTTCCAACAGGACAGGGCTGGTACCTGGCCAGACCTCTTGGGCTACAGAAATCACCTTTATTTTTCTTCCAATGTGAACACTCACTTTCCTGAACTAGGAAGGCAGCATAACCCGCTGGAGGGTGGGTTGGGTATGGAGGCTGGGTGGGCTCTTGACCTCCCACAGCCCTGCCCTCTGCTCACCAGCAACCACAGTCTCTGCTGAGTCCCATCAATGCGTGTGAGGGGGCACCGAGCCTGGGGCATGCAGACCTGGCTGGTCAGAAAGGTTGGAAACCTTGAAGATGTTTCCAAGCAGGCTGGCTTCTTCCTAGTTGGGGGAGCTGCAAGGGATTGCTTTTGTTTTATCATTTAAATTTCTTTCCATATAGACGATTGTCCTAAGTTGGCATACTGTAGAATTAAAAAAAGGCCTTTCCGAGAGGTACATGATTGTATCTCTGCTTGGGGACACATTGATTGATTGATCGACTGACCTTCATCTTACCTTCTTGAATCTGTAACATGTGTTACTGAAATTGCAAAAATTGAAAAGAGTTTGGGTTCCTCCTATTGAAATATGGCTGGTAAATTAAAAACTGATGCTCTCGACCTTTGACACATGAAACATTTGTAATCAACTAGATTAAACAACTCTCTCAGGGCACTAATGGGTTAGTGCATTTAAAGTTTAAGGGCTTTGCTTCTTTGTATGTATTTTGGGCAGATTCTTAGTTATTTTAACCTTCTAATCTTATCTGTGGTTGTGTTAAAAACACAAAATCCTAGGGGTGCCTAGGGTGGCTCAGTTGGTTAAGTGTCTGCATTTGGCTCATGTCATGATCTTGGAGTCCTGGGATCCAGCCCCACATCAGGCTCTCTGCTCTGCAGGGAGTCTGCTTGTCCCTCTCCCTCTGCCCCTCCCCCCTGCACATGTGCACCTGCATGAGCACGTGCGTTTTCTCTCGAATAAATAAAATCTTAAAAAAAAAACCCATAAACTCCTTACGTTACTGATTTGACCTGCCAAGGATTAACCAGCAGCTTTTGGGGGGGGAGGGGCAGAGGAAAAGGGGGAGAGAGAGAATCTTAAGCAGGCTCCACCCTCAGCGTGGAGCCCAGCATGGGGCTTGATCTCAGGACCCTGAGATCATGACCTGAGCCAAAGTCAAAAGTTGGAAGCTTAACCCACTGAGCCACCCAGGCCCCCCTAATCATCTTTTTTTTTTTATTCCCAAGGGAGGGAGGTGAATTTTATCCTTCCATGGATTTATATTTTGAGCATAGCGTACTTTAATTATACAGACTTAAGATTTTAATTGGGAATTTTTAGCTTTTTAGCTAATTTATTAGGAGCTTCATAGTTCCAGATAATTGTAGAAAGATGTTTGGCACATCAGTGGTGTTTTGTAGAAAGCCTTGTTCAAACATTTGCATTACTAATGGAGAGAAAAGAATGGTGTGGAAGTGATAGAAATAAAAAATGGGCTTTCATCAGATTCTCAGAAGGCCCCAAAGAAATGAAGATACTGGTGGGCTGGGGGCTGTTGTGTGCAGGGATTCCATACTCTCTTTCCCCCAAAGTCACTCTGAGAGCTGAGACCACAGGCTTCAAGCCACGGAGGGTGCATATTAAAAGGCAGAGTCTTGGCGCTTTTCCCCCCACCGCTGGTTTTCTGAACCAGAGTTCCTGGCATGTCTAGATGTGGAAGGCAGAGGAGTAGCAGATTTACGTTTTTAACTAGTTCTTTTTGTGTGCTTTGTACACTGACATTTGAGAACTACTGGACCAGAGAAAATTGAACATTGCCATTTTTATCTGCTCCAGGCATTGGTCTCTCTGGACCACCTTCCCCCGCCCCCCCCCGGCCCCCGCAGATGCGACGTCTACAAATACTTTACAACCTGTGTTACTGCAGCTGCCAGGAAGCAAGATGGCTGGGCTTGTTATTGAGGTCACATATGAGGCTGTTCTTATTCATCAGTGCCCCCTCAGTTTCTCCCCCCTACCCCCATACACTCCACAGTGATGAAAATATTCCCAGAGCATGGTGCCTTCTTGACACAATTACAGATGTGTCAGGGAAAAGCCGATAGAACAACAGCTCAGTACATGAGTGACTGATGATGGGCCCCTCTGCCGAGTGACATTGAGGCATGTGCCAGTGGAGTAACTTGTTTCCCTTTTTTTTTTTTTAAGATTTTATTTTTTTAATTTATTTTAGAGAGAGAGAAGGAGAGAGAGCATATGTGTGTTGGGGGAGGGGCAGAGGGAGAGAGAGAATCTCAAGCAGACTCTGCACCGAGTGCGGAGCCTGACTCGGGGCTCGATCTCAGGACCCTGAGATCATGACCTGAGCTGAAATCAAGAGCTGGATGCTCAACTGACTGAGCCACCCAGGTGTTCTGGAAAACTTGTTTCTTAAGAGAGGTGAACCCAATGTGTGGATTGCCCAGTGGCTGGGTGAGATTGCAGTGGCATACGCTCTTGAGATTTTTGGTTTGAAAAGCAATGCATAGTTCTCTTGGTTTTTTGGGTACCAGACATGCCTTATTCATTGGTTGACTTATTCATGGGACTTGAATAAAAACCCAGGGTGATCATCACCCAAGCCTTGGCTGGGAGAATTGCAATTTAACGGAATGCATGAATGTTGAGGCTTTGTGGGCAGTTGGCTAATCATTTACTTTTAAACACAGGGGACATTGTTAGGGGTTCATATTTTATGATGTATTACTTAAGTTCATGGTAAAAGCTTTTCACATTAAATTGTAGGACTAGTTTCCTGCAGATTGTTTACTGGTTTTTGATTGTTGTTTTTGTTTTTCTCCTTGTTTCCTGGTCATCCACTTGAAATGAACTCCTTCCCTGTCCCCTCTCCCCCCTCCGCCCCCATCTTTTAAGGTCCATTTCAGGTAGTACCTCATTCGTGATGCTTACCTTAGGGCCCATCCGGGTGGGCTCTTCCTGCCTTTGCATCCTCATTGCATGGTGTGGCACTGGTTGCATAGTGGTTGATACTTTTATTAATGGCCCATCCTCATTTTTTGTTCATTTGTTTGCTTGTTCATTTATCCACCTCTACATCCGCCATGTATCCATCCATCCGTCTGCCCATCCAACCATCCACTCACCCACCCACCACCCTCTCATCTCTGTGTGTAACAGATACTGATAGGGTGCCTGTTTTGTGCTGGCTTTGCATGTAGTACAGCACTGAGCCAATGTTGCGCCCTTATGGAGCTTGCACTGTAGTGAGACATGTACAAAAACAAGCATAATTTAAAGTTGTGATTGTATAAAGAAATCAAAACAGGGTGAGGTGTAGAGAATGCTGGTGGAGTGGGGACTACCTTAGTTATTTGGGCTAGGGAAGGAGGTGGAGCTGAAAGGGAGCCAGGCCCATGAAGCCTGGGGGAAGAATGTGCTTGAAGGAGGAATCAGTGAGTGCAGAGCCCTGGGTTGATCAGTGGAAGAAAGGCCAGTGTGGCTGGAGCTTAGAGGGTATCAGGGAGAGGGTAGGACAATGAGGGCAGAACTGTGACCCAGGCCTAATGATGTGAGGCCTTGTGGCTAGGGTAGAAAGCCGGGTGGTTGTTGGAACTTGAGAGCATTTGTGTATATTTGCAGAGGTGGCTAAGCTGGACTGTAATGCAGGCTGGGGAGGGGGCAGCAGGGATAGCACTTAGGAGCTCTTGCAACAGGTAGATGAGAGACATGGAGAGAGTCTGGAGGCCCTCGGCCACTCTGGTGTTCTGCCTCCCACGGTAAGGCTTTTCTATAAATGATTCATGTTTGAGTTCTTTTATACCAGGGTTTGAGCAGTGGGATGTACTGTAAAGTCTCACCTCCTACAGTTCACTACTAGGAAGACCCCATTCCTGCCTCCAATTCAGGATAGTGAGGGGATTCCATGGCATGAGTTTCTTTGAGTTTCTAGGATGAGATCAGACATTTAGACATCAAGGGGTGTGATGCTCACCCCTGGTTCTGCGAGGTCCTTGGGCACAGTTTGGACATAAAGCCAGAACCTCTGTTTGATGATGTCAAACAACAAAGAAGCAAGTTTCAGGGATTTAGGTCCCCTTCTTCAAGTCAGCATGAAGCCACGTATTTCATTATCAGCCAGCTTTCCTCCCAATGCAAAAAACTTTATAAAAAGAAATCATAAAGAGCCCAAGAAACATTTATGTTGAATTTGATTTATATATGCCATTTTAACTTGTATCTCTAGGGCAGTTTCTAAATCTAAGTGTTCGGAACTTGTCAGAGGAAGAAAAAGATTTATTTTTGGAAAAGTATGTTTCCTGGTGTTCATTGATCTTGGAAATTGTGGGTGGTAATTGTCAGAAGGGCAGTAGCAGCTCCAGAGGCGTAGTGGAAATCCGGGGCTAGAGGAGGCTGTCATGCCTGACCAAAGCCAGTGGACCGCTTGCTGGTATCAGGTCAAGAGTTTCATAATCGTCACTTTCTACCTGCTTTGTTCCACCATCTTAGTTATTTTTGTCAATACAAAACAAAAAAGAACAGCACTTCTATGAAGATTCTTCACATTAAATGTATTCCTTTGACTACTCTCCATAAAATGTGAAGTCAATTTCTTTTTCTATTTTTAAGCATGAAAGTGGAGCCCGGAAGCCTCAATTTCTGTGTAATGGAAAGATCTAAGCTTGTGGCCTTGTTTCCATTCTCCACTCCTCCTGCTCAGGCAGGAACACAATGCCCACAGAATCCCCCCAAGCAGTGGCTCTGTTCAGGAATCACAGTGCGGTTTGACTGCAGGGAGGGCAAAGGCTGTTATTAACTGTTGGTGGTGTCATTGTTGGGTCATGAAACCTTCAGGGGATAAGTACAAGTCCTGTAAAATTTCATTTCAAAATCCAGACTAGATCTGGCCTTACGCTTTGTGGATTCTCCCTCCCCCCACCCCCATCCGGGTTTCATGTTGTCCCTGTGCCCCCTTCATTTTCTCCTGGGAAGGATCTCCCATTATTGTTTTTTAAATTTCATGCAAGCAGTGTATTAACTGGAAAGTACCAGTTTGGAAATGTTATTTTTTTTTATTAGTGAGTTTTTATAGTATTCCTGGGCAGAAAGGTATTTTTATAGAAGCAGTTCTTTTCCTGTCTTTTATTTTTCTCGTGTGCCCATAATATACCGTTTTTATATCAGTTTTTGTTACATATAATATGTAAAATCAGTATCCTTTTAAAAAATTAGAAGTTTAAGATAGCCTAAGGGTGGTTTTGACTATAATCTCTCATTTCTGGAGGTAACACCATTAGTAAGTTCTATGCCTTTTCTTCCAGACTTAATAAGAATTTATTTACACATTTACCACATACCCATAGAAAGTACGTCGTATCTCTGAGAGTGTGTATATCATAGGACTTTTTAAAAATTGTGCTAAAATATAAAGCATACCATTTTAGCCATTTTACCATTTTTGAGTGTACAATTCAGTGCCATTAAGGACATTCATGTTGGTTGTGCAGCCACTACCACCATCCATCCCCAGAACTCTTTCATCTTCCTAAACTGGTACTCTACCTCTTAAACTCTAATTCCCCATTCCCCTCCATGCGTCCCAGCCCCTGGTAACCAGTATTCTGCTCTCTGTCTCTGAATTTGTTTATTCTAAGTCCCTCACACGAATAGAATCATACAGTGTTTGTCCTTCTGTGTCTGGGTTATTTTACTTAATATCTGGGTTATTTTACTTAATGTCTTCAGAGTTCATCCATGTTGTAGCATGTGTCAGAATTTCATTCTTTTTAAGGCTGAATAACATTCCATTTTAGGTATATACCACATTTTGTTTAGCTGTTCATCAGTTGGTGGATGTTTAGGTTGTTTCCACTTTTTGGCTCTGGAGAGTAATGCTGCTGTGAACATGGGTGGACAGATATCTGGTCAATTTCCTGCTTTCAGTTCTTTTGAGTGTATACATAGAAGTGGAATTGCTGGATCATATTCATAATTCTTTGTTTCATTTTTTTGAAGAAGTGCCCTATCATTCTCCTCAGTGGCCCCACCATTTTATATTCCCACTTGCAATGCGCAAGGTTCCAATTTCTTCATATCCTTGCCAGCACTTCTTTTCTGTTTTTTTGATAATAGCCATCTCCGATAGGTGTAAGGTGGGATCTTGTTCTCATTTGCATTTCCCTTTTGCTTTGTGATGTTGAGCATCTGTTCATGTGCTGATTGGCCATTTGTGCAGTCTTCTTTGGGGAAATATCTATTCAAGTGCTTTGTTCATTTTTGAATCATTTCGTTGTTGAGTTGTAGGAGTTCTTTATTCTGGATATTAACCCTTTATCAGATGCATGATTTGCAAATATTTTCTCCCATTCTGTAGATTGCCTTTTCACTCTGTTGATAGTGTCCTTTGTTTTACTTTTTTTTTTGTTTGTTTTTAAGTAGGCTCAATGCCCAGTGTGGAGTCCAATGCAGGGCTTAGACTCACAACCCTGAGATCAAGACCTGAGCTGAGATTAAGAGACAGACACTTAACTGACTGAGGCACCCAGGTGCCCCTAAAAGTTTTATATTTGATGAATTCCATTTTCTCTGTTTTTTCTTTTGTTGCCTGTCCTGTTGGTGTCATATCCAAAACATAAGAAGGTTTCGAAGGCTTTCCCCTGTGTTTTCTTCTAAGAGTTTTATAACTTTAGCTCTTAATGTTTATTTTGACTTAATTTTTGTATATCATGTGAAGTAAATGTTGTAAGGTTTTACTTGTAGATGAGTTGGAAGAATGGATATTTTTCCTAAACCATTTGGGAATCAGTTGCTGACTTGATGTCCTATCACTCCCGAAAACATGAGTGTATATTTCCTGCAGACAAAGACATCTCTTACAGAACCCCAAAATCGGGCGCCTGGGTGGCTCAGTTGGTTAAGCGACTGCCTTCGGCTCAGGTCATGATCCTGGAGTCCCTGGATCGAGTCCTCGCATTGGGCTCCCTGCTTGGCAGGGAGTCTGCTTCTCCCTCTGACCCTCCCCCCTCTCGTGTGCTCTCTCTCTCTCATTCTCTCTCTCTCAAATAAATAAATAAAATCTTTAAAAAAAAAACCCCAAAATCCATTAAAAGCAGAAAATTGCCACTGCTGTTTCAGTACTGTCTAATCCTCAGACTCTGTTCACCTTTGAGCAGTTATCCCAATAACTGGTCCTTTATAGTGGTTCAGAACCATGTGTTGCATTTAATTGTCATATGTCTTTAGTTTCCTTCATTCTGGAGCGGTTGCTCAGTCTTTCCCAACCTTGGCTCTTTGGAAGAGTGCAAGCCAGTTATTTTGAAAAATGTCCCTCAGTTTAGGTTTCTTTAGGACTAGATTCAGCGTGTGTGTGTGTATACATGTATGTATGTATGTGCATGCGTGTTTGCACATGCTCTTGACCTAAATGGTACTGTAGTACATACACTGTTCTGAGACATGCTTCTTCTCCTGCCCAGCAGTATCATTTGTTTTGTTACATTCACGACTAGTTCATTCATTTTAACTGCAAGATAGGATTCTGTCATATGAAAATGCTGTATTTTGTTTAGCTGTTCTTTTGATGGACTTATGGGGTTATTGACAATTTTCTGCTGTTACTAACAAGGATGCAAAAGTCATCCTTGTTTACATTTCTTTTTGTGGATGTAGATTTCCTAGGCAATAGATTTTTATTATTTTTAAAATTTGAAATATTTCAAACATGCCAAAAGCATGGACAATAATACAGCAATACCCAACTTTAGTAAATGTTAATACTGGCTCTGAATCTTTACGCTGGTAAAGTTGTCACCCCATTCAGTGTGGGAGTTTTACTGGGATTTGTGCAAAGTTAGCATCTCACTGAGTGAGAATTATTATTAATGACAAATTGCCTCAAAAGTATGTAGCTTTATTCAGGAGAGAGATATTTTGGGAGAGCCTGTCAGATTTAAGAAGCTGAAAATGTAGGCCTTCCACCCAGATGTGAACTGTGAATAAAATCCCAGGTAGGCTCAGCCAACTTTTCTTTTAGGCTTCTTTCATGTCTGTCTTAATAGAATTTAATGAAATGAAACAGGAGGAGGAATCATGAAAGGTTAAGAATAATAGACCAGAAAGACTTGCTCATTTCTCCTTTTGGATCCCTTCCTTGGCTGGCATTGGGTGAGGTGAGAAGCGCGTCCGGGAATTCATTCCAAGCCTATTTCAGTACCCAGGACAGATTGGCGATAAATCAGTTCTATATGCATGCATGACATTAGACCAGTCAAGGGGAGAAGGAAAGGAATTAGGTCAGAGCCCAGCTTACTTTATGAAGTCACAGGATATGGAATTCTCTAAAGATAAGTAAATACATAAATTCAGGACTCTTGGATCTCTTGCAAGCCTTCGACTGACCAGAGCCTAAGGCACATGGCCAGTGTGTCTTCCTAATAGTCCTGGAAAAATGCAGTCCACTTAAACACCAGCTCCTGTGAGCTTTGGCGATGTGGCCTCAATACCTAGAAACGAAGTCTCCATGTTACTGTCAGTGGGTGTTTCAAGGGTTTTTTTTTTTTAATTTTTTTTTAAAGATGTTATTTATTTGACAGAGAGAGACACAGCGAGAGAGGGAACACAAGCAGGGGGAGTGGGAGAGGGAGAAAAGCAGGCTTCCCGCGGAGCAGGGAGCCCAATGCGGGACTCGATCCCAGGACCCTGGGACCATGACCCTAGTCAAAGGTAGACACCCAACGACTGAGCCACCCAGGCGCCCCTCAAGGGTTTTGTTTTTAATGCTAAATAACATCCTTGGGAAAATTCCTCCTGGCTTGTTGATTAACAGTGGAATACGAAGGAACCACAGAGATATCTTAACATCTACACTGCATTGGGATCTCATCCCTGGCTGAAACAGTGTTTGGTGGGAATGTGGCTTTCACTTTTTATGTTGCGATTCCGGGAGAAAAGGCCTGTGGCCTCCAGCCTGAAAGACAACAGTGACAACAGTAACCACAGGCGGGAGCTGGTTTGGAGCTTTTGTGGATTTCTTGTCCACAGTATTTGAAGTATTATATATGTTAAGGCTGTAAAAGTGAAATATCGGTATTTCAGCATTCAGCGGAGTGGGCATAACTTGTTTCAGTCCTTGGTTTAGGATTGTGGTGTAGATGGTAATACTGAGGGTTTTTTTCTGCCTCCTTTCTAGGGATACAGGTTGGGTGTCTTTGTGTTTCAGGTTAGAGGGTTGGACCAGGTGGATCCTTGGGGACCTTTTTAGCCCCAGAATCTGAGATTACTGTAATGTTGATAGTTGGCCATTTATACAACATCCTTCCTCATCTGCCCTCATCGTCTCTCTCTGTTGACATGTTTTTCCTAAGGCCTTTATTCTCCGCAAGAAACCCACAACCCCAAATGGTTTTGCAGACTCCACTGGAGACTGTTAGGCACCATGCAGGCTTTGGTGAATCGCCATTCTGTGTACTCTGATGGAGATCAGATGCCGCAGAGGAGGGCGCACGTGTTAGTAAAGCAGTAGGCGCAGATAGCATTTCGGGTTCCTCAGCTCTGACCTGAGAGAACCACTTACATTTGGGTTTAACTTCAGCTCAGCAAAACAAAGTAAAGCCCTGACAGTGGGGGAAAGGATTTCCAGCTTTCTCTGCTCCTCTAATCAACCAATCTGAAAGTCTCAAAGGCCACGTATTGCAGAAATAACAAATGCAAATAATATTTGCATTATGGGTATATATATCTTCCAAAGTGTAGTGGTGTTTCCGTTTGCTTTGAGTAGGAGGCTGATTTCTATACCTGATCCATACCTGTATATGTAGAAATTGGGCCAGTTACGTCTTTTTTTTTTTTTCCTTCTCACAAGTATTTGTTGAGTACTCTTCATGTGCCTAATTTCTGGGTTAGTCATGGGTACAAGAAAGAGAAATCAGGCAAGGTTTCTTTCTTTGAGAAGTTTGTCCTTCAATGAGATGGAAATCACACTGGGACAGTTCTGAGAGGACATAATTTTCCTGGTGCTGAGAGAGGGAGTAGAATGCACAGAGCTCTGGGTTGGGGGTGGGGGTCATCGGAACAGGTGTCTGTGAGCAGATACCCCGTATCTGGGTCAAGTCTCAAAGGGCGGAAGAGGGGCAGCTGGGTCTGGAAGGTGGGGCGGGGGCTGGTACATTGCTGGAAGAGCAATAAGGGGAGGGAGGCTTGAACTGGCCCGACAGGTAACAAGCAGCTTGAGTCTCGTGGCAACAAGGCTGCCCATGGGGAGGAGGGTGATGAGCCTGGAGAGACAGGCAGATGGGATGGAAAGATGACGATGGTATTCAGGGTCCCAGTAAGGAGCTTGGGGCTTGGTCGTTTGGCAGTGCGCAGCTACTGTGGATAGTTCAGCAGGATGGGAGGGTCACGTTTGCTCTCTGGCTGTGACCCTCTTAGATTGGACTGGGCAAGACAGGAAAGGTGGGGACCTGAGAGGTGAGCACTGCGTTGGGCCAGGCTAGACAGGATCCGAGTGCAATTCAGAAGGGCGGGGGGATAATGAGCCAGAAAGGAGGGGACTGCTTGATCATGGAGGATGTGTGGTTTCGGTTTCTGGTGGAATTGACTAAGGGATGGTGGCATCATCAACTCGGAGGGGGCCCACATCAGGAGAATTGTTTTTAAAAGGTCTCCTGTATTCCTTAAATGGCTGTGGCCTCCTGTCCTCGCCATCCTTCTTCATAACAAAGCCTGCTCTCCCTCTCTGTACTCCTGCCCCCCTTACCCTGATCACCTTACTTCAGATTGCAGCCTGTTCCTGCCCCCCCTTCCCCTTCCCCTTCTTGCTGTGTACTCAGTGCCCCCTACCCTCTCCACCTCCTATTTCTTTGCGAGGTTTGTCACCTTCTAAAGTGTTATAACTGGGTCTTTTGGTTATTTATTTTGAAAAGCTTATTGTCTGTTTTCCCTGCTAGAATACAAGTTCCCCAGGGGCAGGGGTCTTAGACCAGGTAAAGGAAGGCAATAGGGAGTTGAAAATTGAATATGCGCTGTTCACTGTGTAAGAATATACTATGTTATTGGGGCGCCTGGGTGGCTCAGTCGTTGGACGTCTGCCTTCGGCTCAGGTCATGATCCCGGGGTCCTGGGATCGAGCCCCGCATCGGGCTCCCTGCTCAGCGGGGAGCCTGCTTCTCCCTCTCCCACTCGCCTGCTTGTGTTCCCTCTCTCGCTGTGTCTCTCCCTGTCAAATGAATGAATAAAATCTTTAAAAAAAATATACTATGTTATTAAGTAGGCATTATAAATTAATAGATGGAAGGATTTCTCAGTAAGCAGTAATTGGGCAACTAGTTGGCAATAATGGAAAATTAATCATTTTGGATCCTTACTTTACACTATACCTTAAAATAAACTCCGGTGGAATTAAAGAGATAAATGTAATTTAAAAAAATCTCACAGAACATTCTGGCCTTCCTAGATATCCGAATGTATTACGACACGACAGTAATGAAAACAGATGGTGCTGGCAGAGCAAGAGAGACACTATTAGCAAACTAGATGAGAGACCTGAAAGAATTATTTAGAAGTTTGGTATATAGTAAAGGCAGCGTTTCAGATCATTGGGCAAGAGGTGGATTTTCAACAAAGGTGTTACAGCTGGCTAGTGAGTTTTAAAAAAATTGAATGCAATAGAGGTATATGGACTTGTGTGGGAAAACATAGTGGCTCTATTATTGTATGAAATAGGCATTTCTCCAAAGAATACTTGTAGTGTGATTCCGGTTATAGAAAAGCAAAGACTGTTGGTACATAATCCATTTATCTGCCGCCCACGTTCATGGATCCTTTGTCTCCAGTTGTCTTAAACTCTCAGTACTGGGCCCCTTGAGAATGGCCTCACTGTGTCTTTTGGCCCTCTGTGCAGGCTAAGCTGACTACACTCCTGGCCTGTGTTGGAACTCATGGGTCCTGGTATAAGGGTGAGCCCTGGGCAGCCTGCCCCACCCTGAGACAATTCAGTGTTATTTTTCTGGAAAGTGGTCTGAATATCAAGACTTTACAAAGGTCCCCAGGGGATTCCAACATGCAGTTAATGCTAAGAACCACTGTTCTAATTGGATCTGGTAAGAATTCCTTCTTTTGGGGTGTAACACAAGATGTAGGCCAGGAATGCTGCTCCAAAGGATTAGGGCGTAGGGATCACTAGATTCTTCTAGTTATGTAGGGATGGGGGTGTAACTGCTGTATTTTTAACCAGCCCACGTGTTAAAGCGTGCAGATTGTCTTTCCAGAGGATGGGAGGTGGGGCCTTTAGCTACTGGGTCCTGTCCCACTGGCTGTCCGAACAGGTGAGCAGGATCTCATGGCTCCCAAGAAGGCGCTGAGGCACAAAGACCCTCAGTGCTTGCTTGAGGAGTCCTGCTGTCAGCTGAGCTGGAGCGCGCATGGAAGTGTCTGCATCAACCAGGGCTGACATCAGAGGTGGGTCGAGGGGACAGCACTCCAAAGGGCCTGCATTTAAGTTTTTGTATATCCTCATGCACCCCATCTTTAAAGTTAAGTGCACTTCTAGGCACTTTGTGGGATTGTCAATAAATATTACCAGGAACATAATAGTTGTTAGAGTAAAGTATTCTCTAAAGCAGTGAGAGAAAAGTCCCATTTCTGTTTTATATGTTTAGTCTGGTAGAGTAGCTCCTGGGAAGATTAGAAGTCAGTGGGGTCCTTGGCAACGCTTTCCTTTCTGGCTCCTGCTTGGTTTCTTTTTGCGAACTGGCAGGCTGAGCCTGGATGGGCCCATCCAGATTTTGGACCAAGTCAGGTGTAGCCTGGAGGCCTCAGGAGGTGGTGAGGGGTGAGGGGCAGGGGCAAACACCCTTCCAGGGATGTGTGAAGCGACCCTTCTGCTTCCAGTTTTGTGAAGTGTGTCCCTGGACAGGGTGTCAGGGACGCCCATGACAAGGGCCTTGCCAGGTTCAGTATTTCCAGCCCCCTTGGGCACTTGGGTCTCACTTCTGAAAAGAGCACTCCCACCATCGGTGCGGCGTGCCTCAGATGTGAGGGATAAGATGGTGCTGGGGATCGGGGTGGGGGTGGGGGAGGTGCTTGGGAGCAGGCTGGCTGATTTGCCTTAGAAATCTAATTTTTTAAAGAAGTTTTATTTATTTAAGTCATCTCTACACCCAACATGGGGCTTGAACTCATGACTGCGAGATCGAGAGTCCCGTGCTCTTCCAATTGAGCCAGCCAGGTGCCCCAGAAATCTAATTTTTGCCAGTGTGGCTGAAACTTCCTGAAGCAAAAAGGGCTCATTCAGCTGTGGATGTGGCTTGTAATGAGTGTGTTGTGGCCCAATACTGTGTTACCAGATATTAATTAAGAACAATGGCTAGATTCCATAAATTATCTTTGTTTGAATTTAAATATTGATCTAAAGTGTACAAATATATGAAAGTAGTAGCTCAGTTTCATTTTTGAGTATGAAATAAAAATATTCAAAAAATTAAAGAAGCTTGTAAAATTGATTAATTTTACTTCTCAGTGGCTTATTATTAATGTGAGAGGCAAATCAGACAAGATAGCCTGCTTGTTTGAAAATTAGATGCTAGTTCATAAACTTCTAATCTGCCTTCTAACTTTGGGTAGTAGCTCTGGTGTTCTTTTTTATTTTATTTTATTTTATTTCATTTTTTAGAAAGATTTATTTTAGAGAGAGAGAGCGAGAGCAAGAGAAAGAGAGAGAGAGCATGTGAGCATGGGGTGAAGGGGCAGAGGGAGAGGGAGAGAAGTCTTTTTTTTTTTTTTAAGACTCTACTTACCCATTCATGAGAGACAGAGGGGGAGAGAGAGAGAGAGAGAAAGAGAGAAGCAGAGGGAGAAGCAGGCTCCCAAGGAGCAGGGAGCCCGATGCGGGACTCGATCCCAGGACCCCGGGATCATGATCTGAGCCAAAGGCAGACGCCTAACCATCTGAGCCACCCAGGCGCCTGGGAGAGAAGTCTTAAACAGACTCCACACTGAGCACGGAGCCTGACATGGGGCTCCATCTCATGACCCTGAGATCACGACCAGAGCTGAAACCAGGAAAGCTTAACCACTTACCACCCAAGCACTCCTATTATTGTTTAAAAAATTTGGGGGTGCCGGGGTGGCTCAGTCGTTGGACGTCTGCCTTTGGCTCAGGTCATGATCCCAGGGTCCTGAGATCGAGCCCCGCATCGGGCTCCCTGCTCAGCGGGAAGCCTGCTTCTCCCTCTCCCACTCTTCCTGCTTGTATTCCCTCTCTCGCTGTGTCTCTCTCTGTCAAATAAATAAATAAAATCTTAAAAAAATTTTTTTTAAAGTAATCTCTACACCTAACGTGGGGCTTGAACTCAAAACCCCGAGATCAAGAGTCACGCCCTCTGGAGCGCTGGGTGTTATACGCAAACAATGAATCATGGAACACTCCATCAAAAACTAATGATGTAATGTATGGTGATTAACATAACATAATAAAAAAAAGAGAGGAAAAAAAAAGAGTCACGCCCTATATTGACTGAGCCAGCCAGGTGACCCTGGTAGCTCTGGTGTTCTTTCCAAAAGTTTTTCTTTTTTCTTTTTTTCTTTTTCTTTTCTTTTCTTTTTTTAAAGATTTTTTATTTATGTATTTTTGAGAGAGAGAGAATGAGAGAGAGAGAAAGCACATGGTTGGGGGGGAAGTGTCAGAGGGAGAAGCAGACTCCCTGCCAAGCAGGGAGCCCGATGCGGGACTCGATCCAGGGACTCCAGGATCATGACCTGAGCCAAAGGCAGTCGCTTATCAACTGAGCCATCCAGGCGCCCTCTTTTCTTTTTTAAATGAAATATTGTGAAACGTTTTCTTTTTTGAAATATATAACTCTAAAAGTAAACTTTGCTTTCCAAAAATGAAATTGTTATATATGAAGGAGGATTGTAATAAATAGCAGACTATCATTATTAATAAAAACAGATTTGAGAACTGACAGTTTCTAAGTTCCACATCTACTCATGTGGCCCTCACAAGCACCAAGGGAGGGGAGCAGCTCAGTCCTCACCTTAAGTGACTGATTCAAGATCAAGAGACATGGCCGTTAGATGGGAGAGCTGGGTTCCAACAGAAGACAGTTTTTCAGACCGCATTGCTTCCGATTTCTGACTGAATTTCCTTAACTACCGTCTTTCTGATTTATTATGTGGTCTCTTTAAACAAATAAAGCCTCAGGATTTCTCAGACCAGTAGGTGCCGCTTGGTCCTCCAGGAGTCAGCTGTTCTAGAAATGTGTCCACGTCCTTGCCATTTGACCTTGGAAGTGCACCTTCAGTTCACTGTGTAGTTGTCCCAAGGTTTACAGGTCTGTGTGTTCCTTTTCTCCCCAAAGGTTGGATGGTATTGACCAGAGTCCCTCAGCCCCTGCTTGCAAAACTGTTCTTCAGAACTTCCTCATTCTGTGGTATCTCTCCAGGCCAAAGCTCTGAGAGTCCCTGGCTTGTCTCTAGAACCGGCGTGTCTCACACTCTGAGGCATTGTCTGAGTTTGACAGGATGGAAAAAAATTTTGTTGAGTAAAAGGTTAGCTTAATAAGGGAAGCTTCAGTTTTATTAGTATGCAAATCAAAGTATCTTAGACTGTTAAAAGGACCTCCGTTTTTGCACGTTACTCAGTTTTAACAGTGTTCTTTGGTTAAGATTGTATTATTATTATCATCATTATTTTTATTTTAAAAAATAATCATGGCTGGGAAAATGAATACATGTGTATGGATCATGAGTCTATATTTTATTTTAATCTGTAATTTAAATTATAAAATAATTTCAAAGAGTGTTTGGTTATTAGGATGTTTAGCTATGTTATGATAATCACATTTAAATTTAATTTTGGTAATACCAAGACAAGAACCCTGAATTTTAGGATTTACAATGCAGTGTAGGAAATGAGGGTCCATTGGGGGGATACTTCCTATTCAGTATCTTTGTTTTCCACACAAGCTCAGGAACTGTCTTAAGTTAATCTAGATACAAATAGCTTCGATTACCACTGAATCTATGTGAGTGATTATAGTAGACTAATGAGTTAATCAGCTAACAGCCCATTCTAACCACTGATGTACTAGACTAATTGCTTTATTTGCCTGGGTTAGTTTTTTCTGCCCCTTTAGTGAGCATCATAATTTCTGTTTATTACAAGGGTTAGTCAGTTTTAATTATGGTGATTTTTCTGAAATACACATTTTTAAAACTTTGTATTATAGTAAACTTCAAACTCACATAGAGAGGATAGTGTAACAAATTGCCATGTCCACATCATCCAGTATCAGTGACTATCATCCATCACAGAATGGTGTGTTCCCGCGTGCATGGCAAGGCTGTGGGCCCTGCTAGTTGAGCTCCGCTGGAGGGAAGTGTGGACAGAGCCCAGCACACATCAGGGGGACTGTTGTGGGGGCCATAGAGAATTTTTCACTGAATGACTGTCTTCTTTCCCTGTTTGCTGTGTTCTTCCCTATTTGATTTAGTTTGTTTTCATTTTTTTTCTAATACAGACAGGCAGTGTGGCGGTAAACCTGCTTGTGTGTACATCTTGCCTGTGTGAGTATTTCTATAGGATAATGGAAGGAACATCTAGATACAGAGGAGGCTTAGCTATTTCATTTTCCCCTCTGAAGATATTATAACTTGATCAATTTTAGCAATTGTGCTTTTTTTCTTAGAAGTCCTGGGTTATTTTCTGAATGGAAATATCTTTATTGGGATTATCTTAAATGCTAGCTGCTGCAGCACACAAACTCAGAATCTCTATGGCTTAACACAAAGTTAATCTCACCAAAGTATGATGTGGGTTGGAGCGGATCTAATCCTTTTGCTGACTCGGGGGTGCAGGCTCCCTCCAGCTTATAACACTGGCCTCCCGGGCAGGGGAAGAGAGGGATAGAGTTACCTTATCAACTCTTATGCATCATCTCTGCTCATATTCTCATCTGAATCACTCACTTCATGGGAGGCTGAGAACATAAGGTGTAATGCATTCCCAAACACTTGAAGTCTGCCCACCAGGGAATAGGAGGTTTGAAATCAAGCTAGACTCCTCTAATCACCATGTTGGAACAGCCTTTCCAAGTACATTCTGGAAAACTGGCACCAGAGCCTTTCAAGGAATGGATTTGGTGTCATTTACATTTTAGTGGCCGTACTCTTTTTTTGTTGTTGCTTTAAATGTATTTTATTTTTAAACTTTTTTATTTTGAAATAGTTTGTAACATCCATGGGTGATGCATTCCAAAAACCCCAGCAGATGCCTGAAACCTATATATACTATGTTTTATAGTATTGAACCCTGTATATACTATGTTTTGTCCTGTACATACATATCTATGAAAGTTTAATTTAGAAGCTAGGCACAGTAAGAAATTAACAGCCATAACTAATGATAGAACTTTTATAACAATGTACTGTAATAAAAGTTATGTGAATGTGGTCTCTCAAAATACCTTATCATACTATACTCACCCTTCTTGCAAAGATGGGAGATGATAAAATGCCTACGTGATGAAATGAAACCAAGCTGAACGACGCAGGCATTGTGATGTAGCGTTAGGCTACTACTGACCTTCTGATGATAGGTCAGAAGGAGGATCATTTGCTTCCTGACCACATTTGACCATGGGTAACTGAAACCATGGAAAACAAAACCTCGGATGAGGGGGGACTACTGTATAAAAAGTTGTGAAAATAGCACATAGGGTACTTGTATGCCTTTACCCAGCTTCCCCTAATATTAACATCTTTCATAACCATAGTACAATGGTCGAAACCAGGAGATTAACATGGATATGATACTAATCTGCAGATCTTATTTGAATTTCGTCAAAGGGAGTGGTCTTATAACTAATGCCGGAGTTGTTCTCAGGTTCCTGTTGGCACATCCCCATCGCCCATAGGTGGGCTCTCTTTGCCCACAGGTATCTCTTACTTTACAAACAAGCACGATGAACTGAGAATCCCCCAAGTACCCCAGGCTAGGCCCCACACTGCTGAGTGTAACCCAGCACTGGGCCTTTTGTAGTTCATGCACTATGCCAGAACAAACCAGGGGAAGGAAAGACTTTCTTATTTATCAGACAGTAGACAAAGAACCTCCAGTAGTCTTGGGGACTCTTAAGATAAATAAGACCTAAAACTGCTTTAATCCTCACTTTTCCATAATCTCCTCTGTGGCCACAGATAGCACCTCTAATCTTAATTAATAGGGTTATCCTAATATGGGCTTAGACACAGAAGGTGAGATTGAGGGAGTCTGGATCAATCAACAGAAAATCATTTTCACTGCTGCCTTAATTCAAGCCTACTGATTGCCTGGAATCTTGTAAAGAGATATGGGTGTATTAGTCCTCTATTGCTGTGGAACAAATTACCCAAAATGTAGTGGCTTAAACTGTCAATACATATGTATTATCTCTTACACTTTTGTGAGTCAGGAATTCAGGAATAGCTTAGCTGGGTGGTTCTGGCTCAGGGTCTCTTGTGGGGTTGTAGTTATCGGCTGGCCCTGCAGTCATCTGAAGGCTTGGCTGGGGCTGGAGGATGGTGTGGGGCTTTCAGGACGGTCCATGGGACTGGCAATTTGGGCTTGGCTACTGGCAGGAGGCCTCCGTTCCTCTCCACATGGGCCTCCTCTAGGCCTATTTGACATGACTTGTAACATGGCAGCTGGCTTCCTCTAGGGTGAGCAGTTCAAGAGGGAGCAAGGTGGATTACCAGTCACACACCATCATTTCCACAATATCCTGTTGGTTACACAGGTCAGCACTATTCACTGTGGGAAGGGAGTACATAAAGCCTGAAAACCAGGAAGTGAGGATCCTTGGGGGCCATGTTGTAGGCTGGCTTCCACAGTGGGAGATAAAGTGACAAGGCTCTGTGACACTCATTTTGTCATTTATTGAAAAAATAGTATTAATTACAATTACATAATACTGGAGATTTGGTTCTCATGGCTATTGTGGTGTTTTGGATTTTAATGAAAAACAAATCAAAACCAAGAACCATCAAAAGAAAGTGGGCCTCATCAATGTCAAAGTTTGGTGGGCAGAAGTAGAGATTTTGAGTCAGAAGGCTTGAATTCCAGTATTGATCTCTGTTGCCTACAAGGTTGTCTTGGGGAACAAAGAGGATGATGAACCCTGCCCTGTGGAACTCATGGGCTGTTTCGAGTGTGAGGGGATGCATGAATTATGCAGTGTGTTATGGGAATATTAGTTATGATAATGTGGGAGATTTTAAAGATGCAGTGAGATTTGTTCAATACTTAAACCTGGAAACAACGGAGTATATTTTTCAGATGAAATGTTTTAAGATTGAGCTTATTGATTTTATTTTATTTTTTTTTTGTGCTTAGATAAAAATACCAGTGACTGCGAGTACCTTTATTATGAGGAGCTGTAAGGTCAAAGCCATGGGCTGGGTCGTGGGGGAACCTTCATAGTTCTGTAAGGAAGTTTAAATCCAGGGGACTGGTCCATTTGGAGTTTTCTTCAGAGCCTTTCCATCTAGGATTGGGCGTTTGCCCTGTTTGCCATTGCCATTTGGCCTGTCCTGAATGTTTGCCTCTGACTTCTTTTCATAGATTAGTGTTTCAAATCTAGGGATTTTCTTCTGGCTCTTTCATCATGGGGAGGCAAGAATTCACTCAGGCTGGTGGTTTATGAGGTCTGTGACTGAATGTATGGGCTATAATCCCTAAGATATGAGGGACAGATCTTGGAGAAATGGCTAGAAAGTGAACTTAAGGTCAGGCAAAGATTCCTGAAAATCCATGTTATAGGTGGGAAAAGATTGAATTGTCATAAATATTTGGTGCCCAGTGTTTTGCTATAAGGTTTGCTTATTAGTGTTAGCCTATCCACACAAATTTATTATTTATTCAGCCCCTTTCCATGGATATCTGGGGGAAGAGCATTCCAGGGTGAGAGCCTAAAGGCCTGGGATGTGTGTGTATTAAAGATTTAACTGTAGGTCTAAATATCAAACTGTCACCAGTCTGTCTTCTACTTATACTTAATTTCTAATAATTAAATGCTTGTAATGCTTTATGTCTTTGCAGTAGGTATTAATACATGCAAGTGTTGATGAAATTTAACTTTCTTTTCTGAAATGAAGGAATTGTGCCATCTAGTTTCATTTCTCAATGGCCACTAATGATTTGTAGTTTGGGCTCAACCCCAGATAAACACACAGATAACCAAATTATCTGGGTAGTAGGAGTGTTAGAAGAGGAGGGTGACTTTGTTTGTTTTTCTTTTTTTCTGCCCGCTTTATTGAGATGTAATTGATATATAACCTTGTGTAACCTTAAGGTGCACAGTGAGGTGATTTAATACACGTATATATTGTGAAATGATTATCACATTGAGGTTAACACCTCCATCACCTCATAGAATTACAAGTTTTCTTTTGTGGCAGGAACATTTAAGATTATTCTCTTAGCAACTTTCAAGTCTATAAAACAGGATTTTTTTGTTTTGTTTTGTTTTATTGTTTTTTAGCACAGTGATGGGTATTAAGGAGGGCACATATTGCATGGAGCGCTGGGTGTTATACGCAAACAATGAATCATGGATCACCACATCAAAAACTAATGGTGTACATAGTATTAGAAGTCCTAGCCACAGCAATCAGACAACAAAAAGAAATCAAAGGCATCCAAATCAGCAAAGAGGAAGTCAAACTCTCACTCTTTGCAGATGGTATGATACTGTATGTGGAAAACCCAAAAGACTCCACCCCAGAACTGCTAGAACTCATACAGGAATTCAATAAAGTGGCAGGATATAAAATCAATGCACAGAAATCAGTGGCATTCCTATACACCAACAACAAGACAGAAGAGAGACAAATCAAGGAGTCAATCCCATTTACAATTGCACCCAAAACCATAAGATACCTAGGAATAAATTTAACCAAAGAGGCAAAGGATCTGTACTCAGAAAACTAGAAAATACTCATGAAAGAAATTGAAGAAGACACAAAGAAATGGAAAAATGTTCCATGCTGAACAAACATTGTGAAGATGTCAATGCTACCTAGAGCAATCTACACATTCAGTGCAGTCCCCATCAAAATACCATCCACTTTTTTCAAAGAAATGGAACAAATAATCCTAAAATTTGTATGGAACCAGAAGAGACCCCGAATAGCCAGAGGAATCTTAAAAAGAAAAGCAAAGCTGGCGGCATCACAATTCCGGACTTCCAGCTCTATTACAAAGCTGTCATCATCAAGACAGTATGGTACAGGCACAAAAACAGACACATAGATCAATGGAACAGAATCGAGAGCCCAGAAATGGACCCTCAACTCTATGGGCAACTCATCTTTGACAAAGCAGGAAAGAATGTCCAATGGAGAAAAGACAGTCTCTTCAACAAATGGTGTTGGGAAAATTGGACAGCCACATGCAGAAGAATGAAACTGGACCATTTCCTTACACCACACACAAAAATAGACTCCAAATGGTTGAAAGACCTAAATGTGAGACAGGAGTCCATCAATATCCTAAAGGAGAACACAGGTAGCAACCTCTTCGACCTCAGCTGCAGCAACTTCTTCCTAGAAACATCGCCAAGGGCAAGGGAAGCAAGGGCAAAAATGAACTATTGGGATTTCATCAAGATAAAAAGCTTTTGCACAGCAAAAGAAACAGTCCACAAAACCAAAAGACAACCAACAGAATGGGAGAAAAAATATTTGCAAATGACATATCAGATAAAGGGCTAGTATCCAAAATCTATAAAGAACTTATCAAACTCAACACCCAAAGAACAAATAATCCAATCAAGAAATGGGCAGAAGACATGAACAGACATTTTTCCAAAGAAGACATCCAAATGGCCAACAGACACATGAAAAAGTGCTCAACATCGCTCGGCATCAGGGAAATCCAAATCAAAACCTCAATGAGATACCACCTCACACCAGTCAGAATGGCTAAAATTAACAAGTCAGGAAACGACAGATGTTGGCGGGGATGCGGAGAAAGGGGAACCCTCCTACACTGTTGGTGGGAATGCAAGCTGGTGCAACCCCTCTGGAGTACAGTATGGAGGTTCCTCAAACAATTGAAAATAGAGCTACCATACGATCCAGCAATTGCACTACTAGGTACTTACCCCAAAGATACAAATGTAGGGATCCGAAGGGGTATGTGCACCCCGATGTTTATAGCAGCAATGTCCGCAATAGCCAAACTGTGGAAAGAGCCAAGATGTCCATCGACAGATGAATGGATAAAGAAGAGGTGGTATATATACACAATGGAATATTATGCAGCCATCAAAAGGAATGAGATCTTGCCATTTGCAACGACGTGGACGGAACTGGAGGGTGTTATGCTGAGTGAAATAAGTCACTCAGAGAAAGACATGTATCATATGACCTCACTGATATGAGGAATTCTTAATCTCAGGAAACTGAGTGTTGCTGGAGTGGTGGGGGGTGGGAGGGATGGGGTGGCTGGGTGATAGACATTGGGGAGGGTACGTGCTATGGTGAGTGCTGTGAATTGTGCAAGACTGTTGAATCACAGATCTGTACTTCTGAAACAAATAATGCAATATATGTTAAGAAAAAAAAAGAACAAGATAGCAGGAGGGGTAGAATGAAGGGGAGTAAGTCGGAGGGGGAGACGAACCATGAGAGACAATGGACTCTGAAAAACAAACTGAGGGTTCTAGAGGGAAGGGGGGTGGGGGGATGGGTTAGCCTGGTGATGGGTATTAAAAAGGGCACATTCTGCGTGGAGCACTGGGTGTTATGCACAAACAGTGAATCATGGAAGGCTACATCAAAAACTAATGATGTAATGTATGGTGATTAACATAACAATAAAAAATTAAAAAAAACTAATGATGTAATGTATGGTGACTAACATAACATAATAAAATAAAATTAAAAATAAAACAGTATTGTTAATATAGTCATCATGCTGTACATTACATCCTCAGAACTTACTTACCTTATAATGGAGATTTTATACTCTTTGACCAACATCTCCCCATTTCTTCCACTCCCCAGCCCCTGGCAACCACCATTCTACCTTCTTTATATGAGTTTGATTTTTTTAGATTCCGCATATAAGTACGATCATGCAGTATTTATCTTTCTCTAACTTATTTCACTTAGCATTAATGCCCTCAGGGTCCATCCATGTTGTTGCAAATGGCAGGATCTCTTTCCTTTTTATGACTGAATAATATTCCATTATATAGATAGATAGGTAGGTAGTTATCTGTCGATGGACACTTGGGTTATTTCTGTGTTTTGGCTACTATAAATAATGCTGTAATGGACATAGGGGTGCAGATATTTCTCTGAGATAGTGATTTCATTTCTTTTGGATATATATGCAGAAGTAGAATTATGGGATCATGTGGTAGTTATATTTTTAACTTTTTGAAAAACCTACATACTGTTTTTTATCATGGCTGTACCAATTTCCAATGCTACCACCAAGGGTTCCCTTTTCTCCAGATCCTCACCAGCATTTGTTATCTCTTACCTCTTTGATGATAGCCATTCTGACAGATGTGAGGTCATATCTTACTGCAGTTTTCATTTGCATTTCCCTGATGATTAGTCATGTCGCACATCTTGTCATATACCTCTTGGCCATTTGTATGTCTTCTTTGGAAAAATGTCTGTTCAAGGTCTTCTGCCCATTTAAAAAAATGGGATTATTGGAGGTTTCTTGCTGTTGAGTTGTATGAGTTTCTTATGTGTTTTGGATATTAACCCTTTATCTTATATATGGCTTGCAAATATTTTCTCCCATTCCTTTGATTGTCTTTTCATTTTGTTGATATTTTTGTTTTTCTTATCCCACTGGTTAAACATGATTGACTTAAAATACTTATGCTTCTGTTTCTCTGAACACAGCCCATGTTAGCATCAAAGGAAGAATTTTTGGTAGAACCAGCTGCTAACCCGCTTATTTAAGGCTGGGACACTGGTTAGCAGTTGAAGATGTGACTGTGTGGTGCAACATGAGCCTGCATTTTGAGAAGTAGCACTCTGAGACATGGGATCTGGTTCAACACTGGCTTGCTCTGTGGCTTTGGACAGGTTACTCACCTTTCTGTGTAGCAAGTAGGTAAAGTGTCTGGACTGGCATCTCTGGCACATTTTAGGCACTAAACATAGAACTTTATAATTCTGTTTAAGACGTCTGGGATGTCTGGATGAATACTTTCTTTAAAAAAAGAAAATTGATGGGGCACCTATGCGGCTCAGTGGGTTAAGTGTCTGCCTTTGGCTCAGGTCATGATCTCATGGTCCTGGGATTGAGCCCTGCTTCAGGCTTCCTGCTCAGTGGGGAATCGGCTTCTTCCTCTCCCTCTGCCCGCCCCCACTTGTGTATGCGCGTGCTCTCTCTCTCTCAAATAAATAAATAAAATCTTAAAAGAAAAAAAGAAAATTGGGGCATCTGGGTGGCTCAGTTGGTTAAGTGTCCGACTCTTGATTGCGGCTCAGGTCATGATCTCAGGGTCATGAGATTGAGCCCGGCATTGGGCTCCACAGTGCACTTGGAGCCTGCTTAAGATTCTCTGCCCCTCTCCCTCTGCTCCTCTCCTCCCCAGCTCTCTCTCTCTCTCTCTAAAAAAAAAAAAAAACAAAAAAACTCTAGGTACAGATAACTCAAATGTGCATGGCAGCTTTCTTAAGAAGAATTTAAAATTTCAAGGCACGTGTTGTGATGAGCACTGGGTGTTACACACAACTAATGAATCATTGAACATTGCATCAAAAACTAATGATGTACTATATGTTGGCTAACTGAACATAAAAAAAACAAAAACAGTCAAAAAACAGCAACAAAATAAGGTCTTTTTGTGTATCCCACAAAAAAAAGTGGAACAGACATCTTTCTGGGATATAGTCAGATGTGTCAGATCCTGAGTCAGGTGCTGAATAACTTGACCGAAAGCAGCACCTGGTGTTGGTTTGCACTTTTGGCCCTGTTGCCCCCACTGTGACTGCTTGGGCTGACATGGTCTGGGGGAAAGGTGGGGGTGCTCTAAGATTTACCTGGCTTTATAGAATCTTTCCTCCCTCCTTCAGGAGCAACTACGTATACATGTGCTTTTGCCATTTTATTCATGACGTTTAATTTCTCTGTTCTTGTCATATCAACTAAGCCTGAAATTGAGATCACTTAAACATCATTCTTTTAAGGTCATTCCTAGGTTTCTTTAATTTTCTTATGTTCCACAGGGTTTCTTATGACTAAAACAGTACTTTTAAATACTTATGTAGCATAAAATATTTTTTATTTATTTATTTTTTATTTTAAAGGATTTATGTATTTATTTGAAAGAGGCAGGCAGAGAGAGAATGAGTATGTGTGAGTGGGGGGAGGGGCAGAGAGAGAGGGAGAGGGAGAATCTCAAGCAGACTCCCTGCTGAGCACAGAGCCCGATGTAGGGCTCGATCTCATGACCCTGAGATCATAACCTGAGCAGAAACCAAGAGTTGGACACTCAACCAACTGAGCCACCCAGATAGCCCTAGCATAAAAGACTTTTTAAAATCGATGCTCTTTTAACAACTTCAAGAAAAGTGCCAAGCATTAAAAAATTAGATAAATTCAGGAGACATAAAAAGAGAAGTAAATTTGATTAGATAAAAATTAACCCTTCTTCTACCATAAGGAAAGTTAGAAGATAAAAGTTAGACAAGGAGAGTCTTTGGCTTTCAACTTGGAAGAGCCCAAGGTGCGCCTTTCTTTGGTAGTCCCAAATCCTGGTTCATCTGACATCAGCTGCCTAAGTTCAGCCCCAGTGTGATCAAAGTCATGTACCTGAGGTGCACTGGTTGGGGAGTTGGTGCCACATCTGCCCTGGACCCCAAGATTGGCCCCCTGGATCTGTCTCCAAAAATGGTAGGTGATGACATCACCAAGGCAGCCAGTGATTGGAAGGGTCTGAGGATTACAGTGAAACTGACCATTCAGAACAGACAGGCCCTGACTGAAGTGGTACCTTCTGCCTCTGCCCTGATTATCAAGGCCCTTAAGGAACCGCTGACAGACAGAAGCAGAAAAACATTAAGCACGGTGGAAATATCACTTTTGATGAGATTGTCAACATTGCCCAGCAGATATGGCACCAATCTGTAGCTAGAGAGTTCTCTGGAACATTAAAGAGATCTTGGGGACTGCCCAGTCTGTGGGCTGCAGTGTGGATGGCCGGCTGCCACCCTCATGACATCATAGGCGACATCAACAGTGGTGCAGTGGAATGCCCGGCTAGTTAAGAACTACAAAGGAAGAGGAAAATGTTTCAATAAAGGATCATTTGATAACCAAAAAAAAAAAAAAAAACCAGAAAAAAGTTAGACTAGGAGAAAATATTTTCAACTTTTTTTTTGTCTCACAACATCAACTTTATTTGTACAAATAAAGATATCATGGGAGTAATTTCTAAAGCCATGTCTCCTGTTTTCAGCATTTTTAAAAAAATATATTTATCTTAGCGAGAGCACACACAAGCAGGGGGAGGGGCAGAGGGAGAGGGAGGGAAGCAGACTTCCTGCTGAGTGTAGAGACCAATGTGGGGGTTGATCCTACAACCCCAACATCATGACCTGAGTTGAAATAAAAAATTGGACGCTTAACCCCCTATTTTCAACATTTTTTAATTGAATTTTTAATTGAGGTAATTATAGGTTTGCATACAACTGGAAGAAATAATACAGTGAGATATCGCGTACCCTTTACCCAGTTTCCCTTATGGCAGTATCTTGTAAAAGTATAGTATAATATCACAACCCCACATTGATTCAGTCCACTCATCTTTAGGGAGAGTGATTTCTTTTTTTGCGTATTGATCTAGCACCATTTGTTGAAAAGGCTGTCTTTTCCTCCATTTTTATCCTTTTGTCAAAACCAGCTGGACTGGGCGCCTGGGTGGCTCAGATGGTTAAGCGTCTGCCTTCGGCTCAGGTCATGATCCCAGGGTCCTGGGATCGAGTCCCGCATCGGGCTCCCTGTTCCTTGGGAGCCTGCTTCTCCCTCTGCTTCTCTCTCCCTCTCTCTCTCTCCCTCTGTCTCTCATGAATAAATAAATAAAAAATCTTAAAAAAAAAAAAACTATTTAAAAAAAAAAAAAACCAGCTGGACTTGCTTGTGTAGATCCATTGTTGGGTTCTCTTACTTTGTTCCAGTGACCTATGTGCCTGTCTCTCCACCACTACCACACTGTCTTGACTACTGTAGCTATATAGTAAGCCTTAGTATTGGGCATAGTGATTCCTTCCATTTTATTCTCCTTTCCAGACTTGTTTTAGTTATTCTGTGGCCTGTGCTTTCTCCAATAAATTTTAGAATAAGCTTCTCTACAAAAAACTAGGCGGGGATTTTGATAGGAATTGCATTAAACCTGTATATCAATTTGCAGTGAATTAACTTTTTTACCATGTTGAGTCTTCTAATGCAGAAACATGGTTTGTCTCTCCACTTATGAAATACTTTCTTTTTTACAAAGCACTAGTGCTTGGAACCCATAGTGAGCTTCTACAAATCAAAAAAAAAAAAAAAAAAAAGCCAAAATCCCATAGGAAACTAGGAAAAGGCTATTTTTAGTCAATTCTCACATGAAATACAAATGGCTTCTAAGATTTGAAAACATGCTCAATCTTACTTGTGTTCCAGGAAATGCAAATTATAAGATCCCATTGTTGTGTATGATGAGATTGGTAAAAATAAAATGGGATAATATTATTAATTGATAAGAGTATGAGAAAATGGACATATTTTGATGTAGTCCCATTAGTTAATTTTTGCTTTTGTTTCCATTGCCTTAGACATATCTAGAAAAATGCTGATTTTTCAACAAAAACAACTGATGTCAGAGAAATTACTGCCTGTGCTCTCTTCTAGGATTTTTATGGTTTCAGGTCTCACATTTAGGTCTGTAATCCATTTTGAGCTTATTTTTGTGTATGATATAAGAAGGTGGTCCAGTTTCATTCTTTTGCATGTAGTTGTGCAATTTTGCTCAACATCATTTGTTGAGACTATCTCCCATTGCATATTGTTGCCTCCTTCGTTGAAGATTGACCATGTAAGTGTGGGTTTATTTCTGGGCTTTCTGTTCTATTCTTTTGATCTATGTGTCTGTTTTTGTACCGGTACCCACCCTACTGTTTTTATTACTACACTACTACTTTGTATTATATCTTGAAGTCTGGAATTGTGATACCTCTAGTTTCATTCTTTTTCAAGATTGCTTTGGCTATTTTGGGTCTTTTGTGGTTCCATACAGATTTTAGGATTATTTGTTCTTGTTCTGGGAAAAATGCTGTTGGTATTTTGATAGGGATTGCATTAAATGTGTAAATTGCTTTGGATAGTATGGACATTTTAACAATATTTGTCCTTTCAGTCCATGAGCATGGAATGTCTTTCCGTTTCTTTGTGTCTTCAGTTTCTTTCATCAGTGTTTTACAGTTCTCACAGTATGGGTCTTTCATCTCTTTGGTTAAGTTTATTCCTAGGTATCTTATTATTTTGGGAGCAATTTTTTAAAGATTTATTTATTTATTTTAGAGAGCGAGCATGCATGCATGAGCAAGGGAAACAAAAGCAAAAATTAACTATTGGGACTATATCAACATATGTCCATTTTCTTATACTCTTATCAATTAATAATATTATCCCATTTTATTTTTACCAATCTCATCATACACAACAGTGGGATCTTACCACTGCAGAGCCTGTTGCAGGGCTGAGTCTCACAGCCTTGAACCACAACCTGAGCTGAAATCAAGAATTGGACGCCCAACTGATTATGCCACCCAGGCACCCCTTTTTGGGTGCAATTGTAAATGGGATTGTTTTCTTAATTTCTCTTTCTGTTGCTTCATTATTAGTATATAGAAATGCAACAGATTTCTGTACATTGATTTTGTATCCTGCAAATTTAATGAATTCATTTATCACATCTAGTAGTTTGTTGTTGATAGAGTTGTCCTTAGGGTTTTCTCTATATAGTATCATATCATCTGCCCATATTGAAAGTTTTACTTACCAATTTGGATGCCTTTTGTTTCTTTTTGCTGTCTGATTGCTGAGGCTAGAACTTCCAGTACTATGGTTGAATAGAAGTGGTGAGAGTGGCTATTCTTCTTGTCTTATTTCTGATCTTAGGGGAAAAGCTTTTAGTATTTTTACCACAGAGTATGATGTTAGCTGTAGGTTTGTTTTTTTTTTAATATATGCCCTTTATTATGTTGAGGTGTATTCCCTCTGAATCTACTTTTCTGAAGGTTTTAATCATGAGTGGATGTTGTACTTTGTCAGGTGCTTTTTCGGCATCTGTTGAAATGATCATATGGTTTTTATCCTTTCTTTAGTTGATGTGATGTATCATGTTGATTGATTTGTGAATATTGAACCACCTCACATCCTAGGAATAAATCCCATTTGATCATTGTGAATGATTTTTTTAAACATGCATTTTCTTTAAATAAACTCTACCCCCATCATGGGACTTGAACTCACAACCCCAAGATCAAGAGTTGCATACTTTACTGACTGCGCTAGCCAGGCGGCCCTGATTTTTTAAAATATATTGTTGGATTTGGTTTGCTAGTATTTTGTTGAGGATTTTTTGCATCTATGTTCGTCATTGAGGTTGGCCTGTAATTCTCTTTTTTTGTGGTGTCTTTATCTGGTTCTGGTATCAGGGTAATGCTAGCCTCATAGAATGAATTTGGAAGTTTTCCTTCCTTTTTGATTTTTTTGGAATAGTTTGAGAAGGATAGATATTAATTCTTCTTTAAATGTTTGGTAGAATTCCTCTGTGATGCTGTCTGGTCCTGGACTTTTGATTGTTGGGATTGTTTGATTACTGACTGATTCAATTTCATTGCTGGTAATTGGCCTGTTCAAATTTTTGTTTCTTCTTGGTCCAGTTTTGGGAGCTAATATGTTTCTAGGAACTTACCCATTTCTTCTAGGTTGTCCAATTTGTTGGCATGTAATTTTTCATAATTTCAGATATACTTCAGAATATTTCAGTTTTTTCATAATCCTTTGTATTTCTGTGGAATTGGTTATTTCTCCTCTTTCATTTCTGATATTGTTTGAGTCCTTTCTCTCTTTCTTTTTTCCTTTTTTTAATGAGTCTGGCTATAGGTTTGTCGATTTTGTTGATTTTTGCAAAGAAATAGCTCCTGATTTCATTGACCTGTTGCTTTTTGTTTCTATTTTATTTTTTTTCTGCTCTAATCTTTATTTTCCTTCCTTCTACTGGTTTTATGTTTGTTCTTGTTTTTCTAGCTCTTTAGGTGTAAGGTTAGGTTGTTTATTTGAGATTTGTCTTGCTTCTTGAAGTAGGTCTGTTTTGCTATAAAATTCCCTCTTAGAACAGCTTTTGCTGCATCCCATGGATTTTGGACCATTGTGTTTCCATTTTCATTTGTCTCCATGAATTTTTTTATTTCCTCTTTGATTTATTGGTTGATCCATTCATTGTTTAGTCACATTTTATTTAACCTCCACATATTCATGGTCCTTCCAGATTTTTTCTTGTGGTTGATTTCCCATTTCATAGCATTGTCAGAAAAGATGCATGGTATGACTTCAGTCTTTTTTAATTTGTTGAGACTTGTTTTGTGGCCTAATGTGTGATCTCTTCCAGAGAATGTTCCGTGTACACTTGAAAAGAATGTGTATTCTCCTGTTTTAGGATGGAATGTTCTGAATATATTTGTTAGATCCACCTAGTCCAATGTGTCATTCAAAGCCACTGTTTCCTTGTTGATTTTCTGTTCGGGTGATCTATCTACTGATGTAAGGGGGTGTTAAAGTCCCCTACTATTGTTGCATTACTATTGATCAGTTCCTTTATGTTTATTATTAACTGTTTTATGTACTTGGGTGCTCCCATGTTGGGTGCATAAATATTTACAACTGTTATATCTTCTTGGATTGTTCCCTTTATGATTATGTAGTGTCCTTCATCTCTTATTGCAGTCTTTGTGTGTGTGTGTTTTATAGTCTCTTTTAAAGTCTGTTTTGTCTCATATAAGTATTGCTACCCCAGCTTTTTTTTTTCACTTCCATTTGCATGATAAAATGCTTTTCCTTCACTTTCGATCTGCATGTATCTTTAGGTCTGAAATGAGTCTCTTATAGGCAGCGTGTAGATGGGTCTTGCTTTTTAATCCATTCTGTCACCTGGTGAAGACTTTTCAGAAGGCGTTTAGCAATGTTGATCAAAATTAGAACCAGACAGGGACACCTGTCCCATACAACAGGGTGGCTCAGCTGGTTAAGCGTCTGCCTTTTGCTCAGGTCATGATCCCAGGGTCCTGGGATTGAGTCCTGCATCGGGCTCCTTGCTCAATGGGGAGCCTAGTCTTTCTCTGCTGCTCCCCTTGCTTGTGCTCTCACTTGCTCTCTCTGACAAATAAATTATTAAAATCTTTAAAGAAAAGATAAAAAAACTAGACCCAGACATAAGTGGACTGAGCAATTTCACTTCTTTGAACCTCTCTTTCAGAAGTCTGTGCACATGTGCATGAAGGTATTGGTATAAGAGGGCTCAGTACGGCATTATGGAAACAACCAAAATGCTCATCAGTAGAGGAAAGGTTAGATAAATCATATCTCATTTGTAGTGTAGAATACTGTGCACCATTTAAAAAGAATGAGGCTGACCTATTT
Source organism: Callorhinus ursinus (assembly GCF_003265705.2). Taxonomy (NCBI): domain Eukaryota; kingdom Metazoa; phylum Chordata; class Mammalia; order Carnivora; family Otariidae; genus Callorhinus; species Callorhinus ursinus. The sequence continues at coordinate 15,512,097 of NW_027397091.1, forward strand.
GTACTGACATTCAAATTAGGTAAGAATAGGAAAGAAGTCAAATTATGCCCCCTTCCATTTTTAGTACTACTTTGCTTTTAAACAGATATAAACTGGCCATCTGCTTAATTCTGACTTCCCTGTCACACTGTTGAACTGATACAGATGCTTCAGATAATTACGCTGTGGCTCAGGGAGTCTAAATTACTGATAAATTAACTTTATTTTTATGGCTCTTATCTTGAAGTCATTTTTATTGCTTTCATTGTGTACCAAAATGGGGAATAAATATCCAGGGCTGCGGGGATGGGGCCATGCCACAGGCAGGAATGATGTGTCTCTGGCTATGTTGAGTGCTCTTGTCCTCTCAGTGCCCTGGCCCTTTGTAATCCTACTCCAGTCAGAAGGGCATTGCTAACCTCTCTGAGGAATGGCCTTTTCTTTGACAAGGTCTTAGTAGGGCTGGCATCTGAAGAAGTCTTGTTTTCATAATGCATTTGGGAGAAAAGTTTCATAAAAGGTATCGATACAACAGTTGAGTAAATGCCTTGATCTATGTGCCTATCAAAATGAATTGATCATTAAATTTAATAAATCACAGTATTTATTTTTTTCAAAAAAACTTCAGGACAGAATTGCTTCTGTGACCAGAGCTCATTTCCTGTATGTTCTTTTCCAATTAAAGATATTTTATCATGAATTTTTAGGACAAGAAGAAATAAGACAGTGAACACAGTGTAGCCACCTTCCAGCCTAAGAAAGTGGGTTCTTGAAGATGTCCCAGTGAGGGAAGGGCTGGCCATTTTATTGCCCATTGTGCTGATTAACACTGGTATCTGGGGCTCAGCTCCATGCTGTTGTGGTGGCCCTTCTAGAGCAGGGCCACATGGAGTGCTGATGTTCAGGGTTGGTGTGGAGCACCTGGTCTGGCTGAAGTGTCCTTTGCAGACCACCTCTGCCCACAAGTTGTTCCCAGTGTCCCAGGAGAGAGAAACAGGTAATTCCTAGCCTATTTTACGAGTTTCTTTAAGAGAGGAATGTCCAGGGTGCTACGGCAGAGTACACTATTGTATGTGTATTAGTGTGTATATGAGAGAGAGAGGTGAGGGAGGATATATGTATGGGTAAGTGAGAAGGACATAGGACAGTTCAAGGAAAGGGACAGGTTTTTGCAAAGACACAGGGAGAGAGAGCATAAGCATATTAGTTATTTACGGTTGGCTAACAAAGTACCTAAAAACTTAGTGGCTTACAGCATTTATTATCTTACATTGTTTCTGAACATCAGGAATTCAGGAACAGTTTAGCTGGGTGGTTCTGGCTCGGAGTCTGTGGTGGGGTTGCAGTCAAGATGTCAGGCCAGGGCCCACCGTCCTCTGCAGGCTCAGCTGGGGCTGGAGGGTCTGCTTCCAGAGTAGCTCACTCACATGGCTGGCAAGTTGGTACTGGCTGTTGGCAAGAATCTCAGTTCCTTTCCTGATGCTTCTTCCTAGAACTACTTGACTGTTCTCACAGCAAGCTGCCAGCTTCCACAGAGCAAGTGATCCAAGAGAGCAGGGTTGAAGCTGTAACATCTTCTGTGACCTAGCCTTGCTGGCCATTTCACAGTGTCCTGCTGGCCACACTGGCCAGCTATAACTACTGTGAGGGGGGTGGGCACTCCGTAAGGGCATGCATACCAGGAGGCAAGGATTATGGGGGCCCTCTTGGAGGCTGCTGCCATAGCCTGGTCCTGAATCTGCAAGTAGGCCAGGGACAGGGGGGCGGGGCAGCTGTGAGTTGGGGGAGCTGATTGGGCTGGGAATCCCAGTGCAGACTCTGGACACTGCTTTACGTACTTCCTATTTTATCTTCAAAGCCCTGGGGAGTCCTGGAAGGATTATAAGCAGGCAGATGACATGCTCAGTGTGCTTTTCAGTCTATAGCTCTGGTAGAGGTGTGCAGTGTGTTGGAGTGGGAGGCAGATGGGTGACCCAAGGGCTGCTGGTGGTGGTCTGTTTAGAGACTCTGTAGTCCTCTCCCTCCCTGGAGATCTAGAGCTGGGTGAGAATCCCCAGTTGTGGCAAATCCCACCTCTCCCTACCTACTCCTCTGTATGGGAGACTCGGGCTATAGACTTAATAAGCAAGTGGCCTCCAGAGTGAGCTGTGGGGAAAAAAAAAGTCATTTGGAGTATGGGAAGTAAATATTACACTTTTATTTATCTGTATCTCATTTTTTAAAATGTCTGTTTTTATGATGTCCCTAATGTGTGAGTACCACAGCAAGATGCATATAACTTAGAAGTTAGTGAATGTGTGTCATTGGGGTACGTGCCCCACATCTTTTACCAATAGGGTAGGTGATCACTGAGTTTCAAGACCTCCACTAAGAGGGAGGCTGGTCCTGGGGTGCGGGACAGGGTTGGCAGCTGTGCCCAGTGTCTCCCTCTATGACTGGGTACTTTCACAGAGGCCCTGGCACACCTCAGCACTGTCCTCAGGAGACCTGTGCCGGCACAGTGCCCGCTTAGCCATCTGGTGGTAGCTGTCTTGCCCTGCAAGCCTCTAGCAATCGTCCCTTGTGACCCTGGTCACTTAGGGAAGCCATTCTTAGGCATCCTCTGGCCTCAGAGTCATACCTGCATTTATATCAGGCTCAGAAGTGTTGGTGGTTCTGCCCTGGCAGGTCATTCAGTTTCTCTGAGGACCCCTGTTGGTTTGTAAAACAAGGGTAGTCCTCCTCTTCAGGGTGCTTTGGTGGAAGGGCCTCCTGCAGTGCCTAGCATGTAATATTCTTCTGCCTTCTCACACCCCCCATTATGCACAGTAGGCCAATACGGACGGAAGATTCCTTCCTGGCAATGTCCCAGGTCAGGACTCCAGGGGGTTACTATCACTCCCTCATTTAGGCCCTGCGGCCCCAAAGACACATTGAGTTGCAGGAGGATCCTGGCTTACTCAGCTTGGTTACACATACTCTGTTTGAGTGATGTCCTGAGTTAAAAACATGAGAAGTAGCTTTGATAACAAAGTGAAATGTCCTTAGCAATTGGGACCTCTGTTCCTGAGAAGCAGCAGTTTTTAGTGTTTGATGAAGCATACCCATCCTTTGCAGCCTTTGTGTGCCAGGCTTACTTTGTAGTCTGAAATTTTAAAAAAATAAAAGTCAATTCTCATAGTCTTTTCAGTAACTTTGAAGTATCTTTACAAAAGAATGCATCTGGTCTACAGTGCATATTTTTGTAATCCCTTGCATGTAATTTGCATAATGTATCTTCTTAATCTTTTATTTTGAAATAACTTTAGATTTACAGAAAAGCTGCAAAACAGTAATGAGTTTCTGTACACTCGTCTGGCTTCCCCTAATGTTAACATCTTACATGAGCCTAGCACAGTTATCAAAAGCAAGAAATGAGCATTAGTACACCACCATTAAGTAATTGTCAACCGTTACTTGAATTTCCCTGATTTTCCCACTAGTGTGTTCCCTTTTGTGTTCCAGGATCCCATCCAGGATCCTATCCAGGATGCCACACTGGGGTTTGTCACATCTCTTTGGTCTCTTCCATCCTGGGACAGTGCCTCGGTCTCCATGTTTATATTTTTGAAAATGTGTAAATCTGACTTTGTAGAAATCCTTTGAACATAATTTTGTTTTTTTTCTCCAAGTCCCTGTTGCCCCCAGCTATGACCTGGCTTCTTCTGTTGGGTCACAGCCAGTTACATGCCTGACACATAGTACTTGCTCAGTGAATGGTAGCTCCTGTTGTTTTGATAATAAATGAGGCGTGGTCATTGGCCTGCCACCAGTGTTACTTTTGGAGCTTATCATTGGACTCCTTATGTGGCACCTGTGGGTAAAATGCTTTCTAGTTTACTCAGATTCAGGTTTCCCAGTGCAGGTGTGAGATGGGAAAGTGCCTCAGACTATGTGCTGTGAGCAACTGTTTTTAGTCTTGGGAGATCTGGTGCAGTAGTGGGGGTCGGAGTGGTGTTCTCTATTACAGATGTGTTGTGCACCTACGAATCCACACCAAGCCTGAGAAAGCCCAGATCTCACTGTTCAGGTTTGTGCATGATAAACTGCACTGTTTCTGGGGAGCCTGATTGCTTCTAAGGTGGCCTTTCCCAAGACTGTTGGGTGCTCTAGAAGTGTATTTGGGGCTGTGGAAGGACATATGCAAAAGTGGTACTCGGTGTTCACAGACAATGACAAAAAATTCCTTTCTTTCTAGGCCTGATATTGGGTATACATATATAGTAGTGGTAGGTAGATGGTGGGGGGCGGGTGTTGTTTTATTCTAGAGTTTTCTGTAAAAGTGAATTAGTTACCTGGATTCTGGAGTTGTGCCCAAATCTTTGGGTATTTAACTCAAGAATCCCAGAGTGTTTGCGTGTGTGCATGCATGCATGCATGTACACATGGGACAGACAGACACACATACATACCCCTAGGGAGACAGAGACTGAGAGGTCTAGGTGTTCCCAGGACTGAGGGGGGTCTCTGGGATGTGGGACTTTCAGTGCTAAAACTGGGACAGTCTCAGGCAAACTGGAATGGTTGGTTGCCCTATAAAGGACCTACTTGGGACAGAGGATGATGGGAATTGGTGATACCTACAAGATTACCAGTGGCAAGTTTCTAGTCCTAGTCTTCTGCCATTTGCTCTGTCCCTTTTTAAAAAAATTCTTATTTAAAAAATTTTCTTATTATGATTACCAACACTTTATTATTCTTGTTTTATTAATTCCCTCTCTGTGTTTTGCTGGAGAGTTTTGAAATATTTCCCTGATATCCTCCCATTTTCTTTACATTTGATTTCATTAAAAATAAACTTTTGTTTTGGGGTAATCTTAGATATCTAGAAATGTTGCTGAGAGTACAGAGTTCTGAATACCTTGCATCCAGCATATCCCATTGTTATCGTCTTACCTTTCCATGGCACATTTGTGAAAATTAAGAAATTGACATTGCTGGGGCGCCTGGTGTTTCAGTTGGTTAAGCGTCTGCCTTCAGCTCAGGTCATGATCCCGGGGTCCTGGGATTGAACCCTGCATCATCGGGCTCCCTGCTCAGCGAGGAGCCTGCTTCTCCCTCTCCCTGCCACTCCCCCTCCTTGTGTTCTCTCTCTCTCTCTCTCTCAAATAAATAAATAAAATCTTAAAAAGAAAAAAAGAAATTGACATTGGTACATTACTATTAACTAAACTCCAGATTTTATTTGAATTTCACCAGTTTTTCCATTTATATCCTCTTTCTGTTTCAGGATCCAGTCCAGGGCACATTACATTTTATTGTCTTTGGCAGTTTCTGACTTTGAGGGGTACTGGTCAGGCACCCCATAGAATAGCCTCAAATCTGGGTTTGTCTCATGTGTTTTGTGATTAGACTGGGGTTATGGGTTTTGGAAAGAGCATCCCAGAGGTGGAGTGCTCTTCTCGTCTCATCCTATCAGGGGATATGTAACACCCATGTAATATCCCCGGTGATGCAAAGCTTGATCACCTGGTTGATGTCGGGTTGGCCAGATGGCTCCACTACGGTGTTACTGTTTTTCCCCTTCTCTCCGCAATTCTGGGAAGTGAATCCTGAAGCACAGGGGCACCTTGAAGGGGTTTGGGAGGATGAAGCCCCACTTCCTGGAGGGGGAAGTATTCCATGTATTATTTGTAGGGTTGCAGGACACCCAGATGACTTTGATTTTCAGATAAATAATGAATAACTTTTTGGTGTAAGTATGCCCCTTGCGATATCTGAACATCAAATTCAACTGGGTGTCCTTTATTTTGTTAAATCTGGCAACCCTAATTATTTGGAATTCTTCTGTAAGAAAAATTAGTTTCTTCCCCCACTACATTTGATTTTCAGTTTGGTTACACCATCTTTTTGGTACAGTTGTCTTCCCACTTTCCGTCATCCTTCAGCAGAGTTTGATATATTTTAGTGATTGCACTTTGTCTACTTAATTTTCTTTTAAAACAGCGTGGCAGATAATTGACTTTTGCTCAAAAATGAATTAGTGTGTGTGTGTTTGACCAAAGGATTTTTCTCATTACATGAGCCAAAAAGCACATTAGTTTCCAACCCCCTATAAATCAAACCCAGAGGTGAAGGAAACAAGATTTGTACTGAATTTCCAAGTGTGGATCATGGGAGGTGCAGGGAAAAAAGACTCTGCTGTTCCTTTGAGCAGCCCCAGGGGGCGACAGTAGCAAGGAGTGCTTGGATTCTGGCTGAACCTGGCAGTGTGAGGCCCTCGTGATGGCTTCTGATCCCTGACTTCTGGCCGGGGTGGTAGAACGCCAAGTGCATGTGAAATGAAGGTGGACTGGGGTGGTAGCGATGCCGAGGGGATCCAGGTAGTTTTCCTTTCACAAGAAAACCAGACCGCTTGTTTCCTGCATGCAGTGCGCCTAGCCCATCACAGGTGTTGCCTTTCAGCAAAGCGGTAGTGCTGCAGCACGCTTTCTGCCATCCGCTTTCCTCGGGGCTGTGTTCTCAGCAGCTCGCACCCATCACACCGGGACCTGCTTCTCTGCAGCAGCCAGTGTTCCTGGAAGCGGCACAGGGCTGCTCAGCTCCTTCTGGATGAGAGGCTGCAGCTGGCCGGGGGGCCCTGACAAGGCTTCCCGGAGCTGGAGGGCCAGGCAGAGGGGAGGTTTCGGAGCTTGGTGAATGGAATGTGGCTGGGCCCTGCTGACGGTTGCCTTCCTGTCAGTTCATTTGAAACGATGGCACTTGAGAGGATTCATGTCACTTGAACGTGGGATCCTGCCTGGCACACTGTAGGTGTGTTATTACAGGTTTGTCCATCACATGGGTGCCCTCCTTCTTTGCAGCAGTTGTGACATGGATCTGTCTACTTACCTCAACTAAGCCCTGTCTCCCTTGTTAACAACGCCCATCACTTGTCATTGCTTCATCTAAATCCGTTTTCCCGACTATACGGTTTCATTCCTGTCAGGTCTCCACAGAAAGTCGCCAGCACTCCTGGAGGTCTGATGCCCTTTGATCCATGTACCTTCTCTTTTTTCCCCACCAGGATGGGGCTGCCCACTGTCTCTGCCTCTCGAGGGGTCTTTTATGCAGTCTTGTCTCTGGCACCTGGCACTGTCCTCGGCCTGCAGAAGGCTCCTGTCTGATATGTGAGGAGTGAATAAATATCTACCTTAGGCTGAAATGATTTGTATGTCCCAAGTAAGAAATGCTTACAGGTGCAAAAGTGCCCAGAGCAACTTATTTTTTTTTAGATTTTATTTATTTGATAGAGAGTGAGAGAGCAAGAGCGAGGCATGAGCAGGGGGAGGGGCAAAGGGACAAGCAGGCTCCCTGCTGAGCAAGGAACCCAATGTGGGGCTTGATCCCAGGACCCTGGGATCATGACCTGAGCCAGAGTCAGATGCTTAACCCACTGAGCCACCCAGGTGCCCCCAGGGCAACTTATTAAAATATCCGCGCCTGTGTACAGTTAATGACTTTAGTCTGAGGCTGCCAATTCTTTTTCATAAGGAAACAAGAAGCTTCACTTTTAACATAGCTTCCTCAAGGTATTACAAATGTCTGTTTGGTTCTTGTTATCTTCTTGAACAGAACAACATATGTCTGTCCATGTGTTTATATTTTTTAAGATACCAGATGTCTGCAGTACAAGTTTTTATTATCTGTTTCTGAATTTTGTTTTGAAACTTAAAAACACATTTTGGGATATTGCTGTAGAAATGAGTGCAGAGTGCTACCTGATCATAGGGTTATGTTTTGGCAAGCTCTTTTGAGTTTTGAATTTTCTTGAATTCCTGGTTATGGGATGCCAGTAGCAAAATACACGAATTGTAAACAGTGGGGTCAGTTTCTAACAGCTCTAAAAAAGAGCAGGCAGTTATATTTTCAGTGAGGATTTTGGAAGTAAAGGCTAAGCTGAAGAAGGACAGCCGGGTTCTGTGCTGTTTAGAGATGAGGAAGCCAGGAGCAGGGCACTGGGACAGCGGCACCATTTCTGATTCCCCATTGTCGAGTAAAGTTCACCTGACCCACACCTGTCAGCAAAGCCCCATCCTGGGGGTGGCCCAACAGCTCAGCCTCGGCTCCACCTGTCAGTGGCCAGGGGCGTAGGAACAGAGCACTGCAATAATTATTATGAGGTGTGACTCTCTGGGTTGGTGCCCTTCTGGGTCTGGAGCCACAGTGGAATTGCTGAGTGAAATGAGCTACAGCGTCTCGTTTTTACACAGACCACAATCTCTTCTGAACTGCTCCCTGTTCTTTTATGAGGAAACCTAAACAGCTTTACTTGCCCTTTTCCAGATTTTCTGCTGCTCCTTTTTATAGCTGCATGTGAGGTCACCGGAAGGTTTTCTTTTCAGCTTTAATATTATCGAATTGAACATTTTTGCAGCTGTGGCTCCTTGTTTTCAGATACTTGTTTCCCTGGGTAACGAGCGTCTTGGAGGCACAGAGTGTCTTTGAGAGGTGTAGCTCACCTGGGGTGGCTCAGCTTCATCCTCATTAGCAGTTAGGTGAGGATACTCCATAGAGCACTTGTTTTCAAACTTTATTAGTAGGGGCCTCGTTTGTAGACATATAATTATATGTCGAACAGCAATAAAACACCAAAACGAGCCGCTGTGTGACGTGGGGACTGGGATAACGAGACGACAGAGAGTGTTGAGCTGTTTCTGCAGGAGGCACTGGGGGAGCCCTTGGTCACAGAGCCTGGAAGCCACAGCTCTGGAGTCAGGCATTTGTGGGCAGCAGGGTCATCTCACGAGATCGAGGGTCTGTCCTTGGTGCTGTCCGCCTCTCTCTGGACTGCAACCCTCTGTGCTTTGGACCTGCGTTTCACTGGAGGCCCGATAGTTCTGCTGGGAAGTCAGTCAGTCTTAGCATTTCCTCTGCTGTGTTCCTCTTTTCTTTGTCACATTCATGATCCGTCATTGGCTCGGGCTCTTGGCACCTGCTCCTTTTACCTGGCCCCCCGTTTCTCCTCTGTACCCCGGGCCTGTTCGTCAGTGTCTTGGTCATGATTACAGCAGCATTAGCGGCCAGCATTGATGGAGCAGTCGTGGTGCTAGGCTGCTGTCAGTGCTTCACCGTGTTATCCTACTCACCCCTCGCCCCAGCCTTTTCGTGGGAGGTGTAGATGACCTGTAGCTTCCATTTCTTGTATCACTGCTGAAACCAGAGTTCACTTCTCGCCTCACACTGGAATTTTCTAACAGCCCCTGATGAGTCTGCGTGCCAAGGGTTTCTTTCTGTACATGTCTTGCATAGCAGGGTTTGCTGAATATCTCTCCAGCACTTTGATCTCAGCAGTCCCCTCCAAAGGTCCTTGCTGGCTCCACTTCCTTTAGGTAAAGATCAAACTTGAGCCCAGCACAGGTCTGCGTCTCTAGGTCTGGGTCCCATTGCTTCCCTGTAGGGATTGTCAGCAAGAACACACACTTCTTCTCTTGTCCCCAAGACCGTGCTCAAACTCTTTCCCCTTTATGGCTGCAAATGAGTGCACCTTCTTCCTGCTTACCCTTTCTTGCATTGGAATGGCAGGCCTGTCTTATCTGTGTATGGTGCTGGTGTGCACAGCTATTTGTTAGCACTTTCATTGCCTGGAAATGTGATGAGGTGATTTCCATTTGACTTTTCAAGAGCTCATCCCTTGTTCTGCAGTTAAATTAGGAACTCTTTTCTATAAGAGAACCAGAACTTAAAAATCTCCCCAAAGTTCCCATGACTGCACAGAGCAGGCAGTTGATAAATATTTGCTTTCTATTAGAGTCCTAAAGAAAATCATTCCTCAGGATGAAGCTTTGTGTCAGTGCATCGAACATGGTAATCCTGTTTCTCCAGTCTTGTTCTTCATGAATAAGGAGAACAACAAGAAGCCAGTGGTGACATTTCCTAAGGTTTTTGTACATTGGGACAGTGGGAACACTGGCATCATCATCAGTATTATCTATTAATAGGAAAATGTAAGTCTGGAGTTCTGGTGGCATTCATAATTAATTATTTTGCATCATTTCTTCTAATGTTTATGATGTGGACCAATTACACAGATTCTTGGTGTAACTGTGGTTAACAGCCTCATGAAAAGGGGAACTGAGAGTGGCTTTGTCCTTCCTTAGTAGTGTCCCAAAACAGTCTCCACCGTGTAAATGCACTTGAATTTGCAGAGCATATGGGCCTCTGCTGCCTTCTAGAATAAAGAAAGGAGGAAAGGGAGAGGCTGCCCCTTCATATGACATTCTTAGATTGAGGGGCTCCTTCTTATTCTGTATTTATTTTATTTGGAGACCTTGGTCTCATTACAGTTTAAATCTTTTACTTTTGCAGCTTATTTAATTGAGACCATTTCAATGAAAAAAATGTTTAAAACATTGCAGTTGTAAAGAATCTGGGGTCATGCAGAGGCCTTCATTGATCCTTATGATGAACGAATGACTGTAACTCCCTGGCGAAGGGCCTCCTTTTCATTATTTCTCAAGGCCTTTATCCCATCTCGATCAGCGTGGGACAGCTTAATGTTTTTGGCCCATTGCACTCTGAGTTATGCTACTTTTAAAGCTTTGACTACATAATTGAGAGGCCGAAGCCAGAGTAAGCTGGATAGCATACTCCTGTGCTATTTATTGCACCAGGCAGTAAAAACAGCACCAACACAGTCCCTTGTTTTACTTGTTGTAGGCTCTGTCATCACTTTAATTGGTTGTTGTTAGAACAGATGTTTTAAAAGGAATATTTTGGCATGACTGTATTTGCTTATTTAATTTCTGATGACTTGCAGGACATTTATATTTACATTAAAAAAAAAAAAAAGAGCCATGGGCCATGGGAGTAGAGCAACCCCATTGGCCCTTTCCAGACCTGGTCCTGGGGAAAGATAGTGAGGATGCCAGGGAGAGCTTTGCTGGGAAGAGTCTTGAGGGAAGGAACCATAAACTTGAAAACACAGGGCCAGCATGCTGAAACCTCTCCATGTACAGTCAGTAGACATTCAGTAGCAATCCAAATGTCAAACCACCTTGAAAGATGGCTTTTAAGAAATGCAAAAGTGAAGTTACCAGTGTTTTAAGGTAAGCCAAATTTAAAAAGAAAATTGTCCATCTGTTTAGAGAGAGCTTATGAACCAGTTAAAGCCTTCACAACTCTGATACCTTTGTAAAGCCTCAAACTGACTTCAGACTTGGACATGAGCTTGGTTCCTATGCTGTAGCTAAAGAATCCAGTGATTATTTTTGGTTCTTTTAATTTGGGCATTCAAAAAAGAGAGATTTGTTTCCACATTTGGGTCAAAGTGTACTTTCTAAATTGCTATTTCATAACAAGGTTTGCAAAAATAATTAATAATGTAGCTCAGTATTTTGAAGAATTTTAGATTCAGAAAAAGTCTCTAAGGATGAAAGGTTTATTTTAAGGGTTCTTTGCTCTTTATACTGTTTGACTCCTCTTCTCTGCCCTTTTACAAATTTGGATAGATGGGGAAACTCCATTGGTTTATCCTAAAGCAGACACCTAGTAAGTCAACAAAACAGTGGAAATGGTCATGACGACTCCTGTGGTCTAGCAAATTTCCTTCTATAGTTAATTGATACATTAGCTGATTTGGGCCTATACCATTATGATTGTACAGAAAACGTTTGTTATGGTAAGCTAGCCAGACAGATGCTGCTCTCAACTCGTAATCAGAACTTTCTAGATGTAGAAGTCTCTTGATTCCGAGCTAGAAAGTGAGCCTGTTCTTTCATCTAGCTGGGTTCTGCCTTATTCTTTTTCCCATTGCACAGGACTTGTTTGGTGCATAACAAGCATTCGGTAACTGTTTGCCCAATTAATGAATTGCCAAGAGAATTAACAAGTGACCAGATGTCATTTGTACCTGGGGGATGGCTTATTGCTGGGGTGCCACCTGCTTTCCACGGTGTTATCTACCTGTGAGTGTTAACTGATTGTCAGTCTGCTTAATCCGTCCAGTCTGTTTAAGTTCTAAGTTGAAATTCTGAGGTTTTCTTGGTTGGTAGTAGGACTTTTTGTTATTATGGGATATCTTAAACTGTTTGAGATCAATGGATCAGGGATGCCTGGGTGGCTCAGTTGGTTAAGTGTCTGCCTTCCGCTTGGGTCATGATCCCAGGATCCTGGGATCGAGTCCTGCATGGGGCTCCTTGCTCAGCAGGGAGCCTGCTTCTCCCTCTGTCTGCCACTCCCCCTGCTTGTGCTCTCTCTCTCTCTTTCTCTGTCTCTGACAAATAATAAAATCTTAGGAAAAAAAAGAGATCAATGGATCAGTCTTTTTTTTTTTTTGGATTTTGTACCTACCTCAGCATTTTAGAGTTAATAAAATGTTAAACTGTTTCTAGGTTGAAAAATGCTACAAATCAAAGCACATGGTAGAGCACATGTATGATCATATTTTCTTTTGTGATTGTTATTAATTTTTACATGTTACTGGGGGAGAGGCTGGGAGGGACTTCATTCTTAGCAGGTTGCTACTTTTACATAACATAACAGGAAAGGTCTAAAGTGATGAAAATTGTTCTTGTCAAGTTTATGATTCTTGACCTTTATAGAATAACATCTGTCTCAATTGATTAGAAAAAAAAAGTACATTCTTTGAGATACTGTCACTTACTATTTTCAAAAGAGCTTTAACTCTTTAAACTCATGTCACATGTAAATTGGCACTAAAAGTCTCTTACAGAATAAGAGAAGTTTATGCTTGGGGAAGTAAGCACAGAAGTCTTTCTCTCAATTTGATGGCTGAGTGGGACTAGCATATTTTTCAGCCAAGTGTACTGCCTAGCCCCTCTGACAGCATTTATTCGATTGTTTTCTCCATAAAATATGTGTCCAAAATGAAATAAAACCCTACACTGAGATACTTTTCTGTATAGAATTCACAATTTAAAACTTATTTCATTTATTCTAAATTGATACAAACCATTTCAGAATCACCTTTTTAAAATCATTGGTAATAAAGGGGAGGAAATGCTTAGTTTCCCTTCTTAAATTACCAAATGAAGTGTTTCAGGGTTTACATTTTTTCTTGTATCTGCCTAGACATCATAGAGAAAAGCATCCTTGTTGAGTGCGTGGGTGGGAGTGGTTTCTTCAAATGTTCTTTTAAAATCAGTGATAACACTTAATCTCTTTTTTTAACACTTAATTTCTTTTAACAAAGAACAAGAAATCACCTCACTTCTACCCTCCGCAGTACCCAAATACTTTTAGTTTTTTTCCGTGTAGTCCTTTTTTTCTGTGCTTGTGTAGTGCTTACCCCTCTAGATCGACATATGTATTTACAAAGTGGGACCACACTGTACTGTTTTATAACCTAATTTTTCTACTTCTAACATCATGGACATTTTTGCATATCTTCAAATAATCTTTTTCAAGCTCACTTTTAATGGGAGCCTACCACTGTGCCATAAGAGGTGGTCTATTACCTAACTCACTATTGTTGGACATTTAAATTTCGTCCTAGCTTTCCATCTTAGGAGAGGTGCTGTGGCAAACTGCATTGTGTCCTAAATCTTGCTGTGTAGCCAGGGTTGTTTCTTGGCATGAATTCCCAGACCTGTAACTGCTGGGGCAGACAACAGAGTCATGCTCAAGCTTTTGACCGGGAGCATGGTGTCTTTATTTTTATTTACTTATTTATTTTAAGCAGACTCCACACCCAACATGGGGTTTGAACTCACAACGCTGAGATTAAAAGTCGCATGCTCTATCAACTGAGCCAGCCAAGCGCCCCCCTACGTGATATCTTTAGAGTTAACCATTAGCTGGCAGAGTTTACAGGTAGCCCTTCCCGAGTATTGGGCTTAGCATATCAATGTGAATCTTTGCCAATTTGGTAGATTAAAAAAGAGAAAATGATAGAAATTTTATCAGCGTATGCCTCACTTAAAAAAAAGTCAGTTAATTTCTGTTTGCCCAAAGAAATTGCATGGAGGTAGTAGCGAGGAGGTGGGGAATAACCAGGCCATGTGGAATGATCTGCCAGGCAGTTGAAGCAGAAACCCAAGCAGCCTCCCCTGCAAGCAGCTGTTTCCTCCACCTGCGCTGAAGCCAATAATTGGAAAATTGACTGTTTTATGTTTCATCCTTAATTTCTCTCTCCCCACTCTAACTGATGATTCTGTTGAGCCACAGAACAGCCGAGAGCAGAGAGCAAAAGCACAGGGGTGCTCATCCCCAAGGTGATTGGTTTATTTAAGGTGATGATGTCCTGTGGGCCTTCGCTGACTGTCACTGGTTATTATAAGGACGGCATTTTGGTCATGTCTGTTCTCGGTATCTGCCGCTGGTTAACATAGGGCTCAGTGACGGACAGACCTTGAGCTCCCAGTCTTTGTCTCACGCTTGTGTGTACTGGATGACCTATAACTTTGTTGGCCCTTGGATACTTCTGTCTCAGGCCCCCTAAAAGGGCAGGAATGGGAAGAAGGGAACTACCATTTATTCAACTCCTAGTTCCTCCTTGCCAGGCATTTCTCTTGTTTTTATTTTTACTAACTTCCCTTCCCCCTTCCAGAAAAAGAAAAGAAACAGGCATTTTGTATACATTATTTTATTCAGGTGACAAAGTAGTTAATCATGGTCATAAATAACGTACGACTTAAAATTTTTTCTTGCACATGAACTTTATGAGCAAGTAAATATTTTCTTATTTGGGGCCTTTGTTTTTTCTGCCTGATTCAAGAGTTTTACAACCCTTAACAACCCATGTGCATTTAAATGGTTTGAGGTTTCAGTTTGCTGTTTTTTATAAATGTAAAGAAAACACATGCAACTTCTGCCATTAAGGAGATGACATGCCAAATCTTTTTTTGTGAGCTAGAGCCCTGACTTTTGAAATGCTTGCTTAAGAACCTATGTTGTCTCTGTGCAGCTCTGAGTGACTTAAGGAACATTTCAGTGAAGTTTCATTTCCTATTTTACAGTTGACCCTTGAACAACACAGGGTTTTGGGGTGCCGGCACCCCCCCTGCAGGTGACAGTCTGTGTATAACTTTTGACCCTCCCTAAACTTAACTGTTCATAGTCTTCTGTTGACAGAAGCCTTACCCATAACATAGTCAATTAATACGTTTTGTATGTTATATGTATTACACTGTGTTCTTACAATAAAGTAAGCTAGAGAAAAGACAGTGTTATTAAGAAAATTGTAAGGAAGAGCAAATATATTTATAGTACTGTGGTTATCCAAAAAAAAATCTGTATATAAGTGGACCCATGCAGTTCAAATCCGCATTGAGAGTCAGCTGTATTTTACTGTTTTGTTCTATTTTTCCTCTTGGAGCTGTTTTCTTTTCTTTTTTTTGGAGCTGTTTTCTATAATTTAAGAATACTGGACACAGGGGATTAGTGGAGGGTGGTTGAGACCGGCTAACATGCCTTGAGTGTCCACCCAGTGCCGCTCTGATGTCTCTCATGGTGAAAATCTGCCCTTAGGGAATGCTTTCCAGAAGGCTCATGGTTAGCTCTGTGCCTTGTGCCTTAGATGTTTAGCAAATACTGCTTAATGAAGACATTTTACTTTCCCAAAGGATTCAGAACCTTTCACAGATAGTGTTTTGTTAAATTCTCCCAACATCTCAAAGGAGACCTGCTTGGATTTTACTGATCTGGTGGGCAGAGAAACAGGGGGACAGAGGAGAACTAGACCCCAAACTCCCTCTTCTTTTTTCTCTCTTTCCTTGACTTTATCAAACTTTTATCTAAACGCATCTACAAAAAAGGCAAAATTCAGGAGCATCCACTTTACCAAAGTCTTAAACAGTAATTTGAGAAATGTAGTTGCTGCTTTAAAAAAATTAAACCTCAGCTCTCCTTACTGGACACACGAGTGTGCTCTTAAAGTATACTTGGCGAGAGGAAAGTGTAAGGGCTCATTTCTGAAACACTGCACTCCTTGATGGTCCGGTCTCTTGTGGAGTAAATTATAAATGCAGGTTTTCCTGAGGTTTTTGAGATGATATGAGAGCCTTATGAGTGGAAATATAAAAGAAAGGCTTAGAAAAGTATTTGAGACCAAGAGGTGCTGTAAATGGTGGCAGGACAGCAAAAGCGACAAGGAAGTTAAAACCTGCATGTGTGTTGAGGATTCTGATGTGGACAGCCTCGGGTTAAAGGGCTCTCCAGAGGCCCGGAGCCACCTCTGGGCTGGCCATCTGCAGGTACACTGTGCCAGCCACCGGATGGGAGAAAGTAGAGCTGATTTTAAGAGGGTTCTAGGTGGGGGATGGGCTGTTAACACCTCCACTGGTAATTCAACTTTACTGTCTGGGAATGTTCTTTCTTTGGAACTTAAGTCTTTCCGCATTAACCCGCTGCCTACTTTCCCCCACCTCTCCCTGGAGACAGTTTGCCTTATGTTCTGACAGTTGCCATTTTTTGGAAGCTCATCATAATCCTTTTTAAGCAGCTGGTATTTTGAAACTTGATTACAGGTGAGGCCATATTGTAAACTGATGTTTTCTGAAAGAAGAGATCTGAAAAATATGTCAGAAATAATACACATTTTAAATCCTAAAAGTTTATCTAAATGCTTGATGTTGAGATGAAGTTTTTTAGGTGAACTGTTTACCCTCCAGGAAGATAACGTTTCACTTTTTTGATCCCATAGTTATTTTTTGTCTTGACCTCCCCATTTCTGTCCCTGTCCAGCCCCTTGTCACTACCTCATCTCCTCCACCTGCATCACCCCATCTCTCCCCTGGTCACCGCAGATTCCCATTGAGAATTGATTTCCTTTCTTTTTAGTAAATTTTGCGCTTGGAATCAGTAAACTCTTCCAGACAAAGGTCTCCTCTTGTCCTGTCCCTTAGCTTTCTAGGAGAGCTCTTTTCTCCACGTTTGACCTTACCATCCCTAGGATGGCTTCTGAGGAGTGGAAGGAAAAGCCGGCTAGACCTCAGGCTTCATGTCCTGGGTTTTCTTTGAATACTAAAGAAGTGTCAAATTTGCCAGCAGATCAATGAGCCCCGTCTTTCTCCAAGTCCCTGAGTGAGCCAGTAACTTCTTTCTGGTTTTCCTGAGACCATACTTTTGAGTTGTGAAAGCGTTTCTTAATTTACATTTTCTTTGATTGCATCTGAAAAGGCCTGTTGGCCTGACAACAGTTGCTATGGGGATGATACTTGTGGTTAGTGCTGTTAGGGCAGTCACCATTATTGAGAGCACCAGGTGCCTATTTATTCACGGTGTGGAATGAGGTTCTGTTCTAAAGCACATGAAAGTGACTCACCCTAACCTTGTTCTCTATCTGATTATAGTCTGGGAGCCTACATCCATCCATCCCAACTGTGGTGGTTGTAATTTGCCACTGCTGGCCTTAATTTTCTAAGGAGTCTGGAATTTGGGGTACTTTTTTTGAAGAACAGATATTAAAAGTGAGATTTTAAGTAATTACTGTCCCCGGTATGCTTTATATGTAATACTGACCTGTCTGATTGACAAGGAGGAAGAATGGATAAACCGCCTTTGAAAACTGACCTAATCAACCTGGCCATGCCAACTCTTAGATTCTTTTTTGGTAGGTAATAATTACCACCAGAATGTGTGAGGTAGGTGAGGATTAGTTATTCCTTCCACCATTCTCCCTGCCAGCTGTGTGATGGAAGCAAATATCAGACCAAATACTGCTCTGTAGGATTTATTAAAGAAACATGCATTAATAAGCTGGCACAAGACAGTTCCTACAGCCTGTTCTGTTAGCTTGCTAGAGCGTCAGTGCTCAAGAGGATGCTCTGTCTTCTAGATGTAACGGCAGGAACTATTACCTGTATGGTCTGCATTAGGCCCCTGGATGTGCTTTAGGATCCTGATCCAAGATCAGTGTACATAGCACTGCTCAGGAATTAAGTCTAGGGCCCCTTTCTCAGGCATAGAGGCTACACACCTGGGTAGATACTCATACCCTGTTTGTGCAGGATCCAGGGAGTTTGCCTCAAATATTGTAGCCATTCCACATTTCATGAATACTGTTAACTTTCACTGGTGAGAACCCATTTCTGATACCTGTTATGCAGATTAGCCAGTCATTAATTTGCTACTGAACTCCCACTTCTGACATTCATTTTCTCATAGTACAGCCCATTGCCAATGTGTGGATAATGAAGCCCCTGGCTTCATGGTCTCTGGAATGTGGGTCCTGATTAGAACACAGGCTGCCCACTCCTGCCATGTCAATTCCTGGCAGGCCATGTGGCCAAGGCCTCAGTGTCTCTGCTGAAGGGAGAGAGCAAAGGAACAATGCACCTACTTTTTATGGCACTTGGAGGCAGCTGCCTTTCATAAGGTAACCTTGAGCAAGTGGGAGAGCTCATACTTTTCAGGAGGCCAAAGTAAAAATGAATCTAGTTTGGAGTTAATGATGGGTTCATCTTTAGCAATGTTATCGTAAGGTGGTTCCCTGAATTAGCAAGTTTATCTCTATCACAGCACAGTTTTCTACACTTAAACAAAAGTCTTCCAGTTGGTCCCTTATTCCTAAAGCCAGCATAGGTAGTCCCATAAAGAAGATGTGGTATATATACACAATGGAATATTATGCAGCCATCAAAAGGAATGAGATCTTGCCATTTGCAACAACGTAGATGGAACTGGAGGGTGTTATGCTGAGTGAAATAAGTCAATCAGAGAAAGACATGTATCATATGACCTCACTGATATGAGGAATTCTTAATCTCAAGAAACAAACTGAGGGTTGCTGGAGTGGTGGGGGGTGGGAGGGATTGGGTGGCTGGGTGATAGACATTGGGGAGGGTATGTGCTACGGTGAGCACTGTGAATTGTACAAGACTGATGAATCACGGATCTGTACTTCTGAAACAAATAATGCAATATATGTTAAAAAAAAAAAGAAGAAGAAGATAGGAGGGGAAGAATGAAGGGGAGTAAGTCGGAAGGGGAGACGAACCATTAGAGACTATGGACTCTGAAAAACAAACTGAAGGTTCTAGAAGGGAGGAGGGTGGGGGATGGGTTAGCCTGGTGATGGGTATTAAAGAGGGCACATTCTGCGTGGAGCACTGGGTGTTATGCACAAACAATGAATCATGGAACACTACATCAAAAACTAATGATGTAATGTATGGTGATTAACATAACAATAAAAAATTATAAAAAAAGACATTCTGTTTTAAATGCCTATCAGTAGTTTACTTGGCTCATAATAGTTTTCAGCTGGTCTTTCAATAAAGTTGACAGGTAACCAGCTGCATGAAGTAAGCATTATCTATTCTTTATCTTAGTGTTTTTTTTAGGCCTCGCAAGTGACTAGTAGTTATTTATTTAAGTGGTCCTGAGTACTTATGCGTGCCTCGGTGGTTCATTTGGTTAAGCGTCTGCCTTTGGCTCAAGTCATGATCCCAGGATCCTGGGATGGAGCAGAGTCGGGCTCTCTGCTTCTCCCTCTGCCTCTACTCTCCTCCCCACCCCCTACCCCCCACCCCCCACCCCCTGCTCGCTGTCTCATGCCACACACTCTCTCTCTCTCAAATAAATAAATAAATAAATAAATAAATAAATATTTTTAAGTGGTCTTGAGTACTGAGCCACCCACCCTTGTACCAACCAGAGCCTCCTGATGGGGTTGGGAGTCTGTTCTCTCTGGGTCACACAACAGCTGGGCTTGCTAAGCTGTCTGTCAATTTGGGACATTTTAAACAGATTTGTTTACAGGCTGGTTTGCTTGCAAGGTGTGGAATTATTTTAAGCATTACGATGTGAAAATTAGGTGAAGCCCTTCACAGACACCTCATGACCAGATATCTTCTACTTGAACCGCATTAATTTGCTTGGATTGCACATGGTGTTCAGGTTTACCTCATTGGGAATTTTATGGGATCGATAAAGAGTGTTTCTGTTTTTGGAGGAAGGTGTTTTACTGGAAGGTTTTCAATATGGAAATGAAGCATCATTACCTACAGAGGAACGGGGATAGGGATTAGAGCAGGCTTCTTGTCAGAAACTGTGCAAGCCAGAAAAGGGTAGAGGAAAATATTTCAAATGTTGAAAGAAAAACCCACCAATCTAGAATTCTGCATTCTGTGAAGTTACCCTTCAAAAGTGAAGGAGAAATAAAAACTTTCTCACATAAAAACTGAGAGAACTCATTGTCAGCAGACCTGTCTTATAAGAAATGGTAAAAGAAGTTCTTTAGGCAGAAGGAAAATGATGTAGGTCAGATACTTGGGTCTCCATAAAGAAAGGAAGAGTATCAGGCAAGGAATAAATTATGGTGAAATAAATTTTTTATTTAACTTATTCTCAATGGATCCAAAAGTTAACCGTCTGTTCAAACCAGTGCCGGAATGATAGCATATGGACAAGTGAAATGAATGACAGCAGTGTCATAAGGGATGGGAGAGAGGAATTATGAATTCTGTTCTATGGGACCTGCACTAGATGGGTTACCACTATAGTGGTAATTTGAAGGTGACTTAGATTAGTTAAAAATGCATATTGTAAGCTCTTGGGCAATCACTAAAAGTTTTAAAGAGACATATAATTAATTGATCCCTTGAGAGAGTGAGCACACATTTGTGAAGACATGTGTTTATCTCTTCCTATTTTAGACAACAAATACTGCAATTCCCTGGTCCAGTTCTTGGTCAGACTACAACCATGAAGGTAATAGGTGACATGCTGTGTGTCACATTTGATAAGTGATAGTTCTTGCCCATTGTTGGACACTATGTATTGTAAAGTATGTTTCTTGGTTTGAAGAAATGTAACCTGGTGGTCCAAATGGGTTGAGTATCTTTTGTTTCAATCCCTCAGTAGTGTTTTGAGCCATAGCATCTGCCACCCAGCCTACAAAGCCCAGTTGCGAAGGTGTCTGTGTATATCAGGACCTATTTAAAACCTCCTGGATCTCAGGCAGCAATCACTGATCATCATGTTGTCCATTTGCCAGCTGCATGCCACCTTCCTTTCAGGAATCTGTCCAAGAGCTGCCCGAGTTTCTTTCTTTCTTTCTTTTTTTTTTTTTTAAGATTTATTTATTTATTTTAGAGAGCAAGAGAGAGTGCAAGCGCGAGTGGGAGAGCAGGCAGAGGGAGAGAATATCCAAGTAGACTCCTGCTGAGTGTGGAGCCCAACGTGGGGCTCAGTCTCACAACCCATGAGATCAGGACCTGAGCTGAAACCAAGAGTCAGATGCTCAACCAACTGAGCCACCCAGGTACCCCATCTTTCTTGTTGATAGGACAGTCTTTGTTGGCATGTTGTACCTCAGAGGATGCAAGAAGAGTATTTTGACAGCCCATCTCTGTATGGCTGTAGCTCCCCTGTATCCATTTATTTCATGGAGCTAGGTGGCTATCCCAAGTGAGAACTCTAGGATATCCACTTGTTGGTTTCAATCACCTTCTGATCCTGGAAGAGGGTTCTTCTTACAAATTTTCATTGTGGCTTTAGTAGTCTGTGCTCCATATGAACATCACTTTAATAGCCCGGTTTCCATGCCTGTCTGACCATGTGGCAAGCCATTGACTACTGCCCGTGAGTCTGTATGCACCCAAACTTCAGTGCTCTTATTGTTGTCTAATTCTTCCATTATTGGAAGGAAGACAGTATGCAATTAGGCCACTGAGCTGATTTATCATTAACCTTCTTTAATCAGACTTTTTCCATGAATTAGTTGTAGTGTGACAGCTTTCTAAACAGAATACTCTCCATCCATCTTGGAATACCAGCTGTAAAACAAGCAGCTCTTGGTCAGTTGGGAGTTTTTACAGGGCACTGCCCATGTACTGATAGGCTCTGTCAGCTCTTTAGTTGGTTCCAAAGTTGTTGCTAGGGAAAAACAGGCCACCTGCTCATGAAGGCAATAACTCATTTCTCCTGTAGCCTATTCCTGTATAAACCATTTCCATTTAGTATGGCATTTTTCTGGTAACTCGTTTCCTTATTAGAGTGTTTCTTTGACTTTACCTAAGACATTCTGGGTATCTCAGATTTCAAGATTATTTTATGTCCTTCAGTCACAGGGACAATTTTCATTAATATCCAGTAGCAAGCCAGTAATTATCTCTCAGATGGCATATACCATACCACCATGTCTAGAAATTTTCTGCTCCTAAATTCCAGTGGTCACTGCTTAGTGGCACTCATGGGTCTTTGCCACAAGCTCTAATCTGTCTAAGTGCAAAATCTGAGTGTGGATCCTGGGGCCCAAAGGCATTGATAGCCACCACTCTTTGCAGTTCCTACATAGCCTGATATTGTTTAGGCTTCAAATAAAATATGACCTTCTTTTGGGTGGTTTTGTTTAGGAGCCAGCAATATTCCCAGATGTGGGATACTTGTCCTCCAGATCTGAGCAGCCTGACCAGGACTATGTTTCTTGCTTAGTTCCAAGCGTAGACAAGGACAGCATTTTACTTTTTTTTTTTTTTTTTAAGTAGGCTCCACGCCCAGTGTGTAGCTCAAGGTACGTCTTAAACTTACAACTCTGAGATCCAGATCTGAGCTGATATCAAGAGTCTGACACTTAACCAACTGAGCCACCCAGGTGCCATGACAGTACTTTTAGCTACTTGTGGAATATCACAGGTGGCTCCTGCCCAAGTTATTTCTAAGAATTTTACTGTGTGGTTGGGCCCTTGAATGTCTGCTGGGCTTATCAGCCAGCCTTTGTTAGTGTGGGTCATCACTACATTTAATTCAGTTCTAGCTTGTTCTTCAGTTTCTACTGTGATATCGCTGTGGAGTACCATCACCCTCAGGACCTGCAGTGAAGACAAATCCTTCCTAACCAATCATAACAGTAGGCTGGTGAATTCAAGTAACTTTGTGACAACACAGTAGATATAAACTGGGATCTGTTTTGTGTGAAGGCAGATTGCAGTTGACTCTTTGAGGTAGGTATCGCAGGATCGATCACTGCATACCAGTCTCCTCTAGTTTGTAGTTTTTGTACCATCAGAACCATCTCAGGAGCTGCTGATGCTATAGGTGGTACTGCTTTGTTCAGGCTTCAGTAACCTACTGCTCGTGTCCATGAGCTGTCTGCCTTTTTTACAGGCCACTCAGAACTATCATGCAGAACATTTGCTGGTACTTCTAGAATATCATTAAATAAGGCGAGAATTTCTTTTCATCTACCAGGTATTTTGTGTTGTTTCAAATTAACAATTCTAGGTAGGGAACATGTTCCTCAGTCAGACATAATGTCCATCCCAACAGT
The DNA here is from genome assembly GCF_003265705.2 of Callorhinus ursinus. Classification (NCBI taxonomy): domain Eukaryota; kingdom Metazoa; phylum Chordata; class Mammalia; order Carnivora; family Otariidae; genus Callorhinus; species Callorhinus ursinus. The sequence continues at coordinate 15,535,246 of NW_027397091.1, forward strand.
ACATTCATGTAGGGTAGACACAGCCAGTTCACATCAAGTCTGTCCAAACACTCCAGTTCTCACCTAAACTTTTATCTTAATCGCATCAACCCTTGCATTCCCATTTCCTCCCAGTCTAATGGTAGCCTCTTTCAAGACCTCACCAGCAGGTTTTTGAATCACAGAGAATTTGACTTCTGTGTCAGGGAGCCTCTGAAAAGTTTCTTCTTCACTCCCCGGTCATTTTACCCCCACATGTGCATATGGCCTTGGGTCCCCAGCCTGGAGTCAGGCCAAGAGACTGTGGCTCCTTCATCACTTCTAATCCCGATTAATCAGTCATAATGTCACCCCCAGTGATTGGGAGGTCAGGCTTCTCATTGTCGTCTTTGCCTTCTGGCTTTTAACATTTCTCCAAATGGTGGTAAATAGAGCAGATCTATTTAGGTCCCTTTAATGTTGGAGGACCAGCAGGGGCTTCCATCAGTTGGCCCAGCCTTCAAAAATGTTATATTGAGACCTTTGTGTTGACCCCATCAGTGTCCAGTTTACTCAGTTTATTCATTCCTTCATAACAGTTTAAAGGTTCCACTCTGTTGGGAGAGTCTGTTGGCTGTCTTCTTTGTCTTTTCCCATTCCCTTGTGAATCACTCTAATATATATATTTAGCATTCTTAATACCCATAGGAGAAGCTGAGATAATAAGTCTCATATGGTTTCTCAAAGTGTTCCCTGATTCTGCATTAGTGAGGTTACATGGGACCTGTGTAAAGGGGCTCCTTAATCCCAGCATTTTTAATGACATTGGGAAGGGGTACTTTAAGTGGGTGAACATCCCAGCCATAGAGCCAATCCAGAATGGCTTGCTATTTGGCATTTAAAGGAGGGGCAGTGAGCCAACTCCTTACAATTTAGAGCCATCATTTCTAAATTCCATGGGAAGCCTACCCCCAGCAATGATCAGAGTGTGTTTGCTCTCTAGATTGTGGATGACTCATTGGCCATCAGACGTCAAAGGTTTGTCCTCCCTGCCTCTTCATCCTTTTCCCAAGCAGTACTTTTTGCCATAACCCAGTGAGTCAGAGTCTTTTACTGAATCTCACTTCTGACACCTCTCACTCCTCTGTTGGGTCTTCGGGTCCTCCCTCAGGTTTGATTTTCAAGAAGGACTCACAGGATTGAGAGGTGGTTGCACTCGTGGTTGTGGTTTATTACAGTGAACAGATACAGAATTAAATCAGGAAAGGGAAAAAGTGCATGAGTTGAAGTCTGGAGGAAACCAGGTACAAGCTTCCAAGTGTCCCCCAAATATCTCATTCCCCCAGCAGCAATGTGTGACAATATGTGCAAAGTGCTGCCAGCCAGAGATGTTGCCCCACTGAGTGTCCAGGCTTTTTCCTGGAGGTCAGTTATGGAGGCATCCAGAACCTTTGTGGCTGACCTCAGGGATTGAAGCTCCATGCCCCCAGAGGGAAAGCAGCTGCCCTCACAAATGACATTGTCAGTATAAACTATCCAGACAAGCTTACAGTGTGATGCAAGGCCTCAGGCAAGCAAAAACAGTCTTATGATACAAAAGATTCCAAGGGCTCAGTTCCCAGGAGCTACCCAGGGCTGGTCAGGAAAATGGGCCTTTCTTGGTCATGTGCTGAGTTTGAGCACCCCAGGCCTGTGGAGTTAACCCTTTGTTGACAATCACATATGTTGGTTAGGGTTTAGGAGCTGAGGTAAATAGATCTTTAATGGGAGGATTTACGTTAGTGTGATTGGAGTTGGCTTTCTTTAGCAGTTGTTCCAGCAAGAGATGCCAGAGGCTTCAAATTTCCCTACTGTCCTTATTTTTCTCTTCGTCACTTTGGGCTTCTCTAAGTACTTCTCTCAGAGAAGGTGTGTGTCTTCTAGTTCTTTGAGCTATAAACCACTGTTCCTATACTGGATCCCTGTTGGTATGGCGGTAAGGAATAGGGGAGGAGCATTCTGTAATCTTCCCATTAAATTTTAGTCCTGTAGGGAGCCTGTGTCTTGGGGCTGTGGGATGGTTTTCTCTATCCCTTGCTCCCTTCCTTGCATGCAGCATTCCTTATCTGTTTCCTTGAAGCCCTCATCCTTTGACTGGTTTACCCCCACTTAGACAGGGAACCTGGAGGGGGCTAGAGTGGGAGAAACTTTCCTTTCAGAGCTGAGGGTCTGAAAAGATCTGCAAAGGGTAATTATAAATTCTTATTTATTTATTTATTTATTTACTTACTTACTTTCCTGGAGAGTAAGCCTCGGTTCTGGAGACATCCTTCACTGTGAGACTCTGATTCAATTCCTGGCGGTGAGGCACACAAATGTGGGAACCCCCCTAATACTGTGGACCCTGGAGTTTCTCCCCCACACTAGTGCACATTCAGTCTCCAGCAGTTCACCAGCATTACCATTTAAATGTTCCTACCAGTTTATGGCTCCAGGGGCTTCTGTTCCAGGTAAGCAGACCTTGGCCATCTCTGTTGAAGTGTCTGTCTCTCCATGTTTCAAGGTGTAGTTTTCCCCACATCTCTGTTTGAAACTAAAGTTACATCCTAGTACAAGAACATATTTCCCTGATTCTCAAAAGATATTTGTTCATTCACTAATCCATTTGTTCATCTTTTAAACATTTATTGGTTATCTGCTATACCATGCATAGTACTGGCCATTGGGGATGAAATGATGAACAGAACTGACACAGCGCCACTCCTTACTGATTGTTCAGACATGTGGGGGGTGAGGTAGACATTCTCTATATAATAATTATATTATTGTCTAAATAATCCTGTAGATAAATATGTAATTATAAAAACTGTGATGAATGCCATGAAGTATAAATACAACGTATCGAGAGTGTGGACCTGGGGAACCTGTATTCATCTGGGATGTCAGGAAAGCTTCCTTGGGGAAGTGAAGTTGAGCTAAAGACAGGGGCAATAAGTGAGGAGAAGTGGGATGGGAGCAGCATACCAGGCAGCAGGGGCGGCATGTGCAAAGGCCCTGAGAAAAGACCGCAGGGTAACTCTGGGGTATTCTTATATAATAGCAGGGAAATATGTCATAGTCTTTAGACCTAGCTAAATACACTTTGGGGCATAAAAATTTCCCCTTTGAGCATCTGGAAGGTTCCTTATCCAGAACAGTTTGCTTTACTATAATAGATAGCTGAATGTTATTTTTGTCATCATTTTATTCTCTAGTGTTTTATATTTTAGCTATGATGCATTCCCAGAAATTACCTGAACGAAGACGTTCTTCTTAAGGAAATGATGTTTAATTGGGTAACACATGCACTTGGGGGAAACGCCAGCAGAGCTTTGTGTAGGAGAGCTTGGAAGTCTTGGCCCCATTTGCCATTAATGGGGGGGGTTGGGAGGGAGACAGAACATGTAACAGTTGGAGCCAGCAGTGACCAGGAGGGATGACCGAAAGAGAAATAAAAAATTCAGAACCCTCTGAAAGCATTACAGACCATTATGGGAATTGAAATTAGAAACATTGTGTGCATTTTTAATATTCTGCTAGGAAAAAGACCTTAGCCATATTAATGTTTAATGCACAGCCCGTAATAGAGAGCTGAACAGCTCTCCATGGCCCCATTTGTTCCAGACTTGTCCAGAAAAAAGAAGTTGGGTTCTATTTTAGGCCTGTATTTGAGAACTGGATCCTGCCATGGAATGAGAGCCCTGAGGTCTGGGTTGCTTTTTCTCTCCTACACAACTAGGTATATTGTTAGAAGAAAAATGGTTTGCTTTGGGTTATCTGCCTCTCACCCCCTTTGAATATATGTTATGTGCAGTTATCAGGGGCTGTACACATTTGGTAATTATAAATTATTTATTTATTTACTTATTTATTATTTTAGAGAGGGAGAGAGAGTAGGTTGGGAGGGGTAGAGGGAGAAGGAGAGAGAGAGAAGCTTAAGTAGGCTCCACTTTGAGCAAGGAGCCTGACGTGGGGCTTGATCTCACATCCCTGAGATCATGACCTGAGTCGAAATCGAGTCAGACACTTAACTGACTGAGCCACCCAGGTGCTCCTATAAATTCTTCTACCACTTTTTCTCTCCAGACTTTCATAAAATCAGCTGTCGACTTTCTTTAGGGTAGCTCTGTTAGGGATAGAGAAAGGGAGTGGAATACACATTAGTCTTTTTTTTTTTTCTCTTCACTTTTACATTCATTTGAGCAGTGATGCAGCTGAGATTTTAGTCTCTAGGCAGATTTATTTGGACAGTAGCATATGGGGAAGGTCAAGGGGCCAGAGAGGAGTATTTTATCACTAATTTTATTTAGAATTGCCAGTGCATGTTGACAGTACAAACCAGAATGACTTTCAGTCACTTTTATTATTGTTTCAAAACTATCTAGACCAGTGCTGTCCAATAGAATTTTCTGTGATGTTTTGAGGTATTCTGTGTTTGCATTGTTCAGTACGTTAGCCATCAGCTGCTTGTGATTGATGAGCACTATGAGCGTGGCTAGTGTGATTGTGGAACTTTAGTTTTATTAACTTTAAATAGCCGCATATGGCCATTGGTTACCATATTGGTTGGTGCAGGGCTAGGCAGTACCCCACCTGTTGCCTGCACATGGGCTGGATTACTCCCATCCTGCCCTTGGTCCCCGCTGTTTGGAGAATCTCACACCTGGTAAAGCATCAAGCCAGCCACTGCCATCTACCCACCACTGCCACGGTGTCAGTGTCATGAGTAGAGGCAGAAGACAGAAGAGGTTGTGCCCTTATAACAATTACCACCTTGCTTGCAACTTAAGGTGCAGTGATGAATGTATAAAAGAGCATACTTTTATTGAGTATATACTGTATACAGCAAAGATGTGTGAGCCATACCCAAACTGTCTTCTCTTCCATAGTTTATTCTTCAGGTAGTGTCCACATTACAGTGCAAGGACTGAATGGAGATTTCCCTTTTGTGTGTAATGAAGTATTAACATGATACCTAAGACGAGGAGATTGATGTTTGCAGATTGGATGCTTTGTCAGTGATGGAGATAATGAAATAGTCTCTGACTTAGAGGAGAGTCTTTGGTGTGCGGATGTTGATATTTTTATCAGCTGTAAACTCTCTGTATCTTTGCTTCCTTTGTCCATTTCCCAGCAGGGGTGCCTTTCAATCAGGGCATTTGTGGCAGGCTAGTGGAAGAAGAAGAGAAGTCATCTCCTCTGCCTTTATCACAAAGTCACCTGGCTTCATCAGGGCTAGAACAGGGCACCACTGGTGGATAGGATTGTGTAGGGGAGAGTACAGTTGCTCAGCCAGCCAAGATTTGGTCATCTCTGAGGTCGGTAGCTCAAAGTGCTGGAGGCGGGGTCAGTCAGGTTGGAGTCAGGAGGAGCTCTGCCAACATGCCTGGAAGGGACGGGTGTGGCTCTGAGCCTGGCTCTTGGCAGGTGGCACCATGGGCCTAGAAGTTATGTTTACTTTTATAAAATCACCCCTGACTACCACGCAGGATAGAGCTGCACATGATTAATCAGTACTATTCCTTCTTGAAGTATCTCATACCTTGAATTCTTTTGATTTGATATATGCTCCTTGTACATTTGAACATTTTCTGGAAACATGACATGGATATTGATTCATCTTTTCTGCGTTTAACTGGCACTCGAGTAACCATGACTCAAATTTCTTCATAACTGGTATGTTTGGTAACAAAATTGTTTGCTTTCCTTTTTGACCTTTTCTTACTTTTTCTTGTGGTGGTTAGTGATAGGTAGGAAGGGAGGTGACATTTGTTCTCATGACTCACTGATATCAGTGAAGAGAAAGTGATCAGTGAATAACATTGTTGTTTGCCACCAGCTTTTGTTGTAATCCCAAAATCGTGTCTTCAGCATGAATCATGCTTATTTGATTCATTTAGTTTTTCCTGTTGTTCCTTCACTAAGGGCCTTGAAATTAGCAGCTTTAACACCCAACATGGATGCAGCGCCAGTGTGGTGTTCACACAGATGCGGGCTTGAGCAGGAGTAAAGCTTAGAGCAGAGATGGGAAACATCATCAGTGAATGTTGGTGTTTTGTTAGAAATCAGGAGAGGTTAGATCTGCGTCCACCAATGGGGTAGTCACCAGCCTCATGTCGCCATGGAAATTAAAAGTCATGAAAATTAAAAAAAAAAAAAAAGAAAATCCTTTTTAGTCCCACTAGCCACATTTCAAGCACTCAGTAGCCACGAGTGGCTACCAGACAGCTCAGATGTAGGACATTTCCATCACAGAGAAATTTCTATTGGATAGTGCTGTGGTAGCCATTTTTTGGAATGGGCTTTATTTATCCAGTCACCAGGTAGTGCTGAGTATCTTATCCTTGTCAAGGCCTGTTCTGAGCACGGGGACACTGTGAGGAACAGGAAAGACAAGGCTTGGCGCTTGTGGACTCACTGTCTTGGTGAGGAGCAAGGTGTATTAAGCACAGTCAGAAAATCCCAGGTAATAAATGTCAGTACCTCTGTGGCCACCACTCCCTGGGGACACATGGATTATGCTGGGGAAACTATCCCTATCTCCTTGGCAGGGAAGAAAGATAACTAAGCAGAATTTTTACAAAAGAGGAGAATGATTAGTGCAAAGAAATCCAGCCCAGTGCATGCCTTGTCGTCAGTCCCTTACCCTCTCTGTTTCATTTTCTTTCATTTCAATAGTGGGATTTTTAGTAGTGTCTTATGGAGCAGTGGTGAAGGTTAAAAGAAAAAAGATATTTGTAAAACCTAGTGCTCAGCACTCAGCGTTAAATAAATTGAGGTTATTATTACTCTAGCCTTTTCTACCATAAAAATGGTTTAAGAAGCTTAAAAAGCAAGTTCAGCAGAGGCAGAGAGAAGGCAGGCCTTTTCCTGGAGCAGGAGCAGTGGGGTCAGATGGAGCCAGCCTTGAACTGTCTGTGAGAAATGACTGCACAGCCCAGCGAGAGGACACTCCCTAGTGAAATCCCTGTTGGAAGTGGGACACTTTGCAGACTCCTGTTCTCACCATGTTTTTATGGATGTTGTTTTGATATTTATATCCAGGCTCCATTGTGCTCCATGTAAAGAGCACCTCTCTCATGAATCTTTCTAAGAGTTCTCCAGAAATGAGAAAAATGTGGGCAGTACTTCTGGCCCCAGTACATTTTCCTTCTGTCAGAACTGCATGCCTTTGAGCGAGTCAGGTCACTTGTCTAGGACAGTCTCATTGTGAGTGAAAGCAGGCATGAGAGGGGCTTGTCAAGATGAGGAAAGATGACACCTATGGTTTCTATGTCTTTCACCTCAGGTTTTATTTGGTCTCCCCCTGCCCCTTTAGGTCATGCTGACCCCAGGTGTCCACCTTAGTTTGGGGGTCCAGTGGGGGTAATTGAAATATGCATTAATTAGTGAGGAAATTTATGGGAGTGAATAACACATTCCAGCAGTCTAGAAAAGTTACTGTACTCTTAGGTGAACTATACTGTTTTGTTGCTTTTTTGTTTTTTTTTTTGTTTTAAATTAGGTTATGTTAATCACCATACATTACAGCATTAGTTTTTGAGGTCGTGTTCCATGATTCATTGTTTGCATATAACACCCAATGCTCCATTCAGTACGTGCCCTCTTTAATACCCATCACCAGGCTAACCCATCCCCCAACCCCCCTCCCCTGTAGAACCCTCAGTTTGTTTCTCAGAGTACATAGTCTCTCATGGTTCATCTCCCCCTCCGATTTCCCCCCTTCATTTTTCCCTTCCTGCTATCTTCTTCTTCTTCTTTTTTATTAACATATAATGTATCATTTGTTTCAGACGTACAGGTCTGTGATTCAACAGTCTTACACAATTCACAGCACTCACCATAGCACATACCCTCCCCAATGTCTATCACCCAGCCACCCCATCCCTCCCACACCCCTCCACTCCAGCAACCCTCATTTTGTTTCCTGAGATTAAGAATTCCTCATATCAGTGAGGTCATATGATACATGTCTTTCTCTGATTGACTTATTTCGCTGAGCATAATACCCTGCAGTTCCATCCACGTCATTGCAAATGGCAAGATCTCATTCCTTTTGATGGCTGCATAATATTCCATTGTGTATATATATACCACTTCTTCTTTATCCATTCATCTGTCGATGGACATCTTGGCTCTTTCCACAATTTGGCTATTGTGGACATTGCTGCTATAAACATCGGGGTGCACATACCCCTTTGGATCCCTACATTTGTATCTTTGGGGTAAGTACCCAGTAGTGCAATTGCTGGGTCATAGGGTAGCTCTATTTTCAACTTTTTGAGGAACCTCCATATTGTTTTCCAGAGTGGTTGCACCAGCTTGCATTCTCATGAATGGTGTAGGATGGTTCCCCTTTATCCACATCCCCGTCAACATCTATTGTTTCCTGACTGGTTAACTTTAGCCATTCTGACTGGTGTGAGGTGGTATCTCATTGAGGTTTTGATTTGGATTTCCCTGACGCCGAGCGATGTTGAACACTTTTTCACGTGTCTGTTGACCATTTGGATGTCTTTGGAAAAATGTCTGTTCATATCTTCTGCCCATTTCTTGATTGGATTATTTGTTCTTTGGGTGTTGAGTTTGATAAGTTCTTTATAGATGTTGGATACCAGCCTTTTATCTGATATGTCATTTGCAAATATCTTCTCTCATTCTGTTGGTTCTCTTTTGGTTTTGTTGACTGTTTACTTTGCTGTGCAAAAGCTTTTTATCTTGATGAAATCCCAATAGTTCATTTTTGCCCTTGCTTCCCTTGCCTTTGGCGATGTTTCTAGGAAGAAGTTCCTGCGGCTGAGGTCGAAGAGGTTGCTACCTGTGTTCTCCTTTAGGATATTGATGGACTCCTGTCTCACATTTAGGTCTTTCAACCACTTGGAGTCTATTTTTGTGTGTGGTGTAAGGAAATGGTCCAGTTTCATTCTTCTGCATGTGGCTGTCCAATTTTCCCAACAGCATTTGTTGAAGAGACTGTCTTTTCTCCATTGGACATTCTTTCCTGCTTTGTCAAAGATGAGTTGAACATAGATTTGAGGGTCCATTTCTGGGCTCTCAATTCTGTTTCATTGATCTATGTGTCTGTTTTTGTGCCAGTACCATACTGGCTGGATGATGACAGCTTTGTAATAGAGCTGGAAGTCTGGAATTGTGATGCCGCCAGCTTTGCTTTTCTTTTTCAACATTCCTCTGGCTATTCGGGGTCTCTTCTGGTTCCATACAAGTTTTAGGATTATTTGTTCCATTTCTTTGAAAAAAGTGGATGGTATTTTTGATGGGGATTGCATTGAATGTGTAGATTGCTCTAGGTAGCATTGACATCTTCA
>NW_027397091.1:15544557-15546316 GCF_003265705.2 Callorhinus ursinus
TTTAAGTAGGATATAGTGTCCTTCCTCATCTCTTATTACAGTCTTTGTTTTAAAATCGAATTTGTCTGATATAAGGATTGCCACCCCAGCTTTCTTTTGGTGTCCATTAGCATGGTAAATGGTTTTCCACCCCCTCACTTTCAATGTGGGGGTGTCTTTGCATCTAAAATGAGTCTGTTGTAGACAGCATATCGATGGGCCTTGTTTTTTAATCCAATCTGATAGCCTCTGTCTTTTGATTGGGGCATTTAGCCCATTTACATTCAGGGTAACTATTGAAAGCAATCAATTTAGTGCCATTGTATTTCCTGTAAGGTGACTGTTACTGTATATTGTCTGTGTTCCTTTCTGGTCTATGTTGCTTTTAGGCTCTCTTTGCTTAGAGGACCCCTTTCAATATATTTTGTAGGGCTGGTTTCATGTTTGCAAATTCCTTCAGTTTTTGTTTGTCCTGGAAGATTTTTATATCCCCTTCTATTTTCAATGACAGCCTAGCTGGATATAGTATTCTTGGCTGCATATTTTTCTCGTTTCATGCTCTGAAGATATCATGCCGGTCCTTTTTGGCCTGCCAGGTCTCTGTGGATAGGTCTGTTGCCAATCTAACGTTTCTACCATTATAGGTTAGATATCTCTTCTTCCGAGCTGCTTTCAAGATTTTCTCTTTGTCTCTGAGACTTGTAAATTTTACTATTAGATGTCAGGGTGATGACCTATTTTTATTGATTTTGAGAGGGATTCTCTGTGCCTCCTGGATTTTGATGCCTGTTTCCTTCCCCACATTAGGGAAGTTCTCTGCTATAATTTGCTCCAATATACCTTCTGCCCCTCTCTTTCTTCTTCTTCTGGGATCCCAATTATTCTAATGTTGTTTCGTCTCATTGTATAGCTTATCTCTCGAATTCTGCCCTCGTGATCCAGTAGTTGTTTATCTCTTTTTCTCAGCTTCTTTATTTCCATCATTTGGTCTTCTGTATCACTGATTCTCTCTTCTGCGTCATTTATCCTAGCAGTTAGTGCCCCCATTTTTGATTGCACCTCATTAATAGCCTTTTTGATTTCGACTTGGGTAGATTATAGTTCTTTTATTTCTCCAGGAAGTGTTTCTCTAATAACTTCCATGCTTTGTTCAAGCCCAGCTAGTATCTTCAAAATCATGATTCTGAACTCTAGGTCCAACATCGTACTAATGTCCATATTGAGTAGGTCCCTGGCAGACGGTACTACCTCCTGTTCTTTTTGTTGAGGTAATTTTTTCCATCTTGTCATTTTGTCCAGAGGAGAATAGATGAATGAGAGAACAAAATGCTAACAGGTTAACAACATCCCCAGAAAATATACTCTAATCAAATCAGAAAAGACCTGAAACCAGGGGAAAAGAAAGGGAAAGAAAGAGGAAAAAAAAAAAGAAAAAGAAAAAGATAAAAACAAACAAAAACAGAACAAAACAAAAAAAACCAGAATATGATCAAATATGATCAGGCTGGTGCATAGATCAGTGCCACACACTAGATTTTGGGTGTATTTTAGTCTGTTAGAAGAAAGTGCCTCCTAAAATTGTAAAGAAAGAAAGACTTATATATGTACAAAATAAGGGTTGATACAATGAAGCAATGGAATATGACTATAAAGATGAAAATTATAAAAAATTTTAAAAGAGGAATTGATAAGGTGCTTGAAGAAAGAAAGAAGAGGATTAGAAAAAAAAGAAAAAAAAGGGAGAGAATGTGATCAGGCAGGAGACTAGAACAAAGCCATA
>NW_027397091.1:15546416-15627891 GCF_003265705.2 Callorhinus ursinus
TTCAAAAAAAAGTTAAAAAAAATTAACTTTGAAAGCCTAATGAATCATTGTAAAAAAACCGTGAATTCTATGTGCAATATTTCCCTAGTGCTGGAGTTCTGCCGTTCTCATTGATTGGTAAACTTGGTCTTGGCTGGCTATTCGTGCTGATCTTCTGGGGGAGGGGCCTGTTGCCGTGGTTCCCAAATATCTTTGCCGGAGGCGGAATTGCCCCGCCCTTGCCCATCCCGGCTAAGGAATCTGCTTGGGTTTGCTCTCCGGAGCTTTTGTTCCCTGCAGGCTTTCCGTGCAGCTTTGGAGGAGGAGAGTGAAAATGGTGGCCTCCCAATCTCTGTCCGGAGGAGCCGAGAACTCGGGGCCCTGCTCCTCGGTGCGCCCCCAGAGAAAAGCAGTCAGTCACTCCCATCTCCTCGGTCTCCGGCCGCATTCCGTGCTCACCCGGCCTGTGACCGAGCATTTCTACGTCTGGCACCCGACCCCGTGTGGAGTCTCCAAACCCAGCAGATCCCTGTGGTGCGCTCCTGCGCCGCTCCTCCCGGGGGGAGGAAGGGGAGTCTCCCCGGCTCTGCTGCTTGTTGGGTCCCTGCTGGAGGAGCAGTGGCCCGACTGTCACTGATCACAGTTTCTGGCAACCCCGTGCTGAGAGCCCGCGCCTCGGCTCCGTCTCTGCAGCCGGCTTCCCCACTCCAATACCCGGGAGCTCTGCCGCACTCAGGCACCCCCAGTCTTCCTGTGACCCCGAGGGTCCTCGGTTCCACCCCCTGCTTAGCCACTGGAGCGACATCCGTCAGCGGAGCCGACTTCAAAACGTTCCGATTTTGTGCTCCGCGGCTCTATCATTTGCCCGAAGCAGCGGATAACAGCCCCCTCCCCCGCCGTCTCTCCCGAATATCGCCTCGGATTCACTTCTCTACACGTCCTACCTTCCAGAAAGTGGTCACTTTTCTGTTCAGAGAGTTGTTGCTATTCTTTTCTTCGATCTCCTGTTGAGTTCGTAGGTGTTCAGAATGGTTTGATCCCTATTCAGCTGAATTCCTCAGACCAGACAAAATCCAGGTCTCCTACTCCTCCGCATCTTGCTCCGCCCCAATTCAGTGATTCTTTGCATACACAGGCTAATTAAGCACAGATCCTGGGTGATAGGTTTGTTTGGTTCTCCTTCCTTCAGTGCTGCCCCTGACCAAGGTAGAGGCCAGCCTGGTCACTGGTCGTCCTCTAGGTTGGGCCCAGTGTGGCTGTCCTGTAGGAGGACTCAGGCCCCTTTGCTTGGTGTCCTGTTCAGCTAGGAGCACTTAAGAGTATTAGGTGTAATTTATCCTCTGTGTCCTGGAGAAGTTTTAAAATATTTCCCTCAGAGCAAAACTTATTTCTTATTTCAACTAGAAGATTTGTCAGAATAGGCCATATGTTCAGCACCTCAAAGGGAGACTGGTCTGCTGACATTCCTGCCTCTTCAGCCAAACCCCTGTGCATGATACAAACCAATGTCTATTGCCATTTGTGTGTCTAGGCTTTTAAGTCTCTGGTTCTGGTGCCCAGGTGCATCCTGGATCCCAGGCTCTGAGGATCTTCCTGTCCCCAGTTGTATACTTAGCCACAGTCCGAAGACCAGTCCTGATCCCAGGCCGCAGGGGTGCATGAGCTGGGACTCTATCTTCACCACATCTGCCTTTGGTCCAGCTCTGATAGTGGGTGTTGGCCCTGTGCCCTGGGTACTTATGTGAGTCCTGACACTTTTCTTTCCCCTGCCCCATTCTCTCTGGAGCCTGAAGATAGTAAGCCTTGTTCCTGAGGTCAAACCCCAGGGGACCTCCTTGTGGAAGAATGCCTGTCCTGCTAGACCACTCCCTTTACCTGGGCCCTGCTTCTCCACAGTGTGCAGCATGCCAAGCTGGTCTTCTCACCTGTCCCAGAAGTTGGGGAGCTCATCTGCACATCTGCTTCATCTAAGGGTGTGGCTCTTTCCACTTGTTCCCAGTATTCCTACGTCTGTGCCTGGCCCTGGGCTGGGCTACAGCATCAGTAGGCAGAGAACACCAAACTAAACCAAGTCACCAAGTCAAACAGACATCTTGGAACTTCTGTTGGGGTGGGGGAATGGGTTGAAACGTTGTTTAAAAGGAGACTCTGGGATATTCTGTGGATATATCTATAAAATGAAAACTAATCAAGAGTTGGCAAAGCTCTTTTTGCTTTCTGCCCTCGTTACAAATTCTTTGGACTCTGAAAATTTCCCCAAATTTCTAAAGGTTAGTATATCCAGTTCTAATTCACAGGCTTTATGTTCTCTGCAGACAGCAGGGGTTTATTTTCCTCACTGCTTTTTCCTTGGGAGGATTTTGGTGTTGAATCTCTGGTGTATGGATATTCCAGGTATATGTGGAGTCTGTCATTGGTGCTGACTCTTGTCTGACCTAGTTTATGTCATGTTTGAAATGCAAATCGAGTCATTTGAAGTTGGACCTACTAATATACTTTAAGTGATTCTGCTAAGGAAAAGCCAACCCTGCCATGCTCTTGGTTTACTGGATGTTTCAAACTATTTTTCAGGCATTTGGCATTTAGTAAAACCTAGCACATTTCAATGGTACCTTCTCCATCCATTTTCAAAGCTTTGTGTTTTTTCCAGCAAATATATTCCATGTGATTCTTTTTACTCAGTTCATCTAAATCTTGGTTCAGGATCTTAAACCCTTTGATAATCCCAGAAGCATTTGGATTCCTCTCTTTAAAAAAAAAAAAAAAAAAGGCTATAAGGTTTCCTCACTTTCCAGAAAGGAGAAACAATGTTTTAAGACTGAGAGGGAACCTGAGCTCTAAAATGTTTCCAGATTCTGGTTTGTGGCATGTGAGGTCCGACTGGTTGGGCAGCAGTGTCACGTTGTCCTGGCTGCCCCACACAGAGGCCAGATTTTCACTGTGACACACATACTTCTCAGACATCTGCCTGGCCAACCCCGAGTCTCAGGAGGAGGCCCACAGACTCACCCAGGATCTGCTTTCTGACTTGTAGAAGGAGTAGACCTAACCTGTCTGAGACATTTGGGGCTTGCTTTATTCTGAAAGGAGATTTTGCAGGCTTTTAAAAAATAAGATAAAAGGCCAACCTATGATTTTATAAATTTTGATTTAGGTGAAAGAGCAGTTCATTTTTTGTAATGAAACCAGTTTATCTCCTTTTGGGTTTATGATTGCAAGAGTTCCTGTTACTTTAATCTTTCTGACTATCCCCTTAGAAAATTTAGAGCTTAAGCTGAATGTAATCAGCTAGGCCTTTTACTTAACTAGCTACTTTGTGTTTATTCAAAACTTCCTCTACAGAGGGGTGCCAGTGGAAGGGGAAAAATTAGTGTGCCATTCTCCTTTAAACTGGAAAAAAATATGGCGCTTTATAGGCCAGGATTAAAGATTTAGAAGACAAAAAGACCTAGGAGAACATGGAAGAAAGAAAAGATCTGTTTGTGTTTCTAGGAAACTTGTTCATAAGCCAAAGAAAACCAAATGGAAAGAATGCAACAAGGGGTTCAGTTTAAGATTAGAGTTAGGTTTTCTTAGCTAGTCTTTATCAGTTTCTCCGACTGGATCTTTAGTTTATTTCTTTAAAAATACTCAATGAGTTTTGAAGGTTCAGGTAACATTAGTTTAAGAAAGAGATTTATTTTGGATGAAAAGTTGGAAATCCATGCTTATTAGTGGCATGAAGCTTACATTTTTCAAAATTAGAAATATGAAATAAAGAGCTCTCTTTAGGACACCAATAATTGATGCAGAATTATATTTATATTATCTCTAATAGAAAATTTTGATAATGTGTAATATATAATATATGCTACATAGATTATATTAGGTTGAACCGTATGAACTTGTTGCTCTTTGACCATATTTTATTACCAATATTGCAATTTTACATGGCTCAATCTAAAATAACGTCGTATGTAAATTCAGAAAATTTTCAGAAAGGGGTTGAAGAGGAATGATGCCAGCTTGTTAACTAGAGCTCTCCAAGTTAAGGAAAACTTCTTGCATGTTCCCTTTGGCCCATATAGGAACCCAGAGTTAGGCAGGATGGCGGTGGAAGCTCTGTCTTCCTCACCTTGGCTGGAGGCCAGACCACATGCATGACTTGCCTCCCTCTCTTCCATGAGCAGAGAGCTACAGGCCTTTGTCCTTCCTTGGAGAGCATGTCTCCTATTTTGTATTTTTGTGAATCTTTCTGCATATATGGATATTTTCAATGTCTGTGTATTTCTCTATGTCTCACCCTAACCTGGTTTCTAATAGCGTCCCAGGCAGAGTGCCTCTTATTTATGCACATCTAAAGATATATCCTAGACCAGTTTCGCAGATGATTCCTTAAAACGTGGCTTCTGAGGGATTTGCTGCTAAAAATCTCCTGTCAGCTACAGTGGCTGGAACTCTTACATGAAATGGATGCCATAGAATGTCATGTTATGACGTATCTAATAATTATTGGGATGGGAGTTGTGGAAACAGGTGTTGTTTTGTGTTTACCAGAACATCGCATCTTATGGATTGAGTTGTTTTTCTAAAACAAGCTGCCAGAGACTGAGAGGTGTACCAGGACTCATGCCTCCAAGGGGCATATGTGAGGGACAGGGAAAACTGCCATTTCCCTGCCAAAAGAGGTGCAGGCATTCCAAACCCTGGCCCTTGCTTTGACTTAAGACATTTATTTTTATGTAAAAGTGTAGCAAAGCATAAAATCATTTTGTCAGAATAATTTGTTTTGTCAGAGAGTGGGACATTTTATGAAGTCGCAATCTGTTGATGTTCCAGAATTCTGATTCTTGAGGAGTCTGATCTTAATCACTGTTGATCAGAATAGAGCCACACTTACTCGATTCAAAGGCTGAGAGGGCATGGAGTGCAGCTTTTTAAAGATTTCATGTGGAGCAAACAGGCAATGATTTTCTCTTAGAGATTGGACCTCAAAGTGTAATAATAACATCAAAGTGTAAATAACATTATAGTCTTCTCTGATTTGTGTGGAGACCCTGTCTGGTTTTTAAGTGTTAGATCTAGTAGATCACGTGTGAAACTCAGGTTGAGTACTCATTTCTCTCTGGCTTAGCAGGGAGAAAAATGACCAGTAGGTTTTTTGCCATTGACTGTTAAAGAACATTTCTTAACAACACACATGCAGATCAGACATCAAACATTCTTAAACCAGGTCACCTCATCTGCACCTACCTGCAGAAAATCTTTTAAGCAAGTAGGCCTCTTTCCTTTAAGAAGTAAGATAAACTTGGCGCTTTCCCCCTGAATTACCTTTCTAAGATTTTCAGGAAATACGTGTTTAATTTATTCTGTTTTAATCTTTTCTCTTCATCCTTGTTGGATTTCTAGTGTTTTATCAGCAGATCCTCATTTTTACTCCTAACTGGTTATTTTTAAAAAGTTTATTTACATGTTAAGTGTGATTTAACTATTTCCTGGGCTCGATTTTGTTTCTAAGGACACATATATTAATTTAGATATTATATCCAACAACCTTGTTAAACAAATTTTCTAATAGTTTATAATCTCTAGGCTGTAGATTCTTTTGGGTTTTCCATGTAGGTAGTCATACCAGCTGAGAATAATGACAGTTTTTACTTCTGGCATTATAATCTCTCTGCCTGTTATTTTCTTTTCTTATCTTACTGCACTACTTAGTATTTCTGTAGGATGCAGAACAGAAATGATGAGAGCAGACTCCTTTGTCTTTTCCTAATTTTGAAGGGGATGCTTCTCTTGTTTCGCCATTGAGGTGATTACTATAGGGTTGGGTTGTTGTGTTTTAATAAATACTCTTTATCAAGTTTAAGGAAGTTCTTTTCTCTTTCCACTTTCTTAACATGTGTGAATGTTGAAATTTATCAAACAGTGTTCTTCAATCTGAGAGAGCCACATGGGTCCTCCCCCACTGAACCTGTTAATATAATGAAGTAGACTAATTTTCTAGTGTTAAACTATCCTTGCATTTCTCGACAAAAGCCAGCTTTGGTCATGATATGTCATTTTTTTGCTAGATTTGGTTCGTTAATCTTTTGCTTAGGGCTTTTCTTTTATTTTTGTCTGGTTTTATTTATTTATTTTTTTAAGTAGGCGCCATGTCCAGCATGGAGTAAACAAACACGCATGCAAGTAATGTCCTCCAGGTCTAGGTTCCTTATATTTTCCACTTATGTATCTAAGTGCATCGCCTTTATTCCTCCTACTAAGCGTATTTCCAGGAGTTGCATGCAGACAGATGGCAGTGCCCAGAGGCAGAAGGACTGTCTCTATCTCGTATCCCTTTTTAAGACCTTCCCCAAAGCCTGTAGCAAACTTCCCTCACATTTGTTGGCCGGAATTCTATTGCGTACTTTTGTCTCAGTCAATACCTGGCAAGATATATGGGGTGCGTAGACCATGATGGCTTAAAGTGTGGCCCCTGAGGGGTCTGGCTGGTCAAGGATGCACTCAGTAGGAGTTCTGTCAGTGGGGAAGAATGGGGGCAGAGTGGGTGGGCAGAAAAGGAGGGTGCCTCCTGCTGGGGTATGTCAAGAGTGGTGCCTCTGAGCGTCATGTCCTAGTTCAAGAAATATAGGTAGGTGTGTGGGGTTCCTGTTCTACAGAAGAGTGATGTTCTTTTTTGCCTTAATAAACAGAGTTTTCTTTTTTTCTGTTTTTGTATGAGCTCTTGATTACAAACATTAAAGTTACATCAGAGTATAAATGCCAATTTTAGGTGTAGCGTAGAGAATCCCATAAATAGGACAAGATGACAGCAGTGAGTAGCAAAGCAGGGAAGTGATTAAGATAGTGGTTGTAGATGTTCATGGGAAGTTAAGAAATTAGCACAGGTTAGAACAATTACTACCTGAAGGCTGGCATCAGGCTTTGAAGTTCAGAGTCTATACATGTTGACTTAGGTTGATGAGTGGCTTATGTTGTCATGGGGAAGACCAGCCTTAAGTACCCATCCGAACTGTATAGAGAAGGAAGTGGAAAAGAGAGACAGAGGCCCCATGTGTGTGACTTTTTAACACCAGGTGACCCTTCTTGCTAGCAAACTGGACCCCAGCAATAGCCTGGAATTTGGTCCAGAGTCCTTCCTCTTAGGGAAAAGCCAGGGAAAGAGGAGGAGAGAGAGATAGGCAGCTGGGTACATGCTTTCGCTTCTTTCTGGACACTTTTAGCCCAAGCAAGGGGCATGTAGAGGATGGTCCAGCTTCAAGCATGTTGACTTCATCCAGATGGTTCCAGTTTAGAGATGTGGGGAAAAAGTCTCCTTTCTTTTCTCCAAGAGGTCCTCACACTGGAAAATTTGTTGGGGGAATGCCAGGCCAATTTAAAAAATGATCAGTGTTTGGAATGAGATGTTCCTCTTCATTCACCTGACTCTCACTGCCTGTTGCCAGCTTCAGGTCCGCACCTGCCGGGAACATGTGAAAACACTGGTCTGCATTTCGGAAGATAAAATTCAGGCACCGGGTAGCAAGCCGTGTTTCAGTCCAGGAAGGCTCACGGTGTTCAGAAATCTGTAGTAAAAATCACGTACCTAAAAGGAGTGGATATGTCGGCTTTCACATGCTCAGAAAAGAAAAGGCTAGGAGACAGAGGTTGGGGTGGTGGTCCAAGACTTGTATTCCCTGAGCTTTCATGTTTTGTCTGTGATTTGTCCTCAGCCTTATTTGAGAATTCCATGGCCAGAAACCTCAGTTCTTTTACCATAATGCTGATTGTTTTTAATAAATTGGCTCATGCTAAGTGATATTAGATTTCAAAATTCCATTGGTAAATATTTTATTACTATCAAAACAAATAGTAATGTGAATATTGCCCTACCACTCATAGTTTATGTATTATGTTTCTAACCTGGAACGTGATTTAGGATCTGTAACGGGCACTAAATTGTATATATTTTTTCATTTTTCTCCAAATTGTCCTAAAAAGAAGAGCCCTCCCTTCCTCTGGCAAGATTTTAAAGTATTTGCAAATATTATTTTAGTTTCAGATAAATGGGGATCTATTTCATTTTTGTGTAAGACTTCCAAGGAAGGAAATCTGTCAGCTGTCAGCGACCTGTTGTAGGCCCTCCCAGAGCAAGCTAGTCCTTAAATAATAGAAATTGGACTAGCATGCTCCCTCATTTTTTTTTTTCAGTAGTGGAATGGATGTTAAATGGATTTGTTTAAAAAAATTGTTTTTAAAGATTTTATTTATTTTTAGAGAGGGTATGTGTGAAAGTGCAAGCAGGGGGAGGGGCAGAGGGAGAGGAAGAGAAGCAGACTCCCTGCTGACACAGAGCCCGCCTCTGGGCTCCATCTCCTGACCCTGAGATCACGACCTGAGCTGAAACCACGAGTTGGATGCCTAACTGACTGAGCCACTCAGGCGTCCCTAAATGGATTTATATTTTTATGAGAAAATAGTTATGAAGCTATTCCTTAGCCTCTGTGGTAAAGTTAGAAGTTTGACATAATTTGTTTCTGTCAGGTCTGGTTCTCTTGGGCCCAGTTCTGTTGGATCTAGTTCTCTGATCTGATGAGCGCACTGTGCCTTGGCAGGAGCCACTGTTGCTTTGTGTTTTTTTTAAGATTTATTTATTTATTTTTGAGAGAGAGCACACATGAGGGAGCTCACAAGTGGGGGAAAGGGCAGAGGGAGAGAGAGAATCCCAAGCAGATTCCCCATTGAGTGTGGAGCCCGATACGGGGCTCATTCTTTTTTTTAATTTTTTAAATTTTATTATGTCAGTCACCATACATTACATCATTAGTTTTTGATGCAGTGTTCCATGATTCATTGTTTTCGTTTAACACCCCAGTGCTCCATGCAGTGCGTGGCCTCCTTAATACCCATCACCGGGCTAACCCATCCCCCCTCCCCCTTCTCCTCTAACACCCTCAGTTTGTTTTTCAGAGTCCATAGTCTCTCATGATTCATCTCTCCCTCCAATTTCCCCCCTTTCATTTTTCCCTTCCTACTATCTTTTTTTTTTTTTTTAAGATTTTATTTATTTATTTGAGAGAGAGAGAGTAAGAGCAGGAACACAAGCAGGAGGAGTGGGAGAGGCAGAAACAGGCTTCCTGCCAAGTAGGGAGCCCGACGTGGGGCTCGATCCCAGGACCCTGGGATCATGACCTGAGCCCAAGGCAGATGCTTAAGGACTGAGCCACCCAGGCACCCCGGGGGCTCATTCTTATGGCCCATGAGATCCTGACCGGAGCCTAAACCAAGATTTGGAATGCTTAACTGAATGAGCCACCCAGGCACCCCCAGGAGCTACTTTTTGATGACATTTTCTGTAAGATGCTGTGGTCATCTTGAATAGGATGCCAGACAGTCTTACTTTTGAACTCTCTGAGGTGCTTCCAGGTTGGCTCACCCTTAGACCTCGACTCCTAGTCACAGTCTGTCTGTTTTCAGTTGACTCACATCTCTTTCTCCGTGACAGCGGTCAGTGTCATCATTGTACTACATTAGCGTTTTCTCAGACTTGGTCTCCCAGTTACAACTGTGCTTCAGTAGATGTCTAGCAAGAAACCTCCAAGGCATGGTCAGCACTTTCTCTCATTACCGCATCTTGGTCTGTGTCTGGTGTGGTGTTTATCCCTTGGAATTCAGACAGGCCTTCCTGGGTGGTCAGAGGCAGATGTTGAAGAGTGGTGGAAGCCTCCCTCCCTCTGTTCTACTCTTGGGCTCTGGAATTCCATGCAGATGGGTGCTGTGGTCGGTTCTAGAGAACTGGAATCTTTGTGTGCTGCTCCCTCCATCTGGATGGTTTTGTCTTAGTGGAGAAGGTTGCTTGGTGCCAAAACATTGGATTGTCCTCAAGTTCACTTTTTCGGGGTCCTCACAGGTTCAGGGATGTTTCTGAATTTATGGGTGTGGCATGGGAAGGCCTCTGGCATAGCTGGTCTGTGAATAACTGATTGAACCTGAAATTTAGACATTTATCTTGCCAGCCTGACCTTCCTAGTGACAGCAGAGGCATTTTCTTTTCCTGCTTCATCAAACTCATTCTTGATCTGTTTGTCCAGAAATGTTCCTGATCTTGATGTCATAATTGAAAATTGTGCAATTTATTTGTCCACTTGTGAGGCCATACTTATATTAATTCTCATCATGAAATTGCACTGTATAAGTGATCTCGCACCACAAATACAGCAATGATGGGGGGTGGTGGTCAGTCCAGGTTTTTTCTTACAGAGTACTGACATAATTCACCCCAGTTAATCATCAGTGTAAATGTCAGCTGCTGGCACCAAAATTTAGGTACCTTGTGCATGGACATGAAGAGAGGTCTTGGAGATGTTTCTGAGGGTTGCCTTGTTGGGTGAATGGGAATTCTACTCCTCTTGTCAGGAAGATGGTCTCAGTAGAGAATGTCGCTCCTTTGCCTGCTGAGGAAGATCAGATTTAGTCCCAGGGCTTTGGTATGATTTGCTGGCATTTGTTGCACTTTTGCTCCCAGTCCAGACTGAGGAGATGGGGACACAGTATTTTTTTAAGATGTTAATTGCCAGTGGAGGGGTAGGGAGAAGGGGCTTGGGAGTGACGTCATCTTTCCCAAAGAAAGGAAATGTTGGAGACTAAGTTTGGAGAATTACTATTTTTGTATTCCAGGAGCCCATTGGCTTTGTGAGCTGAGAGCCAGTGAGGACGGTGTGTGGGCTTCTGTGTGCTGGGGTCCGTGGCAGTGGGGAGTGGGTGGAGGGATGGGTGCACTTTCCTAGGCAGGCTGTGGCAAGGTGCTGGTATTGGGCCTGGTGCTTGGCTGCATGCATGTAAGCCTGGTCAGAGCTAACTGTGGGCAGGACGAATCTGGAGGCTGGAGGGGGGCCCTCAGTCCAGGTCTCAGAGAAGACCAGGATGCTGAATCTGAGTCTCTGCAGATGATTAGGAGTGGGGTGACACAGGAGTCTAGGCATGCACGTAGGCCTGGGCAGGAAACAGGGTGATATGGGGTAGGGTCGGGAGAGTTTAGACATCCTAGAGCACGAAAGGCAAGGTGGGGAGAAGTGGGAGATGAAGCACTCTGAGGCCAGTTCACGAACTTTCTGTAACGCATTGAGGAGCGTTGACTTGGTCCTTCAGAAATAGAGCACCACCCTGGAAGCGTTCTAAATGGGGAGTGACTTTATTTTTTCAACAGTTTTACTGAGATATTATTCACATACAGTTCACCCACTTAAAGTGTACGCTTCGGTTCAGTGACTTTTGCCACGTTCAGAGTTGTGCAGCCATCCCCACAACGGATTTTAGAATGTTCCCATCGCCACAGAAAAGCCCAGTGCTCTTTAGCTCTCGCTTCCCGTCTCCCCCCCATCTCCAGTGTCAGGCAGCAGTGTGTTTATTTCCTGCGTGTCCAGATTTGCCTGCCCTGGACGGTTCAAATAAATGGAATCATGCACTATATGGCCTTTGGTGCCTGGCTTTTTTTTTTCACTTAGCATGTTTTCAGTGTTCCTCACATTGTAAGATATAACACCAGTTCAGTGCTTTTATTTCCAGATGGTACTCCATTGCGTGGCTCTACCACATTTTCTTTACCCATCCATCAGGTGACAGACATTTGTGTTGCCTCACTTGTTGGGTATTATGAATAATGCTTCTAGGGAGTGCTATTTACAGGCCATCGACTTGGCATTTTGACTGCATCTCTGGCTGGGTACAGGATAGATTTGAAGGGGACAAGATGAGGCAGGGATCATTGTTAGGAAGTTGTGGAAGTCTCTGTGCGTCCTTTTTGTACTTCTTTAGGTGTGGAATCTTGGGTTTTAGCTAAAATTCCATGCAGAACTGGAGTGTATAAAACAGATTAAATGAAGCTACCCTTGACAGTGGTGTGGAGGCCTAGAATCGCTTGCCCTCGGTATCTTCCTTCCATGAAGCTAACGGGGTGGGGGTGGGGAGTTGCTTTTTGAGAAGTTACAAAAGTTGGTTATATTGGTCAAAGAGGGGTTTCCCATGGGCAATGTGGCTGGCTGGAAGAGGAGGAGGCTAGGAGTTGAGAGAGTGTGTGTTCATGTGTGTAGAGGGGGTGGAGGGAGAGAGGCCTGGAGGGGTTTGGATTTGGACCCTCCCATTGAGTCAGAGTCTGATGAGCCCCTCTTGGGCCCCTCCCCCCCCCCGCCTCCCGTCTGGCATAGACCACTTGTTGGACGGTAGCAACCCCTTAGCTACAAGGCTGGAGGGATAAGCTGGCTGAGAGGTTCCCCTGGGGTGTGGGAAGATGGAAGGCAGTCACGGTGGGGTGGCTTTTGGTCAGAGGCAGCAGCAAGGCATGGCTGGGGGCTGGGCATTACTTCTCCCCACAGCCTCCACTAGCCCCTCTCCAAAGCAGCTCACTGCAGGCAGAGGGAGACAGTGCACCCTCTGCATCCTCAGTTTAAGTAAGTCCTGTAGCCCAGTGTGTGTCAAAGTTAGGGTGCATGTGAACCCCCGGGGGGTCTGGTCCAACACAGACTGATCTGCACTTCTGGGTGGGACCAGAGAGTCTGTCTTTCCAACTAGTTTGCAGGAAATGCTTGGAGCGGGCGGGGGGCAGCCCCAGTTCCACACAGGTTGCTGCTGCTCAGCCTCTCTCTTTTGGTGTCTGGTTGTGGGAATTAGGAAAGTAGAGCAAAGTAGAGTAACCAAAGGTTGTCGAGTCTTTTTAGGACCTCATTGGCACAAGACACTTGACAGTAACACACACTTAGGATAGGTCCTCCTCATAGCACAGAGTGGGGCTGATGGGTTAGGAGAAGCACCTGTACTATTTCCTGGGTCTGGTGAGTAATATGTGTATTTTGAGTCAGGAGAATCCAAACAGTAGGATGGCTGTGTGAGTGATGCTTCTATTCTCTCATTTCATTGTTAGCAAACTTCCTCTCAGGAGGTGATACTCCTGATAGCATCCTGAAAAATGAGTTCTGCCTAATTACAAATTTATCTTGGAGTGGGGTGGAGCAGCTTTTGTTTGTACTGAAACTATAGCCGATGCCTTTTTTAAAAAATTTTTTGTTATGTTAATCACCATACATTACATCATTAGTTTTGGATGTAGTGTTCCATGATTCATTGTTTGTGCATAACACCCAGTGCTCCACGCAGAACGTGCCCTCTTTAATACCCATCACCAGGCTAACCCATCCCCCCACCCCCCTCCCCTCTAGAACCCTCAGTTTGTTTTTCAGAGTCCATCGTCTCTCATGGTTGGTCTCCCCCTCCGATTTCCCCCCTTCATTCTTCCCCGCCTGCTATCTTCTTCTTCTTCTTTTTTTTTTTTTTACATATATTGCATTATTTGTTACAGAGGTACAGATCTGTGATTCAACAGTCTTGCACAATTCACAGCACTTGCCATAGCACATACCCTCCCCAATGTCTATCACCCAGCCACCCCATCCCTCCCACCCCCCACCACTCCAGCAACCCTCAGTTTGTTTCCTGAGATTAAGAATTCCTCATATCAGTGAGGTCATATGATACATGTCTTTCTCTGAGTGACTTATTTCACTCAGCATAACACCCTCCAGTTCTGTCCATGTCGTTGCAAATGGCAAGATCTCATTCCTTTTGATGGCTGCATAATATTCCATTGTGTATATATACCACATCTTCTTTATCCATTCATCTGTCAATGGACATCTTTAGCCAATGCTTTTACAAATACGTTTTCTCCCACATAAATTGCATTCATGAGTGTTTTGTGGGGGTTGGCTAACATTTCTTGTTAGAAGTAAATGGTAATGATAGCAAACATCAGATTTCAAAGAAAGTTTGAGTGCTATAATTTTGGCCCCTAGTGGGGTATCTGCATGTGGACCCTGAGACTAAGCAGGCTCAGCCACGTTGCAGGGGCATTCAGAGCCGAGGTTTCAGTCAAATCCTTGGGAATGTCGAAATAATACTACTGAAGAGCACTTTCTTTTCTCTGACAGGCTGCACACTTGAGAATTGTAAGTTTGTGATCAAGAGTTTTTACCTCTTTAGATATTCTCTTTGGAAGCAAGTCAGATTGTTGGAGCTGTTTGGACAAAGCAATGACTAAAGATGAAGTGTCGTCACTCTTGAGCTTAAAAAAATTTATGACAGTATTTGATAGCTGGGAGAGAACGTATGTAACACACATGCATGTAAAGAGCATAACCTTGAGGTGAACACCCAAGGATCTCCCTCCTAAGCTTAAGAGTAGAGCATGTGCCATACCCAGAGGCCTTCCTGTCTCTCCTCCCACCGCACCTGCTCAGCGAAGACTACTATGCTGTGTCCTGTGTCGGTCAGCCTGGTTCCAGTCTCTTAAAATGGCTTCAAGCACATGCATGTCCCTAAGCAGCAGTGTCTGGCTTTCTTTTCTTTTCTTTACTTTTAAGTAGGCTCTACACCCAGCGCCCAGCATGGAGCCCAACATGGGTCTTGAACTCACGACCCTGAGATCAAGGTCTGAGCTGAGATCAAGAGTTGGACACTTAACCAACTGAGCCACCCAGGTGCCCCTGGCTTTCTTGTTTAATGAGGGAGATAGGAGTTCTAGTTTTTTTTTTTAATTTTTTTATTGTTATGTTAATCACCATATATCACATCATTAGTTTTTGATGTAGTGTTCCGTGATTCATTGTTTAGGAGTTCTAGTTTTCGATTACTGCAGTCACATGCTTTTCATAGCAATACTTCAAATCAGGTGAAATCAATTTGTACAGAATGTCCCCTAATTTATTTAAAGAATCCCTTTTCTTGGGGATTCTTAGGTTCCTCCACAGTTTTTACTGTTGTAAAAATGAGTGCAGTGAACATCCTTTCGCATGTATCTCTGTGTACTAAGCCACTTGGTTTCCACAAGATAAATCCAGAGAGATGGATTTGCTGGGTCATACGGTGCTTAGTGCTTTGAAATGAACTTTGCCAGGTTGTGCCCCTAAGGCCCAAGTTTACACTCTCCACCAATAATATAATGTTCCTTTCCTCAGACCCTTGCAGAGGCTGATTATTATCAGCCTGGCAACTTGGTGAATAATTATATTTATCTTACTGTTTTTATTTGCATCGATTTAATTACTAGTGAAGTTGACTCTTTTCATAAGCTTAGTAGGTATTTGCATTTCTTCATTTCTTTAAAAAAATTTTTTTTTTGAGAGAGAGAGAGAGAGAGAGAGAGCAAGCTGGGGGAGGGGAGAGAGAGGGAGAGGGAGAATCCCAAGCAGACTTCATGCTGAGTGCAGAGCCCAGTGCTGGGCTATCTCACGACCCTAAGATCATGATGTGAGTGAAAATCAAGACTCAGACGCTTAACTGACTGAGCCACCCAGGCACCCCTGCATTTCTTCAAATTTTAAAATATTACTTGTGAATCTGGATTTTTGGATCCCAATAAGTTTGATTAATTTCTCATTTGCATTTTCTTTTTTCTGTCCACCAGCTAGTTTTGGAACTTGTATAACTCATTTTATTGGTCATATTACTTAACACAATTTCCTTTATTACTTTCTAAAGAGGCTCTAGTTCTATGAGTAATTTATTTATTCATTTATTTTTTTTAAGGATGGGAATGACTGTAATACCTTCTGAATACTTGCATATTTGCAAGTGTCCTGTCGATATTGAATATTTGGGTCACCATCTTTTACTCTTAGACTCTGCAGGTATTGTCCTGATGCTTGGTTGGCTTTCTTCCTTCCCTTTGTCCACCCATCTGTCGTCACGCAGTCATTCTTTTATTCCTCCAACACACGGTTTGTTATTGTTTCCTGTGTCCCGGCTCTCTGGTGTGGCATTTAGTGGCATGGAAGAGAAGACCGGTGCCCTCTGTGGATTTCTTTTAAATTTCCCTGATGGTTGGTCCTTCTAGGACATACTCGAGCCTTTCCGTAGTCCAGGGGTTGTTCTCCGGTCATGTCTTTGCTTATTGCTTTTTCTGTATTTGCTCTGATCTCTTCTTTTGCAATTTCTGTCCTGTAGCTGACTTCTAAGTTTCTGCTCCTTTTGCTTATAGTCTTGTCCTCTCGATATTGGAAGGATTACATGAATTGATTTTTCTGAATCATTAACTTTTTTTATGGTATTGGATCTGTTGCTAACTATATCCGCTGTATGAGTTTTCTTTCTTAAACGTATTTTAAATTTATTAAAGTAACTTTGTGCATAATTAAAAAGCAGGTAATACCTAAAGGCTTATAATGAAAAATAAACCCCTTTGCCTGTTTTTCCTTGTCCTTGTCCCAGACCTGTTCCACACAATTGAGCACCTTTAACATGTTTTTTTTTAAGATTTTACTTATTTATTTGAGAGAACGAGTGAGCACGAGAGAGACCATGAACGGGGGTAGGGACAGAGGGAGAGGGAGAAGCAGACTCCCCTGCTGAGCAGGGAGCCCAATGCGGGACTCGATCTCAGGACCCTGGGATCATGACCTGAGCTGAAGGCAGACGCTTAACCTGAGCCACCCAGGCGCCCCTGTTGTTTATGTTTATAAACATAAACAAATATGTTTAACATAACATATTTGAAGCTGTTTTTGGGGGTACTTTCTTCTCTATCCCTAAATAATAAACTTTTATTGTTTCTTAATATATTAAATTCTGGCATTATTTCATGCTACTTAGCACTGTTCACCTCCTACCCCCTCCATCTTTTCTAGTATTATGATATCATTAATTATTTTTTGATATCATCATTTTTATTGAATTAATAATGTTTACATTGTCATGGTTCTGAACTGTTACCACAGAGTCAGACTGTATCTTAGTTTTTTTTTTTTTTTTTGGTCTTATTCAGCCTGTTTCTTTTCCAGGTTTATGTACTTGTCTTTCTCTTCTTGAAATTTTACTGACAGTACTGTATTTACTCCTGCTGCTCCAAATAGCTCTTTGCCATACATCCCCTCTAGAGGCCTCTTCTGTGAGAACCTAGTTCTGGAGCCCTCACCCTGCTCCCCCTGGATGGGTTGCTCCCTGGGCTGCCAAGCCCTCATCTTGCCTAAGCCTGGCCATGATTTCTCTCCCAGAGAATGTCCACTGTTTCTCTGGGTCCCATGTCTTCCTCTTTTCTGGACTATTGCTATTTTGTACAATAATTCTTCATTGTTCCAAATCTGCTCCATTGGCATTTGTACAACATATAGACCAAGTGGGGCAGAGGAAACATCTCACTCCCCCTTTTTTAAAGACTTGCAAATTGAAGAAACATTTTGAATCATTTAAAGAACACTATTAGTTTGAAATGCTCATGAACAGTTTTCTGTTACCAATTATGCACTGGAATAGCAAAACTGAAATTGCTTTAGTGTCTCCTTAAACTTTGCTACAGTTCATGATTATGAACCAGACATGTGCCAACAGCTTGATAGATATTGACTTCAGTCTAAAGTAGATGTTGACCAAAGAGTTGCCTATTATTTCTGCCTTCAAATAGCTTATGGCCTAAAAAGCAATAAATGCACACAGGCACGGAGGAGGAGAGACGAATCCATTCACTTGGTGTGTGGATTGGAAGAAGGCCAGCCTCTGGCCTCCCAAATGCTGTGGGTCGTTGCTTCTCTTTCAGTGGAGGGGAAATGGTTACTCCTTTCCTATAACTCTTGAAATTTTAAAATTAGCCACCATCGAAGCAAAAGCCCAGGCCACTGATAGAATGAAGAGTTGAGAAGTGTTAGAAGGGCAGTGATACCTTGTTCTCCAATAGAGTTAGGGAGTGGAGGGCAACATCATAAAAATCCTGCCTACTAGAATATATAGTGTGCCCTGGGGATGGGTGATCAGTGTTCAGAGCATCAGCATATGTAATAAAATGTTGTGGGATTATACTCCAGACTCGCTCAGTCTTCCCTTCACATTGTTGCGTCCTTTAGGGCTGTGACTGGGGGTGTGATCCCAAACATTGCCACTGCCCTCCAGTGTCCAGGTATGTAAACCAGTGTAGGATGCTGGTTAATGGAGGGCCAGGTAACAAGTTACACAGAGTGAATTATCACATTAAAACATGGCTTAAATGTTTCTGGTTTGGGTCTTCCCAGAGTAAGAGGATTTAGATATAGAGAGGTCTTCCAGGAAGCACGTGAGACAGGGCAGAGAAGAGCCTACTAAGGCCGCAATGATGAGCCCTGGGGACCCTCTGGGGGACTGTATAGAACTTTTTCAGAGTTGGCACAATGATGGGTGAGGAAGCTGGGTTTTGAACCCCTCAACTCTCATTTCTCGGTGACTGAACTCTCTCCTAAAGGTGTTGACTTCCTGATACGCCTGGCCTGCCCTGCACTTGGGGCTAGCCCCTGCCCCTGGCCAGGTGGTGTGCTCAGGCAGAGAGGTACAGGTCGAAAGTTGGCTTGCAGGCGGTTGTCTGCTGACACTGCGGTGACCTCTGGGCTAGGGGACACGGTGGGTGCTCGTAGTCTCTGCTATAGTGGGCCAACTTGGAGATCTGAGGGGGCTGCATTGATAGAGAAACACATGCCTGGGCTGACCTTGAACCCCTTGGTGCATCCCACAGTGGCCTAAAACAAGCCCCACTGTGTGTGTCTGCGCGGTGAGGGAGTACACTGATGGGACTTAGCGAAGTAAGAATAATAGGAAAGACAACTGAACACCCCCATCCTCAACCCCCCATCATTTCTGCATGCCTAAGAGGGTTTTTGTAAACAATCGGGAATTAGAAAATAAAATTAGCTTGCACGACTTCAGATGGGAACAGATGCCTGCCTGCTTGCTTTTTTTTTTTTTAATTCCCACAAAAACCTCAAGCAGAGTTAATAATATATGAAAATTAGGTACCATGTGTGCACTTTGCTTTGTAATGTTTTTATTAAGCAGCCCGTTGATTTAAAAATAACACAACAAAAAAAATAAAAATAACACGACAGTTGACATAATGGCAGACGCTGCGGTGTATATGGAAACATCCTCTTTGAATGTTCTGTCAGGTTTTCCATTACACAAGGAATAGGTTTTCCATTACACAAGGAATTTTTTTAAAAAAGCTTTCAGAATTGGGGCACCTGGGTGGCTCAGTTGGTCAAGCGACTGCCTTCAGCTCAGGTCATGATCCTGCAGTCCCGGGATCAAGTCCTGCATCGGGCTCCCTGCTCAGCGGGGAGTCTGCTTCTCCCTCTGACCCTCTTCCCTCTCGTGCTCTCTATCTCTCATTCTCTCTCTCTCAAATAAATAAAATCTTAAAAAAAAAAGCTTTCAGAATTACCACATAAAATGAAATTACATCAAATTATAATTTGATAAAACAAATTGCCCAAATACAAATCCCAGTTGCTTTTAAAAAAAATGGCCTGGTCATTTAGAGATAATCTATAGAAGTAGGTTTCTACAAGATGTTTAAAATTATGCAGTAGATTCACATTTCTGTCTTCTCAAATTTTTGCCCATGTCATTTGCTGGTTGGAATTAGCCGCCTTTTCTTTCCCCTTCCCACCCTCTGCCACTTTGGCCTGTAACTAGCAGGAAGAAACAGGGAGAAGCAAAAGGTCATAGATCCAAGGGTTTCCAATAGCTCAAGAGACCTGGTTTTGAAGGCAAAGCCAGTCTGTGCCAAGTTGATATGCGTTGGACCAGCAGGTGGAAGTATCCTCCGCCCAGAGTTTGAGTGCGGGTCTCTGCCATTCTTTGAAGAATCCACTTCTGAAGGTGTGTCGGTCCATTATGGAAGGGCAGCGGGCTGCTCCAGTCACTGCGCTGGTCCCCTTAGGCTCTACTGCATCTCCATGGTAGTAATGCAAGGTTGCCTCTTGGTTTATGTGGTCTAGGAGAGCACACTGAGGCACAGGCAAGTCCAGTAATTCAGCCTAACCCTCAGGAGGTTTGTTGCTGATTGAATATTTCTGTATTCTACAGTGCTTCACTCATACATTACCTTGAAATTATTAGCTATTCAACAAAGCATATATCTAGTGTCAGCTTGTTTTGTTTATCTGCAGGGTGAGTGAAGGACCACACAGGGCAATTTAAACAACTTGACAGAATCAGGACATTTTTTTACTGGTGGTGGTAGTTGCTGGACACTAAGGAAAGACAGTGAGCATTGTGGAAAGTTCTAAAGCTATTGAAATGAGTTAACGGGGCTGATCAGTTTGGGGCATTTTGTCCTTTAACTCATGTCCTTCTAAGGGAGCCTGGCTGGGCATGTCTGTCCTTTGCAACCTCCTGTGATTGCCCAGTTGTGTCTCCTGACAGCAGCAGGGCCACAAGTGTGGGCCAGTACCCTCGGAGTAATAATACCTTATGGTATTTTTAAAAAGTAATTGCAGAGGAGACATTTGATCTTTATGACTTGCACCATAAGATTTTCTTGGAATCTTTGCAAGGGGTTAGTTGGAACAGAACTTTTCCATCTCTACTATGGTCTATAAAAATCATAGTAACTGACTTCGTGGAGCTTGAGTTTTTCTTTTGTTATTTTCTTCACTCTCTAATTAGATTTTGTTCATATGCGGGACAGAACAGGCTGGCAGGAAATAATCAGCACTAAAATAACTCAAAGATGGGGTCGTGGGGGTGGGCCCAACATTGCCCTAGCAGGAATAGAGGCCAGGTTTGCTGCCCTGGACCTGTGGCTCACCCCAGGAGCTCCTGTCCCAGTGAGCATTTGCTCCAAAAGGAGGCAGGTCGACTGGAGTCTTGGCTAGGAGTCCGGGAGACCTGGTGCTTTTCCCCGCCTGGCTGGTGCCTGGATGTGGTCTTGGGTGTGCTCCCTTTCAACTGACTTCACCTCCGTAGTTCTCAAAAGCAATCTGGGGATCATAATGTCTGCCCTTGACTTCTTGGAATGCTAAAGGTGTCAAACTTACCATAATCTAAGAGGTTATTTATTTCCCGAGTGTGAAAAAAGACTTTAAAGAGCTGAAATTAAAATTTCAGGTTATGTCTGTGGTTCCTTTGAGGAAGGAGGTACTCCTTCTGTCAACTGTAGGCTCAAAAAGGAGAAAGAAAGGGGCACCTGGGTGGCTCAGTTGGTTAAGCATCTGCCTTTGGCTCAGGTCATGATCTGTGATTCCTGGGATCAAGTCCTGTGTGTGTCTCCCATCTCAGTGGGGAGTCTGCTTCTCGCTCTCCTTCTGTTCCTCCCCCTTGCTCGTGCTCTCTTTCTCTCTCTCTTAAATAAATAAGTAAATAATCTTAAAAAAATGAAAAAAAAAGGAGAAAGAGGAAGACCTTGACATGGTTTTCATGAGACGTATGGGAACTTATGAGGACATCGACAAGAAGCTGTAGTTTTTTGCCATCATTCCCCCAGACCACGTTGGAAGCAAGTTTAAGACATCATCTCACTCTAAGACTGATCCTTTCATCAGGAATTCCTGGGCACCTGTTTTGCTCTGAAATGACTGGCAAAGAAGTCGGTTTTCTAGGGCCCCTTCAAACCTGCACCCAGCACCTAGCGGCCCGGCAGGCTCCAGGATTCCCCAGAGAGGCAGGCAGAAGGGACAGCAGCGGCAGACACAGGTCAGCTCTGCCAGCTCTGCTTACACCCTTCCACCCTGCCCGAGCTTTTCCTGGAGTGGGCAGAGTCCAGGGGAGCCTGGAGTCTGACCGTACACACAGCGCCCCATGCTCAAGCTCTCTTGTCAGGGTGCTCCTGGCAGCTCATTAGCGTCCACCAAAGGCTGAAGTGACTCACGGGGTGTTTTATGTCATTGTCACACTGGAGCATTGCACAGGGTGCAGTGATTAGCTTTCGAGGAGCCCTGTGAAGTGCTGTTTTGTGGGTGAAAGGACAGGGCAGGTAAGAACGATTCCCTCTTTGTTTGGTGCTCTCCCCGCGCTAGCGCCCATGCCCGTGCCACACTCTGTCCCCGCTCGGGCCCTGGGCCGGCAGACCGGGTGGGGGATGGAGTAGCATTTACAGAAGGGCAGACGGAGGCGTGGAGGATTGAATGGCTGCCCAGGAGCTGCTGTCTGCCTATGAGACAGTTGGGCCCACCCTGGAAACCAGGACTCACCCGTAGGGCTGACACTTGGCGTCACTCGGCTGGGTGGATCCCATGTGGTTGCCTCCCCCGAGAGCTGGTAAAGAGCTGTGCGGGCACACAGCTGACGTGACAACAGTTCAAGTCTCCCTTCCCTCTGAGGCTGTCCCTCTTCAAACAGAACAGGGCCCGCTCGCTCATCAGTGCACTCACTCATGCAGCGTTCAGTGTGTGCCATCCTGTACCAGTTACGATAATCGTGGTTGTCTGAATTAATGGTGAGCTCGGGGAAAATGTGTTCCTGGGGCTCCCCCACGCCACCAGCACCCCTGCCTGCTGTGCTGCTTTGCCCCATCTGGTCTGTCCCCCAAGTCTCTGGCCGTAGTTAGCACCAGCAGTGCGTCGACTCACCTGCCATTCCCAAATGGTGACACTTCAGTTGCTGCTGATGGTGCACCCGCCTTCACCTTGGCCTCTTGCTCTGCAGCCTCTCCTTGTCTTCTGTCATCTGCCCGGCCTTTTCTGCTCAAGCGGTCCGCACTGCCTGTGCTCTCCGCCTCCATGTGTCTGGCCGTGAAGAATGAATACACAGGATGATGCTGGTCTCTGCAATTCGCATACCTTCTCGGCCCTCCTACAGGACATTGACTCCCACCCCACCCTCAGCCCTGGCTTCCATTGGCCCCTCCCTGACCTACCTCTGCCAGTTCCTTCCCGACCTCCCACCACACCCTGGCCACTCTGTTCCTTACTGTGATGCTCTGGTGCTGACTGCTTGCTTTGGTCCCCCTGCTCTGTGGCTGGGCCTTGAGTGTCCCTGTCCTGCCTGCATACTCTTGATGCTGGCAGCTGAACTGTTCCCCGCTCTATGTTAGCCTTGTGCCAGTGGATGGGCCTAGGGCCAGACTCCTCTCTCACCCCGGTCTGCCTATCCAACTGCTGTTGACAGGCCACACAGGGTCTTTCCCTGAGGACAAGTGCTGGGGATATTAGAATGCTAACTCTAGGCCCTTGTTGCTTTGGGGAGTTTTGGAATGGTGGCTCTCAGAATGAGGAGGGGATGTCTGGAGGTACACTGAGGCCTCTGGGGAGCTGTGGCAGGGCTGAGCTGGAGGAATCCACTGTCCTGGAGGGGAGGTCCTCCAGCTCCTTCCTGTTTAAGCCATACTCAGGTAGGTTTATAGCTCTTGCAGCTAAAAGCAAAATATCTCATAAAATACCCGCTGAACTAAATGAGAACATGGATGTTCAGTAGGTCATGTAACTTGCATACAGTTTCACAGCGTGCAAGTGGCTGGCATGGGACCAAACTCTAGACCTGTAGACACCAAACTCCACATTGTTTTCAGGGAGCCACACACTCTCTTTTGCTTAATTGATGAACTTCATTTAAGATGTATATTGAGCCCCAGCTATAAGTCATGCCCTGTTCTAGGTGCCAGGGATACAGAGGCAAGCCCAGCCAACCCCTTGCTGACTGTCTACCAGGTATATAATTGGTGATCTCCACTTACTACGAGCCAGGCCCTGTTCTAAGCACTTGGCATGTATGAAGGGTAATATTATAATTCTCCCCCCGCCCTTTTTTTGAAAGAGGGAGAGAGAGAGAGGAGTGTGAATGGTGGCGGGAGAGGGAGAGAGAGAGAGACCATCTTAATCAGGCTTCATGCTCAGTGCAGATCCCGATGTGGGGCTCAGTCTCACGACCCTGAGATCGTGACCTGAGCCGAGATTAAGATTTGGACACTTAACCAACTGAGCCACCCAGACGCCCCTGTAATCCCCATTTTAAAGCAGTGGAAGCTGGGTACTGGCTACCCCTGCCACTCTGCCTGTAGTATACAGCACTTCTTTGCCCTCGTCTTCATTGCTAGAAGATACGTAGGGACCTTGAGGCCATCTCTGTTTGCCAAATTAAAGAGAAACTGGTTCTGACACGGGTCCAGCTCCTTGGTGGTTTAGCAGCAAGTTGCCTGTATATTTCTACCTCGATGGTTGAGGAAGTCGGAAGGCTCCAACACAACACTAACTCAGCCTTAATTAGCTGGGAACAAGGCTGGCTGATAAAGGGGGCGGGAAACTTTGCTCTGTAGCCCCCTGAATCCCCTCAGGTCCTGTCGGCTGTGATTTCCATCGCACACGCATGTGATAGCAGGGCCAGACAGGGCCACTTCGGAAGTAGCAAGTGGCTCGGGTCAGCAGAGAGGGAGGGAGAAGCTGGGAAGATGTCTGTACCTGTGGTGCCGGCAGCTGGCAGTGGTTTCTGTGTGGGATGCTGATGATAATACAGCTGTCACTGGCTTGTTCAGAGCCAACGGGATCACACGGGGGTGGGGGGGAGTGCAAAGTGGAAGGCCCCAACAGGGGGCCCATATCTGTCCCATTGACATGACATCTGTCAGATGCTGAAGAAGAAACGTGACTGTCCTTAGGTGGGACTTGACCTCTCCAGTGTGGTTGCGGTCCCTGTTGTCTGGTACTTTGTTACTTCCCTCAGTTTGCTACCCGTCTAGCCCTTTAAGGCATTTCGGTTTGCAAGCCGGGCAGTAGTACGCATGTGCAACTGGTTTAGTCTTACATTATGCTGTTCAAGCATGGACCTCTTTATGACAAGGAAAATCCTTTATTTGCTCTGGATTTAATCATGAGTTGGGGAGTTTGGGGGTCTAGATATCTGCAGCATCCCCCCTGCCTTAGCCCCCTCAGAACTTTCCAGGATCCACCACGAAAAGTACAGGCTGGCCACAGAACGGTTACCGGCCCCTGGCAGCGTCTATGTGCCCAGAGCTGCCTTTGGAAGGTTGGATTTCTTCCTGTGGTACTAGAGCCTGTACGGCTTGGACAGTGTTTCCTTTGCATTATGGACATCCTCATCAGTTAATTAAAAAACAAACAAAGAACAAACCAAAAGTACTCCATTTCAGT
This sequence comes from Callorhinus ursinus, assembly GCF_003265705.2. NCBI lineage: Eukaryota > Metazoa > Chordata > Mammalia > Carnivora > Otariidae > Callorhinus > Callorhinus ursinus. The sequence continues at coordinate 15,571,226 of NW_027397091.1, forward strand.
GTTTGTAGATCATGTGTTCACAGGACTGTAGTTGTTTACATTCTCCTTGACATGCATCTCCCTGTTAATTTGAAAGCTGTTGACATCCTACATGATTCCATATGCATTACCAATTTCTTTTCTTCTTTTTCTTTCTTTCTCATTTGTTTCCTTTTAAAAAAAAATCCAACTGCTTTCTTGCTTTGAGATGTAAATTCCAAGTTTTGGCTGCCTTGGATTCCAAGTTTTCTGAGAAAAGGCTTAAATTTATTAGGTTAGTTCACAATGTTCTCACAGAGAACTTAGAGGCATGGAACCATATGTGGTTGGGGTTGTATTAAGATAAATAACATAAGAGAATCAGCATTACATCGTTCACAGAAACTCGGGCTATGCCTGTCACTTCAATAATTATCACACGTGATTTACAAGTGTCCGTGGTGGGAGGGGACAGGGTTGGGGTGAAAGTTCAAATCGATGTTTGCACAGTTTCACACTCTGTTGGTGGCACCTCCGAGTCAGTGCAGAATCAAATGGGCACTGTGGGCACCGGAGAAACCTCTGAGAAGTCTGCTTTAATTGGGAATTATTCCCTGTCACCCTCCCAGGGTCTGGCTTCTCACCAGCATTTAAGAGTAGAAAGTAAAGAACAGGTCGGTTGACAAACAGGCCTTTGCATGGGATTGAATCTTAGCAGTGGGGGGAGGCTTGGTTTGGCTAAGTCAGTGGTGGTACTCAACATTTTCTATATTTACCTCTAAAGAGGGGACACAAAACGGAGAGGGTCTCTTTTTAAAATAAAGATCATGCTTTCTTAGTGCCTAACTTGGAACATGTTCATGATTTTATGTGTGTGTGTGTAATTTGTCTGTAGATACACACGTAAACACAGACACAGACACTGATGTAAACGTAAGCTGCTGGCAGCCGAAGGCGGCTTATACAGTTCACTGCAGAACATTGATTTCCAGATGTTTGGATTTCATGAACTAGGAATATAAAAAATAAAAAAGAAATGGGGAGGTGTCCAGCATGGAGTGCCAACTCTGTGTTTTCTAAGATCATTAACAAATTTCTTTAGTGATGGCTGTTAGCTAGACTTATGGTGATCAGTTTGCAATATATACAAATATCAAATCATTATGTGTACACCTGAAACTCCTATATGATGATTATATATAGCTCAATAAAAAGTTTTTTTAAATTGTAGTAAAATACACATGAAATTTACCAATCCTAGCTATTTTTAAGTGTGCAGTTCAGTAATGTTAAGTACATTCACATTGTGCAATCCAAGATTATTTTTGGGAAAAAAAAAAAAGAACAAGACAGAAGGACCCCCATCTACTATCCTCCTCATTTCATAAAGAAAAGGAGCATTTTAACACCAAAAGAGGAATGTGGATGGAAGTCTGTCCTCTTAGATGCAAGAAATTCCTCTCTTATCTGTGGCAGAATAGTACAGAGAAAAATGCCACCAAGCACACAGTTCAGTAGTTGCTATTTTCACAAGAGTTTGTTGATGAAGGAAGCTATGTGTTGGTTTACATCCTGGGCATCTTATTGTTAGTGGTCCAAGCGCCAGTAGCAAGCAGTTTACATACTTGCACTGGTCAGCAGCCCTGTTCTGTATCTGGTTGTGTTTTTATAAAAGTAAAAGTTGACAGTATGGTGGAAGCCCATATATATTCATTCCACTATGATCCCATTCTCTTCTGTGTCTCCTCAAACTTAACTACTGTGCTGAAGTTGGTTTGTATTCTCCTAGTCATACTGTATCAGCATAAGCCTGTTATCAGTGTATAGTGTTGTTTTGTGTAAATGGAATCCTGCATATAGCCTTTTGAAACTTAATTTGGTTCACATAACATGATCTATTTTGATATATGTAGATCTGCTTTACAGTATTGCTTTATTTGACTATATACCACATTTACATTTATCTATCCTTCTGTCAGTGGACATTTGGTTTCTGGGTTTTTTGCTGATACAAACAATAGTGCAGTGCTCATTCCTGTGAGCCTTTCCTATGCACACGAATGGGAATTTGTCCAGGGGAGTTATTTGGGGGGAGAGTTGATGGGTCAAAGGTGAAGCGATGTCTTCATTCACAAAGTCTAATTAGCATATTAACTAGCCTCATTGTTTACTATAGCTTTTCAGGTAAATGGGGAGTGGGAAAGATAAGTCAACCATTAATACATTTGGTTTTCTGGACCAAATTGAGAGCTGCTGATTGTAGATCTATCTTAAGATTCAATTCAAAGTCTGTCTATAATCAAGAGATGACATGGCAGGTTAGTTAATAAGTGTTTTCTTTGTGTGCTTGGATGTGGGACAGTGACTGGGAGAAGCCAGCTCTTCATTAAGTTTCCCTCTTTCCATGTGAACTATAAAATGTTTGCAGTCCTGATCTGGGAGGCAGATGAAACTGGGTGTTGCTGTCTCTCGTTAACAGATGGCTTTTTTGGTCTAAGAAAATCCTGCGGGCCCAGACTTGGCCAGTGTGCTCTGACAAGTTTCTCAGCAGGCCTTTCTGGAGTGTCCTTGCTGTTGCTCAGAGTGTCAGATGATGTTTCTTTCGACTGTCTAGTCTGTGGTTTCCTTGAACAAGTTGGGGAGACTATCCAGGGGAGAAGTGGACCCACGTTCCTCTGGAGTCGGATGCCAGAGGCATGTCCCCCAGCTGGCCCAGAGGAGGTCTGAGAGGGCTCCCGGGGCCAGCGTCCCTGTGTAGCCACCATGCGGCCTACTAGGAGCACTTAGGGTTTTGGCTGTGGGTACGTTCAGTCTCAACAAAGAGAGCTGAGACGATGTCTAAAATTGCTTAATGTCCTTTCTTCAGAGCCTTCTCTCTTACCTTCAGCAAATAGAGGAGTGTGTTGATCACTCTTTAGAAAACAGTAAGTGGGAAGACAACTTGGTTAAAAAAGGCTTTAGAGACGTCAGAGGAAAAAAAAAACAGAATAAAAGCTTTCTCACTTTTGGGCTCTTCTCAGCCGTCAGTGAAGCCTGTTGACCATTTTCAAAGAGCACATGGCAAGATGAGTTATGGGTGGGGAAAGTCCAGAGAGGTCCCACGTGTGACTAATGTGTGTTAACAGTTCGGGTGCCTGACTGACAGACATTTCGCAGCCCGTTTGGCACAACTGAAACCCTGAGGCACACCGGGTTATCAGACAGAAGTGTGTTCAGTGGTTGCTGCGTGTGAAGTAATCGGTGTTTTGGATATACAGGCACATGTTTACGTTTGTAAAACAAGTCTTTTTACTTTTTATAATCAGCTGTCAAAGCTTGAAAAACAGCAGCAGAGGAAAGAAAAGACCAGAGCCAAGGGGCCTTCTGAGTCAAGCAAAGAGAGAAATGCCCCCCGAAAAGAAGACCGCAGCGCCAGCAGTGGGGCAGAAGGTGACGTGTCTTCCGAGCGGGAGCCGTAGACTTAGGGATGGAACTCAGGTAGGAGCCTCCCCTCCCTGCATAGCTCCGTCTTCTCACATTTTGGGCAAATGGTAACAGATGGGGAACAGAATGGCTTTTGAGGCAGAATTCATCTTGTGGGCATTCCACCCATGGCTTCCTGGGATCTGCCGCCTTCCCGGGTGGAGAGAAAAGTGGAGGTGCAGGCGGGGAATCTGTGGGCCTGGGGTGTTCTCCTTCCTCACTTGCCTGTGTTGGCCGACAACTGCTGCTACTGGGAGCGTTTCCAGAGTGTTCGCAGATGTGCGATCCAGACCAGGAGCCTTACCACTGCTCCCACCTCTCCACTCCTGCTCTCAGCAGCTCCAGCAGGACCGTGGTCACCTACAGCCTGCTCCTCTCAGAGCTGCCCGCCTCCTGTTCTTCCATCCTTCACTTCGTCCTGCCTGGCACCGACTGCACTCCCAGTGTCCCTTTCCTAAAATCGGGCTTCATTCTCGTCACTTCCACACCCAGGAATGCGTCTTAAGTCCGCCTCCTTGCCTTTGCTCAAGTTCATTCCCCCAGCAAGCACATTTTGGAGAGCCTCTTAACTTGTCAGAGTTCACAAGTTCAGGGAGAAGCATAGAACTAATTAGACATCAGTGTGGTTTGTTGTGGAGGTGGTGGAAATGTGAGGTGGTGGAGAGGGAAGTTGGGGAGGCTCCATAGAGGGCAGGACCCCAGAACCAGACCTCAGAGGACCTATGGAAATGGGCAGATGAGGGGCGAGGGTGGGAGCTGCCTAAGCCAGGAGAAGAGTAGATGCAAACACTGTTGGGTGTGGGACAAGGACAGAGAGTTTTGGAACAGAGGTGGAGAAGAATGGCTGAACCGCTAGGTACAATTTGGGGTGGGATTGTCTGGGGAGCTTCTGTAAAATTAAAGAAGTAGGAGAGTTCTGGGTCATAAGGGTCTGGCATGCAACTGGGGAATTTGGATTTCATTCTGGGATGGCGGGAAACCTCTGAAATGGTTCGAATGTACAAGTGACATAAGCAGGTCCAGAGTTTAAGGGGATCACGCTAGCAGCTGAGGGGAGTGAGGCTAGAACCAATAGGCCAGTTGGGAGGGGGTAGCAGAAATCAAGAGAGGAGCGAGGTCTGGCCATCCGTCTCGGAGCCTTCAGCTTATATATAGTCTGTGGTTTCAAACCAAGTCAGCGTATAGGTGTTGAGTGGCAAGAGAGGAGAACATTCATAAGATGGTTTTCTGCCTTCTCTTTCCCTTCTGAAAGGGAAGTCCATCTGTGAAGTGACCTTTAGGATGCACACTGCCAGACACTGAGCTATGTTACAGAGTCCACAGTGATACTTGGGTGCAGTGGAGCTGGTTTACAAACACAGCCAGACCAAAGAACTCAGAAAGATTGCGTTGTGGACTCACTAATAGTTTTAAGGGGAAGGAAGCACTGGATAATAAATCCTGTCATGTCCCCTTGACTTATCCCCTAATCACTCCGTTTCCTTCCCTTTAACTATGGGGGATGACAGAGCCGTAGTCACTGGTCTTGGCTGATTTTTCTCACACTCACATGAAAGTGAAGCAGGAATCAGAGGGAGGTTTTTTCACACTCAGCCTCATTCGTCACACTCACAAGCCTCTCCCCCACCCCCTTTTCTTGGTCTGGACCTCAAGACATGGGTTTTTATTCATGAACTGGAACAGTTGGTGTCAGGGAGAGTCTTCTGAAAAGTGCTGTGTGGTGTCTAAATAATGTTAAATATTCACAAATACACAGTAACATTTACTTGTGTAATTTGTGGCCTTTACATCACATAAAACTTCCATTCCCACCCCTTCAGAACTTTGTGATGATTTGCTCATATCAGTGGTCAGTTTTGTCATCACAAATACTGCTGGTGCTTCTGACTTACAGTCTGAACAGAAACTTTCAGTCTGAGGGGTGAAGCACAGAGAGGCTCTTGAAGTTTGTTTTACAAGTATGCTCGTTAAGTGGGTCCAGCAATAACTCAAACTCACTGAGTTTTTATTTTCATCCTGCCAATTTCTGTGTGACTGTAAGTTGTGTCATTTTTGCTTCCTTGGTTTTTCTTCATTAACTAAAAGAGTAAATCTCCTCCCTTCACCAGTGCTGTTGTGAAAGGTAGGCAGGTAAAGCCATAATGCTGGGTGACCATCCTAGCAGGCTGGGGCAGGAGGGGCAAGTCTCCCCATGCGTTTGTGGTGCTTCTTCTTAAGCCTCCCCTGCCCGCTGGGGATCCTGTTAGAGAGACCGCCCTGGCACTCACTCCTGCCGCCTGGACCAAGGATGAAGGACTGGTCAATCTGATGGCCAGGGAGTGACAATCATTATAGTGGGTGGTTCCTTGGTTCAGAAGCAAAATCCAGACCCAACATTTTCTATTTCTCCTCCTTGGACCAAGGGCAGCTGCCCAGCCTGCACGGTGTTTTGCTGTCTTGGCCCTACTCTGACATGGCACCATATGTTTTCCCTTTAGTTTTAAGATTATATAAATCATAGCTTCTTCCCCAGTGAGTCTTGGGACTTTACAATAAATTTTAAAAAATTGGATTTTCAGACTCCCATGATGAACTCAATGAATAGATAAGGAATAAATATATAATCACTCATCTCCCAGTAACCAAACCCAGCTTAACAATGTAAACATACACACACGCACAAATTCAAATGTGTCTTGGACCTTGTATTTTCAAAATGGCTTTAAAAAAATTCCTATGCCACCTAGTTGATTTCTTTCTTGACTATGTTATCTACTTGCTAATGTATTTTAGAAATTTAATGTTTTGATTTTTGATGTAACTGTTTCTGTTACATTACTTTGAATCTTTGTTTTATTTATTGAGGGGTACTGAATTCTACTCTTTATATCAGTGTAAAACATAACTTTCTACTTGTGTTAAATTTTGGCCTCAGAATAATTCCAGTAAATTAGTTAGTCTAGTTAGTTAGATTAGAATAATTCCAGTAGAAAGGCGTCCTGGACATTAGCATCCTGTGGCCAGTGGGCAGCTTGGGAATGATTTTGCCATTTCTGTGGGCAAGAAAAACACCTGAAAGCCCCATGCATAGAGGAAGAGACACTAACTATGTATCACAGAACATCCTGGAGGACATGTTCACAATAGAAAACAGCACACAGTAAAACGGGGAAGAGGTGAAAGTGGGCATTTCTTTCCAACATCTCCCAAAGTTTAAGAGGCAAAATTTCTCATAGACTTGTAGGTATTTATTTTTTGCTTTTCTAAAATTGGTGGAAAAATTAAAAACCTATAATCATGTTTATTCTCAAGGTATTACAGATTGGATAGTATAGAACTTGGGGTAAATCATGCTACAGTTGACCCTTGAACAACATGGGTTTGAATTCTATGGATTCTCTTATCATGGATTTTTTCAGTATATGTATTGAAAAATTTTTTGGAGATTTGCAACAATTTGAAAAAGTCCACAGACAAACCCTGTAGCCTAGAAATAAAAAAAAAAATTAAGAAAACGTTAAGCATGTCACGAATGCATAAAATATATGTAGGTACCAGTCTGTTGTATCAGTTACAACCATAAAATACACATAAATCTATTATAAAAAGTTAAAATTTACCAAAACTTACACACACAAATACTTAACAGACTATATGTGGCACCATTTACAGTGGAGAGAAATGTAAACAAGTGTGAAGATGCAGTATTAAATGGTAACTGCATAAAATTAACTATAGCACATGCTATATACTACCATAATAATTTCCTAGCCACCTCCTGTTGCTAGTGCAGTGAGCTCAGGTGTTCTGAGCACCTGCTTCAAATGTGTGACACTTATCATCTCCCCGTGAGCAGTTTGTCTCTGCAGTAAATTGCAGATCGTAGTAAAAAGTGATCTCTCGCAGTTCTTGCATATTTTTCGTCATGTTTAGTGCAGTATCCTAACCCTTGAGTAACACTGTGGGACCCATCGAAGTGCCACTAGTGATGCTGGGATTGCTCCCAAGAAGCAGAGAAAAATCATGACACCACAAGAAAAAGCTGAATTGCTTGATGTGTACCATAGATTAAGGTCTGAAGCTGCAGTGCACACCATCTGAGGATAAATGAATCCAGCGTAAGGAACATTGTAAAAAAAAAAAAAAGAAAAGGAAATTCACAAAGCCATTGCTGCAGCTATGCCAGCAGGCACAGAAACCTTGCACTTTTTGCAAAATACCCTTTTATCTCATATTGGAAATGCAGCTTTTATGTGGGTGCAGGATTGCTGTAAGAAAGGCATACCTGTAGACTCAAAGATGATTTGAGAAAAGAAAAGGTGAAATCATTATGCGACGACTTAAAGTAAAAGGAAGGTGAAGGATCTAAAACTAGAGAATTGAATGCCAGCAAAGGATGGTTTGATAATTTTAGAAAGAGGTTTAGCTTTACAAATAGCAAGGTAACAGGAGAAGCAGCTTTTGCTGACCAAGAGGCAGCAGACGAGTTCCCAAATACCATTGAGAAAATCACTGAGGAGAAAGGATATCTGTCTGAGCAGGTTTTTAAGGCAAAGTACCCTATTCTGGAAGAAAATGTCCCAGAGGACATTTATTAGTAAGGAAGAGAAGTAGGTATCAGGATTTAAGGCAGGGAGGGAGAGGCTAACTGCTGTTTTGTGCAAATGCAGTTGGGTTTATGATCAGGATTGCCCTTATCTATAAAGCTGCTAACCCCCAGCCTTGAAGGGAAAAGATGAACACCAGCTGCTATCTTTTTGGTTACATAACAAGAAGGCCTGGACAGTGAGAACCCTTTTGCTGGATTGGTTCCATTGATGCTTTGTTCCTGAAGTCAGGGAGTACCTTGCCAGGAAGGGACTGCCTTTTTAAAGTCTTTTTGATGTTGGTCAATGCCCCTGGCTACAGAACCCCATGAGTTGAACACTGAAGGTGTCAAAGTGGCCTGTGGTCTCCAAACACCTGGTTTCTAATTCAGGCTCTAGATCAGGGATCTAGATGTGTGTCAAGGTCCTACATGAGGACCTTGAAGGCTTGTCGCACACGGGACTGTATGGAAAGCATTGTCTGTGCTCTGGAAGAGAACCCCGATAGAACATCAAGAAGGTCTGGAAGAATTACTCCATTGAATATGCCACTGTTATTACAGAAAATTCTGTGAAAGCCATCAAGCCTGAAACAATAAATCCCTGCTGGAGAAAACTGTGTCCGGATGTTGTGCATGACTTCACAGCATGTACAACAGAGCCAGTCACGGGAATCATGAAAGAGATTGTGGATATGGTTTAAAAAAAAAAAAAAAAAAAAAAGTGAGTGGAGGGGGTGAAGGGTTTCATGATATGGATCTTGGAGAAATTCAAGAGCTAACGGGCACCACAGAGGAATTACCAGAAGATGCCTTGAGGGAGAGGAGTGTCAGGCGATGGGGAGGAAGACCTAGAAGCAGCAGTGGCAGAAAACAAACTGTGTTAGTCTGGCAGAAGGGTTCCAGGCATTCCTGACTGCTTTCGGCTTCTTTTATGAGATGGACACTGAAACTAAAGCAAAGGTAGAGGAAGGATTGGTGCCATATAGAAACATTTTAGAGAAAAGAAGAAGCAAAAATGTCAGAAATGATGAGATTTGGTGTTTCCATGGTTACACTGAGTGTGTGTGCCTCTCCTGCCTCCCCTTCCACCTCCTGCACCTGCTGTGCTCCGCCACCCCGGGACAGCAAGACCAGCCTCTCTTCTTCCTCCACCATCTGCTCTTCGTGAGGACAGCGAGGATGGAGACCTTAGGGATGATCCACTTCTACTTACTGAATAGTAAATAATCATCATGCTGTACAGTTAGTAAACTGATGGGTTGTGTATGTGTGTGTCCTCGTGTGAAAACCTGGCAGCTGTGCAGCAAGGACTGATGTGTGTCATTGTCATCATCGCCCACGTATTCATCATGTGCAAGACGCATGTGGAAGCAGAGAGCGGAAGGTGAGCGATACTAATGTGAAATTGATGACACGTTTGTTCTCTTGCTGTCTTATAACCTTGCCTTCAAAGAATTACCATACAGTGTGCCTCTCTGTCTCATAACTGGACAAAGTGCACACTGGCCTATCATCACAGGTAAGTGGTTCTTAAAACAACATTAACAGTGTTTACAGTACTGTATTATGAATACGACTGTGATACCGTATGCCAGAAATATTGTATAATGATTCATTCATTAGCCTATAGGCTAGGCTCCCGTAAAGCAATCCTACCGCTACCTCTTCGTTCTCAACGCATTTAGTATTACACCTGTAAACAAATATGAATTTCTTTTTCACCCTCTCTTTTCATTTTTGGTGTCTGCAGTTAGTGATATGGATAACGTGTACAGTGACAGGGTGTTGTGTCCTGTAGGACGATGACATAGGTACTGACAGACAATTCATCTTGTGAACAGATGAAAGCTTCTGGTGCCGAGGGATACAGTACAGGACTGTGAATGTATTTTCTCCCCATGATTTTCTTAATGACATTGTCTTTTCTCTTGCTTACTTTATTGTAAGAACACAGTGCATAATATGTATGGCATACAGAAAATGTGTTGTTTATGTCAGCAATAAGGCTTTGGTCAGCAGTAAGCTATTAGTAGTTAAGTTTTTGGGGAGTCAGAAGTTCTGTGGATTTTTCAACTGTGTAGGGATTGGTGTCCCTAACTTCCATGTTGTTCAGGAGTCAAAAAAACAAACAAAAACTAGCCAGAGAAGGGACACAGTAGTGGAGGAAGCAAACTCAAGGGCACAGTGTTTTGAAAACAGTAGATGTGTTTTCCTTTTCCCTGTAAATCAAGGGCACTGCAGCCCTGTCATCATTATGGCCCTGGTGGGGGAGATGAGGAGAAGGTGAATGAGCAGGAATGATGTAGAGGGGATCCCCTGTCCACCAGGAGGGAAGGTGAAGGAAAGCTTCAGGTTAGGAGAGGCAGTGGGAGAGAGAAGAGGGACAGACGGTAGAGAAGCCTAAGGCCACACATCGTGTTGTGGCTCCAGGCTAGAGTCCTTGGGCTGCTGGTTAGGTTGATAGGAAAGCTGGAGGCCTGGGGTCCTGTGCTCTGATCCCTGGTGGGAGTCCTGGCAGGAGACTGCTGTGTAGGATGGCTGTAGGTCTCTGCAAGGCTGTTGCAGCTGAGTAGAAGGGGCAGCAAGACATGGTTAGGCAACAAGATGCAGCAGGAGTCAGTAGAGGGTCTCACCTGCCCCATGAGGGGTGTCGAAGAGAGGTGTGTTAGGGGTCCGTTGGGCTGACCGTGGGTCCCGGTGGAAGGAGTGAGGTGAGCCTGGCTCAGAGGCTAAGAGAGCCAGGACAGTTCAGCTCTCGATAGCACTGCTGCTCTCCGACCCTGCAGGTCTCAACCACCATCTCCATGTGGCTCCCAGGTGGGGCGTGAGGGGTCTGTAGTGCTAGTGAGGGCAGAAATGAGGTCAGGTCAGGCAGGGGCAGGGTCTCTGGCCCCTGAGCTATCAAGTGCTGCTCAGTGGTGTCCCCGGGGCTCAGCACCAGGTGCGGAACCACACCAGCCACCCAGGCACAGAGACCATTTGAGGACTCAGGCGTTCTGACACCCAGGCGAGCAGAATTACTAGGGGTTCAGGGTTGCCCCTGCTGCTACTCAGCGGGGTGGAGGCCTGTGAGGACGTTTGGATGGGCCCATGAAAATGCAGAAGCCACATTTTCTTTGCATATTTATGGAGCACTGTCTGGCTTTTTGACTGAGTGCGTGAGGCAAACCGTTTACTTATTGGCAGTTGAAGGTGGGTGTCCAGTTGGAATTCTAACCAGAGATGGCAGCGGAGGCCCGGTGGTTGGTGCTGACATCCCGGCATGGACAGACGTGAGGGGACCTCGGAGAGCCCACTGCCGCAGCCAGCCAAGGGCCAGGAAGGAGCTGGGTTCCCCCCGACATCTGGAATTATAGACATGTTCTCAGATTTGAAGACCCTAAAGGAGGCCAGGAGTAAATGACCTAGTTCTCCAATTATGTATTTGGGTTTTTCGTTGCCCATGGGCTTTTGTTGTCCCATCTGCTGAAATTTGTCATCCCAGTAGACCCACGGAATCATCACCAAATATTCAGATATCTCTAAGAGCTGAATTCAGTAGTGACAGAAGGCGACCTTGGCATTGACTGTGCTGCGCAGAAAAACAGCAGCCCCACCCCTGCCTCAGTGAGGGGAGCTGCAGTTTTCATTTGCTTTTCTTTACCAACAGAAAGAGCCCTAGGGAGCCTCACAGGACCTAAGGGAGCAGCTTTGAGTTTCCAACGCATGAGAGAGAAAGAAAAGGCAAAAGAAAATGGAGTGAGAGACTGCATGAGCTCGGGCATAGTTTTCTTTCAAAGTGAGTCAGAAACCTTCAGAGGACACTCCCAGGGTGCTGACATTTCTCTATCACAACTGGACATGGAAGTGCTAAAATGCACTTCTGTTTTTGTACTTGGTCTCATTCCTTCAGGCTCACTCACCTTGCTGGGAGGGTTCAAGGTTTCCTATGAGGCTGCAACTCCCTTTTCCTCCCTTTCTGGCCATAGCCAAAGGCGCATGACAGCCTCTCACGAGGACTGTATGCTCTCTGCCTTTGATTGCAAGGTCAATATGGTCTCATTTGAGTATTTACTTTGCTGCCATCATTAGGGTGTGGGAGGAATATGCTCCTGAGCAGCACCCCACATTTCTGTCCTCAAATGTCAACACACTTGAAACCAAGCAAGGAAAGTATTTTGGAAGCTGCCATCTGTTTGCTTTTTCAACTTGACCTTTGTCTGAATAATAAGATGTATCTGGCTGAGCACATTGCTTCCTAATGAGCTAGAGCAGTTGTGTGTGTGTATTCAAGGATAGTCATGTTTTCACTGTTTTTTGTTTTTTTCCCCTGTAGAAAGTAGAATCTCTTTCATTTACACAGCTTTCATTTTGCTTCCCTATGTCAACGTTCATTCCCAGTTCAGGTGCTGGTGCTTCATGTATAAAACTGTGCCTCTGAGGTGCTGTTTTTATTTTTTTAAACTTAAAATTTTTTTCGTGGTTGCCCTAGATGTTGCAATGCACATTTTAAAAAAAGATTTATTTATTTTTTTGAGAGAGAGAGCTTGTGAGCAAGTGGGAGGAGGGGCAGAGGGAAAGAGAGAATTCTCAAGCAGACTCCCTGCTGAGCACAGAGCCCAGCGTGGGGTTTGAACTCACGACCCTGAGATCAAGACCTGAGCTGAGATCAAGAGTTGGACGTTTAACAGACTGAGCCACCCAGGCACCCCGCAAATCCAAGTTTCTGACCTATATCATGTTTCTGCTGCCTGAAAAACTTCTCTTAATATTTCTTGAAATGCAGATCTAAGGAAGTCTATTTCCCTCACTTTTGGAGGATAATTTCAGTGGCACAGAATTTTAGGTTGATGGTTTTTTTCTTTCAGTAGTTTAAATATTCTATTGCACGCTCTTCTTGCTTGCATAGTTTCTTCTGAGAAGCCCTTTGCAGTTTTCATCCTTGTTCCGCTGTGGGTAAGGTGGGTTCACAGCTGTCCCCCATTCTTACCCCTTCCTCCTGTCCTCCCCTCCCCTTCGGCTTCTTTCAAGATTTTCTCTTTGTTTTTTTGCAGTTTGGGACATTCTTGGCCATTATTACTACTTCAAATACTTCTGCTCTGTTCTCTCTCTCTTCCTGGTATTTCAGTTATGTGTATGTTATATCTTTTGCAATTGCCCCACATCCCTTTTCCCCCCATTCTTTTCTCTCTTTGCATTTCAGTTTGGAAGTTTGCAATAACCGGTTTTCAAGCCCACTGATTCTTTGGCTGTGCTCAGTCTACTGATGAGTCCATCAAAGGCATTCTTTCTTTCTGTTATGGTGTTTTTTATTTCTAGCATTTCCTTTTGATTCTTTCTTGGAGTTTCCATCTCTCTGCTGTATTACCCATCTGTTCTTACATATTGTCTGCTTTACCCATTAGAGCCCTTAACATATTAATCGCATTTATTTTCCCTTGTCTGATAATTCCAACATCTGTATCACATCTTGAGTTTCACTCTGATGACTGCTTTGGGTCTTCTGAGCTTCTTGAACCTGTAAATGTTTGTCTTTTGATACATTTGGGAAATTTTAAGCAGTATTTCTTCAAAAATTATTTTCTGCCCCATTCTCTCTTCTAACCTGGAGGTGGTTATTATTCCCAAACCTTAATGTTGTTCTGGGTTTTGTTATTATACAGGAGGCTGATACAGAGTAGGTACATTATGTTACTTTGCCAGCAGTAGGGTTGGATTTCCAAGCGCCTAGGCTTCTACCTCAGTTTCATTTATTAGAAAATAAATAGCCAAGAAGCTGGCCATAGTTAGTGATTCTCTTTATTGCTAAAGCATTGAGCTAAGCTTACAGATAACCTAGAAGTATGCCATTTAATACAGTAGGTGCTACCTGTATGTGGATATTTAAGCATAAATTAATTAAAATTAAACAAAATTTAAAATTCATTTCCTTAGTCACAGTAGCCACATTTGGCTAGTGGTTGCCATATTGGATGGTGCTGACACAGAACAAGCCTGTCATTGCAGAAATTTCATTTGGACAAAAACAGTTCAGTTCTGTAAGACTGGCTTGATTAAATACATACAAATATACGTGAGCAATAGATAGCGTAGAAGTTAAGCCAAAAATAAAAACTAATTGCTGTTGAAGTTTCTTCCTTTAGCACACCACACCAGGCTTTCCTGTCTCTCTCCTCCCTCCCTCCCTTCGTTCCTTCCTTCGTTCCTTCGTTCCTTCCTTCGTTCCTTCCTTCCTTCCTTCCTTCCCTCCCTCCCTCCCTCCCTCCCTCTTTTTTCTTCTCTCATTCTCTTCTCTTTTTAAGTAGGCTCCATGCTGGGGCTTGAACTCACACTCCTGAGATCAAGACCTGAGCTGAAATCAAGATTCAGATGCTTAACCGACTGAGACACCCAGGTGCCTAAAATTTTCTGTCTTAATCAGGAAATTGAATCACTGTCCCCATGTTCTCATCACCAAGTCAGGCCCATTTGCCCTTGTGTAAAGGCAGAGATTCTTCACTTGACAGTTCAGTTCACTGGAATCTCTACAAATGCTAAGTCAGAGCGAATCCTTCTCTTATAACATGGACTTCTCAGACACTCATGTTTTCTCATAGAACAGCCTTTCTTTTCTAAGTAAGTGAATTCGAATTAGATTCCTAGCTGTGGCCTGAAATAAATACATAAAAGCTGGATTCTTTTGACAGTGGTTTGGAGAGCAGGTCTGTGGTCTGTGTATCTTAACTCAGGCACTTACATCTTGTGGTTGTTTGAATGGCCTGAAGCCAGAAGCAGATCAGCTGGAAATCAGCATCTTTGAGAGACTCAAACAGGCTGTTGAGTTATTCCTTTCTTCTGGTGCTGGACTATTCCCTCCTGCTCCTGATATTTGCAGGCAATAAAAGGGAACCACTCCAGAAACTTCTTTCCATAAGGCTGTGAAATTGTGGTGCTATGTTATCTCAGGCACTTACTGCTGCCTATCAGGTGTGTCTGGGCTGCAGGTCATGTCCACCCTCAGATGGCTCACCTGATTTGCAGGGACATCAGAAAAAGACACTTGGAAGCAGATGCCATCCTCTCAATAGCCCTCACTGGGAGGCACATTGCCCTTCCTCCAGGGCTTCTAAATTTTGACACCCTTTTGTGCAGTATCCTCTGTTTGTCCGCTTGCACATGACTTCTGCTCAGTGCTTGTGACCTGGCAGGTGGACCTCACAGATAGCTCCTCTCGCCTTTCCTGCTTTAGACCTTGTGAGTGTTATGATCTCCAGCCACACCCACCTGACAGCCAGCATCCTGACCCCTAGGTTTTTTCCACGGTTATGTTTAAGAAAATGAGAAGGAACATTTGTTACCATGAGATTGGAAATGAAAAGCAGCATCTATTTGACCAATCCATGTATCATGGTGAGGCAGTGGCTTTCAGGTGGAACAGTGTCTCCTGTTGGCCACAAGGCTCTTGCATGCAGTTTGGGAGCTCATCACTCATGTTATTTTTCTTTTTCTTTTTTTTTATTATTGTGTTAATCACCTACATTACATCATTAGTTTTTGATGTAGTGTTCCATGATTCATTGTTTGCATATACTCATGTTATTACTGTTGATATTATGATGAGCTGTGCCTTTGCATATCCCAATATTAGAATGGTTAATTCTGAAGGAATTCTTAGTTTAAACCCTTCAGGTTAAGTGCATTGTGAAGTCCCTGGGCCTGAGTGGTTTACTGTAAACTCAGAACTCCTGGGATGAAAACTCTCAGGATCCCTTCTAGTTCTGTAGTTCTCTGGTAGGGAATTGGAATTTCTAAATTGTCTTTCTCATAAAATTTCTTTTGACAGCTATTTTGTATTACAGAATTAATGCTCATTCATCACAGAAATTTGTTTAAAATGCCAAAATGCTCAAAAAAAATAAAAGTCACCTGTGATTTCATAGAGGATAATCATTATTAACATAATGCTTTTATAACATTTTCTCTAATCAGATAATTCTATATCTCTTTTTCTAATTTTACATAGTTAAAGACAGACTGTGTATATAATGTCACTGCTTTTATCATCTAATGGAATATTGTGAACATTTTCCAGGTCATTTATTCTTCTTCAGCAAACCTTATCATTTCCATCTGCACATCAAACATTGGAAGCATAAATTTATTATCTCAAAGCTTTGAAACATGTAGAATATTTATTTGAAGTAAATGTAAAAGAATAATATATTACAGCAGGATCTCAAAGCTCATTTTAAGTTCAAAACAAAGGTTTTAATCTGCACCAAGAAAATGAAGTTCCCCAAAGGTCAATGTGAGATCCAGTTTCAGGATTTTAGTTATTAATATTGCAGATGAGGAAAGAGGCATTAATACAGCCCAGGTGTCTAGATTTGGGTTAACATCATGATTAAAATATAGGAATATATGGATTGTTTTTCCTGACTTAAAAATGGAAGCAATATGGTTCCCAGGAATTATGTTACGGAATCCCTATCCCCTTGTGGTCTTTGAGATCTCTCTTAAGTAGTATAGGACTGTGACTGGTGGGTTTTAGAGCATGAGGATAGGCCTTGAGGAAATTTTCAGTCCCTTGTGTGGGTCTGTATAGGACTGGAGAACATAGCTGCAGTTATAATTAGCCTTTCTAGTGTGGGCCCATGGACCTCTGTATCAAGCTGGGTGCAGGAATGGAAGGCTGTTAATTCTGTGAGGCATCTGCTCACAATACAACCCTTTTCTAAGAATGCAGCCTGTGCTGGGTGCATCCAGAAGTATATTCACAGATGTGGTATCACTTTGCAACCTACTATTATCAGAATCTTGTGCTTTTACTGAAGTTCACCCAATTAGAATTTAGATCTCAGGGAATAGAAACTGCTGTATTAAGTTTGGGGTTTAGTTAAATTCTTGGATGTCAATTGCCTGCCTCACAAATCTTGGCAAGACCAGTTATTTTTCTTGTAGCCTCAGAATTACAGAGGGAAACTTGAGACACTTGGAGATTTTATACTGAAGAACCTACCATCCTTTGAACAGTATTAAAAATACCTCAAAAGCAAGTGTTTAGTTTATTCCCTGTTCCTATGCTTTATTTAAGTTCCCCTCTGCCTCCCTCTTGGTTGAAAGGATTTGGAAATGAGAGTTTTGTATCTTTTTTCAAGAAATTTGTCTATTTCATCTGTGTTGGCTAATTTGTGGGAATGAAGTTGTTTGTGACATACCTTTTTTATCCTTTTAATGTCTATAAAACATACTGATGTTGCCTCTTTGATTCCTGATATTCATAACTTATGTCTTCTTTTCTCTTGGTAAGTCCGGCAAGAGGTTTATCAACTGTATTGGTCTTTCCGTTTATTTTTTGTTTTTGTTTGAAATGTCATTAGTTTCTGCTCTAGTCTTTTTTTTCTTCTTCTGCTTGCTTTGGGTTTTATTCTGCTTTTATTCTTTCAGTTTCTTAATGTGGAAACTCAGATTATTGATGTGATAGCTTTTTTTCCCCCTAATAATAAGCTTTGAATGCTATGAATTTCCCTCTACGTACTGCCTTAGGTGCATATCACAGAGGGTGATATGTTGCCTTTTCATTTACATTCACTTTAAAATATTTTCTCATTTCTTTTTGATCCAAAGGCCATTAAGAAGTGAGTTAATTCCCAGATATCTAGTGTCTCTTTGAGCTCTAAGAATGAGGTTCTGATAAATTGGAGACTTGGGTGAGAAGGTGTTTGGATTTATACATGACAACATGGCAGATTGTTCATAGTAAAGTGAAATACTGTCATGCTGTTGTCATTGTCTGAACTGAAAGGATATCTTTAGCTGTTTCCTTAGGCTTGGTTATATTTTTTAAATAAGATTTGAGGGCATATTTTGGGACCTTCTCCTGTAATGTGTCTTATCTTTGTTCTTTGTAGTGCATTATCATTGGGCAGAACTGGATCCTGAAAAATTCATGAAAGATGCTGAGTACCTACACTGCTTTAAGAATCTGGAACTGAATCATGAAAAGACAGAAATAAGAAATTGGGACCCCGAGTAGCCCTGCAGAAACAAAGCAGAACAAAACAACAACACCAAAGGAATGACACCGTTTTCTGTTGTTGCTGTGGTCTAATAGCAGAAGTGGGTGCTGGCAGTGCAGGGGCCTGCACCCCATGCACATGGCAGCAGGGCATACACCTATGCTTCCCCCATGCAAAGACTGCTGGTTCCTGTGATTTCTTGGCTTGCTTTTGAAACAGGCTGGCCCAACATCATTTGTCACCGAGTCCTCCCTTCACATGTGTCCATGATGGGTCTCAACTGCATTCACGCTGTCCATGTTCTTCCCAACACTAGCTAAGTCAGGGCCCGGGTTAGGGTGTAAAGAGAACAAATATCGGTGATAATGTATTGTGTAAGACCTTTGCATCTTGTAAATTTTCTCATTTTTCTAAAAAGAAATAATAAAATCCTAAACCCCAACAAACCACTTTATTATTAAACAAATCCTGCTGTGTTTCTGCTTAATGATTTTGTCTATAGAAATACAATGTGTCTGACCCCACTCTGGGTATAATCTGTACTTCTTTTCAAATAACCCTCTTGCAAGAGGTCTTCCCTCAGTGGCCTACACAGATCTCTGATTCCATGGTGAGAGCCTATCACTGGTAATTTATAGTTGATGACATTTTACTTGGACATGAGATGGCAGGAAAGGGGAGTATACATGGAAAGGTAATCCAGTTTTGGAATGGCCCAGTGACCGAGACCGAGTGTGGCTGCCATCCCTGATTTATTTACCTTTGGGAGGTTCAAAAAAGGTCTCAGAATGTTGGACCATACAGATGCCCCTTTTCCAGGAGATAAATGGTTGTCCATAAATCCAGTATCTTCACAGTTATGTGAAGAAGGAACCACATTCTGCCAAAGAGTTTCTCAGTTAATTTTAATCTATTAGTGGCACAACCATAGTGGTCATTTTTAGACATTATATGATGTTAGTAGTTACATATGTGTTACCATATATAATATAGACTTATATAACATCTATAATATTTTAATGCTTATACAAACAGAATTATCCTCTCTTGAAATACTTCTTGCCTAACTATAAAGGAGACATCTTTATTTGGCATTTTTGTATGCTGAAACTCTATCTGTGACCTTTATAATAACTTCTGAGTCTGTCTCATCTGACCCAGTTGTCTACTTCAAATAAAAACATAGAAAATACGAGAAAAAGAAAAAAAGCTCAAATTATACCTCCAATGTACAATCAAGTACTTGGAATATGGAATGGGAAAGGGTTTTGCCAGATGGCCTTTCTCTGAACCAATACAGATGGTTTGGGATAATCCATGATAGCATGAACCTCTGGATTTGAAATCATTACATTCCAGATGCAAATCCCCAGTCAGCTTCTCCAGCTGTATGGGCAGTGAGGTCCAAGAGGCTCTCCTGTTTGAATTATCTGTGTAGGCTTTTATAGGATGAATTGAAATTCACTGTAAAGTTACTCCATACTACAGTTTTGTAAACTTGGCTGTAGGGTCATGGACTTGCTGAACACATTTGTCAGACATTTCTCTGCCACAACATTTTATCACCACCAATTAATGCTTACTGAACAGCTGCAGCCTGCCCTTGTGCTAATTGGTCACGAGAATGGCATAGAAAGAAGAGCTAATGTGTTTGATGTCTGCATAGTGGTAAAATGATAAAGACTCTCATAGCCCACAGTCCAGTTCCTGGATCCCATTTTAAAGGGACATAGGCAAATTGGGGCATGAGCGGAGTCATGTGGGCAGTTGGCTGAATGATCTGAAAACCATGAAGGACTGAAGGGGAGAAACAAAACTGAATATTTGAAAGATATGGACAAGACACTTGGGTCAGGAACAAAAGAGGAGCCATGGGTATAAGTTGCATGAACACAGATGCTGGCTTGATATAAGGTAAAGCTTTCCAATGTGATTCAAAAGGGGATGGCAATGTTAGGAGCATTTAGCGTTTGGGCAGAAGTTCTGAGCATGCTTATGTGTGTGGAGAATTTTATTTAATTAATTTAAAAATCCTTCCTCACGGTTTGCAGTAAACCTGGTAAATGTCAGAATATGGTTGCTACTTTTGTAGCATTGGATTGAAGAAAGCTTTTCCATCATATTGAAGGCCTAGAAACTCCTAGAAACAGAAGAAGCAGCATGTACACTAAAGACTGGCTCAACAGGGTCAGATCTAACAACGGGGCAAGGTTGTGAAATAATAATGAAAGCTCAAGAAGAAACCCCATGACATCCACAGCTGCATCCAAGAGGCAGTTAATTCTGCCTTCTCCTACCCCTTCGCTCTTATGGAAGATCATTTCTACCCTTACTGGGGGACTCATGGCTAAAAGTAGATTTGGGGTGCAGTTCTACTTGCAGAGTATAAAACTCAGTCTTTACACCCTCCTAACATCTCCAGCTGCTGCTTGCTGTTTATTTTTAGGCTTGCTCTTTATTGTCCATTAAAACATCGTTTGAATGGGAATGGGAGAGGAGAATCGTCCCATGTATGGCTTCTCTGAGAAGGTTTGGCAGACTGCAGGCCTGTACTTTAAACAGAGCATTGTCCAATAACACTGTGCAGCAGGGTCTGTTTTCATTTGTCTTTCATGGTTTACTTCATAGGAGACCAAGCTCTTGGGAGATACAAAACATAGACCAAAGAAAGGCACCTTCTGGGGCTGGACATAGCATCACTTCATGGTTGGTGGTCCTCAGGAAGGCATTTTCTCTACCAAGCTGCATCCTGAAGAGCTGGGTGCATGCCTCCAGATAAAGTGGTAGTTTGATTGTAGGGAACAAACGGTTCCACAAACACACCCTTTCCTCTGACATGTTGTCATTTTAGTCACTCCAAAGCCAGAGAGGTGATCTTTTCTGTCAAACTGGTTTGTCAGATTCCTTTCCCTTTTTCAGCCAGGCACTGTCAGAATTGTTAATTTGCAATTCATTAACTGATTCAGATCTTTTAGGAGTAGAGTTAACCTCATTTCAGAAGACATGGAATAGTATCAAAGGTAGAGCCTCCCGTTGATTATATCTGAGAAGAAGGTGGAAAATCCAGGTTTTGAGGCGAGATTGCCTCTCTCCGTTGCTGCTGATGTCCTTATTCTCTTCTGGGGGACAGACAATTGTGCATTAACTTTGTAGAGGTCTGGAAACCAAAACCTAATAAATTCCTATCACAAAAGTATTAGTGATGGTATTTTAGATTTGTTAAATTAATTTTTGATAAGATAATTCATATTTGTAGGGGCCCTTAAAATAACTTTGCTTGTTTTTTAATCTTCCCCAAGGGTTAGTGCATGAGAGGCTCTGTCATCAAGCAGGAGATGTACTGGGGTGTCTATTGAAGGACATTCAGCAGATGGTCACCCTGCAGCAGTGGGTGGGCTCGGCCCAGGCCCCAGTCCAATGCAGCAGTCTCTGGAGGGAGCTGAGGTCTGAAGGACGGACGAGGCAGAGTTGGCCAATTGAAAGTGGCGTGCCATGGAGGGGGGCAGGCCTTCAGGTGCAGTGTCTCAAGGTGTGAGTGAAGCGGGGGCTCAGGCACCTGCCAGCAGGCTGGTGGGGCCGGATTCAGGCAGACGGGGCACATGGAGGGACGTGGACCGAGGCAAGTGGGGAGTGAGGAGCAGGAACATGCCCTGCAGAGGTCTGGTAAGGCGTGATCATGCATTTAGTCTTCATCACGTCTTTCTCCTTCTCCTTCAGCTTGATTTGCTCTAGTTCTGCAGTTTCTCATGTGACCTGGCCTTGAGAGTGACCTGGGGGACTGGGTGCAGCTCTGCTGGTGAGGGGTGACCGAGGCCACTGGACAGT
Organism: Callorhinus ursinus; assembly: GCF_003265705.2. Taxonomy (NCBI): domain Eukaryota; kingdom Metazoa; phylum Chordata; class Mammalia; order Carnivora; family Otariidae; genus Callorhinus; species Callorhinus ursinus. Next base: position 15,593,015 of record NW_027397091.1, read on the forward strand.
GGTGTGGGCGTCTCAACAGGCCAAGGGGTGGCCCAGACTTGGGGTTGCATCCTGGCTATGCGGCGGAGGAGTCCCATGGTCTTGGCACAGTGTGTCTGTTCTTTCAGCTCTCTGAACTTCATCCTCCATCTGTACGCCTGGGTTGTAAGGGTTAAGCAAGAGATGTACACAAGGCACTGGACACGATGGCTCATGGTGGCATCTGCTCGGGGTGTCAGGCCACATCCCTGTGCTGCTGCGGCTCAGTGTGGCCAAAGCGTCTTTCTTTCAGGAGCTGCATCCCACCTCTGGCCTGGGGCTCCCCAGGCCTCTAGGCAACTGAAATCCCAGGTTTACTTCCCTTAGCCACTGTCTGGCTTGCAAAGAACCCCAGCGGAGAACTGAATTCTGCTTCTGTTGGGCTAGGCCGTGCTTCCGGACTGTGGAAATATTTCAGATGGCATGCTTGCTCTTCCAGGTTTATGCCATCTCCAGACATGTTTTCTGTACCTTTGCCCAAGTCTAGGCTAACCCCAGTGCACAGGATAGAGTTGGCACTCCGTTAGAGATCTTTCAGGTCAGTAGCTGCCTTCTTTATGTTCTCATTCAAAGCCTCTTCCTCCATCCCACATTGCCCATTCTTGCGGAAATCATGCTATACTCTTTTCACGGTATTTTGGTGGTTAACCTGATAATCCTCTCAGAAAAAATATTAGTACAGCACAGCATGTTACTTGTGGGCTCATGCAGGCTTCCAGTGTTCACTGTGTTTTTTACCACAGGCTTACAGACCATCTGTTTCATCATCAATTCTAGAATGTTTTCAGGAATCTGCATCTCACTGGCCTGTCTGCTGTGTCCAGAATCCATTTCTTAAAACTGGGATTTTTGGCATTTTTTGTTTTCTCGCCCCTGTTTTCTTTTCAGAAGATTATTTTTCGGAGTTATGAGTAGTCTTCTATAATCGCATCTGTAAATTATTTCAGGACTTTTGAAGCTTCAGTTCATTCAGAGACCCTAGTAAGTCTGTCTCTTCATCCACCGTGGGCTTGTCCCCTTTTATGTTTCTTTTGCTTTTTTGAGGTTTGAAACATTTGGCCTACAGGAGTAGATAAAATAACTTTAAAAAAAAAAGATTTTATTTACTTATTTGACAGAGACAGCAAGAGAGAGTGAGAGAGCACAAACAGGGGGAGCAGCAGGGAGAGGGAGAAGCAGACTTCCCACTGAGCAAGGAGCCTGATGCAGGGTTTGATCCCAGGACCCCGGGATCATGACCTGAACTGAAGGCAGCTGCTTAACTGACTGAGCCACCCAGGCGCCCCTAAAATAACTATCTTAATTTGAGCATGTATCCAGGGCTGAAAGCTATTCTAAGCCCTTTATGTATCAATGCTTGTCATCCCCACAGCCTTTCTGTTGTTCCCATTTTACAGTTGAGGAAATTGAGACTCAGAAAAGTGAGCTGTCAAGGGCTGTGAAGAATTTCAGACCTTGCCCTATTTCCAGAGTAACTGAGCTAGCCCACCACACAAAGTCTCCTGGGGGCTGGCAGCACGCATGAGACCCCAGTCTGTGACAGGGCTGAGCTTTCTTGCTCACAGCACTAGTAGGAGCTGGTGTCAGCATTTGTGCCAGTCCCTGCGTTCCAGCTTCCACAGATGACACAGAGGGCCAGGTGACACCTCCCACACAGCGGGTCATGCTACAAAAGGATCCAGAAAACTCTAATCTTTTATAATGCCTCGGGAGAGAGACACACTCTGTCTCTTCCAAAGCACTTTGCTACTTAAACATGCTCAGAAGCATAGTCCCCAAGCAGAGACAGCCAACACCTGTGCTCACAAGATGTACAGAAACACCAGAGACCATGAGAATTGTTGCCCATCAGGAACTTAACCCAAATCAGTCTGTCAGCAGGTAGTGGAGTCCAGGTTCAGAGCCAGGATGGCAGGCCCCACTGGACTGCTGCTGCTGTGACATTGTAAAGGTGCCCTCCTCATACCCTGGGTCTCTCACGTCGTTGTCACCCCCCTTTCCTTGCCACTCATTCCATCTCTGATGCACTACTTCCTGTTAGCTTGTCCAGACCCCTCCTCTGCCCTTCTCTGCTCTTCCTTGAGGCTGACCCTTGTGCGCTTGCTTCTGGCTTCTTGTCAGGTTTGGAGCAGGGACTGCATCTGCAGGTGCTCTGGGGACTGAGACAATGAGGGCTGGATGTGGGTTCCCTAGCTCCTTCCCTCCAGGAGGTCTTCTTCCACAGCTGTTTCTAAGTCTTCCAGCCTCCCCCTCCAGCCCCCCTCCCAGGCCCCGCTGCCGTGGCCCAGCCGACCGTGTCAGGGTTTCCTTCCTAGTGAAATGTGCAGCCCCCTCAACTGCCCCTGTGTGCTGAGATCGAAGTCATGGGGGCTGTTGCCAGCTCGGAGTGAATTTCTTTGGAAAATTATGGGGACTTTTCTCTCCTAGTCCTTCCTATGTCATGTATGTTATTTAACAGTTTAACCTGAGCACCCTTCTCCCCTTTTACTTTGAAGTTCCCAGTGAGGTCCTACGTTTCAAGTGCTCACTGTCCTGGTGTTGCAGGCCAGAGAAGGACTGGACCTTCTTCCTCTTCTAAAGCTCACTTTAGAGGAAGTGATGATGGCATCCATGTGTCCTCAAGTCTCTTGGTTTCTATCCAGGATATCAGAACTTTTAGACTTAACAATGTCCAATACAGTAGCCACCTAGTCACATGTGACAAATAAATTTCAAATACTACATTTTATTTATCCATTTGTCAATCAGTAGACATCTAGGTAGTTTCCATATCTTGGCTATTGTGAATTATGCTGCTGTGAATATGGGAGTGCTGGTATCTCTTTAAGATACTGATTTTGTTTCCTTCGTTTATATATCCAGAAGTACGATTGGTGGATCACATGGTAGTTCTATTTTTAAATTTTTTGAGGAACCTTCATACTCTTTTCTATAATGGCTGATCCAATTTATATCCCTGCCAATAGTGCACAAAGGTTCCCTTTCCTCCACATCCTCACCAACACTTGCTATATCTTGTATTTTTGGTAACAGCGACACTAACAGGTATGAGGTGATACTGCATTGTGGTTTGATTTGCATTTCCTTGATGTCTAGTGATGTTGAGCACCTTTCTTTCTTTTAAAGATTTATTTATTAGAGAGAGAGAGCATGTGAGCATGGTGGGGAGGGGCAGTGGGAGAGGGAGAGAGAGAATCTCTAGCAGACACCTTGCTGAGTGCAGAGCCCAATGAGGGGCTCAATCCCACAACCCTGAGATTATGACCTGAACTGAAATCAAGAGCCGGACACCAAACCGACTAAGCCACCCAGGGGCCCCTATATTCATCAGGGACATTGGCCTGTAATTTTCTTTTCTTGTAGTGTCCTTGTCTGGCTTTGTTATCAGGGTAATGCTGGCCTCATAATCTGACTCCCTCCTCTTCAATTTTTGGAAGAGTATGAGAAGGATTGTTATGAATTCTTATTTAAATGTTTGGTAGAATTCACCAGCAAAGCCATCAGGTCCTGAGCCTTTTTTGGGGGGAGATCTTTGATTACTGATTAAATCTCCTTACTAGTAATTGGTCTCTTCAGATTTTTTTATTTCTTCATGATTCAGTCTTGGTAGAAAAAGAACAAACTAAGCCTAAAGTTAGCAGAAACAAAGGAAATAGCAAAGATCAGAACAGAAATAAATGAAACAGAGACCAGAAAAACAATGGAAAAGATCAATGAAACTCAGAGCTGGTTTTTTGAAAGATAAACAATATTGACAAATCTTTAAACTTAAAAAAAACAAGAGGACTCAAATAAATAAAATCAGAAATGAAAGAGGGGACCTCGCAACTGATAGCACAGAAATACAAAGGATGATAAAAGACATCTATGAACAGTTGTATCCCAACAAACCAGATAACCACACCAGGTGCTGAGAGCCTCCCATCTGCTTTCTGAGGGTAGTGCTGAACACTGAGTTTGGGTGATTTCTCCTGATCCCACAGAATCGGCCAGCCTTCTGTGCATGATCACTGGCTGTCTGCAGAGGCTTGTACTTGTTGCTCTTGGTAACACACACAGGGAGCTGGTCACAGGGGAAGGGTCTGCAAATGAGGTGTGTAGAGCATTAGGGCACCCCTGGACCAGTTGGGGGGATCTGCAGGTGAGGTATCTTTAGTGGCCCGGGTGAAACAGTTAGTAGGATCCACATCTCTTTGATGTTTCTACAGATATGACCCCTGTGCTGGAACAATTCTGTGCTATAACCAGAGAAGAATCACCATTGTGTAGATGAGTTCACCGAGAGGAAACTGACTTGCTTGAGAGCAAAGAAATAGTGACAGGGCCACAGCCTAAACCTATGGCTCCTGACTCTTGGGCCTTATAAATTAGTTTGTTCATTTGCTCATTCATTTGTTCATTCATTAATTTCATTCATTCATTCACTCAGCAATCTATGTCAACTACTGTGCTAGTTGCTGAGCACACACAGACAAATGTAACCGCTGAGAAGACAGACAGGCAGATGGAGACAGAGCACAGTGGTGAGTGCTTCAGTACAGGGCACAACAAGGGCCTTACAGGGTAGCTGAGCTAGTATTCCAGAGCATCCCAAGAAATGACTTTGGAAGTGGACTTCCAGGGCAGGTTGGTCAGTGGTCTGGGACATGTAGGGGATTCTAAGGCAACAGTAGACAGCTTATAGAGCAGTGTATCTAGAGAACAAACAAGGAATATGGAGTATTTCTGGGAACCTCAAGGAAGATTTAATATCTGTATATGCTGCCCATTCAAGACCTCACAAGTCTTTTCCATCTGAGTCTTCTTGTTGTCCATTAGCAGGTTATTCAGTAAAACTCAGGTGGTAGCCTGAGGGCAACACCAATACTCCCAAGTTCTGGACCATTTAGAATGGTGTTCAGAGGAAATGGGCTTCGGTCTCAAGGGTCTTGTCTCTCATCTGAGCCAGGCACAGAGGCAGGCTCTGCCTTCTTTGTGGTATAATGAATGGGTGCTCCCTCTACCTCCTGAGGCTCTATATGGGAGATGGGAAAAGCCAGTGGTGGCTCAAGGCTTGGCATTTGAAGCGAACAGAACAGAAAGAGCTATATGCATCTGGCCAGAAGCCCCAGGTCTGGCTTATCATCCTATGCAAGTTCTTAGAAGCCCAGCTTGACCTCTGAGTCTCTTTCTTGTCTGAACATTGGCTGTGCCTCCTGCATGTGAGACTCAAGGCTGTTGTACCTGAAGACAGGTATGGCAAGATGGCAGCTGCTCAGCCGATGCTGGGCTGGCAGCAGAGGGGAAGGACGGGGTTGGGAGTCGGGCACTGATCCTTATGGCTGCTTTCCCTGAAAATTCTGGGCCCCAGACTTGGGTTCTAAAAGTTGTGGGCTGGGATCAGATCAGGGAGCGAGAGGGCATAAGAGAGGCCTGCTGGGTCTCCATGGGCATCCTGCTAACTTCAGTTTTTGGGTTACTTTTTGGCACACGTTGATGTAAGTGTTGCTGCTCAACAAGAAAACAGAAATTCCACATGGATAACTGACAGCAAAGAATGTTCTCTCCGTATTTCTCACTACTTTCTGAAGAAGGGATGCTTCCAAATAAGGACAGGGAAGGAGGAGGCCCTCCCTGCCCAGTGGGGGAGTCCCAGAGAGAGCCAAACCAAGCTGTACTTTGCTTGAGAGCAAGGCCTCAGGCATAATTGTGATCCTTCAATTCCAGCAACTGTTTGCCTCTGAATAGAGTGGGGTTGGTCCCCTTGACACAGCATATTCCAGATGCTCCTCCTTCCCCAAGGTGGCAATAACGCATTTTAGTAAGTTCACCCCTCTGAAAAGCAGTCTATATTAACAAAAAATAAACAATATTTTGGCATTTTGGGGGCCAGTTATATGAAGACACTAGAAATATGGAAGAAAAAAAGTCCTTAGATTGCCAGGAATGTAGAATTACAACCTATTATGGGGTTTAAAGGATTACTTTTTAAGCCTTTTATTTGGAAATAATTTCAAACTTACAGAAAAGTTGCAAGAATAGTGCAAAAAACACCCTTATACCCTTTATCCAGATGTGCCTGCTGCTAACATTTTGCCCCATTTGCTTTATCATCCCCCCGTCCGTATATGTATGTGTGTGTGTGTGTGTGTGTGTGTGTGTGTGTACCTCAGTTTAATGCTATTTGCTCTAATTTATTGTCCTTATTCTAATTTTGTTGAATGGCCCAATGTCCTTTGTTGCTACATTTTATCTTTTAGTACTAGATTCAGTCTAAGATCAGGCTGCCTTTCTGTAGCTTCTTTTTCCTCCGGAGTAGCTCACAAGCAGAGCACTTCCCCACTGTGGGCCATAGTGTCCTCATCTGTAAGATATGGGGGCCAGAGAGGCGGACATCTGCATTCTGTGATTATTTGATGGCCTGGGGTGCCCCGCACAGTGCTTTACATGGTAGGTGTCTTTAGATGTTTAATGGAAGTCCTGCTTTCCAGAAGGACTGGGACTACCTTTCTATTTGAGGAAGCTTTTGTCTCTCATCCCTTTCTAAAACAAGACTGGAAACAAATCTAAAGGCTCTGTCCTGGTCTCTGAAAGATTACAAAAGTAACTATTGAAAACAATAATGGTAACAACGTATTTGGTGATTGTAGCATATGGATAAGTGAAATGAAAAACAGCAGTGTCATGAGGCATGGGTGGGAGAATACTCTGTTACAATGTACCTGAACTACATGTGAAGTGGAATAGTATTTTTTGAAGGTGGACTTAGATTCATTAAAATGTATATTTTATTACTTATTTGCTTACTTGTTTACTTAACTAGATTGCTGGTTTGTTATAAAAGGATATAACCTAGGAACAGCCAAATGGCAGAGATGCATAGGGCAGGTATGGAGAAAGGACACAGAGCTTCCATGTCCCCCCCCTCCGTCCCCCCCACTGCCACAAATTCACCAACCAGGAAGCTCTAAAATGTATATTTTAAACTCTAGGGCAGCTACTATGTTTTCTACAAGAAACTTATTTTTTTTCTTTTGAGAGAGAGAGAAAGAGAACAGACATGAGTGGGGGAGGGGCAGAGGGAGAGAATCCCAAGCAGGCTTCATGCCCAGTGCAGGGCCCAAGCAGGGCTTGATCTCATGACCCCGAGATCATGACCTGAGGTGAAATCAAGAGTCAGACACTTAACTGACTGAGCCACCCACATGCCCCTACAAGAAACCCGTTTTAAAAATAAAGGTTGATAGGTTAGGAGTAAAGGGATAGAGAAAGATGTACCATTCTAAGAGTAATCAAGAGAAAGCTAGGGCAGCTATATTAATTTCAGAAAGAGAAGACATCAGAACAAGGAAAATTACTAACAAGGATAAGGAGGGGCACTACGTCATAATAAATGGGTCAGTTTTCCAGGAAGATATAACAATGTATGTGCCTAACAACAGATTGTCAAAATTTGTCAGGCAAAAATTGATAGAGCTAAAAAGAGAAATAGACAAATCCACTATTGTAGTTGGGCACTTCAGTATCCGCCTGTTAGTAATTGATAGATCAAACAGGCAGAAAATCAATAAAGATAGTGTTGACTTGAACAGCACTATCAATCAACTTGATCTAATTGACATTTATAGAACACTCCATCTACCAGCAACAGAGGACATATATTTCTCAAGCTCATATGAACACACATCTCGGTCATGGAACACACTCTAACAATTTTAAAGGATTAGCAATCACACACAATCATTTGTCAGACCACAATGGCATTAAACTAGAACCCAGTAACAAAAATATTTAGGAAATCCCTAAATATCTGGACATTAAACAACACACTTCTAAAAAATTCATTGGTCAAAAAGAGTCTTAACAGAAACTTTAAAATATTTGTAATTAAATGAAAATGAATATACAGCTTATTAAAATTAGTGGGATGAAGCAAAAGCAGTGCTTAGAGGGAAATTTATAGCATTAAATGCATACAGTAGAACAGAAGAAAGAGCTAAAATGAATGACCTAAGCTTCCATCTTAGGAAAGTAAAGAAGGAAGAGTAATTAAAACCTAAGGCAAGGAGTAGAAAAGAAATTAAAACATATTCAGTATCCCACCTCCCCACATGATAGAGGTAGCTCCACTGCTTGTGGGAATAATTGTTGTATTAATAGTAATAATGACATCAACAATGGTGATGGGTAAGACAGCATAGTGCCCTTTATGTACCAGCTTTTCTTCTAAGCAGTTCTCATGTACTCACACATTTATTACTTATGGTAACCCTAGGAGGAAATTACTATTAGAATCCCCATTTCACAGATGAGAAACTGAGGCACAGAGCCAGTAGGTAACTTGCCCAAGGACACACAGCTACCGAGGGGAGGAAGCAGGATTTGAATGAGGCAGCCTGGCTCCAGAAAAGGCAGAACCACTCGGTTCCTGTTCCGTGTCTATCTTCTCCATAGGAACAATGACTAGTCTTCTAGAACAATTTGTGTAGACTGGGAATATGTAAAGTATAGAAGGGGAGGCCTAAGATGCTATCATGGGGGTGTACAAGAACTACAGATGCAGTTATGACCCTAGCAAAGCTTATTAATGTTTGAGAACTCACAGAGGATAGGAATGCTGCTGGGAGGTTTGTGGCAGATAAATTCTCCACAGGAATTTGTCTGGGTAATGCCACAGGGCTGTGCTCCAAACAGCACATTTATCAATGTCTTGGATGAAGTCAAACTCATCAAGTGGCAGATTCCAGAGTTGAAAAGAGAGCCTTAAGTGATGCAGTGATGCCAGCATCTAGAGTCCACTTTGAATTCAGTACAATTACATGATATTTGGGTAAAACAAAACTTGCAGAATATAGACAAGGCGGGACCTAGGTGAAGAGGAGTTTCTGTGAAAATGAATTTGGGGTTTAGCAAACTACAGCTACAAATGAGTTGGAAGTGTGATGTAGCTGCCCAAGCATCTGGTTCTGTCTCTAGCTGCACTGAAAGGGATGTGGTCTTTGTGCTTGGGACTCTTAAGCTGGACAGTGTATCGGAATCATCTAAAAATTTTAGATGCTTGGGCCCTACTCTCAGAGATGCTGACTCGATAGGTCTGTGCTGAGAATGTTCAAGAGCTTTCAAGGTGTTTGGAATGGCAGTGGGATTGAGACTACTGGTCTCACAGGTCTAATAATTGTTAACTGCCTAATAGTTGTTTCAGAAACGAAGTCAAGGTGGTTCTGAGCATCAGAGTGGGGAAGTATGAGGAGCCTGGCCTAACCAGCATCGGCCTGGTTCATGGTAGAGGCTGGAGGCCACACAGGCATTAGCAGTGTGTGTCCAAAGATGCCTCTCAAAGCTGTTACTTCACTTCAGTCTTGGGCCTTCGAAGCACTCTTAACCTTAGTCAGTTCCACAAGCTAGAGGGTCCTTTCTTAGTTCTGGGTTTTCCTAGCTTTCATCAGAGATGTCATGAAACTGTAGGCTTGGGGCACAAGTGCGATTAGAAACTATCTTAGGGGGAGCCTTGCACACAGAAGATCCTCCCCTTGGAGCCCTGTCTGCCTTTCCTTTCATTTGCTGTCCAGGTGTGAGGCATGCACTGTAGCGATGCAGCCTTTTCAAGTGGGGTGAGAGTGAACTTCAGTGATGGCCCTTCAGTAGCATCACCTCCTGGTATTGAGCCTCTTGTGCAGTCCCCTCTTTCATTGAATCAGGGTTGACCTATGTGAGCAGTAGAACACAGCAAAATTAATGATGTGAGACTGCAGGAGTAGGTCAGAAAAGGCATTGCAGCTCCAACCTTGTTTTCTTAGATTGCTTGCTCTGAGGGGAAGCCAGGACCACACTGTGTTATGAGGACACGCAAGCAGCCCCATGGAGATCCCCACAAGGACAGGAATTGACTATAGCACTAACTTGCCAGGTATGTGAATGAACCTTGGACATAAATCCTTTCACTCCCAGTTGAGCCTTCAGATGACTGCTGCATCAGCGAGTAACTTGCTGAACGGTCACCAGAACCACACACCTCAGGCCTTATTACATGAAAAAAATAAAGAAACTACTAATCTGTCTAAGCCAGGGATTGGCAAACTACACCCCATGGGCTGATTGCCTGATTTTGTAAATAAAGTTTTATTGGAATACAGCCACATGCATTTTTTTTTAATGTATTGCCTATGGCTGCTTTCACATTACAGTGACAGAGATGAGTAGTTGTGACAGAGACTGTGTGTCCCATAGCCTGAAATATTTACTATTTTTTGGCCCTTTGAGAAAAAGTTTGTCAACCCTTTAAGCCATTGCTTTTTATTTTCTTCCTACCAGCAGCTTAACATAATATCTATATTATGTCCAGTCCACAGGACATTTGTTCTTGAATAACCAGGTGACTTTGATGATGTGGAAGCTTATGGAGAATCTTGTCAGAAAGACTATCTGTTTTTCTAAGCTCTACATTGACCAAAGTTTTAGCTCATCAATAGTATCAGTCAGGAATTGGAATCCATCTTAACTGATTTAAACTTTAATGAAAGGACTTATTACAGAGGTGAGGTAGGGTCAAGGGAGAAACACAAGATATCGGGGCACCCAGAAACTGTGACAGTGGGAAGCCATTGCCTCCTGCAGACCTCTAGGGGAAGAGGGAGGAAGTGGTTTTATCAGAGCCCCTTGGGTACCCGTGAATCCCACTGATATGTTACAATCAAGTAATGATTATGGTTCAAACTACTCTAAGAGTTCAGAACCCGTTTGAACCAGCTATGTTGAAACAAAATTGGGTGCTGGAACAATTACCCAGAAGACGCAGCCTTTGGGATCCCTCTTTACTCCAAGTCTACCATCTGAGTAATTGTGCAGAGTAGCTTGTGGCCCCATCAATCTGTACAATTATTGCCTCTTTACTTGATTTTCATTGATAAACTGATTTTTCTGTCTTACCACAAATGCCCAAACCATGTTTTATTTGTCATTTTTTAAAGTTGTCATTTTTTACCAGATTTTTTTTAGCCATGAATATTATCTATAATTAAAGGAGAATTGCATTGCAATGAACACTGGGTGTTATACGCAAACAATGAATCATGGGACACTACATCAAAAACTAATGAAGTACTGTATGGTGACTAACATAACATAATAAAAAATAAAGGGGAATCTGTGAGTTCTTGTGGCATTTTTCACCCCAAAAGAGGCTCAAATGTTCAGATTCTCTCCAAAGTATAAAATAGTCTCTTCTCTAGAGATTTTTGAATTTTATGTTTGATAAGTCAGAATAAAAGAGGCCTTGAAAAACAGAACCAGACAGGGTCTTCTCCCATTGCCTTCCCAAGTGGGTCAGAGCCAAACCCTCAAAGTGATATCACCTTGTGATTTGAAAACATTGCCATGCTGAGTCTTATTTTGGGTGTATCAATGGTCTTACCAGGCAGTACATGCTAGGCAGGACAGCCATCTTCCTTTTTAGGTGCTAAATCCCAAGCCCAATCCCCACCACAGTTCAGATGTTTCAAAAGAGGGACCATAGATTCCTTCCCTTAAGGTGCCCCCAAGGACTCTGCCTGTATTACAAGAGGAACTTCAAAATACCACTCTGTTATATACATGCTTGTTTGTACTATAACTTGCCATGCCAGTTATGATTGCTGTTTAACAAATAACCCACAAACTTAGCTGCTTAAAACAGCCATTTTATTATACTTTATGGATTCAGTTGATCAAGGATTCAGGCAGAGCATGCCAAGGATGACTTCTCTCTGCTCTGGGATTTCTAGGGTCTTACCTGGGAGGATTTCGGTGCTGGTGGTGACTCAACATTTGGAGGTTGGAATCATCCAAAGGCTCCCTTGCTCTCATGTTTATTGCCTGAGATGAAAGACTCGAAGTCCAGGACTAGCACCTTCACCCACAGCTTCTCCATGTGACTGGGCTTGCTCACAACATGGCAGCTTGACATGGTTGAGCTTCTTACATGGCAGCTCAGGCTCCAAGTGCTGGTATTCCAGTGAACAAGGTGGAAGCTGCATGGCTTTTTTGGGATCCAGTCTTGGAAGTCACACAGCATCATTTCTGCTTTTGTTTATTGCTCTAAGCAGTCACAAGCCCACCTAGATTCAAAGAAAGGAGAAATACTCTCCCATCCACTCTCCATGAAGGAATATCAAAGGATTTTAGAGCCATGTTTTAAAACCTCCACATTTGCAAATGGAGGAGCAGCTTCATTTGCTTGGGAGAAAGTGACATCAAGTTAAATGTAACATTTTCTCATCTGGAGTTTGGAGAAACCCCAACCCATGCACAGGCCAGGCTGAGTGAAATTTTTAACTGGACTGCAGAGGCCAGAACTTTATTTTATTTTATTTTTAAATCTTTTTTTTAAGATTTTATTTATTTATTTGACAGAGAGAGAGACAGCGAGAGAGGGAACATAAGCAAGGGGAGTGTGAGAGGGAAAGCAGGCTTCCCGCTGAGCAGGGAGCCTGATGTGGGGCTCGATCCCAGGACCCTGGGATCATGACCTGAGCCGAAGGCAGACGCTTAACGACTGAGCCACCCAGGCACCCCAGAGGCCAGAACTTTAAATTCCCAATAATGGATGCATGGCAGTGATGGTGGTGGTGTGGTGGAGTGTTATTAAAGAACTGTGGGTTGTATTAATAAAAGAAAGGGTAAGAACTATATGATCCTCTCAATAGATGCAGAAAAAGCATTTGACAAAATATAGCATCCTTTCTTGACAGAAACCCTCAACAAAGGAGGGATAGAGGGAACATACCTCAACATCATAAAGGCCATGTATGACAGACCCACAGCTAATATTCTCAATGGGAAAAAAACCGAGAAGTTTTCCCCTTAGGTCAAGAGCACAACAGGGATGTCCACTCTTACCACTGTTATTTGACATAGTGGTGGAAGTTCTAGCCTCAGCAATCTGACAACAACAAATAAAAGGCATCCAAATCAGCAAAGAAGTTAACCTTCCACTCTTTGCAGATGACATGATACTCTATGTAGAAAACCTGAAAGACTCCACCAAAAAAATTACTAGAATTGATACAGGAATTCAGCAAAGTTGCAGGATATAAAATCGATGCCCAGAAGTCTGTTTCATTTCTATACACCAACAGTGAAGCAGCAGAAAGAGAAATCAAATAGTTGATCCCATTTACAATTGCACCAAAAACCATAAGAATACCTAGGAATAAACCTAACCAAATAGGTAAAAGATCTGTACTCTGCAAACTGAAGAACACTTATGAAAGAAATTGAGGAAGACACAAAGAAATGGAAAAACATTCCATGCTCATGGGTTGGAAGAAGAGATTTGTTAAGATGTCTATGCAACCCTGACAGGAGAAATTTAGGAGATCATATAATGGCATCCTGTCAAGGGTAGGGGTAGATGGAAGAGCTGAGGAGGAAGGATAAGGTTCTGAATAAGGTGTGGCCATTTGCTGGTTCCTAAAGGAGATGGGGCTGCCATCAGGCTGAGCAAACCATGAAGCCAGGAGCAGGAAAAGACAACGTTCAAAGGAGACTGAAGAGAACTTAGAATGGATTGAAAGAGAAAATCAGATCTATCAATAGCTAACAAGAGGTCATAAAGGGAAACTATGGATTTGGGGACAGGAAGGGAGAGGAATTAATTTAATGGAGGCCATGGCTAACAGTTAAATAAGGAAAAGATTTAGAGACACTCAGTACAGTCCCATGAACAATGGGGCTAGAGTGTTGCTCTTGGTTTTTGAGAAGCAAAATAGAAGAAATTTCAAGGGTGACCAGCATGGACATTAGACATTTTCAGGTACTCTAAGGGAGGAAGCTGGTTATAAATATATATCAACAATGTCATACTTTTGCCACAGAACATCCCCAAGAGATAGAGTTGGCCTCCCACCTGCTGGCAGAATCCCTGGTAATGGTGTGGTTGGCAATTGTTTGCATGTCTGCTAATATTCTGAGAATAAATTAGGATCCAGTGATTTCTGTATGTTGCATGACTAGCTGGCCATAGCAAGTTGGCTCTTAAGTTTATTTAGGGCTTTTACATTCATTATCTCATTTACTCTTATAAGCTTGTGAAGTAGGCAGGGAAAGTATTATCATGCCTATTTGGAGGATGAAGAAACTGGAAGGTTAAGTGGCTTCTCCAAGCCAGGCAGCAGCAGGACCAGGACTAGAATCCAAGTCTCGTGCCTCCTGGTATTGCCAGGGCCTCTGGCTTCTGTCCTGCCACCTCCCATGCTGGGCCAGGAGGTCATTTGTGCTGTCAGCTGGCCTCTTCCAGGGGCAGATGCGAGCAGTAATGTTTGACTGCTTCTTGTAGCTGGAGTCCATTTCAACTTCAGCCTTCCTTCCCTATGCGCATATACACCCACACATGATGTTGCTTTTACAGGTGCCAGAGTGTTTCAAAGGCTTCAGAGTCCTGTGCTCCTTTTCTTTCCCCATCGATCAGTTGTCTAGTGCTGTGTTATAAACCACTCCAAACCCTAGTGGCTTAAAAGAGTACCATTTATTATTTCTCATATTTCTGTGGGTCATTAGTCTGGGCAGTTTTTCTGCTGGTCTCACTTGGGCTCACGTATGTAGCAGAGATCATCTGATGACTAGGCCAGGCCTGAAGAGCCCAAGATGCCCTCATTCTCTGGATGTTGGCAAGACTCCTTGGTTCTCCTCCAAGTGGCCTGTAATCTTTCAATAGGCCAGTCTGGGCTTCCTCACAGCATGGTGGTTTCAGGGTTCCAAGAAGGTGAGGGTGGAAGCTTCAAGGCCCCCATAAGGCCTAGACTCATGAAACCATACAACTTCACATCCGTCATATTCTCTTGGTCAAAATAAGTCATAAAGCCAGCCTCGATTCAAGAGGGATAGAGAAATAGACTCCAAGGATGGAGTCATGATGGGAGGGATAGCAGTGTCCCATTGCAAAGGGGCACGGACTAACTGGGGGCCATTATTTTAATGACCTACCATACTCCATGATCTGCTGAATGGGGATTAACCAAAACATGCCCCAGCAGGAAAAAATCAAGCTTCTCTCTACTATAGCATTTGCATATCAGCAACTAGGGTTCTTTGGTAGCAAACAGAAACAGACTAGTTAATTTAAAAAGAACAGACATATAGTAGGAGGGCATCAGGAAGCTCTGAAGCTCAGGGGGTCTCTGAAGCAGGGATTGATGGACAGCCTCTTTGTCGGGAACCACCACTGGAATAACTTAATGCCAGCTGATTTTATTTTTCTGGTCTCTGTGCCATTTGGAGGAACTGTGTGAAAAGTGGGAGAGGACCTAGGCAGGCAGAAGTGTCAGCCGTCTGCTGCTTCCTGACCATTCCCTGTGGGTGCTTATTTGGATCTGTTGGGCCTGACAGTGACTTCTGTATGAATGACATCATTCTGTGTCAGTGCCTCTGCTTCCCCCTCCCCATCCTGCCCCTAAGAAGGAAAAAACCTTTTTTCCTCCTTCATACAAAATGTAATCTTAGATTAACTTTTGTCCCACTGCACCTAACTTCTTAAATGCAAGTGTTCCCTAAGGTTCTATCATTCACTCCCCTTTGTTCTCAGCGTCCTCTCTGAACCATTTTAGTCTCCATCTCCCTGCAAGTGACTCCTTGATCTAAGCCTTCGCTATTGCCCATTTTCAATTTCCTGTGGGAATCCTCCACCCAAATCCACTGGCTTCAGCCTGCTCTTCCTCCCAAAACATGCTGTGGCAGCTACCACATCGTGGCTCGCTCAGCATCCCCTTCAATCCCCTTATGCATGTCTCCCTTGTAGAGTCTGGAAAGTTATAAATGACATTTCTCAAACTCCTGTGCAGCTGGGGAGCCGTGCTTGATTGACTTCCACCACGCAGGCCCTTCCTTGTGAGACGTGGGAGGCAGAAGGGGTGATGTGAGTGATGGGGCTCTATGGAAGCCGCATGGATGGCCACGTGGTGCCCCATTTTGTGTCAGAGGCATTTGGTTCTTCAAGGGCAATACAGGAGCTTCTTCTGTTCAGGCCTCTAGAGTCACAGGCTGTGTGTGGTGGCAGCAGTGGGGTTTCTGCTGGAACATTCCTCCGAGGAAGTCTGTACATATCTCCTGGCCATGTAGCACCCAAGCTTGGTTCTTGGAATTGGAAATTTTGTGCAATACCTAATGGAATAAACATTTTCCTGCTTGTTAAAGTGGATTCTGTCATCCTCAACTAAGAACCCTGCCTGATATAAACACTCCCTATATCCACCAGCGCTGTAGTATAGATATTGAACAACAGGCTCTTTGGGGGAAAAGCCCTGAACAGGGGTGCCTGGGGGGCTCCGTCAGTTGAGTGTCCAACTCTTGGTTTCAGTTCAAGTCATGATCTCAGGGTCATGAGACTGAGCCTTGGCGCGTGTCGGGCTCTACACTCAGCACAGAGCCTGCTTGAAATTCTCTGCCTCTCCCTCTGCCTCTGTCTCCCCTCCCCCAGCTTATACTCTCTTTCTGTCTCTAAAGTAAATAAATAAAATCCTTAAAAAGAAAAAAGAGCCCTGCACCATTTTGTACTTCCACCAGCAGTGCGTGTGAGGGTCTCAACTGCTTGCTCTTCTTGCCAGTGCCTGCTTTCACCAGCACTTGATTGATATTGGTAAAAGAAACAGTGTAATTCTTAAAAAATGTTCCAGTATCATCACGTGACTTTGGAGAGGAGGTCAGATCACACACACACACACACACACATACTCCTTCCATTGCAGTTAGGAAACCGTGTTTCTTTCTTCCTTTCTTTTTTTAAAAAAGATTTTATTTACTTTTTTGACAGAGAGAGACATACAGTGAGAGAGGGAACACAAGCAGGGGGAGTGGGAGAGGGAGAAGCAGGCTTCCTGCGGAGCAGGGAGCCCGATGCGTGGCTCGATCCCAGGACCCTGGGATCATGACCTGAGCCGAAGGCAGATACTTAACCGACTGAGCCACCCAGGCGCCCCAGCGTGTTTCTTATTAACACTGGCTAGGTCTTTAGAGTATGGCTTCTTTCCTTCATTGACTTACATTGTCTCAGATCAAGAATTAAGGCAAGTCTTCAAGGTATTGTTTGATTTAAACCAGAAACACCTCTCCAGATTTGGAAACACAGATTCCCTAATTGTTCCTGTCTGACGGCTGTCATCCCAGGTGGGTGGATGGACTGGGGACCAAGCTGTCTCCTCATCAGCCCAGGACAGGTTTCTTCACACCCTGAATTGTCTTTTGAATGGGTGTGTGGGGGTGGGGGGCAGGGAGACGATGAATAGAATGGCTCAGGTTCAGTCTCAGGACCAGTCTGTAATTTAGTCGTTACCTTCATGTTGAATTAGGAGGCACATTCAAAGACAAGAGGCCTTATAGTTAGCAGCTAATTAACGGCCTTGAGGGAACTCTTATCAATTCAGGAAGCTGTGCTAATTTGAAACCGTTGCTGGCTTCCTCTGTTCATAAGCTGTACCCTGTTTCCCCCACCCCTTCTCCAGGCATCCTCCCTGACTCCTCAAGTTGGTCGCAGAGCTGGGTAAGGATTTTCACTTGCATGCCAGCCACGATCCAAGTCTTGCTGAGGTCAGAATCTTTGACCTCAGGACCCCAACTTCAGTTTTGCATCTGCAGGAAATTTTCACCTTCTAAGGCAAATTTCATGACACGTGATCCCTGACATCCACAGAAATACTTGGTTATCAGCGTCAGGGTCTTTTATAGAGAGACTAGGGCCCAATGCTGTGTTGTGTTCGTGGGTGTGTGTGTTGGGGGGGAAGATAGAGAGCAAGGTGGATAGGAAGAGAGGTGGCAGAGGGGTGGTGAGTTCACTCATTCCAGAGAACCAAATAAATTGTTTCTACATAGTCCATCATTTCAAAATTTCCTGTTGCCTTTTCTTTCCTCCTTGGTGCTGATGACTGGACTCTCTGGGATCCAGTGACTGGAGAAGGACAGGCATGTGCTGAACTGCTCAGGTTGAAGCATCTCATACTCTTTGCCTCTTGGGAAGTAGATACAGGAATTGCGTTCATTATCTTGTGATCCAGTTTTGAGCCTTCTAGAAATAGGAATTTTGCTGTCAGGCCTCAGGGCAGGGAATCCCTTCCCTTAACAATAAGGAAGAAACTAAAACAGCACACAGTGGGGCCTGTAAAGTGTATTGTTCTTGTGAAATATCAGACCCAGCCTGTTGTCTGGTTTTAACTAATGTGCCATACTATAGGTTTAACTGTAGGTATAACTCTGTAACTCACTCCTGAATTTTATGACTGCTGTATTATTGTTTGTTTTTTCATTTTTGTATGTGATTCTGAGGTGACAGATTTGATTTCCCTTTGATTCCCCTCCCCACCTGAGATTTGACCCAGTGTATCCGTTAGCTTTTGCTATGTAACGAGCCACCCCCAAAACCCAGTGGCATCAAATGACACATATTTTTAATAGGCTTTATTTTTTAGAGCAGTTTTAGGTTCACAGAAAAATTACATGGAAAGTAAAAAGATTTCCCATGTACTCCTAACCCACTCCCTCATGCACAGCCTTCCCCACTATCAGTATCGTCCCCCAAATTAGTACATTTGTTGCAATTGATAAACCTACATTGAGACATCATTACCATCCAAAGTCCATAGTTTACCTTAGGGTTTATTCTTGGTGTTGTACATTCTTAGAGGCTGGAAAAATGTATAATGACATGTGTCTGCCATGCCATTATAGTATCATACAGAGTAGTTTTGCTGCCCTAAAATTCCATGTTCACTTATTCATCCCTCCCTCCCACCCCTAACCCCTGACAACCACCGGTCTTTTCACTGTGTCCAAAGTTTTACCTTTCCCAGAATGTCGTATAGTTGGTATCATCGTACAGTATTTCACCTTTTCAGGTTGGCTTCTTTCACTTAGTAATATGTATTTAAGTTTCCTCAATATCTTTTCATGGCTTGGAAGCTCATTTCTTTTTATCCCCGAGTAGTGTTTTACTGCCTAGTACCACAGTTTATTTGTCCACTCACCCACATCTTGGTTGCTTCCAAGTTATGACAATTATGAATAAAGCTGCTATAAACATCCATATGTAGGTTTTTGTGTGGACATGTTTTCAACTCATTTGAGTAAATACCAAGGAGCACGATTGCTGGATCATATGGTAAGAATATGTTTAGTTTTAAAAGAAACTGCCAAACTGTCATCCAAAGTAGCTATACTATTTTGCATTTCCACCATTAATGAATGAGAGTTCCTGTTGCTCCACATCATTGCCAGCATTTGGTGTTGTCAGTGTTTGGGATTTTGGTCATTTTATTAGGTGTGTGTGGTGATGACACATATTTTTAATTTCTCGAGATTCTGTGGGTTGTCTAGGTGGCTCTTCTCACATGGGCAACCCAGCTGGGGCTGGATAGTCTAGGGTGTTCTCACTTTTATTTCTGGGGCCTTGGCTGGAATGATAGGAGACCTCGCTCCATGTGGTCTCTCATCCCCCAGTGGGCTAGCCCAGCCTTCCACACATGGTGGTGGAAGGTTCTGATAGCAAGAGAGGGCATGTCCGGTTGTGCAGCACTTTTGAAGCCTCTGCTTTCTTATGTTTGGTACATCCCATTGTCTAAAGCAGGTCACGTGGCCAGGCCCAGATTGTAGGGATGCAGAAATGACCCCCACCTTCTTGCTGGGAGGAGCTGGGAGGAGGAAACTTATGGTGACCACATTTTCCCATCCACAGCAGTTGGTGACTGTGATGTCTAACTCAGCAAAGGAATCATTTCTTTAAATCACTCTAAATCCCCACCCCGGGTGGCACCTAGAAAATCAGTTTCTTCAGTTATGCAGGGCAACATTATGGAAAGGAGATTAGATACTCTCATTCTTCTTCTCCAGTTACCCAGGTGGTGTCGTTCCAAAGGGGCAATCATCGTTTCCTGAGACCCCAGCATTAGGCAGGAGCTCACAGCCTCTGGCCCTGGTGTCCCCTACAAGAAAAGCAACACATTTATTCTTGGCTTCATTTCTTAACTGCTGGGAAGAGGTTGTTGAGGTTTAAGGGCTGATAATTAATCATACCTCTTCCCCTTCTATCTTTGGAATCAGTTGAGAAATAGATGCAAGCATGGGAATTGGAGGTCAGAAGAGCACCTCTTCGCTGGCAGCACTGGACCAGAGAATGTGGTTTGGACTATATGGCCCGACAAGGGCTTCCTGCTTCTTCCCTTCAGGACAGACCTGGGTTGCCCATGGGTCTGCAGAGTGGTTGACTGGCCTGGCCAGGCAAAAGGAGAATTGTTGCCTCTTACTTTCAGGTCACGGCAGTCAAGACAGAGGGATCAGAGCAGGGCTCGGAAACAGGGAATGAAGGGCCGCCCAGACTGTGGGTAGCTATGGCTCCTCCCTCCTCACCAGCAGTCAGTGAGGAGTGAGGAGGGAGTGGAGAGAAGATTAGGTGGGAGCTTTCCCCGATACTTTCTATTCTGACTTTTTTGTAATTTTCCTTTAGGCATATATTTCTTAAACTTCGTTTTGAAACATAATGTATGTATAGAGAAGAGCACACATCATAAGTGTATGGCTCAATACATTTTCACAAATTGAAAACATTCATGTAATCAGCATGTGGATCAAGAATTAGAAAATTACCAGCTCCCTAGAAGCTCTATGGAATCTTTTTTGGTCTGGCTTCTTTTGCTCAGAATTATGACTGTAAGGTTCACCGTGTTGTGTATAGATTTATATTGTTAATTTTCATTGCTGTAGTATCCTACTCTGTGAATATCGTGTAATTTATTTCCATTCTATGCCCATGATGGGCATATGTGGAGGTGCCAGATTTAGGTGATTTGAAACATTGTAATATGTGCCTTTTGTGAAAATATGCAGTTATTTCTGGTTGATATATCCCTAGAAATATCCCCTGGGGCCCAGTGAT
This sequence comes from Callorhinus ursinus, assembly GCF_003265705.2. Lineage (NCBI taxonomy): Eukaryota > Metazoa > Chordata > Mammalia > Carnivora > Otariidae > Callorhinus > Callorhinus ursinus. Next base: position 15,613,899 of record NW_027397091.1, read on the forward strand.
TCCACTTCTAGAGTTATATCCAACAAAAATGCCTAGCAATTTTAGATACTGAAACTTTTTTCCGAAGAGGAACTATTTGGCACCCCTGCTAGCAGCATTATGAGAGTTCCAGTTGCCCACCTCCTTGCCTCCTAATACTTTGGAAGACGCACAAGTTCCTGTTCTACAGGTGAGGGTGAAATACTGGGAGAGGGAGAAAATGAGTCCCTCAATAAAATAAGAATGAAAGGGGAAGCATTTTACAAAGGATTTTTTAAAAAGAATTTTTAAAAACATGTCAATCCATCTTATTTTTTGATGCATTTCAAACCAAGTTGCAGACAATTAACAGATGGGTGCAAAGCACTACCCTACAAGCAGGAGAGTGATTTACGATCTAACTTTAGAAACTCGAGATGCTCTCAAAGTCTCACCCAGCTCTGTGGAGGAAGGGTTTGCAGACAAAATGTTCCCTCCACAGAAATTGTGATGAAACACCAATTAGTGACTGCAGCAACGAAGTGGGAGTGTTTAACCTTTCAGGCGTGCCAACAATGTGCTCCTTAATTTGAAAATAGGGTACAAAGTGTTAGCAAGTGAAGAATAGTAATCGTTCATCACTCAACTTGACATATCTCCTTTGCAACAGAGGCAAGAGAAGGAATCCTCTCTGCTCCACTTATTCTGGCTTTCGTCTAACTTCTCTGAGAAAGGACCAGATGTTCTAATGAGGGGTACCAGACACTGAAAATATCCAGAGATCAGGAGAAACAGGCTGACAGCTTTCCCCTCGAGAAGCCTACCTTCCCTCTGAGCTCCTCAGCGCACTTTATATGCATTACCCAGCAGCAAGTCTTATTATCCCTTTTTGCAAACTATTGAAAAGTGGTTCAGGGAGGCTAAAAAGGCTCACTCGAGGCTACAAGGGAAGCCAAATGTTCAGCTCAAAATAGAAACTGAGAGCTCTGGGAAATTCAGACAACCTGAGAGAGTCCTTTAATCTCGGGACCCTTCCGTGTCTTTTTAGACAATAAGCCTTTCCTTGAAAGAGTTTTTATTCCCCTAATGACAGGGCTGCCAACTCCCCCTCCAGGATGTTGTAAAAAGGTGACATTTAACAGTGGAAATTGAAACTCTAATTGACTTCTCTTAAAACAGAAAAACAAGTGCCCTGTATTCCTTCTCTTGGCCAGATGTTTATAATTGTTCCCTTGGGATCTACCTTGAGGGAAGCTGAAGAGGCAAAATAGAACAGTTCATGGGAATTAGTATCGTTACAGACTCAAGATTTGTTTTTGCTGGGTGGATGGAAGATGTGGAGACTTCACCCAAGTAAAGAGAGGTTTCAGTAAGAGGGTTGTAGCTCATGTCACTAGACCCTAGGACCAAAGAAGCCCCGGAATCTCTTGCAGTGATAAGAGCTCGAGGTGAACCTTTCATTTCCAGATCTGGGTGTATGGGGGCCTATGATTATTTAGATTAATTGTGTTACTTGCCTTAGCCTAATGGAATTTTAACAGAGATCGTGTGAACAAAGTCTTAAAATGTACTCGCGCAGGAGGTCTTGCCTTCTTGTATTTCAGTCATCATCATGAAAAGAACATACCTCAGGGAGCCTGCTGGTCAAGGAGGCTGAGACACATGGATGAGAACCTGGAGCCTAGCCCAACTGAGCCCAGCCTAGACCAGTCAATGTCTGACCTCTTGGCAAACATGTAAGCAAGAGACAATTGCTTATTATTGTGAGCCACTGAGTTTTGTGGTGGTTTGCTATGTAGCACGTTATGTTATAGCTGACTGATACAGGCCCATCGAAAGGAGGATAGGTAGAGAGAGATTCTTAGTGACAAAATTTGCAGAAGTGCTCAGCTTGGGGTAGTCGTATAGCAAGCACCTTGTAACTGTGAGAGGAGCTGAATTCAGTGGGGTGATTGTATTTTATATATCTGAAAAAGAAGAGTGAACCACACTATTTGTCCTGAATGTCTGGCCTGCCTGTTGATATCTTCCCCTTAATTGTAACTTTTATGGATCCTTTTCTACTGGCTTCATTCCCATCTCTTCCCTAGTCACTATGTTGACATCTCTTTATGACTCAGTCCTGGGCTGAACCATGAATACCCATATAACCACTGCCTAGAGTCTACAATTAACATTTTGCTGTATTTGTTTTGTTGCATGTCTGTCTATCTATCCTTTTTTCCATCCATCAGTCCATCTTATTTTTTGGATACATTTTGAAATAAGTTGCAGACATCAGTACACATCACCCTGATGGTGAATTTTGACAAAAGCATGTACCCATCACCCATGAAAGTTTCTTCATGTCCCTTCCCAGTTAATCCCACCCTCACACCCCAGGATAAAGACTATTTTGTGGTTTTTTTTTTTCCCTACTATAGATTAGTTTTGTCTGGGTTAGTGTAGAAATGGAATTATGCACTATGTAATCTTCTGTGTCCAGCTTCTATTTGGCATAATATTTTTGATATTTGTACATGTTGTATCTATCAGTAATGGTCATCATTTTAAAATGAATAATTAGACAAGATATTTGGAAACTCTCTTTACCTTAAGGTTTGGGGCTTCTGTGACATGTATACAGTTATAGTAACCACTGTTAAGTAATACAGTTGAACCAAACATCCTTCTGAAACAGGCATCTCTCCTGCTGTCTGTCAGAGATCTGGCCCTTTGGTATTCACCTCCTCCCCTTTAAGGTTGATAAATCTTTCAAAACTGCTGAGGGAATTTATTGAGATTTGTCCCATGGGCACAGTGCTTTTGATTTACTGACTTGAATAAAATGTAGGGGTTGACTGAGCTCTTAGGATTAATTGGCATCTGACTTTTCCCCAAAGGGGTCATCAGCAGTTTATCCTTCCCAGGACTCACAACAGTACGTCCAAACTGTGGGTTAGTGGGAATGATTGAAATACTTGGAGAGCCTCTTTCTTACTTTGCCATACTGTTTCCATAGCAGTGAGTGGGGAAAAAAATGAAAGAAAATGAGAATAAAATGACAATTTTCCTCCACAGTAGCTAAAAGCCTGTGCTCAGCCCATTCGACCACTTTATCCCTTAGACTTAGTGTGAAGATTTAACTGATTTAACTAAGAATTAAAGCCTCACTTAGTGTGGCCTGGCTCCTGGCTTTGTTCCGTGCCAATTTAGCTAAGCTGGAACTACACTTCCCAGAATTCCCTTCCTTGCAGTCTTCCGGGGTTAGCGGGGACAACTGACCTCGCGTGCCTGGGAAGACGGAAGTGACGCAACACTGTAGTCTTTCCACCCTTGAAAGGTGGGTTTGGGGGCTCACGTGCAGTCGCAGGCCTTGGGATTGGCGCTGACACTTGGCTCACCGGTGGGCGGGGGACAGCGGGCGGTCCTAGCACTCCTGCAGCCCTTATGACAACTGGGCAGGGGGCGGGCCTGCAGCAATGTCAGCTCCCTGGGACCAACGTCGACTTCCCTGACTTCTGGGCCAGGGTGCCAGCTGCGCTGCCCACACTCTGGGCACCAGACGCAGAAGCAACAGCTGTGCAACCAGCTCCCACCCACAGTCGTATCACACATCCCGTATTCCATGTTATTCTTGACGCTCCTGCCTCACTGGTCGAATCCTGAGTGGATTTCCCACCACAGAGGATGTGCAGCATTCACTGCTGGTTCGTCTCTCTTTTCCCCCTTAACACCTGGGTTTGGTTCCAAGATTCACAGTCCTCCCCACAGCTAAGAGATTCAGGGAGAGCTGGCTGAGTCCAGCCTCAGAGGTGACTTGATGAACCTAAGGCAGTTTTGCTAAGGGTAAAGGACCCAGTCCTAGCCCGTGAGATGGGGGAGAAGTCACTGAAGGACTTCTAAAGAATAGGCCCTTTGGATAAAGAGGTAAGTATGGAAGGAAATGGCTTTTTGTTGTTATTCTACTAGATGTTGCCCAAAACTAAGGCTTCCACGAGGGACACTGGCCTTAGGAGAACATGTTGTGGGAAGATGGAAGGAAGGACCTTGGCCTCTGAAAGCTCACTGAGCTGCTCAAGAAACCAACCCTTATCCCGGGTTGCCTGGTCCCAGTTTCAGCACTGAATGAAGGTCCAGTGTCCTGGGAAGCCCCTCAGTCCTGAGCATGCCCAATGGGTGGTCCCTCTTGCCCTGCCTCAGGACTTTAATGTGAGATGATAATTCCCTTTACTGTTTAAGCCTTGTGAGTTGTGGCTGTTTTGGGTGCGTGTAGCTGAAAGGATTCTGAATGGTATGGGGCAGTACAAGAATTTGCCTCTTGTTTCTGACAGCAGTTGTGAAAGAGGTACTCTAAAAAATATTTTGTGTAATGTCAACGTCAGTGGAAAAGTGCTTCGCTTATCTCAGAAACTGTGTCATTTTGTTTGTTCAAATCAGTTTCACTAATCTATGGGCAGGTATAACTTAGTACCTTTTACCTAATTAAAAAAAAAGTTACCACTTGGGCATGCATATGATATATTAAAAGATAAATATAACATTCTATTTTAGTCTTTGCATGTCTTTGGGCCTTTATTTAGCTTCCTCTTAAAATAGGAGTGCCTTTAAAGTGATGGCTATGGAGGGAGGGGATATGGAGGGAGGGGGTGATCTCTGTTCTTTATGTTTAAAAGTCTTAAATATGTTACTGGGACTTTAAGAAAATATTTTTAGATGAGTTTGGTGTTATTCAGTTGACTTTTTCCCAGAAAGAAAGGCTTCCAGGGCTTTACACTGTCCTCCTGTGTGGTGTGGTAAATTAATTGTATTACTGATCTTTACTCTTTCCTGTGTCTACACCTGTCCTAGCTTGGGCTGCTGTCACAAAAATACCATCCTGGATGGCTTATACATAACAAATAAACGAATTTATTTTTCACTGTTCTGGAGGCCAGACATCGCAAGGCCAGGATGGCAGCAAGGTGCCACCTCTGGTAATAGCCCTCTTCTGGGTTGCAGACTGCCAGGTTGTCCTTTCAGCTTCATACGGTGGAGAGCAGAGAGGGGAAGCAAGCTGTCTTGTGACTCTAATTATAAGGGCACTAATCCCATTTATGAGGGCTCCACCCTCATGACCAAATCCAATCCTCATTAGTGCCCAAAGGCACCACTTCTTTTTTTTTTTTTTTTTAAGATTTTATTTATTTATTTGAGAGAGAGAGAATGAGAGATAGAGAGCACGAGAGGGAAGAGGGTCAGAGGGAGAAGCAGACTCCCCGCTGAGCAGGGAGCCCGATGTGGGACTCGATCCCGGGACTCCAGGATCATGACCTGAGCTGAAGGCAGTCGCTTAACCAACTGAGCCACCCAGGCGCCCCCAAAGGCACCACTTCTTAATACTATCATACTATGGGGGGAAAGTTTCACCATATGGATTCTGGGGGTACACAAACATTGCGTCCATAATAACACCCTTTGCCACATAGCATTTGCCCTCCCACTATGACTCTGGGTTTGCTCATGTGTTCTTTGGCCAACAGGTGCAAGCAGAGGCTGGAAAAGTAGTCACATAGTTAGGATTTTTCATGCTCTGCCTCGCCTATGACTGTGTGCCAAGGTCAGCCCGTTGGAGAATGAGGGTCACATGGCACAAGCACACCAGTTGATAGACAGACTGCCAGATGGGAGTGAGCCCAGAGGCGACAGAAGAATCACTCAACTGAACACAGCCCAAATTGCTGGTCCATTAACTCACAAGCTACATAAATGCTTACTGCTTTAAGCCAGGGAGTTTGGGGTTGGTTTGTTACACAGCATTTTTGCAGCAATGGATAACTAAGATATCTTTTTATCCATCAGGGACAATTTGGATGGGTTGTAAGAAGAGGCTAAATGTGTTGGCTTTACAGATAGTCATACCTGATAGAATTTTTTTTTTTAAAGATTTTATTTATTTATTTGAGAGAGAGAGAGAATGAGAGATAGAGAGCACGAGAGGGAAGAGGGTCAGAGGGAGAAGTAGACTCCCTGCTGAGCAGGGAGTCCGATGTGGGACTCGATCCCGGGACTCCAGGATCATGACCTGAGCCGAAGGCAGTCGCTTAACCGACTGAGCCACCCAGGCACCCATACCTGATAGAATTTAACTCAGAAGTTGCCCAGCAATCACCCACTTGGACTTGCTTATGTCCTATTCAAAGGTAAATATAACAGTACCATTTTAAGTATATATATATGTGTGTGTCTTCAGGCCTTTAGCTTTGCCCAAAAAATGGGGTGCCTTCAGGTGGACCAGATCCCATCAATGGGCGCTGGTCTCTATTTCACATGTATGATAGCCTCGAGTGAGTTATTGGGATTTTTATGAGTTTGGTGTAATTCAGCAATTAAAATCAGGGGCAGCAACCACTAGATGCCCATGTAACTTCCTTACACTGGTTAGGACAATATTGAGGTGGTTTTCCAGGGTGCTGATGCGAAATCATACGTGATCATTTAAATTTAAATTCATTGTAGGGGCACCTGGGTGGCTCGGGCAGTTAAGCATCTGACTCTTGGTTTTGGCTCAGGGTGGTGAGATCGAGTCTCTAGTGGGGCTCTGCAAGATCAGCATGGAGTCGGCTTGAGATTCTCTCTTCCTCTCCCTCGGCCCCTTCTCTCTCTTTCTCTCTCAAATAAATAAATAAAATCTTAAAAAATATTTAAATTCACTGTAACTAAATAAAATTAATCCAGTTCTTGTCATACCGGCCATAAGTCAATAGCTCCACAACCACAGAGGGCTAGTGGCTACTGCTTTGGATGGCATAGAGAGAACATTTTCATTATCTCAGAAAATTTTATTGGGCAGTGCTGGACTCAGTGCTTATGTTCACATTTCTTATTTACAACTTCTTTTCTGTCTACACCTCTCGTTTCTGCTGACCACTTGATTCTGACAGCCCCTCAGTCTGTACCCTTTGGGAAAAATGAATTATTGTTTTCTAGATTATTTAATAAAACTCAAGCTAGCCTGTTTTGACATTTACAACGTCCAACATTCTCTTCGTTTACAGGTCACAAAGCTAACTGACAGAGAGAGTATCCATCCTGCCAGAGCAGGGAGGCTTGGGGAGGAGTGAGGGCAGCTGAGAGAATCCCCCAGTTTGAGTTGTAAACTTGAGTTGTCCAACAAAACTTGAGGGGGACAGAGAGAAAATGAGGCATGAAGAGAGACTATTGGATAAAATTGTGCTCCACTGGTCAGGCGCTTCTGAACTTGCCCTCTCCATGCCCACCCCAGCTGAGCTAGCATTTGCTAGAGGACAGAGCTCACAGCTTGTCTCCATTCTCTGCTTTCAAGGAGAGATTTTCCCCCAAAGCAACTTCTCCCCAGATCACTCCTGGCCTCTCTTCACCTCATTATTCACTGGATGGGATGACTTTTTTTTTGTTTTACTTGTTTTGATTTTATTTTTATTTTAAACAATCTCAGTTACAGAAAATTTGCAAGTACCCTAATTTCCTGAATAATCTTTAAAGATGTTTTTATTTTAATTCCGGTATAGTTATCATACAATGTTATATTAGTTTCAGGTGTACAATATGGTGATTCAGCAGTTCCATACGTCACCTGGTGCTCATTAGGATAAGTGTACTCTTCATCTCCTTCACTTATTTCACCCATCTCCCCACCATGTCCCCAATGTTAACTATCTGTTTTTCTCTATAGTTAGAGTCTGTTTCTTGGTTTCTCTTTCTCTCTTTCTGTCTTTTTTGCTTTCCTTTGCTCATCTGTTTTCTTTCTTAAATTCCATGTATGGATGAAACCATATGATACTTGTCTATCTCTGATTTATTTCACTTAGCATTATATTCTCTAGCTCCATCCATGTTGTTGCAAATGGCAAGATTTCATTTTTTATGGGTGAATAATATTCCATTGCATATGTATACCACTTCTTTATTCATTCATCTATTGATGGACATGAGCTGCTTCCATAATTTAGTTATTGTATATAATGCTGCTGTAAACATAGGGGTGCATGTATCCCCTTGAATTAGTGTTTTTATATTTTTTGAGTAAATACCAAGTAGAGTGATTACTGGGTCATAGGGTAGTTTTATTTTATTTATTTATTTAATTTATTTATTTATTGTTATGTTAATCACCATACATTACATCATTAGTTTTTGATATAGTGTTCCATGATTCATTGTTTGTGCATAACACCTAGTGCTCCACGCAGAATGTGCCCTCTTTAATATCCATCACCAGGCTAACCCATCCCCCCACCCTCCTCCCCTCTAGAACCCTCAGTTTGTTTTTCAGAATCCAAGGTCTCTCATGGTTCATCTCCCCCTCCGACGTACTCCCCTTCATTCTTCCCCTCCTGCTATCTTCTTCTTTTTCTTTTTTCTTAACATACGTTGCATTATTTGTTTCAGAAGTACAGACCTGTGATTCAACAATCTTGACCTATTCACAGCGCTCACCATAGCACATACCCTCCCCAATGTCTATCACCCAGCCACCCCATCCCTCCCGCCCTCCACCACCCCAGCAACCCTCAGTTTGTTTTCTGAGATTAGGAATTCCTCATATCAGTGAGGTCATATGATACATGTCTTTCTCTGATTGACTTATTTCACTCAGCATAACACCCTCCAGTTCCATCCATGTCGTTGCAAATGGCAAGATCTCAAGCCTTTTGTTGGCTGCATAATATTCCATTGTGTATATATGCCACTTCTTCTTTATCCATTCATCTGTCAATGGACATCTTGGCTCTTTCCACAGTTTGGCTATTGTGGACATTGCTGCTATAAACATTGGGGTGCACGTACCCCTTCGGATCCCTACATTTGTATCTTTGGGGTAAATACCCAGTAGTGCAATTGCTGGATCATATGGTAGCTCTATTTTCAACTGTTTGAGACACCTCCATACTGTTTTCCAGAGGGATTGCACCAGCTTGCATTCCCACCAACAGTGTAGGAGGGTTCCCCTTTCTCCGCATCCCCGCCAACATCTGTCGTTTCCTGACTTGTTAATTTTAGCCATTCTGACTGGTGTGAGGGGGTATCTCAGTGAGGTTTGGATTTGGATTTCCCTGATGCCGGGCGATGTTTTGCACTTTTTCATGTGTCTGTTGGCCATTTGGATGTCTTCTTTGGAAAAATGTCTGTTCATGTCTTCTGCCCATTTCTTGATTGGATTATTTGTTCTTTGGGTGTTGAGTTTGATAAGTTCTTTATAGATATTGAATACTAGCCCTTTATCTGATATGTCATTTGCAAATATTTTCTCCCATTCTGTCGGTTGTCTTTTGGTTTTGTGGACTGTTTCTTTGGCTGTGCAAAAGCTTTTTATCTTAATGAAATCCCAATAGTTCATTTTTGCCCTTGCTTCCCTTGCCTTTGGAGATGTTTCTAGGAAGAAATTGCTGTGGCTGAGGTCGAATAAGTTGCTATTTGTGTTCTCCTTTAGGATTTTGATGGACTCCTGTCTCATGTTTAGGTCTTTCAACCATTTGGAGTCTATTTTTGTGTGTGGTGTAAGGAAATGGTCCAGTTTCATTCTTCTGCATGTGGCTGTCCAATTTTCCCAACACCATTTGTTGAAGAGACTGTCTTTTTGCCATTGGACATTCTTTCCTGCTTTATCAAAGATGAGTTGCCCATAGAGTTGAGGGTCCATTTCTGGGCTCTCTATTCTGTTCCATTGACCTATGTGTCTGTTTTTGTGCCAGTACCATACTGTCTTGATGATGACAGCTTTGTAATAGAGCTGGAAGTCCGGAATTGTGATGCCGCCAGCTTTGTTTTCTTTTTAAAGATTCCTCCGGCTATTCGGGGTCTCTTCTGGTTCCATACAAATTTTTGGATTATTTGTTCCATTTCTTTGAAAAAGGTGGATGGTATTTTGATGGGGATTGCATTGAATGTGTAGATTGCTCTAGGTAGCACTGACATATTCACAATGTTTGTTCTTCCGATCCATGAGCATGGAACGTTTTTCCATTTCTTTGTGTCTTCTTCAATTTCTTTCATGAGCATTTTGTAGTTTTCTGAGTACAGATCCTTTGCCTCTTTGGTTCAATTTATTCCTAGGTATCTTATGGTTTTGGGTGCAATTGTAAATGGGATCGACTCCTTGATTTGTCTCTCTTCTGTCTTGTTGTTGGTGTATAGGAATGCCACTGATTTCTGTGCATTGATTTTCTATCCTGCTACTTTACTGAATTCCTGTATGTGTTCTAGCAGTTTTGGGGTGGAGTCTTTTGGGTTTTCCACATCAGTATCATTTCATCTGCAAAGAGTGAGAGTTTGACTTCCTCTTTGGCTATTTGGATGCCTTTGATTTCTTTTTGTTGTCTGATTGCTGTAGCTAGGACTTCTAATACTATGTTGAATAGCAGTGGTGAGAGTGGACGTCCCTGCCGTGTTCCTGACCTTAGGGGAAAAGCTCTCAGCTTTTGCCCATTGAGAAGGATATTTGCTGTGGGTTTTTCATAGATGGCTTTTATGATATTGAGGTATGTACCCTCTATCCCTATACTCTGAAGAGTTTAGATCAAGAAAGGATGCTGTACTTTGTCAAATGCTTTTTCTGCATCTATTGAGAGGATCATATGATTCTTGTTCTTTCTTTTGTTAATGTATTATATCACGTTGATTGATTTGCGGATGTTGAACCAGCCTTGTAGCCCAGGGATAAATCCCACTTGGTCATGGTGAATAATCCTTTTAATGTACTGTTGGATCCTATTGGCTAGGATTTTGGTGAGAATTTTTGCATCCATGTTCAGCAAGGATATTGGTCTGTAATTCTCCTTTTTGATGGGGTCTTTGTCTGGTTTTGGGATCAAGGTAATGGTGGCCTCATAAAACGAGTTTGGAAGTTTTCCTTCCATTTCTATTTTTTGGAACAGTTTCAGGAGAATAGGTATTAATTCTTCTTTAAATGTCTGATAGAATTCCCCTGGGAAGCCATCTGGCCCTGGCTTTTGTTTGTTGGGAAATTTTTCATGACTGCTGCAATTTCCTTAGTGGTTATAGGTCTGTTGAGGTTTTCTATTTCTTCCTGGTTCAATTTTGGTAGTTGATACATCTCTAGGAATGCACCCATTTCTTCCAGGTTATCTAATTTGCTGGTATATAGTTGCTCATACTATGTTCTTATAATTGTTTGTATTTCTTTGGTGTTGGTTGTGATCTCTCCTCTTTCATTCATGATTTTGTTGATTTGGGTCCTTTCTCTTTTCTTTTTGATAAGTCTGGCCTGGGGTTTATCAATCTTGTTAATTCTTTCAAAGAGCCAGCTCCTAGTTTCGTTGATCTGTTCTACTGTTCTTTTGGTTTCTAGTTCATTGATTTCTGCTCTGATCTTTATTATTTCTCTTCTCCTGCTGGGTTTAGGCTTTATTTACTGTTCTTTCTCCAGCTCCTTTAGGTGTAGGGTTAGGTTGTGTATTCGAGACCTTTCTTGTTTCTTGAGAAAGACTTGTATTGCTATATACTTTCCTCTCAGGACTGCCTTTGCTGCATCCCAAAGATTTTGAACAGTTGTGTTTTCATTTTCCTTGGTTTCCATGAATTTTTTTAATTCTTCTTTAATTTCCTGGTTGACCTATTCATTCTTTAGTAGGATGCTTTATGACCTCCATGTATTTGAGTTCTTTCTGACTTTCCTCTTGTGATTGAGTTCTAGTTTCAAAGCATTGTGGTCTGAAAATATGCAGGGAATGATCCCAATTTTTTGTACCGGTTGAGACCTGATTTGTGATCTGGGATGTGATCAATTCTGGAGAGTGTTCCATGGGCACTAGAGAAGAATGTGTATTCCGTTGCTTTGGGATGGAATGTTCTGAATATGTCTGTAAAGTCCATTTGGTCCAGTGTGTCATTTAAAGTCTTTATTTCCTTGTTGATCTTTCGCTTAGATGATCTGTCCATTTCAGTGAGGGGGGGTGCTAAAGTCCCCCACTATTATTGTATTGTTGTCAGTGTGTTTCTTTGCTTTTGTTATTAATTGCCTTATATAATTGGCTGCTCCCATGTTAGGGGCATAGATATTTACAATTGTTAGATCTTCTTGTTGGATAGACCCTTTAAGTAGGATATAGTGTCCTTCTTCATCTCTTATTACAGTCTTTGTTTTAAAATCTAATTTGTCTGATGTTAGGATTGCCACCCCAGCTTTCCTTTGGTGTCCATTAGCATGGTAAATGTAAATGGTTTTCCACCCCCTCACTTTCATCTGGGGGTGTCTTTGGGTCTAAAATGAGTCTCTTGCAGACAGCATATTGATGGGTCTTGTTTTTTAATCCAATCTGATAGCCTGTGCCTTTTGATTGGGGCATTGAGCCCATTTACATTCAGGGTAACTATTGCAAGGTATGAATTTAGTGCCATTGTATTGCCTGTAAGGTGACTGTTACTGTATATTGTCTTTGTTCCTTTCTGATCTATGCTGCTTTTAGGCTCTCTTTTTGCTTAGAGGACCTCTTTCAATATTTCTTGTAGGGCTGGTTTTGTGTTTGCAAATTCCTTTAGTTTTTGTTTGTCCTGGAAGCTTTTTGTTTCTCCTTCTATTTTCAATGATAGCCTAGCTGGTTATAGTATTCTTGGCTGCCTATTTTTCTCATTTAGTGCTCTGAAGATATCATGCCAGTCCTTTCTGGCCTGCCAGGTCTCTGTGGATAGGTCTGTTGCCAATCTAATGTTTCTACCATTGTAGGTTACATATCTCTTCTCCCGAGCTGCTTTCAGGATTTTCTCTTTGTCTCTGAGACTCGTAAGTTTTACTATTAGATGTCGGGGTGTTGACCTATTTTTATTGATTTTGAGAGGGGTTCTCTGTGCCTCCTGGATTTTGATGCCTGTTTCCTTCCCCACATTAGGGAAGTTCTGTGCTATTATTTGCTCCAATATACCTTCTGCCCCTCTCTCTCTTTCTTCTTCTTCTGGGATCCCAATTATTCTAATGTTGTTTCATCTTATCGTATCGCTTATCTCTCGAATTCTGCCCTCGTGATCCTGTAGTTGTTTCTCTCTCTTTTTCTCAGCCTCTTTATTTTCCATCATTTGGTCTTCTATATCGCTGATTCTCTCTTCTGTGTTATTTATCCTAGCAGTTAGTGCCCCCGTTTTTGATTGCACCTCATTAATAGCCTTTTTGATTTCGACTTGGTTAGATTTTATTTCTTTTATTTCTCCAGAAAGGGTTTCTCTAATAACTTCCACACTTTTTTCAAGCTCAGCTAGTATCTTTAAAGTCATGATTCTGAACTCTAGGTCCAACATCGTACTAATGTCGGTATTGAGTAGGTCCCTGGCAGGAGGTACTACCTCCTGTTCTTTTTGCTGAGGTGATTTTATTCGTCTTGTCATTTTGTCCAGAGGAGAACAGATGAATGAGAGAACAGAATGCTAATGGGTTAACAACGTCTCCAGCAAATATACTATATACAAATCAGAAAAGACCTGAAACCAGGGGACAAGAAAGGGAAAGGAAGAAGAGAAAAAAAAAAAAGGAAAAAGAAAAAGATAAAAAGAAACAAAAACAGAACAAAACAAAAAAAACAGAATATGATCAAATATGATCAGGCTAGTGCATAGATCAGTGCCACACACTAGATTTTGGGCATATTTTGGTCTGTTAGAAGAAAGTGCCTGCTAAAATTTTAAAGGAAGAAAGACTTATATATGTAAAAAAATTAGGGTTGATACAATGAAGGGATGGCAGATAACTGTAAAGATGAAAATTATAAAAGATTTTATAAAAGGAATTGATAAGAAGTTGTTTTTAAAAAGAAAGAAGAAGATTTAAAAAGAAAAAAAGAAAAAGAAAGGGAGAGAATGTGATCAGGCAGGAGAATAGAACAAAGCCATACACTAGTGATTTAGGGTATATTTTGATCTGTTAGAAGAAATTGTATTTCAAAATTTTAAAGAGAGAACAACTTATATATATATGCCAAAAATAAGGGTAACTACTATGAAGGGATAAAAATATGACTCTAAAAATGAAAAATAAAAAATGGTTTTTTTAAAAAAGGGATTGATAAGATGTTGTTTGGAAAAGGGAAAA
>NW_027397091.1:15627991-15693186 GCF_003265705.2 Callorhinus ursinus
TCTCCCTGGTCTCTGGCCGCACTCCGTGCTCACCTGGCCTGTGATCGAGCGTTTCTATGTCTGGCACCCGACCCCGTGTGGTCTCCAAACCCAGCAGATCCCTGTGGTGCACTCCCGCGCCACTCCTCCCAGGGGAGGAAGGGGAGTCTCCCTGGCTCTGCCACTTTTTGGGTCCCTGCTGGAGGAGCAGTAGCCCGACTGGGCCGCGGATCACAGTTTATGGCAACCCCGAGCTGAGAGCCCGCGCCTCAGCTCCGTCTCTGCAGCCAGCTTCCCTGCTCCGATACCTGGGAGCTCTGCCACAGTCAGGCACCCCCAGTCTTTCTGTGACCTCGAGGGTCCCGAGATCACACTGTCCCGCGAGGGTTCCATCCCCCGCTTAGCCACTGGAGCGACGTCCCTCAGTGGAGCCGACTTCTAAAAGTTCCACTTTTGTGCTCCGCGTCTGTATCACTTGCCAGAAGCGGCCAACGGAGGCCCCCTCCCCCGCCGTCTATCGTCCCGAATATCACCTCGGAGTCACTTCTCTGCACGTCCTACCTTCCAGTAAGTGGCGCTTTTCTGTTCAGAGTGTTGTTACTCTTCTTATCTTCGATCTCCTGTTGAGTTCGTAGGTGTTCAGAATGGTTTGATCCCTATTCAGCTGAATTCCTGAGACCAGATGAAATCCAGGTCTCCTACTCCTCCGCCATCTTGCTCCGCCCCCCGTAAATTCGGGATCCCAATTATTCTAATGTTGTTTCATCTTATCGTATTGCTTATCTCTTGAATTCTGCCCTCGTGATCTTGTAGTTGTTTCTGTTTTTCTCAGCCTCTTTATTTTCCATCATTTGGTCTTCTATATCACTGATTCTCTCTTCTGCCTCATTTATCCTAGCAGTTAGTGCCCCCATTTTTGATTGCACCTCATTAATAGCCTTTTTGATTTCGACTTGGTTAGATTTTAGTTCTTTTATTTCTCCAGAAAGGGTTTCTCTAATAACTTCCACGCTTTTTTCAAGCCCAGCTAGTATCTTTAAAGTCATGATTCTGAACTCTAGGTCCGACATCCTACTAATGTCCGTATTGAGTAGGTCCCTGGCTGACGGTACTACCTCTTGTTCTTTTTGCTGAGGTGATTTTTTTCATCTTGTCATTTTGTCAGAGGAGAATAGATGAATGAGAGAACAAAATGCTAACAGGTTTACAACGTCCCCAGCAAATATACTGTATACAAATCAGAAAAGACCTGAAACCAGGGGAAAAGAAAGGGAAAGAAAGAAAAATGAAAAAAAAAGAAAAAGATAAAAACAAAAACAGAACAATACAAAAAAAAAGAGAATATTAACAAATATGATCAGGCTAGTGCACAGATCAGTGCCACACACTAGATTTTGGGCGTATTTTGGTCTGTTAGAAAAAAGTGACCCTTAAAATTTTAAAGGAAGAAAGACTTATATATATGTACAAAATATGGGTTGATACAATGAAGGGATAGAAGATGACTGTAAAGATGAAAATTATAAAAGATTTTATAAAAGGAATTTATAAGATAAGAAGTTGTTTGAAAAAGAAAGCAGAATATTTAAAAAAAAAAGGGAGAAAATGTGATCAGGTAGGAGAATAGAACAAAGCCATACACTAGTGATTTAGGGTATATTTTGATCTGTTAGAAGAAATTGTATCTCAAAATTTTAAAGAGAGAACAGCTTATATATATATGCCAAAAATAAGGGTAACTAGTATGAAGGGATAAAATATGACTCTAAAAATGAAAAATAAAAAATGTTTTTTTAAAAAAGGGATTGATAAGATGTTGGTTGAAAAAGGGAAAAAGAAAAATTCAAGAAACAAACCAGTTAAAAAAAATTAACTTTGAAAGACTAATGAATCATGTTAAAAAAAAGCCGTGAATTCTATGTGCAGTATTCCCCTAGCGCCGGAGTTCTCCCGTTCTCCTTGATCGGTAAACTTGGTCTTGGCTTGCTGGCTGTTCGTGCTGATCTTCTGGGGGAGGGGCCTGTTCCCGTGGTTCCCAAATGTCTTTGCCAGAGGCGCAATTGCCCCGCCCTTGTCGGTCTGGGCTAAGCAAGCTGCTTGGGTTTGCTCTTAGGAGCTTTTGTTCCCTGCAAGCTCTGGTACAGCTTTGGAGGACCAGGGTGAAAATGGTGGCCTCCCAATCTCTGCCCAGAGGAGCTGAGAACTCGGGGCCCCGCTCCTCAGTGCGCCCCCAGAGAAAAGCAGTCACTCCCGTCTCCCTGGTCTCCGGCTGCACTCCGTGCTCACCCGGCCTGTGACCGAGCGTTTCTATCTCTGGCACCCGACCCCGTGTGGAGTCTCCAAACCCAGCAGATCCCTGTGGTGCTCTCCCGCACCGCTCCTCCCTGGGGAAGAAGGAGAGTCTCTCCGGATCTGCCGCTTGTTGGGTCCCTGCTGGAGGAGCAGCAGTCCGACTGGGCCGTGCATCACAGTTTATGGCAACCCCAGGCTGAGAGCCCGTGCCTCGGCTCTGTCTCTGCAGCCAGCTTCCCCACTCCAATACCTGGGAGCTCTGCTGCACTCAGGCACCCCCGGTATTTCTGTGACCCCAAGGGTCCTGAGACCCGTGAGGGTTCCGCCCCCCGCTTAGCCACTGGAGCGACGTCCCTCAGCGGAGCCGACTTCTAAAAGTGCTGATTTTGTGCTCCACGGCTGTATCACTTGCCAGAAGCGGCCGACGGAGGCCCCCTCCCCTGCCGTCTATCCTCCCGAATATTGCCTCGGATTCACTTCTCTGCACGTCCAACCTTCCAGAAAGTGGTCGCTTTTTTGTTCAGAGAGTTGTTGCTATTCTTCTCTTCGATCTCCTGTTGAGTTCGTAGGTGTTCAGTACGGTTTGATCCCTATTCACCTGAATTCCCGAGACCAGATGAAATCCAGGTCTCCTAGTCCTCCGCCAACTTGCTCTGCCTCCTATTTTTAACTTTTTGAGGAACGTCCATATTGTTTTCCACAGTGGCTCTACTGGTTTGCGTTCCCACCAACAGTTCACAAGCGTTCCTTTTTCTCCACATCCTCACCAATCTCATTGTTTTTTGTGTTTTTGACTTTAGCCTTTTTCACCGGTGAAAGGTAGTAGCTCATTGTGGTTTTGATTTGTATTTTTTTGATGATGAGTGATGTGGAACATCTTTTCATGTGTCTGTTGGCCATCTGGATATCTTATTTGGAAAAATGTCTCTCATGTCTTCTGCCCATTTTTTAATTGGATTATTCATTTTTGGGGGTGTTGAGTTGTATCAATTCTTTATATATTTTAGATGCTAACCCTTTTGGATATTTCATTTGCAAATATATTCTCCCATTGAGTAGGTTGCCTTTTAGTTTTGTTGATTGTATCCTTCACTGTGCAGAAGCTTTTTATTTTGATGAAGTCCCAATAGTTTTTTTTGTTTTTATTTCCGTTGCCTTAGGAGACATATCTAGAAAGATTATGTGATAGCCGATGTTAGAGAAATTACTTCCTGTGTTCTCTTCTAGGATTTTGTAATTTCAGGTCTCACATTTAGGTCTTTAATCCATTTTGAGTTTATTTTTGTGTTTGGTGTAAGAAAGTGGTCTGGTTTTCATTCTTTTGCATGTAGTTGTCCAGTTTTCCCAACACCATTTGTTGAGGAGACTATCTTTTTCCCATTCAATGTGCTTTCCTGCTTTATTGAAGATTAATTGACCATATAACTGTGGGTTTATTTCTGGGTTTTCTATTCTTTTCTATTGATTTATGTGTCATTTTTTTTTTTTTTTGCTGGTACCATACTGTTTTGATTACTACAGCTTTGTAATATAATTTGAAGCCTGGAATTGTGATGCCTCCAACAATGCTTTTCTTCTTAAAGACTGCTTTGGCTATTTGAGGTCTTTGTGGTTCTATACAAATTTTAGGATTGTTTGTTCTAGTTCTGTGAAAAATGCTGTTGGTATTTTGATAGGGGTTGCATTAAATGTGTAATTGCTTTGGGTAGTATAGATATTTTAACAATACTTGTTCTTCCAATTCATGGGCATGAAATGTCTTTCCATTTCTTTACATCATCTTCAATTTCTTTCATTGGTGTTTTATAGTTTTTGGAGTACAGGTCTTTCATCTCTTTGATTAATTTTATTCCTAGGTATTTTATTATTTTTGGTGCAACTGTAAATGGGATTGTTTTCTTAATTTCTCTTTCTGCTGCTTCAGTATTAATGTATAGAAATGCAAAAGATTTCTGTACATTGATTTTGTATCCTGCAACTGCTGAATTCATTTATCAATTCTAGCAGTTTTTTGATGGAGTCTAAGGTTTTTCTCTATATAGTATCATGTCATCTGCAAATAATGAAAGTTTTACTCTTTCCTTACCAATTTGGATGCCTTTTATTTCTTTTTGTTGTTTGACTGCTGTGTTGAATAGAAATGGTGAGAGTCGATATCCTTGTCTTGTTCCTGACCTTAAACAAAGGGGGAAAGCTTTCAGTTTTTTTCCCATTGAGTATGTGTTCACTGTGGGTTTTTCATGTAAGGCCTTTATTATGTTGAAGTATGGTCCCTCTTAACCTACTTTGTTGGGGGTTTTTATCATGATGGTGTGATGACTTTTTTGGGTGCTTGATCTGGGAAGTATAAACTGAGCTCCTCCATGTCCAGAACTTTCCCTTGGTGGGCCCCTTAGTACTAACCTCACAGGCAGAGGCCTCCCAGGATGGGGGCTGATAGGTAGTTGGATGGCTCTGCCTTGCATTGTGGGATGTAGTTGGCAAGTCCACTAGAGCCTCATATTAAGTACTTTCCTTCAACTGTCCTTCCCTCAGTTATCACTTAAGTTTTATTTATTTAAGTAATCTCTACACCCAACATGGGGCTTGAATTCACAACCCCAAGATCAAGAGTCAGATGCTTTTTCAGCTGAGCCAGCCATGTGCCCCACTCCCTTGGTTATCACTTAAGGGTAAACTTTTGGTTTCCATCTGCCATTCCTTGTCTTAGTTCTCAATTTCTTTAGAATTCAGATGGGGAAGAGAAATGCTGTTTACTGGATGTTCCCACTGACCCCATAGTCTTGGTAAAGTGTTTTCTGCCCTTGCTTGATTTGGGCTACACCTGTGCACCCATCTCCAGTTTAGCATGTGTCTGACCTCCAAAGCCTGAAGTATATCCAGCTAGTTGTTTGTGCAGATTTTACTGCATGGGGGCGGGGGTTGGGGCTTGATAGAGGCCGATGTGGTTTAAACTGAGGTGTGAAGGAAGTACAGAGTTTGGATGGAATTAGAGGGCAGGATGCACAAACCTAGAGGCAAGAAGTTCAAGGATGGTTCAGGAGGGAAATGTAAAACCATTTCGTCTGCTGGGCTTCTGCAGGTACATGATGAGAGATAGTCTGGAGAGATAGGGATCATTGACTGGTGATATTTCTCTTCACCTCAAAGTCATCAGCATCTTTGCTCACCTTCCTTTGCTTGCTCTGTGTTGGACAGGAAGAGGGATCCTCCATGCTCCTTTGAGGCCCACCCTCCTCTTCCCTGCCACCTCCTGCAGGATCTTGTTTCCTTTTGTGTCCCATCTTATGAGATGAGCTAACCTTACAGAGCATTTATCTGTGCCAGATACTTTCTGAGGATTATCTCATTTCATCCTTACCACAAAAGTTTGGCACTTGTGTATGCTGTTATCCTCACTTTGTGGTGGAGAAACGGAAACACCACATGGATGGGCAGCTTGCCCAGGGTCCTACTGCTAGGATCGAAACCCAGGCTGGGGTGAAGCTCCTCTAGCACTATAGCTTCCTCCCATTTCCCTTGCATTTTCTGCTCCTTTTCTACTTCCCTTCTGGGTATAAATGTGTTCACATCTCCCTTCTCCTAAGAAACACTTCTCTCCATTGTCCTGTCTCCTCAGCCTTCCCTCCTGCTTCTCTCCCTCCCGTTATAGCCAAACATTTTGAGGGGTCTTCTTAAGGCCAGTGCTTCACCACCATCACTGCCACTTTGCTCCCGGAGGTGTAACACTCATTAATGGCTTTTGTCTCGATTCCCACTTTTGCAGTTGTTTTGAAGCTTCAGACTGTTTCAACCATTCCTCTTCCTTCCATTCCATCTTAGAGTCTGTCTTGAGATTGCAACTGAGATGTTGGCCAAGGTCCAGTCATCTGATGGTTTGAGTGAGTCTGGAGGATCTGCTTACAAGACGCCTCACTCATGTGGTTGTGGGCAGGAGGCCTTAGTCCCTTAGCACGCACACCTGTCCATAGGGCCACTGGGGTGTTCTCACAACGTGGCAGGTGATTTCACCTAGAGTGAGCAGTTCCAGGGAGAACAGATAGGAAGCCACAATGCCTTTAGACTGTGTGAACATATTGTAAGACCACCACATGTATCTTTCTGTGGTACTTGCAATAGTTTGCATTATATATTCAATTATATAGATATATTAGATATATTAGATAGTTTGCACTATATATTAGATATGTATGTGTATGTTTTTCTCTCCTAAGGTAAACTGCTTTTTCGACATACTTACTTTTCTTTGTGTATTCTTTTGTTCTTGTGGTAAAAAATACATGACATAAAATTTACCATTTTGGCCATTTTTAAGTCTGCAGTTAGGTGGCATTAAGTACATTCACATTGTTCTGCAACCATCACCACCATTCATCTTTAGAACTTTTTATCTTCTGGGGCACCTGGGTGGCTCAGTTGGTTAAGCATCTGACTCTTGGTTTCAGCTCAGGTCGCGATCTCATGGGTCCTGGGATCAAGCTCTGCGTTGGGCTCTGTGCTCAATGGGGAGTCTGCTTGAAGATTCTCTCCCTCCGCCCCTCCCGCACACTCCCTCTCTCTCTAAAATAAATAAGTAAATCTTAAAAAAAGAGAGAGAGAAAACTTTTTTATCTTCCTATACTGAAACTATGTGCCCATTAAACAGGAATTCTCCATTTCTTTCCTCTTTTCAGCCCCTGGGAACCACTGTTCTTTTTTCCATTTCTGTGGATTTGACTATTCTAGGTACTTAATATAAGTGGAATCATACACTACTTGTCTTTTGTGTCTAGCTGATTTCACTTAGCATAGTGTCTTCAAGTTTCTTCCAAGTTGTAGCGTGTATAGGAATTTCATTCCTTTCTAAGACTGAATAATATTCTATCATGTGTCTATCACATTTTTGAAAAGATATGTGTTTTTATTATTTTTTCTTATTTTAAAGAATTTAATTCCAAGATAGTTAACATACAGTGTTATATTAGAGTCAGGTGTACAATATAATAATTCAGTAAGTCTATGTATCACTCAGTACTCACAATGACAAGTGCATTCCTTAGTCCCCATCACCTATTTCCCCCATCCCCCTACCCACCTCCCCTCTGGTTACCATCAATTTGTTCTCTGTAGTTAAGAGTCTGTTTCTTGATTTGTCTCTTTTTTCCTTTGCTCATTTTATACCATATTTCGTTTATCCATTCATACATCAGCGGACACTTGAGTTGTTTCCATCTCTTGGCTGTTATGAAGAATGCTGCTATGAACATGAATGTACTAATATCTGTACACATGCCTGCTTTCACTTATGTACCAGAAGTGGAACTCTGGATCATATAGTAATTCTATGATTAATTCTCTGAGGAGCCACCATACTGTTTCCCATAGTGCTGCACCATTCTCCATTCCCACCAGCAGTACCCAAGGGTTCGGATCTCGTCATATTCTTGCCAGCAGCCGTTTTCCATCTATGTGCAGCCCAGGGCTTTCCACAGTCAATGTGCAGCAAATATGTTGAGGGGTTGGGTATAGTGGCAAACCTGAGGATCCCTGAATTCTCACATTGTCCAAATTCTTGTAGAACTTTTGATGAAATTTAGTGAGGAAAAAAATCTCAGGAATTCTGGAACATTTCCTCAGAATGCCTAACCTTTAGAAAGGGGTCATCCTGATGACAATGATGACGGTGAGTTGTGGGGAGCCCTTCCTGTCTGAAGTGAGCTGTCTTTGCTTCTTCAGTGCTGGCTAATTATTGCCAGATAAGGATGTGGGTCCAAGGTTATGGATCCTTCCATGAATAAGAAAGCCACAAATCTGGATCTTAAACTGTGAACTTTCTCCTTTTGTGTGTCCATAGCTGTGGCAGATTGCATTGTCAGTCCCAGTTTTTCTCTTCTCCCTGCCTCTTGCCCTGTCATGGCCCCTTCATGGGTAGAGTGTGCTTCTCCAACCTTTGACTTTGCGCCTGGGTCTGAGAGTTGCTTTTGCTGCTGGTCCATGGGCAGGAGTGGCATTGAGCCAGGGTCGAGCCTGGGCCTTTCTACTTGCTGCCCTTGTACTTCTGCTGTTACCACAGGAGGGACACGCCTGGCTGGCCCATTGATTGCAGACAGAAGGTGAGAGACATATGTGTCTAGAAGAGCAGCTGAGCCCATCTCAGCCCAGAGCAGCAGACCCCAGCCACCCAAAAGACATGTGAGAAATAACCATTTAATATGATATGCTTCTAAAATTTTGAGGTTGTTTGTTTTGCCATATAATATAGCAAGAGTTAACTGATAGAAGAATTAATCAAGTTAAAATTATGCATCATAGTGTAATAATCGCAACTGACAGATATAGGACCTAAAAGAAAAAAAGGCTCCAGTATTCCAGTTTTGGCTTGTGCCCTCTGCTTTAGACAGAACTCATGCCAGTGGCAATGCGGATCTGTTCATGCTTCTTTTTGTTTTTAAAGTCAGGTTTATTGAGGTATAATTTACATACTTAAATGCATCCCTTTTAGTATACAGTTCTGGATTTTGACAAATACATACAATTGTGTAACCACAAGCACAATCAAGAAAAGTTCAATCACTGTCCCCCACCCCGACCAAAAAGAAATTCTTTGTGTCCCTTTGTAGACAAACTCACTTCCCCTAACACACTGGTCATTTCTTTTTTCTTTTTGCAGTTTTGCCATTTTTAGAATGCTGTATGAATAGAGTCATATAATATGTCATCCTCTGAATCTGGCTTCTTCCTTTCAGCATAATGCGTCTGAGGTTCATCTGTGTTGTGGAGTGAATCAAGAGATTATTCCTTTTTGTTGCCAAGTAGTATTCCATTCTATGATTATGCCATTTTGCTTATCCGATCTTCTGTTGATGAACAGAAGATGAAGGACATAAGAAAAGATTTGGATTGTCTGCTAGTGTTTTGCTTTAATGGATGACGCTTCTGGGAACACTCATTCTATGTCCTTCTGTAGACATGTTTTCATTTCTCTTGCATAACTACGCAAGAGGAGAACCTATGGGTTGTGTGCCGAGTGTATGTTTGACTTTTACCACCCTACCAAGCAGTCTTCCATATCAGCAGCAGCAGTGTTTTGCACTCCCACCAACCCTGCACAGGAGCCCCAGTTGCTCCACAGACTTGCCAACGCTTGCCATTGTCAGTCTTTCCAATATTCATGATTTTAGTGGGTGGGAAGAGGTATCTCACTGTAGTTTTAATTTGCGTGTCCTTGGGGACTCATGATGTTGAGAACCTTTCCAGGTGCATCTTGGCCATTCATACTGGAATTCCTTTAATGGTAGAAATACTTAGAAAAGATAGGAACTCATGAAGGGGACAAATATGGGCTTGGAATTGTGTTCCCCTCTGACATGCAGAGGCAGGAGTGGCAGCCTAGTTGGGGACCTGTCTGAATAATTCAGAATGAACAACCCTGCCCTGAGGAAAAGCAGATATGGGTGATGGGTGGTGGTGGGGGCTCAGTTTACTGTTGGTGGCTCACAGCAATCTTACTGAGGATTGCTCACCTGTTCATTTAAAATTCTCTATGCAGATGTCCATACCAGGTGGCCTCAGGGTAAAGTCTTGGTTTTGGAAGCCACTGGGTTTTGTTTAACTGCTCCATGTTGATCATACCAGCTCATCCATCATGTACCAAAGAAAATATGCCAAATCTTTTTTTTTTTTTTTTATTTTCCGCATTCCTCCCTGAGAGAACAAAGCTACCAGCAACTCCATTTAATGTAGCTTCACTTGTGTGTAAGAGCAGCGTGGTTGGGAAAGGGCATAGGCACTCACTTGATGGAGCTCCCAATGGCCAAACCTGGGACAGTTTGAGCAAGCGAATACCTAATGATAATAATAGATTATGACCCACAGAATAAAATAAATATCCACAAGTCCCTACTGAGATAAAGACATATTTGAACAAATAAAAAAAAATGAGGGAGAAGGGGCAGCTCTTCTTACAGCAAAATTCTAATCGTTAAATCTAAAGCAAGTGATGGGGATGGAAAATGGACATTTGGTACACATCACATTGATGGACCTCTGATGGATGCAAAGAGAGGGCTGAAGTATGATATGAAACAGAATATTGGCAAAGTCTCAGTATCTCCTTATAAGTTACTAATTACAGAGGGAGAAATAGTAACTATAGTGGAGCAAACTGATAGACAACACTTTGATCAAGGTCAGCATCACCAGTAATGGGACATATTGATACCATGTAGCCCCTGATATGATGCACCGAGAAGGGCATAAGATCATCTTTGTGGTATTTTGGACCAAAATGCATAACCTCAACCCAATCATGAAAAAACATCAGACTGACCCCAACGAGGGACATTTTACAGAGGAACTAGCCAGTATTCAAAAGTGTCAAGGTCATGATAGACAAAGACTGAAGAACTCCCAGACTGGAGGGCACTAGGGAGACATAAAAACTAATTTCAGTGCAGAACTCTGGACCAGAAGGTGGATTCTGGACCAGAAAAGGGACATTAGTGGGACAGTTGGCAAAATTTGAGTATGATCTGTAGATTAGTTAATAGTATTGTACCCATATTTCTTTCCTGGTGTAGATCATTGTACTGTGCCATGTAAAATATTAACATTTGGGGAAGTGGGGTGCAGGTGATACAGGAACTCTACTGTTTTTATAACCTTTTTGTAAATCTGACATTATTTAAAAATAAAAGGAATATGTATATACATATAGGTTCTAGAGTCATTCTACCTCTGTTTAAACCTGGCTTCCCTACTTATTCGCTGTGTGACTTTGGGTAAGTCACTTCATTTCTCCTTGCCTCAGTTTCCCCTGTAAAATGGGAAGAAAAAGAGTACCTATCTCAGAGGGTTCTAATGAAGATTAAAAGTGTTCATACATGTGCAATGCCTACAACAGTGCCTTGGCTCAGACTGAGGGCTCTGTTATTATATGCAATGATCATTTGAGGCCAGCAACATCTTTTATTTTTTTTTATTAACATATAATGTATTATTTGTTTCAGAAGTACTGATCTGTGATTCATCAGTCTTACACAATTCACAGTGCTCACCATAGTACCTACCCTCCCCAATGTCCATCACCCAGCCACCCCATCCCTCCCACTCCCCCTCCACTCCAGGAACCCTCAGTTTGTTTCCTGAGATTAAGAGTCTCTTATGGTTTGTCTCCCTCTCTGGGTTCATCTTGTTTCATTTTTCCCTCCCTTCCCCTATGATCCTCTGTCTTGTTTCTCAAATTCCTCATATCAGTGAGATCATATGATACTTGTCTTTCTCTGATTGACTTATTTCACTTACCATAATACCTTCTAGTTCCATCCATGTCATTGCAAATGGCAAGATTTCATTTTTTGATGGCTGCATAATATTCCATTGTGTATATACACCACATCTTCTTTATCCATTCATCTGTTGATGGACATCTAGGCTCTTTCCATAGTTTGGCTATTGTGGACATCGCAGCAGCATCTTCTATTGATCTTAGGGATATTCCTCCCCCCGCCCCTTCCCCATTTTCTCACTGTGCCTCTGAAGCTTTCTGATGCAAATCCCGGTACTGATTCTTTCTCCAACCAGCCATTTTTCTCTAAAAGCATTTCCCCTTCCACCAGCAGCTAGGTAATGCCGAATCTAGCAATAGGATCTGTGCCTTAAGGATTAAACACCATTGAAGGAATCAGAATAACTGCTCTGAATTAGGGTTGTCACCGGGAGAGGCCTGCATTGGAAAGACAGAGCTCATATCACCAAAGACCTTTTGGGGCCACTTTCTCTTATTCCCAGCATGGGGTCCAGAACTTTCTGGGCCTGTGAGACCAACAGCCCTGATTGGTTTGGGTGGTGGTGGTGTGGATCTGCCTCACAATTACCTGAGGCCTCACCCCATGTCACATTTTAGTATCTGTTTGGCCAATAAGACTGCAGCACACACACCAGCCTCATTCCCTGCTTGGGCCTTACCTTTGATGTCACAATCTGACTTGTGGATATTAATCTGGCCACAGCTGCTCACAAACCAGACGGCAAGGTCAAGAGGACCAGCACAGTAAGATGTGGAAGAGAATCGACCATCAACCCAAGATCAAAGCAGTGGATGGACCTCAGGCAGGCCAGTTCAAGGAACTGGGTGCAGCTCGGGAACCTGCCATGCCACACCCTCTAGAGCTGTCAGAATTCCAGAGCTTCCCTGTATTTGAGGATATTAGCCATCACATCAAAGAGGTGGGGGCCCAGCTGGTAAAGAAAGTCAATGCCATCTTTCAGCTGGACATCACCAAAGAAGGGAAGACCATTCTGCAGTGGACCATTGATCTGAAGAATGGTTCTGGGGACATGTATCCCGGATCTGCCAGCCTTCCAGCAGACACTGTCTTCACAATCCCAGAACCTGTCTTCATGGAGTTGGTTTTGGGCAAAATGAACCCTCAGAAGGCTTTCCTTGCTGGCAAGTTCAAAGTGAGTGGCAAAGTTCTGCTTGGCCAGAAGCTGGAGAGAGTTTTCAAAGACTGGGCTAAATTTTAAGCATGTAAAGTACCAAGGAAATGACCAGAACTTCTCTTCAGTTATAATGTTGAGCAGAAATCATGCTTAAACTGAAGATTAAAACAAAAAATATCCAATATTTTTACTCATATTCTTCCTGTTCAAGTTTGATTAATTTTCCTGCTGATGTGTTAATTTTCAGTGAGGGTTCTAGAGCAGTAAAGAGTGTGGAGTGTATCACCTAAAATCTTTGTCTTTTTCTTTTTTTAGATTCATGTATGTTATAATAGCCACACATAGAGAAATGGGTGGTTTTGGCATTTGGATTTAAATGCTTTCATGATTGAGTTCCTGAGAATTTTGTTTGTTTGTGCCCCAAAGGGAAAGAAGTGCCAACCATCATTGTGTCGGTTTGCATTCCAGTTGGTAACTTGGTTCTTCGAGATTTTAAATTTACAGAGCTCTAAGAGGGTGGCCTCCACAGCTACGTGGGTGGAACAAGGCATAGAGGGGATGAGCTCTTGGTGTATCATGACTTCAGATAGATTTAATTCCAAGAGAATCCAGGGGCTTGGAAGATGTTCTAGGCTACTGGATCTTAAACTAGAGCATGCATCACACCACCTGCAAGACAGGTAAAAGCCCAGATTGCTGGGCCCCACATCAGGATTTCAATGCCATAGGTCTGGGCTGGGGAGAATGTGCATTTCTAACAAGTTCCCAGGTGATGCTGATGGGACCACCCCTGGAGAACCCCTGTCCTAGTTCATGCTGCAGCTTTCAGTATTGGTTGAAACTATTCTGTTCTAGACCAATGAGATGTTGCCATTATGTAAATGAGATGTTTCCATGACATAAAGGATCTCCTGGAATCCCCCCATCCTGTGGGCCATTTTTGAATTGTCAGGAACTTGTGCACTGAGCATTTTACAAAACCAAAGGTCATCCTGGGAGACTTTCCCTTCTGGGAGCCCTGTCCATACATTGGGAGGACTGGGAATGAAGCCAGCTGCAGCCTGATGTAACCTCTATGGGTAAGTTTGTGTGACACTTGTTTGCATGTGATCTATGTATACCTTTACCTTGTATACCTTTATACTCTGAAGCCCACATGGAAGATTCCTTAAAACAGCCATGCTCAAAACCTGTGCCTACCAAATGATCCAGCTATTCCATTCTGGGTATTTTCCCAGGAGGAAAGAAAGCATATGTACAAGTACAAAAATATGTACATGAGTGTTCACAGCAGTTGTATTTGTGATAGTTCTAGACCATAAATAAGCCAAATGTCCATCAATAGGTGAATGGATGAACCAGTGGTGCTCTGTCATACCCTGAAATACTACTCGGCAATAAAAAGGAATGAATTATTGATGTACATACAATGGCATGGAAGAATGTCAGATTATGCTGAGTGGCAGAAACCAGAGAAAACCAAGTACACACAATGTAGTTCTATTTATGTAACATACTAGGAAAGGCACACTGTGGGGACAGAAAGATCAGTGGTTGCCAAGAGACAGGGATGGGGAGCAGGGAGGTTTGGGGGGATTATTAATGGCTTACAAGGATGCTTGGGGGTGATGGACAGATTCATTATCTTGATTGTGCTGATGGTTTCACAGGTGTATATATAGGGAAAACATCACGTTGTATACTTTATATATCCATGGGCAGCTTATTCTGTGTCAATATAAACTCAGTAGCACTGGAAAACCTGCTGCCCTCATTCAAAGTGCAGGCTTTATAAAGAGGATATAAACCTCTACCTGTCTCTCAGCACCTGTCCTTTGACCTCATCACGTGCCTACCTGTCCCGGCCATTACTGATTTAGATGGCTCTGCAGAGGACTTCCTAAGTTCCCCCTGTCAGGAAAAGGCAGAATGAGGGCTTGTTGCTAACAACATCTCCTTCTCTCAGTGGGAAACAAAGAGGCCCTTTGTTTCATTCATGTTCAACTTTTTGGGAAGGGACCGAGGGCCTCTTACTGAGAGTTTATGAGTGGGGACACAGAGCACTCTCTGGTTTCTTTCTGATCCTGGTCATTAGGTAAGTGATGTGTGTGGTGCTCCTGCCAATGCCCCTGCCCAGCCAAGCAGTGGGCATCTCAGAGGCTTCAGACTGACTTTGGGTACTGTTGTGAGCACTTGCCTTGCCTAGTCCAGGCACCTCCATTAGAGCCATATTTATAAGTGTCAGGCATAGCCAGGCAGGTGTTTGGGATGCTATGTTTAGGGAAATGGCTTGCCCAAGCTCGTTCCCTGAGTTGGCCCTAGCCTCTAGGGACTGGCCTTGAGACGGGGGTTGCTCAGAGATGGGTTGGAGGTGGAGAGGGGTGTGAGGCAGGGAGGGGTTGCAGAGGGTCACATCTAGGCTGCCATCGGCCAAAGGGAGGCCCATCCCATACGGTGGCCAGTGACTTATGGCCTGTTATGACTTGGAACAAAAACATGACCTGTGCCAATGAGATACCTTTCTCAGGAATTTGGAACTGGGAGGCAGAGAGACAGAGCTACAAGTGAGCAGTGGGAATGGAATCCACCTGAAAGGCTGGGATGTGGCGTGTGGGGGGGTGGGTGAAGGAGGTGCTGTGGGGGATGGGTAGCTACCCTGGTAGGAGTTGGAGTTGGAAGAGCCAAAGCCTTGAATAAGGAGAGGGATCTGGTTCACATCTGAGAGAAGACTCCAGACCTTGGGAAACACAACAGCAAACCCCTTTTCAAAAGGAACCAAATCCCTCAGTGCTGGGATGCCATGTAGAACAGCTGGGAGGACTCAGATTTTGGAATCAGAAATCTAGTTTTGAGCCCTGGGTCATAAGCACAGGGAATTACTGAACCACTCTGCACCTCAGCTGCCTCACCCAGAAATGAGGCAAGTGGCCCTTATGACATCAGGTTGTTGGGTGGCTCCTAGTAGGTCATGCCCAGTGTAGTAACTGGCCCGGGTGGGTTTTCCATGCATATGAGTGAGTTCCTTTTCTCTTCTGGATGAGAGGGAAGGGGGTGACTTTCCCTGGCTCCCTACTGCCTCCCAAGGAAGTCCATACTTGGGGCTTTTGTGCTCTGCTCTGAGGACCTTCTTTCTGCCTTTTCACTTACACTCAGTTGATGCCATAGAAGGTCACATCTGGCTCAAAACACACATCTGCATGTTGTTTGGTCTGTACAAGTTTGGCCAGTACAGTGTTTATAGAGTTTGAATGAAGATGTTTTATATAAAAATTGGATTTCTGGATTCTCTTGAAAAACTGGACGATTTGGTCACACTAAGCCTGTATTCCCTGCCAGGCAACAGCTCAGGACACAGGGAATGCAGTGCTCTCGGGACGGGTTTGGGCTCCACCCTCCACGCTGCCTCCTTGATTCCCAAGCTGAATTTGGCGGTCCTCTCTCCTTGAGCCTGCATTGTTGTTTCCACCACCTGCACCTGCTTGGCTGGGGCGCCTGCAGGTGTTTGCCTTCATGACTGCACCCCCCCACACACACACATAATACGTGGTCCCCTCTAAGGGAAATACCCTGTGTTCATTTTCTATTGCTGTGTGACAGATTACCACAGATGAGCAGCTTAAAACAACACCCATTCATGATTTCACAGTTTCTGCAAGTCAGACATCTGGGTGGGCTCAGCTGGGTCCTCTGCTCCGGTCTTATCTCACAAGGGCTAAAATCAAGGTGTTGGCCAGGCTGGGCTCTCACCTGTGGACTCGGGGGAAGAATTGGTTCCAAGCTCATTTGGTGGTGTCCTTTCTGTTCTGTGTGGTTGTAGGACTGAGGCCCATGTTTCCTTGTTGGTTGTCAATCAAGGATGCTCTCTCAGCTCCCAAAGGTCACCCACATTCCTGCTCACGTGGCTCCTGCATCTGCAAAGCCAGCAGTGGTGTGTGTGGTCCTTTTTAGGCTTCAAACCTCTCTGAACTCTTCTGCCTTCATCTTCTGCCTCCTTTTAAAGGATTTGAGGGATTGTGTTGGGCCCACCCAGATAATCCAGGATAATCTCCCTATCTTAATGTCAGCTGATTAGTCCCCTTAATTACATATGCAGAGTCCCTTCTGTCATGTCAGGTGATGCAATGGACTGAATGATTATGCTCCCCCCCAAGTTCATATGAGCTCCCTCTTTTCCACTATGTGAGGCTACAGCAAGAAGACATCACCTACAAGCCAGGAGGAGAACTTTCACATGACGCTGACCATGCTGGCACCTGATCTGAGACTTCCAGCTCCCAGGACTGGAGGAATAAATATCTGTTGTTTAAAACACCCAGTCCACAGTATTTTTGTTTATGGCAGCCTGAGTGGATGGGTCATGTATTCATGGGAATGGCATGTCATCACATCCTCAGTCCTGGGGTCCATATTCTGCCTACCTCTCCCCCATCCCCCCCTGAATCTACGGTCTAAATCCTATCCACCCTTCATTGAGGAAGTGGCCCTGATTCAGTTGTCATCTTCCTCTCCCACAGTGCTTCTAACCCTCTTGTTTCCAGCCCCAGGCACTGACTGTGGGTGGCTGACCTCCTGTCTGAGCCACCCAGACGTCTTGGTTTGCTCAGGACAGTGTCTCATTTGTCTCGATGTTCAGTTAGCAGTGCTGCCTCCTTCAGCAGGGTCCCAGTGTGGATGACAAGTTAGGTGGCTCACCTGCACACCTCCCAGTGCCAGTATGCTCCTGGTTTCACTTTGTCTCATCCTTTCAACGCCCGATACCCATTGTACACTCCATAAGTGTTTGTCGAATGGATAAACGAACTCCTTAAAGCTTTTTTGAAAAACATGCATGTGGAAAAAGAATTCAAATAGCACAAAGGAATATACAGAGAAAATTCAGTTCTTCATGCTTTTCCTGACCCCCTTCTCCTAATTTTATACCAAGAGGCACCCACGGTTACCAGTTTCTTGGGTGTTCTTTCAGATATGTACACATCCCCCTAATGTACAAGTTCCACCTTCCACTTTTTTGTTTTTACAGGAATGGTAGCTGACTACAGATGCTATTCCCCATCTTGTATTTTAAGAGGTTACACATAGGTCTCTTCTTCAAAGAGTGCTCTCCTGCAGGGTTAAAAGTTTGACTTCACTTACCCCACTGAAACTCTTCTCACATTTCCCTGTGTTCTTTAGGAAAAAGCTCACAAATGGGCAGCTTTACTGGTGAAGGTCGCAAAATGGACTCCTCTCCATTGGAAGTGGGATTTTTTACCCTCATTGTTGAAGAAGTCCTGCCAATCCTCAGTGTCCCAGAAACCATGTGTGGAGCTGGAGGCTGCCCTTGCCCATGGCTTCTCCTGACCCTCCCATACTTCTGGCCTCTTGTCTGCTCAAGGGCACACAGAGAGTGCCAGGTGTGATGGGCTCCTGATGGGGGATGCAGAAGACCCTGGTGGACCTTTTCCCTCTAGGACCCAAAGTGTTGTCTGATCTGTGAGAGGGAGCCCTAGCTTTAAAGTAGGAATCAACAGATAGAGCTAGAGAATCAGGTACTTCTGCAATAGGTAGAGATTGAGGTAGGAGAGGGTGAGGCACTTGGGTGGTCCTAGGTCCATGAATGGGAATCCTGAGTTTCCCTGTAGCTGGGACTAATCCATTCATTTGCTTGAAGCCCAAAAGGGGACAAAATCTATTCTGATGAAGGACTTTTATCACTTTTCTGTTAGAGACACAGGAATGTCTCTCTTGGGAGACTGCCTCTCCCCTCCCAGGCCCCCCCCCCCCCAGTTTTATGTGGGTATTAATGAGACCCCGCACTTGGCCAGTTTTTCTGTTCTCCTGCCTAGGGTTGGGGGGGAGGGAAACCACCCCAAGTGATGACCATGGGACACCTAGTGCTGAAGTGAGGAACTCCTTCCAGGGGACAGCTCAGAGATGTGGGTATCAGCTCATATACTGGGCATCCTCAGAAAATGGCTCTTCATCTGTGCGTAGCCTGCTTTATACTCTTCAGGGGATTTGCATCTCTCTGATTCCGCAGGTAGTACAGGGGAAGTGTTGAGTGCAAGTGTTGAGTCATGTGAGCCATGACTGAAGATAATCTTCTATTGAAATGCTATCATTTCATTGACTGAACAGCTCATTCATTCAGCACACATTTATGGTGCATCTGCCATGAATGGGCTCTGTGCTCAGCATTGAGATGCAGTGGTGGTTGAAGCACTTCTTCTCGATCCAAGCAGACAATACCACATTGGAAAACAATCCTTAGGACAGGAGCCTGGGGCTCAGAGAGGCTAAAAGTACTCCGTGGCTAGGCTGGTAGAAGGAGTTAGGTCAGATCTTGGGCTAAAAGAGCTTCCCTGGGATGCTACCTCTTCAGCTCAGAAAAGGCTTGGCCATGTACCAGGCCTAGAAGGGATGGGGGCAAATGGCTCATGACCCTGTGGAGATTTCTCTGATTTCCCATGCTAGGGTGTAGACCAGACTGATTCTGGAACCTGGAGCAACAGTTAGGGCCCCCATTGTTTTGCAGCTGATTTCCTCATTTCCCAGAGGGCAAATGGTGTCTCAGTCCCCAAAGGTAGGGCTGTTCATCTGTGTTTAGGCATGAGATCCAGGAGAGCACCAGCAATGAGGGCAAGGTTTCTGTTCTGGAGCGTTTAAGTTAGGGCAGATTTTAGATTTTTTAGCCGTGAGCTGCCAGATTTTATTTGTTCATAGACTGACTAATTCATTAATCCAATAAATATTTGTTGAGCATTTATCATGTGTTAGACACTAATGATATTAAGCTGGTAATTCACCAATTATTTATGAGACCAGGATTCATTCCCATTGGTCAGACCCAGTTCCGATGGGTTTCTTCTTCTTCTTTTTTAAAAAATTGATTTATTTATTTGAGAGAGAGAGAGAGAGCATGAATAGGAGGGGCAGGGGGAGAGGGAGAGAGAATCTCAAGCAGATTCTGCATGGAGTTCAGAGCCCAACATGGGGCTCCATGTGGGGCTCAACTCGAGGCTTGATCTCATGACCCTGAGCCGAAACCAAGAGTTAGATGCCTAACCAGCTGTGACACCAAGGGGCCCTGTTGGGTTTCTTCTTTACTATACTTGTTACTAAACATTCTGGAAATCACTGCTGGTTCTAGATTCTGGCAGTGGGGAGCGGACAGTGGCAAGCTGAGGTTCTTCTTCTCCCAGCCTTTCATTTTTCAGATGGGGGACATATGTGGGTGGTGGGGAGACAAACAATAAACAGTAAACAAATAACCAAGCAAAATGATTTCAGTTGACCCTTGATCAACACAGGTTTGAACTGCATGGGTCCACTTATGCGTGGATTTTTTTCCATTAACAAAAAAATACAGAAGTTCCTTTCTGTCACTTAATACCTGAGTTTGCAGTGACAGCCATGGCATAGCATCTTGCACCCAATAGGTGCTTCCTGAATGTTTGAAGCATGAATCAGGAGGCAGGACAAGTCCAGAGATACAGAAAAGCCCATGCTGGGAGCTGTGTGATTCACTTGGTGTCTGACCTGCTCCATGGTCATGGACTTTGGACCCCACTTGCATTTCAGAGGAAAACTCTTATGGTTGGAAGGAATTCTGCCCAGTGTCCATGCTGGCCCATCTCATGAAGTACCCACAGATCCTCTTTCTTACTTTTCTTTGGGGAAAATAAATTCTTCCAGACCTGTGACTTGGCTAATCACAAGAAACATCTGTGGCCTCCTAAAAATATCTGCTTTGTACCATTTTGTGGAGCGCAATATTTATATAGCCCAGCAGTATAATTAAATTGATGTTTAGTCAACTCTTGAAAACAGCTGGGGGCTCCTGAAGCCCAGGATGAGATTTGCAGGCGGCCCATGAAAGTGGCTGGGAAGGAGGCTCCCGGGGATGCTCCCACGGCTTTGGTAGGGGAGAAACCTGGGGTGGCCCCGGAGATGGGGGCAGGGTGAGGAGTCGCAGAAAATACCGTGATGGAGGGCTGCTTGGCTCACTGGGGCAGTTGAATAATGGTTATTTCCATGTCTCTGTCTGGCAGCCTCTGGAACATTTCCTGCCGAGGAAGGTTTTCTCTTAAAGAACTAATCAGCAAGTGCCTCATCCCAAAGTACCTTTTTTGTTGTTGTTCTGTAGCTTGAGTAGATTAAGTCGGGTACTAATAGATTTTTCTGGAGATGTTCATGCTTTTTTCCAGGAAACTACATATATTAATCAGGATTTTAGCCAATAAAGAGGTGGAGCTGTGTGTGCTCTCTCTTTCCCCTCACTGATAAAAGAACATGTCTGAAGAAAATTTTTAGACAGAGGAATCTCCCAGCTTTTCAAGCTTATCTGAGTCCCTGGTGGCTTGCAAGGCAGGATTGGAACCTGTTATGGGCAAGTGATCTTAAAACTCTGAAGCCTTGGGGACTCCATTCAAACATGGGTGTCTTCAGAAGTGCCTTCTAAGCTCAAGCTGGTTTTGGGCATGGGATTCAGAAAGGCCTCTAGGGGAGTTTGAGGAGAAGTCTGGAGTTAGGAAGACAGTCCAGGGATTGCACCTCTCACTTTGACCACCTTCCTCCTTTGGAATCCTGCTCTTTACAGGAGGAAAAGGGACAACCTGTTGATGTTGCCAGTCCCTAAGCATGCATCCATTCATTTATCTCGCTGGCAGGCACTGCATTAAATGTTCAACGTGTATCACCCTACTTCCTTGTCACCTCCACTGGGAGAGGCCCTGAAATTTTTCCCATTTCTATTCAAGGGTGAAGACCTGACAAGGTCTAGGCCTCAGAGACATGATGGTGCTTCCTTTCCACTTCCAATACATATGACTAAAAATAAATGTGCTAAACCATAAATCAAGTCCAAGGTAGACTGACCAAGTTCTGGGTATTTTTCAATGATGACTAGTTTGATGTCTTTTGAAATGTTATTATATAGAACTTTAGTTCTTTTTAAAAAAATATTTATTTATTTTGGAGGGGGAGAGCACGCACGTGAGCAGGGCGAAGGGCAGAGGGAGAGGGAGAGAGAGAATCCTCAAGCAGACTCCCCACTGAGTGTGGAGCCCAATGTGGGGCTCAATCCCACAACCCTGAGATCATGACCTGAGCTGAAATCGAGCTGGCCGCTTAACTGACGGAGCCACCCAGGCGCCCCTAATTTAAGTTACTTTTTCTTGTGAGCTTGAGTGATGTGATTCTGAAATTGTTTAATATAAAATAATAACAAAGTCTCACTTTATGATAAAAATATAAAACAGAGTATCAAGAAATTAATCTGTGGAAAAAGCTGAGATGCCCTTCAACAGATGAATGGATAAAGAAGATGTGGTTCATATACAATGGAATATTTCTCAGCCATCAGAAAGGATGAATATCCACCATCTACACCAACGTGGATGGAACTGGAGGGTATTATCCTAAGTGAAATAAGTCAAGCAGAGAAAGACAATTATCATATGGTTTCACTCATATGTAGAACATAAGGAATAGCGTGGAGGACAATAGGGGAAGGGAGGGAAAACTGAATGGGAAGAAATCAGAGAGGGAAACAAACTATGAGACTCTTGACTCTGGGAAACAAACAGGGTTGACGAAAGGGAGGTGGGAGGGGGGGATGGGGTAACTGGGTGATGGGCATTAAAGAGGGCATGTGATATCATGAGCACTAGGTGTTATATGCAACTGATGAATCATTGAACATTATATCAAAAACTAATGATATAGTATAACTTGGCTAATTGAATTTAAATAAAAAAATAAATACATAACAAATTAAAGTTGGTTGGGAATTGCAGAATTTGAAAGCTGTCAAGATAGAATGGTTTGTGAGCTGTGTTTAAGATACTGCCCGTGGCAGGGGGCTGTTTGAGCTGGTAGAGGGAAAACCCACCATCCTTTGTGAGGGTCTTGCCTTATGTGAGCTGGGATTTACATGAGGTCTTCAGGAAAGCATCTTTCTAATAAATACAACTGCCATGTAGCAAATTATTTTTGGGGGGAAAAAAAAAAACCCAAGTGCCTTTGAATTGCATGTGGCCATGCTAGGAACTCACACCACCTACCGGGTTGTCTAGGGGAAGAGAAACTGAGAGACATGTACAAGGGTGCAAGATCAGGATGCGGCCAGGATGTGAAAACACAGCTGTGTGATTCCAAATGCCTTGTTGAGAGAGGTTTAGTGTTCTTGACCTCCTCCCATAGAATTGTTTAAAAAAGAGGGGCCCCTGGGTGGCTCAGTCAGTTAAGCCTCTGACTCTTGGTTTCTACTCAGGTCATGACCTCAGGGTCGTGAGATTGAGCCCTGCATCCTTAAGGAGTCTGCTTGAGATTCTTTCCCCCTCCTCCCTCTCCCTCCCCCTCTACTCCTCCCCATGTTCACACATGCTTGTGCTCTCTCTCAAATAAATAAATAAAATCTTAAAAAAAAGAATTGTTTAAAAAACAAAAATCAAAGAGCTAGATAGCACTTTGAAGTTCACCTAATCCAGGGCTTACCTTTTAGAATGGAATAAACTGAAATCCAGAGAACTGAAGGATGCAAGGCCATGGTTGTTGTAATTCCAGAGGCTTTACCAGTCTTCCAGGGGATCTTCTGAAGGGGGACCTGAGCTCTATTTCAGGCTGCTTCCCAGCCTCGCTGTGTGACCACTGGGAGGAAACTTGCCTTCTCTGGGCTCCAGTCTTGCCTTTCTCAGGCAATCAGATGAGCTGGATTAGGTGGTCTCCCACTTTCCTGCCAGCTTCAGAGTTCTTTAACTCCGATCCAGCTGCTTCTCATTGAGCTACTTCCCATGTCTCTTGGGAAGGAAATTGGGGTGGTGGAAAGGGGCAGGCCCTATAAGTGATGGAGTGGTGTAGGTGAATCAGTAATGCAGAAGTGATCATTTTTCTAAGGGAAGTTTATTTAATAAGATCAAATAAAATTTCTTTTTTTTCTTTTATTTAAAGAAATAGCCAGGGTCAGAGCTCAAAACAATGGACTAGTGACTGATGAATTTTAATTGTTCCTCATTAAAAACAATCATCCAAAGATGCTGTCCCATCTTCATACTCAGCATGCAGAACCCAAAATGCACTTGCACGAACCCATGCATCCCACACCCTGTGAGGCTCGGGCATCAGTGAGCTGGTTCAAGGCAGTCAGTTCTGAGCAGGACTAAGGCAGTGGCTTTGACGGGAATCTCTGAACAAATCCATCCTGTCGGTTCATGGGCACAGGACCTTGGAAAACATTCTAAAATGTCACTGACCAGCTTGGCTGACATATTAATTTGTCTTCTATTTATGTTTTCTTCATCTTGAGCAGTGCTGTCATATGCTGTTAGTCATAAGGCTCTCTCACATCTCCTAAATATTCTTTCTGAAATGGGTCCAATGTTGTTTTTGCGTGGCAGTGCACCATTTACTTATAGCCACAAAAACACTGTGTTACAAGCTATTTCAACATCCTGTGGCTTAACGGATGCTGAGTTATTCTACTGGATCTGTAGGTTGGCTGAGGGTCCACTAAGCTAGGCTGAGTGTGGCTGGGGTGACTTGGCTCTGTTCCTTTGGTCCCTCCTCCGACCAGGGGACTGGTCCCATCAGGTGTGTCTCTCTCATGATGATGGAAAGGAGAGCAAGCCTGCTTGTCCAAGCCTGTTCCAATCTCACGTACTCATCACTGCACTAACATCCCACTGGCCAGAGCCAGTCTCATGGCCATACCCAGAATTAGAAGGGAGGGAAGTTCATTCCTCTAGTGGAAGTGGGGGAAGAGAGTGAAATATTGGGACAATAATTGTTGTCAATATCCACTGTTATAATGTACAGGTTGTGGTTTTAAAACATGCTTACAAATTATTTGACATTCCTTCCATCTAAGAGGTGGAATCTAGGTCCCTTGCCTTTGAACCTGGGTGGGGCCAGGCCCTTGTGACAGCCTCAATGGATAGAAAGTAGTAGAGGTGATGCTGCATGGCTTCCTAGGCTTTTGCCAGTGTCTCGTGGACACACACAGCCCATGTGAGAGGTCCTGCCACTCCATGCAGGTAGCTGCATGGATATACCATGTGGGGAGACCAGGGAGAACTGCCTTAGCACCCCAGACCCCTAGCGAGGAGTCCTTGGAGATGAACGCATTCACACTGCCTCACTCTGCAAACTCATGGGAGATCCGGAGTGAGGACTATCTGGCTGAGCCTGTGAACCTCCAAACTCTGAGCAAAACAAGTGACTGTTCCTGGTTTAGCTGCTGTTTTGTGGTGGTTCATTATGCAGTATTAGATAACCAGAAAATCACGGTTATCATTTCCAACAAGGACTGGAACTCTGGGAGAATCACAGCTCCACTGCTTGCCACCCAGTCTATGCTTGGATAAGCCCTATGAGCCCTCAGTTTCTCCATCTATAAAATGGTCATGTTTCCAGCCTCATATGCTTGCTGTTAGATTACATCAAACACCTAGTACAGGCCTGCGTCATAGCAGGTGTCAGTTAATGTTGATCAAATAAATAATCACTTGCTGTTAATTTTGGCTCATAGAGTGTGGAGGAAGGGGGGTAAAAACTGTCTGGAAAGAGATTGGGGGCCATAAAATGGACAAATGGAATGACTGTAACAGAGCTATAATTTAGCCTAGACTGTAAATTATAGCTGTCAGAGGTTTTGAGTGCATTATGTGTGTGTACATGTGTGCATGCATGCCTATGCTTCCAAGTCTTCCTTTAAAAAGGAAGCTAATAAAAGAGTAGACCTTAAAAGTTCTCATAACAAGAAAAAACTTTATAACCATGTTTGTTGGTGATGGATATTAACTGAACTTATTGTGGTAATTGTTTTGCAATATATACAGACATCAAATTATCATGCTGAACACCTGAAACTAATACAGTGTTATATGTCAATTACAGCTTACTACAACTAGGGTGGGGGGGAGGGAAGGAAGCTGATACCTTTCAAAGCCTTGATTGACATGTGTGAAATGTGTTTCCCCAGGGCTGTCAAGGGAGCTCTATTTTGTTTGCCAAGCCTTGTTTTCATTAAGTTGTGGTGACATACAATATATAACTTGTTTGGGGTGATGCTTTAGTTTCAGGCAGGCTGTTGAAAGTGGAAGCCAATGAGTCAAGGTTGTCTCCTTTCTCCAGATCCTATAGCCAGCCTGTTTGGCTTTCTCTCTGGTCTCAGCAACCAAAGGGATCTTCCCTTTTAAAAACGTTTTTATTTAAAACCAAGTTTTAAAACTTAAAAAAAAAACCCACCTTTAAACATACATACACGAAGAAGGTGCATACATCCAAAGTGTACAGCTCAATGAATTTTCATAAACTGAACACCTCCATCCAGGTCAAGAAACAGACTCTGCGCAGCATCCTGGATGCCCTGCTTATTCCCTCCCCCACCCCAGGCCCTACCTGATTTCCCCACCAAGGGAAACTGAAATCTCAACTTAAAATAACGTTGTTTAGTCTCTCCAGTTTTTGCTTTTTATATAAACAGAATCATGCACTCTTTATGTGTTTGTATCTGGATCCTTTGGCTCAATGTGCTATCTGCACAGTTCATGAGTTTCTTGTACGTTATTTGGCTTGCCCATCCTGTTTGCGGCACCATGTTTCATTTTATGAATATACTGCAATCTGTTTATCTAGTCTACTGTGGGTGGGTAGTTTCCAGATTTGCTTCCCATCCACCTATCTCCCCAGCATGCAGATGATTTAACGTTTTCCAAAACACCTACGACATTTACTGGGAACCTGAGGGTAAGAAGGAAGGTTCTTTTGTAAATTCAAATCCATTCCCATCCCGTTGCCCACGCTGCCCATGTGGCTTCATTGGCTCACTCGGCCAGATTTCAAGGAGTAGTGTGTAAGAATTCATTCCCTCACTCCCCCTAACCTTCCCTTCCCACTGCCAGTGCCTGAATCCCATTCTTAGAGGCTCTTTACTTTCCCACTGCGGAAATGCAAGTACGCTATAGGGAAGGCATGTTCTCTTGAGCCTTCTGTGTCATCTGTCCTCCAGGGAGAAGAAAGGAACAAAGCTTTTCCTGAGAGTTGACCCAGATGAGGGATCCATTGGCACTTGATATCTGAAGGAAGAGGTTTTTCATTTAAGAAGGAAAGGAGAGGGAAAGTACCATAAAGTGAGGGTGAGAGGGGCACCTGGGTGGCTCAGTCATTAAGTGTCTGCCTTTGGCTCAGGTCATGATCCTGGGGTCCTGGAATCGAGCCCTGCATCAGGCTCTGTGCTTGGTGGGGGTCTGCTTCTCCCTCTCCCTCTGCTGCTCTCCATGCTTGTGCTCTCTCTGTCAGTCTTAAAAAAAAGAAAAAGACTCTGCCTCTCCCCCTCCACTCTATCTCTCTCTCTAAAATAAATTAAAAAAGAAGTGAGGGTGAGGATGTGGACTATAAACTCAGTATGGCTCATGATTCTGCCTGTGTCTGGCCCACTTTGGGGCACTGTGATTGAAGTGAGAGATTAGATCTGGGATCTGGTAAAGCCCAGTACAAAATACTGTCTTTAGCCCCACCTGGTCTTCAAGTGTACTTTTATTGCTGTCTCACCAAGGAGGAAAAAGCATTGCAGTATCATTTAGAATTTATCTTTAACTTATTGAAAGAGTTCTTTCAGACTTAATTACATGAAGATTTTATCATCTATTCTTCTTGGGTGAACATAAAGAAATACAAGCAAAACAAATTGGTTAACATATTCTAGATTTCTCAACATTTAGAGTCCGATTATTCTGACTCACTTTTGACAACAAGTTGATTCCTGTGGTTCCCTCTCCCTCCCCAAGCAGTATTGTCCTCAGTGTCCTCAAGAGCTAGGTTGGTGTAGCAGTACCAGGTGTAAAATCCATACAAGAACTGAAGCTGGTTTTGCCATTATGCAAGGCTAGCCTGATTTCAATTCCTGCTTTGCATGGGGCTGCTAAATCCATATTTCACCTTCTTCCCATCCCCACCCCAATCAGGTGCTCTGCTTTCAGCTGCCATGGCTCGGCCATTTTTTAAAAAAATTTTATTGTTATGTTAATCACCATACATTACATCATTAGTTTTGGATGTAGTGTTCCATGATTCATTGTTTGTGTATAACACCCAGTGCTCCATGCAGAACGTGCCCTCTTTAATACCCATCACCAGGCTAACCCATCCTCCCACCACCTCCCCTCTAGAACCCTCAGTTTGTTTTTCAGAGTCCATCATCTCTCATGGTTCATCTCCCCTCCGATTTCCCCCCTTCATTCTTCCCCTCCTGCTATCTTCTTCTTTTTTTTTTTTTTAACATATAATGTATTATTTGTTTCAGAGGTACAGATCTGTGATTCATCAGTCTTGTACAATTCACAGCACTCACCATAGCACATACCCTCCCCAATGTCTATCACCCAGCCACCCCATCCCTCCCACCACACCCCACCACTCCAGCAACCCTCAGTTTGTTTCCTGAGATTAAGAATTCCTCATATCAGTGAGGTCATATGATACATGTCTTTCTCTGATTGACTTATTTCACTCAGCATAACACCCTCCAGTCCCATCCATGTCGTTGCAAATGGCAAGATCTCATTCCTTTTGATGGCTGCATAATATTCCATTGTATATATAGACCACATCTTCTTTAACCATTCATCTGTTGATGGACATCTTGGCTCTTTCCACAGTTTGGCTATTGTGGACATTGCTGCTATAATATCGGGGTGCATGTACCCCTTCGGATCCCTACATTTGTATCTTTGTGGTAAATACCCAGTAGTGGCTCTGCCAGTTTTGATGCTGGTGCTTTTGATAGTCAAGCATGTGCAGGCCACAGTTACTATATGAACTTCCTAGAGGAAGTGGTTTCTAGGAACCTTTGATGATAAGATGAGTCCCAGCCTCAAAGCTGTTAGGATGGGAAAACAAGTCCGTCTTAGAATCAGTGCTTCACCATAGCCACATGGCCACCTGCAGGCTGACTCCTAGGCCCCCAAGTCCGAGACCTCCTATAAGTCTGCTGCCTAGTCACCATCACAGCCTGTGTCTGCACACTTGACTTTCTACATCTTCTGAAAATATTGTCTGTAGAAAGATTACGTCACTCTGCTCCCCACACTCTTCCAAAAGTAAGCCTAGTAACACAACTCAGTGATTTGTCTGGAGCAAAATGGAAAGGCACTGCCAGCCTTCAGACCCAGTGGGGCTGTGGGTGTGTTCATCATTATCTAGTTGTGAAACGAGTCAGCATCAGAGCAGCCCCTGGAGGAGGGTCAGGGGTGGTGCTGCCTCCCGCTTCCACTCCTAGCCTTCCACACACGGACCCTCCCTGTAGGGCGAGCCGCAGTGTGCACTGACGAGGGACTGAGCCTGGGAGGGGAGCCGAAGCACAGGCTGCATTTTCTGCTTGATTTTCCCAGCTTGCCCGGGGTTATGCTTTAGGACTGGCAGATGGATGTTCTGTTCTTCAGTGCTGCTCCATTAAAGCGCTGCCCCTGAGACTCCTATAAAAAAGTTTGTATTGTCTGTTTTTTTGGACAGAGGTTCATTCAGGAACAGACTGAGGCAATTCCCCAGGGGAACTTGACTCTTCAGTTTGAATGCTTGGGAACCTGGAAATTTCATATTCATCTCCCTGACTTCAGAGCTTGCAGAGAAAGGATTTGGAGGGTGGAAAGGTGATGGCTTATTTTTCTTTGTAGAGTTTCATAGGTGACGGCAGCATCATAGCCACAGATTGAGGGACCCTGCCTATGCTACATGTACGTTTTAGGCAAATTTAGTTTCTTAGCAAGCTTCCTGGAAATGTGTGGGAGAAGTCTACTCTCATTGAGGAGATGCGCTGAGCTTTGGAGAGGAAAACAATGCTTCTGGTCTGAATGAAACGGAAACCATCCTGCAGAGATGAAGAGAAGGCTTTTCCTGGATCCCTGCAGAGATGTGAAGGGACAAGAGGAAAGGTGAGGGAGGTGGTGTGAGGCTGGGGGATGGCAGGAGACCCCACAGTGGGAGTGTGAATAACTGACCTCAGTTCTCCTCTCCCCTCTAGTGCTACATATCTGCACCCTTGCCATGGCCTCATGGATTGGGGGGCGATGAGTATTTGCCCTACTCCTTGACTTTAGGTTTGCCTGCTTAACTTGATTTGGTTGATGAGATGTTAGTGATACGATATGAACTGAGGCTTAAAATGCTCTCGGGCAAGGATTTTGCTCTGTTGCATTCCTCCTGTTCACCACGGTAAGAACATGCCTCAGATATTTGCAAGACCAAGGGCAATGAGGATCCCATGGAACAGACCTGGAACCAATCCACAATGGGTGCCATGCCCACCCAAACTCTATACCATATTAGCCAAACCCCATCCAATCCACTGATATGTGATCAGGGAATAAATTCTTATTGTCATATGCCATTGTGTTTTGGGATTGTCTGTTACACAGCATGTTGTGGCAATAGCTAACACAGAAGTCTGTTTTTTATCCTCTTAAAACTTTAGTAAAGTCAATAAACTCAGGAAATGCTTGAGACAAATTATTTTTTAAAATGGAAACCAGTGAGGGGTTGGGCTTACATACAAATTTTGCAAGACAGTATTGAGGGAGAAAGAAGCAGTTGGAAGACAGCTCTAGATGAAGAGAGGCCCTAGGGAGAGCTTTGGAAACCTCACATGTGCATGGAAATTGGGGCTGAGCAAAGTTTTACCAGCTCCCTGAGAGGCATAGACCACCCAGTTGACATCCAGTTTAAATAAGAAAGGACATAAGCTGGGGACCAAAAATATGGGTGTATTAGTTAGGGTTCTTCTGAGAAACAAAATGAACAAGACATATATATGGTGACACAGAGAGAGAGAGAGAATTAAGGAATTGGCTCACATGATTATGGAGGCTGGTGAGTCCCAAATCTGCAGGGTAGGCCATCAGGCTCGAGACTCAGGGAAGAACCAATGTTGTACTTCATGTCCAAAGGCCTTCTGCTGGTGATGTTCCTCTTGTTTGGGGGAT
Organism: Callorhinus ursinus; assembly: GCF_003265705.2. Lineage (NCBI taxonomy): Eukaryota > Metazoa > Chordata > Mammalia > Carnivora > Otariidae > Callorhinus > Callorhinus ursinus. Next base: position 15,658,639 of record NW_027397091.1, read on the forward strand.
GTCAGTCTTTTGTTCTCTTCAGGCCTTCAACTGATTGGATGAGGTCCACCCATAGAGACCAATCTGCTTTACTCAAAGTGCACCAATGTAAATGTTAATCGGATTAAATGTTAATCTTATCCAACAACACTCTCACAGAAGCATCCAGAGTAGTGTTTGACCATGTGTCTGGGCACTGTGGCCCAGCCAAGTTGCTACGGAAAATTAACCATTACAGTGGGCTTTCATCCTTCTCCGGCCCTTAGGAAAAGAAACCTATTGGCTCCATGCTGACAAGTTATAAGTTAGCAATAAGAGGGCCAGCATCCAACCACAGTGCTTTTATTCACCTTGTGATCATATATCTCAGTGGAAGTGATTGGGGCTATTGTGGGGGATATTTGGATTGGACCCACTGAATTCACCAAGCTTTGTCAAAATATCATTCCTAACATTCTTAAAAATATCTCTTCCTGAATTATAGTACAGATCCACAAAGTGCACGAATCAGTGTAGCTAGTGAATTTTCACAAAGTGAACCAGCACTGGATCAAAAAATAGAATGTTATGAGCACCCCAGTACTCCCTCTCATGTTTCTTTCTAGTTACTACCCTCTTCCTAAGGGTAACAGCTACCTTTCCTTCTATAACCACAGATAATTTTGCCTGTTTTGTACTTTATGGCAGGTGTATTTTACAGAGATGTTTGTACTAATGTATCCCATCTTACCTCTTCTGAAAATGTGATGCTGACCTTCTTCCACTGAGAGGTGGAGTCTCCATTCCCTCCCTTTGAGTATGCGTGGACCTGTAACTATGGTGAAAGTGACACCATGTGGCTTCTGGGGCTAAATTACAAAAGGAAATATGACTACTCCCTGATTCTTTTGGGATACTCACTCTTGGAACCCAGCCACTCACAAGGCTATGTGTATATGTTCCAACCACAGCCCCAGTTGAGGTTCCTGTTGATAGACAACATCAACTACCACACACGTGGGCAAGGAGCCTTCAGATGATACAGGTTTCAGCTTTCCAGCGTCCCCTTCTACCTCAGAGTGGAGCAGAGATGAGCTGCCTTATGGAGCCCAGCCCAAATTCAGATTCATGAGCAAACAAATATTGTTTAAAGCCACTACTATGGTATCATTTGTTACACAGCAAGACATAACTACAACATGATTTATGTAGATGGCATCATACAGAATGAATATTTTACATTCAATAGAATGTCTGCAAGATTCTTCCATGTTGTTGTATGTAGTTGTAGATTGTTCATTCCTATTGCTTTATAGTATATAATATTATATGAATACAATACAGTGTATTATTTATTGTGCTATTGCCAGACATGAATTGTTTCTAGTTTGGGGGCTATTAATAAAAGCCAAACATTCTAGCACAAGTTTTTTGGTAAACATAAGTATGTATTTCTGTTGGGTATGTACCCGGAGTTGGAATTGTTGTGTCTTAGAGTATGTATATCTTCTGCTTTACTGGTTATTGCCAAAAAGTTTACTAGTATTTTTTCTGAACAAAATATTAAAAACATTTTTTCAGGCTTGTTTAAGGACTGACCTGAAGCTTGATCCAGTGTAGGGAGGGAGGTCATATCAGAGGTGTCCTTGTCATCATTAGAAAAGGCTCTAGGTCAAGACTGATTTATTCACTCTGAAACCTCATGGCCCAGTAGACTTGCAAGGAACATAAACTTTAATAGCATCGATTTGCAGAATGGGAGCTTCCCAGTGTAGCATGACCTTGGAGTAGCCCTTTCTGATATTCCTCCTTGGCCTTCCTTTTAACATATCTTTGAAGACACACAAAGTCAAAATATGGCCTCATCTTTGGAAACTGTCATTGCCACAGTCCAAGGAAGTTACTTGTGGGTGTTTCATGATTAAGAAGATTCCTGAACCACACACCACAGGCTCTGCTCTCTAAAGCAGATTAGTTGAGAAAGATCCCAATGAAGGTAGGAAAATGCTAAGTTACTCTTCTATGTACCCCTTAGTATACATTTTAAATGAAAATTATACCAGGGGCACCTGGCTGGCTTGATCAGTAGAGCATGCAACTCTTGATCTTGGGGTTGTAAGTTCAAGCCCCATGTTGGGTGTAGACACAACCTAAAAATAAAATTTAAACAATAAAAAAATAAATGAAAATTATACCCAGCTGGCATCAACCTCGCAATGCACAGTTGAAGTGATGGTAATGGGAGCCATGACCAAGATCACACAGACCCAGGCAATGACAACTACATCACTGTTGCCCTCTGGCCAGTAGCAATTGTGAAGATGCCCCAGATGGTGGCCTTGATTTCAGGGGTGATGAAATGTGAAACGAATGTGCATGTTAGAAGTGGTCCAACACAGCCCTTTGAATATCACTCCCAGCCACAGCTCCTTGCTACGGGGGCAACCTATCGGTTGTACATGTTGATTTTTACCTTGATCAGCTTAGATGATTAAAGATTAACTTGAGGGCGCCTGGGTGGCTCAGTTGGTTAAGCGACTGCCTTCGGCTCAGGTCATGATCCTGGAGTCCCGGGATCGAGTCCCGCATCGGGCTCCCTGCTCAGCAGGGAGTCTGCTTCTCCCTCTGACCCTCTTCCCTCTCATGCTCTCTATCTCTCATTCTCCCCCTCTCAAATAAATAAATAAAATCTTAAAAAAAATAAAAAAAATAAAGATTAACTTGAACCTGATTTCTGATTCTATTAATAGCTTAGAAAAAGTATCAGGCCCTCTTAGTGTCTCTATGTCTGAATTCATCAAATTGTCGGATGCACATTTTCCCGAAAGGTTAACAGGAAGAAGTGTTCCTTGTTCCTTATCACCACCAAAGAGACTTTGGGGTGCTCCTAGCAGGGACCATACCCTTGGGATTTTGATTTAGGCTATTTGGGCCTGGACATCACCCCCAGGTCTAGTAATGCCCAGGGAAGCTACTGAGAGGTCTGAGGTGTGGACAGAAACAGCAGGACCAGGAAGTGAGAGGGAGAGAAAGACTGAGAAGAGAGAAGCCATGAGAAAGCACTAGGCCGGGATGGAAGGAAAGAGGAGAGAAAGCTACATGTGATAAGGATTGGTCAAGCCCTTAGTGGTCACACAGCACAAAATAATGAACTTGAAAGATTCTTATGAGTCTATAAAATGGGATGATGAGGATGATCATGATCATTATCGTCATTACATCATCACCATCAACATCATCATCATCATTGTATTTTCATGAGGATTCATTGAGGTGACTACTATAAGGTTCTGACCTCAGCACCCCAGATGTGGGGTGGAGGGCTAGGGAGATAAATGCTTACTTAATATAGTGAATGTTAAAATTCTACACAGATAGTGATCTAGGTAATAAATAATAAATATTCCTCTGATAAACAAACAGTGTTTTCCTCTGGAAAAAATTCTGGCTAATTTTTCCATGTCACCACATATAAATGATCACTTTTCAAAATAGACTAGCACCAGGTAAATGTAACTGAAGCAAATACGGTGACATATAAACCACTGTGGAATCCTGCAACACCCTAGGACACTGTTGGGACTGCCATTTGCATGGGCAATAGAGTCTATCGGTCAGAAGCTTATGCTCTGCCTGGGTTTGAATCCCAGCTGTATGACCTTGGATAAGTCCTTAAGCCTCCCATTTCTTATGTGTAAAAGGAAAATAATGGTAGTATTCATTACACAGAGTTGGTGTGAATGCTAAATGTGGTTAGACAGGTAAAAACTTAAGCAGGTCTTGTGCACAGAGTTAGCACTCAGTACTTACCAGCTATTATATTTCAGTGGAGGGGTAGGTCAGGGTCAGATTCATAGGGCATCCTGGTTAGGTGAATGCTGAAAACCATTTATTTCAGGTCAGACTAAAGGGGATGAAATGCATATTCTAAATTAGTCCTCCCCCATCTCTCAAAGTCAGCCCTCATTGCTGATGCTGCATGTCAGGATGAGACTGGGGACACATGGCTCATATTGGGGAAGTAGTAATGAGCACTGATCACAGTTGGCAGGCAGGAGGAGGCAAGTCGTCATGCCAGGATTTGGTTGACAGAAGCAGCAGCTTCCTGAATATCCACATCAGGCAAAAGATGAACGTGTTCTGGTTTCCTAAGGGCTGTGTCACCCTAGCAGAGTGTTACATAATTACTTTCCTTTCCTTAGCTTTCCTATCAAGAGACCATTTGTGTTTCCTTTGAAGGGCAGCTGCTCCCTCCTGGTGTGCCTGCAGCCCCACTCCCACCAGTGCACCCGAGTGACTTACAGGTGGTAAAGAAGTGGGTGTCTGAGGATGGGCTTGACCAAGGAGCCACCATCTCAGGCTCCGCTGTCCATGTGAGACCTCAAGGTTGAGGTGGAGGGAGCAGGTGGGACTGGCCTACTGCACACAGCAGAAGTGCAGCTAGCTGCCCAGGGGACTTGTGTAGAGGCTCTTCTCCTTGGCAGTCCAGCATTAACACCACTTCTTTTCTGGGTCTGCAGAATGTTCCACCTGCTTCCTCTGTCCTGACTGCTCTGTTGCTTTTCTATGGAAGTAGCTGCTCCTGTGCTTGTGGTATGTCTGCTTTCAAAGCTAGTGCTGAGCTAGTGCACAAAAGGCAGACTCCAGAAGCAAAGACTTTCCATATCTTGACTGTTCAGCTGGCTTCTGAGCCATCCAGGAAGTAGTGGGAACCTGCCTCCCTGGTGCTCTAAATGGGAAATTAGCAAACACAATATGATAAAATTGGCTTAAATTGGGAGGATTAACACTAAGGATATGAGATGGACAGGAGCAAAAACCATAATCAGGAACAATGGCAGGCAATGAACGGAGGGAAATGAGAACCCCCTGGTGGTGCCCAGAGCCCAGTCTTGCTGGTCCTTCCCCCACAGATTCCTCTTCTCCGGGCTTCCAAGCTGATTTTGTTTATCAAACACTTGCTGCTGGCTTCCTTGCACCAGACTCTCAGCCACAGGACTGGGTAAGCTTGCGTGGGCATCAGTTCCCCCTGGGCTCTGGGTGGCCCAGGCCCACGATCCTCAATGAAAGGATGGTGCAAACCCGGTCTGACTGCCCACTGGCCCCCACTTCCTCCTCCAGAGGACTTGACTGCTCTTGAAATCCACCGTCTGTGCCCACAGGTGTCCTTAGTATGGATGCAAGTTTGGTGTGCCCGTGTTGTCTGTGAGATTTGTGAACTAGCAACTAGCAGACTCAAGCCCGAGAGGGAGGAAGAGGGGAGAATGAGGCAATCTGCAGCCATGGTTGCACAGAAAGAAGTGGGATTGGGACAGGCCGTGAGGAATTCTTTTTTTGGTAAGTTTCTGTATTTTGGGAGTCCTGAACTCAATGATCACCTCTGGTCAGAAAGATCCCCAAGAAGCCAGGCCTCACCTCAAAACTACTATCAGCACATGAGAAACTGCCTCACAGGAAATCTCATTACAACCCTGAAAAGTCATCGAGTTCAGGACTCCCTGCTTTGAGAGTCAATCACTTCATTGTGGGCAGCGAAAAAATACCTTTCTGATGGAATCAGAATAAGTAGGACAATGTTTTTTAGTCAGTTGACCAGGAAATGGAAGTGGATATAGAGGTTAGCTTTGCTGCCCTACGATACACTGTTCAGAGTTTACTTGTTGCTTCAAAGGGTATAATTGGAAAATAAGCACCATATAAAGAAGTAATGGCTCTGAAGAACCAAGAGCCTTGTTGGTTTTCTCTGGCTGCTGTGACAAATCATCACAACCAGAGTGGCTGAAAACAACACAAAGTGATTCTCTTATATTTCTGGAGGTCAGAAGTCTGAAATCAGTCTCTCTAGGCTAATTTCAAGGTGTCAGCAGGTTCCTTCTGGAGGCTCTGAGGGGAGAATCTGCCTCCTTGCCTTTTCAGCTTTTAGGGGCTGCCTGTCTTCCTTGGCTTACAGCCCCTTCTTTCATCTTCAAAATAAAATACTCCAGTCTCTGCTTTCATCATCATATCACCTTCTTGGACTCCGACCCTCCTACCTCCCTCTTAGAAAGACCTTTGTGATTATGTCTGGATCCATGCAGACAGTCTAGGATAATCGCCCCATTTCACACATTTGATAAATCCCCTTTGTCATGGAAGGTGACACTCACATGTTCCAGGGATTGGGATGTGGACATATTAGGGAGGAATTATTCCGCTGATCACAGGGTCACTTGATCAGCCTTTTGGAAAACGAATTCTACATTCAGTTATGGCCAATGGTCCCCAATAGACCATTTCTCTCAGGAAGTGGTAATGTCTTTGAATTTGACAATGCATTTCCTGATTTATGAGGGAGAAATCGGAGGCAGCAAGGCCCCAAAACAATGCCTCTTGGCAGCTCCTAAAAGGCTGAGCATTTTAAAAGCCAGTGGACATATTGGTGGAGGTAGGGGTCATGCACACAAGCAGATGGCACCATGGGGTAGCATGTACAGAAGGAGAAACAAGTTCCTAAATATCAGATAAGTCACAGGTCACGGAGAGAACAGTGGAAAGCAGGGCATAGTGTCATCTTGGGTAGCCCAAGGTGAGCAGCCAGGTGGGGGCCGTCAGAGCTACGGGAGGAGAATTGCTGCTTCTCTCCGAACACAGCTGGTGGGGTTTTCAGAGGTCCAGACTGATTGGTTTTCTCTCCCAGCTTTAGAGCACTAGTTTTTCTTCTTGTATTTCTCCACTTGCTCCACCGTCTGCAAATATGTAGGAGGTTTTGTATCAGCCATATCAGAGGGAATTTCACAGCTACCTATGCTTAGTCGACAGCCAGCAGACTGGAGAAGGACGGCACAACTGGCTCCTTCCACCGCACCAGTGATTTCATGTGCATGGAAACAGGCTTAGTGGATGGCCATGGAAGATCTGCTTCCATCATGCGGAGGACCTAGAGGACCTGCTGTTTCAGGGTGGGGCAGAGAAAACCCAGAGTGTACCCAGATAGATTAAAAATAGAAAATGCAACCGCTATGGAAAACAGTATGGAGGTTCCTCGAAGATTAAAAATAGAGCTATCACAGAAACAGACCCATAAATACGGAGAACAACACGTTGGTTGCCAGAAGGGAGGGAGGTGGGGGGATGGGCACCACGGGTGAATTGGAGTGGGAGGTACAGGTTTCAGTTATGGAATGAATAAATTACGGGGATAAAAGGTTCAGCATAGGGAATACAGTCAATGATATTGTCGTAGTGTTGCATGGTGACAGATGGTAACTACATTTGTGGTAAGCACAGCATAACACATAGACTTGTTGAATCACTATGTTGTACCCCTGAAACTAATGTAACATTGTGTGTCAACCACACATCATATGGTTATGATGCAATTCCACCCCTGGATATATCCAAAAGAAATGAAATCACTATCCTGAAGAGATATTGCACTCCCGTGTTCATTGCAGCATTGTTCACAGTAGTCAATACATGGAAACAACCTAAGTGTCCACTGATGGATGAATGGATAGAACAAATGTGGTATATATACAATGGAATATTATCCAGCCATAAAAAATCCTGCTATTTATGACAACGTAGATGGACCTTGAGGACATTATGCTAGGTGAAATCAGTCAGAGAAAGACAAATACTGTATGATCTCACTTTTATGTGGGATCTTAAAAAAAAAAAAAACCTTTATAGATACGGAGAACAGATTCGTGGTTGCCAGAGGTGGGAGGTGGAGGGTGGGCAAAATGGGTGAAAGTGATCAAAGTTACAAACTTCCAGTTATAAAATAAGTAAGTCCTGGGGATATCATGTGCAGCATGGTGACCTATAGTTAGTTAACAGTACTGTACTGTGTATTTGAAAGTGGCTAAGAGAGTGATCTTAAAAGTTCTCATTACAAGAAAAAAAATGTGTAACTGCATGGTGATGGATGTTAACTAGACTTACTGTGGTGATCATTTTGCAATATATACATGCATAAAATCATTATGTTGAATGTCAATTGTATCTCAATTAAAAAATATGCTTTGGGTAGGAAGTGAAGCTCCCAAGCCTCCCTTTGGGGCATAAAGAAGAAAATCCTGGGCGAACTGACCAAGTGGGTGGTCTCCTTCTCTCTTGTTCCATGCCCTCCACCAAATCACACACACAACCCTTTTGATTATGCAGGTGGGATGCATGGTCATGATTCAACATGTGGCATCAGGAAAATACGTGTGAGAGAGTGAAGGTCTAGGAGACACTGTTTCTAGTCTGAATCTCCCTGTTAAGACCCCAAACCTTTATGGATCATCTGTGAAATGAAAGCTTTATCTAAATCAATGGGTTTTGATATTTTTGGGTGTCAGGACCTCCTCAGGAATCCCATGCTCATAGCTGCACTTTTCAATAGAAAAGACTATATAAAACCACGTGTCCTGCTTGTGTCCCACCAAAAGCAGACACTCCAAGACAAGGACTTGAGTGCTGGGGGTTTATATGGGAGGTGAATCCAAGGAAGTCCAAATATGAGAGTGGGGAAAATAAGACTGACAAGATAGAGAAGCCACAAAAGTGTGTGCTAACCAGCAGGGGTGCCTCTGCGGCAGACAGGGGCTCCATGCCACTGGAGACCTCTGAAGAACTGCTTCTCACAGTGTGATCCCCGGACCAGCAGCACAGGCATCCCCTGGGAGCTTGTTAGAGATGCAAATTCTCAAGTACCCACCCCAGACCTACTGATCAGTCCCAGTGGTGGGGCTCAGCAATCCATGTTATGAAGCCTTCCAGGTGATTCTGATGTACGCTGAAGCTTGAGAACCACCAGCGGAGGACACACCACAGAATTGTCCCATGGCGAGTTTGCGGGGTGGGGAAACTGGAGTGATCATCCACCAACTCTCTGCTCTTACTGGTTGAGGTTGCTTGGCAATCTGGATACCTTAGCACTCTTGGTTGCCCTGTGCATGGCCTGAGCAAGGTCCCCTGGTGCTTTCTCCAGCTCTTAGGTACAGAAGTTGCAAGATACAGGAGCTTAAGGTGGATGCTGCCAGTGTACACAGGAACTCTCCGCCACAGGTTCAGGTAAACTCAAGAGGCTATCCAAGGGGCTCTGGGGTGGGACAGCAATAGAGTATGCCCCACATACTGAGAATTCAGTGGCATTATACATATTTTCAAATAGAGGTGCAGATAGTGTGTATATACATATATTCATTAGATTCATGGCCTAGTTAGATGTGGAGAGGATGCTTACACTCCTTGTTTATTGAAATCATTATAGAGTGTACCCATTTCATGGATTTACCAGTCTCATGCTGTGTAATAATGTCATTTTGCCTCATCATCCATGCTGTCATTTGTGTGGAGAGATATAAATTTTATTTTTCTGTGAAAAATGACTCAAGAAGAAGTCATCAGCTAATATTGGTCATGCAGGTGGAGAGAAAGTGAAAGTTCGTAGCTAGACAAGAGAAATAACTCTCAAGAAATGATAAGTCATGGTGTCATCTGTGTATTATTTAGGGTGTTGGTGCAGAAAGGTGTTGGACTGTGGCTTTCCCAAAGGTCGAAATCTGCTGTGCTGTGTCCTTAATGGTTCTCATTGATTCTCCCTATCCAGCATAGGGAGGAAGGTTGATAAGAATTAGGCAGAGTGCTGGGTCAGAAACTGGCATATGAGACACAGTAATTATTTCAATAGAACTGAGTCACTAAAAGAGAGGCTGCGGCAAAACCCAGTTGTCTGGTCTGAGCCATGTGGTAAAGACTAGGTAAAGGTTGGTGGACATTGAGATGCACATGGCTCCCCCAGTAGGACACATTCCAGGCTTATAGTTCCACAACAAATTGCCCACCCCCTTGCTGGATGGTGGGGCAGGAGTTTCCCAGGGGCTGGAGAGTAACAGAAGTGACCCATGCAGTGTTCTTGCTTCCTCACATCACATCCCCAGGCCAACTTTTTCTTCCACTGTGGCGGCAGTTCGCCTTTTCTGGGAAGCAGATACTGGGTCTGGGTTAGGAGTGTAGAAGGTTTACTACAGAGTAACAGCTGAGAAAGGAAAAGAAAGGAGCAGGATTGAACAGGAGAGCCGTTAGACCCCAGTGCAGACCTGGCAAAGTCTATACCAGCCAAGACTGCCCATCAGAGGAGTCTCATATTGGATGGAAATGTCTAGACCCTTCCTTGTTTCACTGCCTTGCTCAGTCATGGGCTGGGCACTGCCCCAAGAAGAATGTGAGTTTGGCTTGAGAATCAGGGTGGACCCTGGGCAGTTAAAGCGGGAGGCTGCTAGTAGGACCGGGGATATAATTTGCAGGGCCTAGGGTAAAATGAAAATGGGGGCCCCTTGTTCAAAAACTACTAAGAATGTCGATGGTGGCAGCATGGCATTAAGCCAAGGGTGGAACCCTTCTAACTATGGGGTCCTGTGCAACTACAAGGCTCACACACCCATGAAGCCAGCTCTGGCTGTAGCTGACCATGCTGCTTGTACCTGCATAGCATGTCCTACCTTGAAGGGGATCTGAGCAGTGCACCCCCACTTTGCTGCAGATCAGGACTTTCTGTGAAGCCAGGAGAGGTAACTCAGCCTCTCTGGGTGCCACCCCAGGGACACTACAAAGGCAGCCCTCAGTCTGTGAAGGGACAGTTCTGCGTTATGTTCTGGGTGGTTCCTCAGAGGGATCTCAGCAAGATTGGGCTGCGGTTGTCCATAGCAATAATCAAGTCAATAAAATGCATTTTATGGGCTTTCCCTTCTTCCATGTCCTACTCTGCCCACTCCTTCACCCTGGTGTCCTAAGATCACCTCCTAGATAAACTTCTTGCACCCAAGTCCTTGTCTCAGGCTCTGAAAATACATGCCCTCATTTAGGACTATCTCAGGAATTGGTTTCTCTGGCTGAATACAGCTAGAGAAAGAAGAAGCTGATGTTATTCACAAAATAAGTGATGTTTTCTCAAATATGTGGAGGAAGAAACTAAAAGAAGTAACTTTTGATTAATAAATAAACCATACCCATTGCTGGGAGCAATGAGGCCATCATTTGCTTTGGCTACCATGAGGATCTCACCAGCCTTCTCAGTCAGAGACCCACATTCTCATGGCCAGTCATCCTTGAGACCATGGGACAACCTTGGATTGAGGCTTTATTGCCAAGTATTGACTATCCCCTCTGTGTAATGGGAGAATAACATTCTCTCTAGAGAATGGAAATTGAAATGGGTCCTTTCCAGGAAAGATCTTGAGTAATTTGCAGAATGAAGGAGGGAATTTCCAAAGAGCTATTAAAGTTAGGGCTACCCTGGATTAATTTTTCCCCTAATCTTACTGAAATATACTTGACATATAACATTATATTAGTTTTAGGTATATCACATAATGATTTGCTATATGTGTATATTGCAGAATGACACAGTATGTCTAGTTAACATCCATCAGCTCACATGGTTACAAATTTGTTTCTTGTGATAAGAACCTTTTTTTTGAGGGAGTGGAGGGCCAGAGGGAGAAGGAGAGAAAGAGAGTCCCAAGCAGGCTCCACGCCCAAGTGCAGAGCCCAACGTGGGATTCAATCCCACAACCCTGAGATCATGACCTGAGCCAAAATCAGGAGTCAGACTTTTTTTTTTTTTTAAGATTTTATTCATTTATTTGTCAGAGAGAGAGAGTGCACAAGCAGGGGGAGTGGCAGGCAGAGGGAGAAGCAGACTCTCTGCTGAGCAAGGAGCCCCATGCGGGACTTGATCCCAGGACCCTGGGATCATGACCTGAGCATGAGACAGATGCTTAACCAACTGAGCCACCCAGGCACCTCAAGATGAGAACTATTAAGATCTACTTTCTTAGTAATTTTACAATATAAAATACATATTGTTACCTGTAGTCATATGCTATACATGACATCCCCAGAACTTATTTACCTTATAAGTAGAAGTTGGTACCTTTTGACCACCTTCACCTATTTTGTCCACCCCCCACCTCTGACAATCACTAATCTCTTGTTTGTTTCTATGAATTAATTTTTTTAAAGATTCCACATGTAAGTGAGAACATACAGTATTTGTCTTTCTCTGTCTGACTGATTTCACTTAGCATAATTTCCTCAAGGTCCATCCATATTGTCACAAACAGCAGGATTTCCTTCTTTTTTTATGGCCGAGTAATATGCCATTGTGTGTGTGTGTGTTTGTGTGTGTGTATGTGTGTGTATACCACATTTTCTTTATCCATTTATCCATCAATGGACACAGGTTATTTCTGTCTTGCTTATCGTAGAAACTCTGCAAATGAACATGAGGACACAGATATCTCTTCAAGATAGTGGTTTTGTTTCCTTTGGATATAGTCCCAGAAGTGGAATTCCTGGGTCATATGGTAGTTCTATTTTTAATTTTTTGAGGAACCTACATACTGTTTTCCACAGTGGCTGCAACAATTTACATTCCTACCAATGGTGCATGAGGGTTCCCTTTTTTTTTTTTTACAACCTTGCCAACATTTGTTACCTCTTGTCTTTTTAAGGGCAGCCATTCTAACAGGTGTGAGATAATATCTCACTATAGTTCTAATTTGCATTTCCATGAAGATTGCCCTGGGTTTTTTATTTTCAACGTGTGTGTATACATTGATCATTCATGTCAGGGTTTGATACTACCATTCATTATAAGAATATAGGTCAAGGAGAGTGGGGCTGGGTTCATGCTAAAGAAATGAGGGAATTATTGTTATAAATGAATTTTGGAGACTGTGGTGGGTTCTCTGATGAGCTGTCCAGATCCACCTTGTGAAAGCCTAATTGTCCCAGCTTCTGGGAGTGCTGTTGGCAGATAGCCCTTAGCTGTCAGCCCTTGTGGGGACTGGCTGGTTCAAGGTCAGTCCTCCTGCCAGGGCCAACCTGCATCCAGTGATTGGTCGATGTGGGGTATGAAGGCTTGGTCCTCTTGTCCCTAAGTAGTCAGCACTGGAGGCCACTTGAGCACCCGAGCTCCCCATGAGGTTGGCTGAGTATTGAGACTGTATCACAGCTCAACTTTTCCCTCTGCCCCATCCTGCTAGCATCCCTTCCTTTCTACAAACATTGACCCCAAGAGCCCTCCCTGGAAAGCCTCTTACAAGCTCATATTCATTCCAGAGTCTGCCTTCCAGGAAACCCAACCCTTAACAGTGACATTATCCATGACATCTGTGTTAATAGCAACTCTCAGCTAGGGAAGCCCTCGGTTGCATCTTGCAAATTGGGTTTGTCCTAGGGTTAAACTTTTCTGTTCAACAGCCTTTCTTTAGTGGAAATTCCAAGAAGCCTTGGTGTTTAGAACACTGCTCTTCTTAAGTTTTCAGGGAGAGGGCCAGCGCACACTTTCCAGTGACACATCTGTTCTGCAGCTAGGGAGAGAGTTTGTTTTCTTTTAAATTGAGGTATAAATTATATACAGTAAAATACAGATTTTAAATGCATAGTTTAATGAGTTTTGACAAATGTTTATGCCTGTGTAACCAGTACCCCCGTCCTGATAGAAAACATCTCCCTTATCCCCCAAAGTTTACTGGTATCCCTTTTCCAGTCAATAACTTCACCATCCCTTCCAGAGGTGACCCTTCTTCTGATTTCTATCACCATAGCTTATATATCACCATATATAGATATCTATATAATTGCATATATGACCTAAAATGCAATTTCACATGAATGGAATCATACAGCGTGTACTCTTTGGTATCTGGTTTCTTTCACTTAACATAATGATTCCGAGTTTCACCCATTGTCTCAATCGGTTTGGGCTGCTAGGCAAAAATACCGTAGACTGGATGCCTAAACAACAGACATTTATTTCTCACAGTTCTGGAGGCTGGAAGCCTGAGATCAAGGTGTCAGCTTGGTGAGTTCTGGTGAGAGCCTTCTTCCCTGGCCATCTTCTTGCTGTGTGTCATCGTATGGCAGAGAGAGAGGAAGCAATGCTCTTTCTCTTGTCTCTCCCAGCAAGGGCACTATCCCATTATGAGGGCTTCACCCTCAGGACCTAATTACCTCTTACACGTCCCACTTCCAAGTACTATCACACTGGGCACCAGGATTTCAACATAAGAGCATTCAGTCCATAGCATTCAAGTTACTGCATATAGTACCAGTGCCATGCTTTTATTGCTGAGGAGTATTCATTGTTGGGTTGTACTGCAGCTTATCCATTTTCCTGCTGATGAACATTTTGGTTGTTTCTAGCCTTTGGCTATTTAAACATTCATGTAGAAGTGTTTGTGTGGGCATATGTTTTCATTTCTTTTGGGTAACAAGGAGAGGAGTTGGTGGGTTATAGGCAAATGCATGGTTGACTTAAGAAGAAACTGCTGAAGAGTATTTGAAAGTGGTTGTATTTATTTACCCTTCCCAGAGTGAGAGTTTGGCTATTTGATTGTCTCTTGATTCATAGACTTGATTCATTGTTGGAACAAATGGTGATTTTGCTGTTTCTTGCAATTTTCTGTCAAGCCCCTCTAATGTTAGAAGAGAAGAAAGTTTAGAAATGAAGAGTGGCCCGAAGCAGCTCACCAAGCACCAGTGAATCTCATGGTTTATCCTAAATGTTCATGGAAAGTTGAGTTCTACTCCATGATGTAGCTGTATTTTTTTTTTAATTTTTTAAAAAGATTTTTATTTATTTGAGAGAGAGAGAGAGAATGAGAAAGAGAGAGAGCATGAGAGGGGGGAGGGTCAGAGGGAGAAGCAGACTCCCCACTGAGCAGGAAGCCCGATGTGGGACTCCATCCTGGGACTCCAGGATCATGACCTGAGCTGAAGGCAGTCGCTTAACCAACTGAGCCACGCAGGCACCCCTGTTTTTTTTTTTTAAGCGAAAGTATTGGAGCTACATTACCCATCCCCAGCCAGATGCTCTGAGGTGTACTCTGGGGATTTAAACCTGTTCTTGACAAGCATACAACTAGAAACCTCCTTTGTTTTACAGATTACCCCTCACCTGCAGGGAGGTCAGCTAGCTTCTCTAAGGTCACATGGCGGTCTAATGAAAGAGCCAATTACTAGAAGCTAATTTTCTTAACCAGCAGCCGAGAAAAATAAACTTCTGCAGAGCTGGGTCACTCCCTATACCCTGGTCACTCCTCCTTATTCCTCAAGTAGAGGCAGTGAGAGATTTGGCTGAACGCTCTTTTCTTTGCCAAGGAGAGTTTTGTAATGTTTTAGATCTCTCCCAACTGATGAAGCCATTGCCTCAGTAACTCTGAAGGGGGAGAAAAGGGCTTTAGTTTTCGAGCAAATAAAACCACCTTTCCCTTTAAGCAGCTCCAGGATGCAAGCACACATGAAATTCACATGGAATAAACTGTTACTATACCAAAGGGGATGCCCCCAAGTGGCAATAGCGATTAGAAACACAAGCATCAAACTGCAGGAAACTGCCCAGAAATAGCAGCCTCCTCCAACCCCCTGATGCGGAGATTAGCGTGTAAGGAGGAGATGACAGTGACGTGGGAGACATCTGGTTCTGTGTTCTATCTATTGTTGGAGCAAGTGTCTCTTCTTCCTATTGTATGCAAGAGGTTGGCAGGAGCTAGCCAGACTCACACCTTGGATGGATTCACACCATGGTAGCAGCACCTACAGGACCCTGCTGCTAAAGGGCTCTGAGGCGGCCTGTAGGTGTCCACCCCAAACACCAGCCCTCAGCAGACCCAGTGTACAGAGGGGTGAATGCCATGCCACGATGGTTTCATCACCAGGCATCTTGTGATGGTGGAAAGAGAAGATGTGAATTCTAGTGGTGAATCTGCCATGAACTATGTGACTTTGGGCAAGTCATTCCACCTCACTGGAAGTGTTTCCTCATCTATGAAAGAAAGGGTTATTTATTTACTCATTCATTGTTCCTCTCCTGAGCTCAAAAGAGAATGATTAAGCACATGCTGTGTACCTGGCACAATGATAAGCTCTGGGGATACAAAATGAGTAAGATAGGGCTCCTAGCCACATGAACTTGGGTAAATTGCATTAATGCCCTAATTCTTCATCCCACCCCATATCTAATTTAACCTCTTCACATTTGATTTTTAGCCCCTCCCACTAAAGAGCTGGAGTCTCTTTCCTCAACCATTGACTTTGGTTGGATCATGGGACTTGCTTGGGATCATAGAATGTTGTAGAAACAGCAGTGTGCCAATTCTGAGCCTAGGCCTTAAGAGGCCTTGGCATGTCTCCTTCTTGCCTCTGCTATTGCCACAAGAAGTACATGTCCAGGCTAGCCCAGTGGTTCCAGGAGGAGGATGAGAGACACATGGAGTAGAGCCATTCCAGCTGAGGCCAACCTGATCAGCTGACCCTCCGTTAACTCACAGACACAGAAGCAAGCCAAGCCAGGATCAGCAGAGCCCCTCAGCCCAGATCAGCACATTCCTAGCTGACCTATTGGTTACCTGTTGGTGGCCATAGTTAGCTGTACAGAACTCTTGGGCCATCGGACATGTCCATACAGTGGGATGGTTCTCTGATAGAGGGAAATGGAATGGTGAGGAGGTGGAGGTGGGCTATATAGGTACAGAGGGGGAGTGAGCCCTAAGTAGGACTCAGAGAAGGTCCAAGGAAAAGAAAAAGCCTTGACTTAGTCCTGGATGATGAGAAGAACATAGATGAAGTGGAGGGAAGGAGAACTGGACTAAAGGTCAAAAACTGGTTGTGTGAAGTGTGAATACTGTTCAGTTATATTTTATTTGACCTGCACAGAATTTTGGAATTTTTAAATTTGTTGCCAAAATTTAAAAATGGGAAGATTTCTCATTAAAATACAGATTTTACCTTTTCTAGAAAAATGGAAAAATCTGGTGACCCTGGGCCTGCCTCCTTGCTTGGCAAAAATGTCTTGGTGGAGAGTAGTGAATGTCTCTTTAGAAAAGTTTTGTCCCCTCTCATTCTACAGTCTCTTGGTCATTCCACTTCACTCATCTATAGGACTTCCTACTCCCACAGACATCTGAGTCTGCACTTCCTTGATGTGATCATCTTCATGGTCCCTGCTGGTTTAGAGTCACTTATTCCCTTGACTCTGTGCAGTCGAGGTTATCCCATCTTTGTGCTTTTTCCCATGGGTTTAACTTTTTTATTTCCAAGATTTTGAATCAGTCTTTTTATGTGCATTTCTTCTTTTTTTCATCTTTTTTTAAACTAAAATTTAAATTTTGAGGTAATTATAGATTCACATGCCATTGTAAGAAATAATATGGAGAAAGTTTGCACACCCTTTATCCAGTTTCCCGCAATGATAATGCCTTACAACATTATGGTACAATATTACAATCAGGATTTTGATATTGATACAACCTACCCACTTACCCATCTTGTTTAGATTTTCCCATTTTTACTTGTACTCATTTGTGTGTGTGTATTTAATTCTGTATAATTTTATCACATGTGTAGGTTTGTGTATTCACCATTTCTGTAATGATACGGAACATTTCCAACCCCACGAAGACTCCTCGTGTTGCCTTTTACAGCAATACCCATTTTCCTTCCATTCCCTGGCCCCACCCCTCCATTCTTACCTCCTGGCAAACACTAGTCTGTTCTCTGTTTCTATAATGGGATTATATAGTATGTAACCTTTAGGACAGACTTCTTTCAGTGTAATTTCCTGGAGACTTAAACAAGTTGAGGTATGTATCAATAGTTCATTCTTCTTTACCATGAGTACATTCCATGGTATGGATGTACCACAGTTTATTCATGTTGAAGGATATCTGGGCTATTTCCAGCTTTTGGCTCTTATGTATAAAGCTGCTGTGAACATTCATGTGCAGATTTTTGTATGAACATAAATTTTCATTTTTCTGGGATAAATGCCCAAGGGCACAGTTTCTGGATCATATCAGTAATTGCATATTTAGTTTTATAAGAAGCTATCAAACTGCTTTCCAGAATGGATGTGCCATTTCACATTCCCACAGTAATATGATCCAGTTTCTCCACATCATTGCCAACATTTGATGTTGTCACTCTTTTTTTATTTTAGTCATTCTGTTAGGTTTGTGGTGATATCTCATTATGGTTTTGATTTACGTTTCTGTGATGGCTAATGATGTTGAACATCTTTTCATCACGTGCTTTTCAACATGTTCTTTCTTTCACCTGTGTATGTTCTTTGGTGAACTGTCTGCTTTTAAGGAAGCAAGTGACTTGATTTGGCTCCTGGAATCAAGGTGGATTCAAATTTTTCTGACTTCTTCAGCCCTAAAAGCCATAATCCCAGGCAGCAGTAGACTACTTTCTTTAGGGCAGTCAGCTTGGAAGCCCCCTCCAAGCTCTTGGCTTCAAGCCATGAACCTGGTATCTTGTCTCTGAACACCTTTGTTCTAATTACCCTAGCTGGAAAGTCCCAAACTGTGCCTGGGAAAACCCACACTGGAAATACTTCCTCTGCATTCATCTAGGGCTCTTTGATTCTTCATTCCATAGCACCTGCATCTTTGTTTTCCAGCAGAACGTGGATATCATGTTCTCAACTCCAGCTTGTGCTTATGTATGTTTTTTGGGTTCTGTGCTTGAGAGCCCTTTAGGGGATAAAAGGCTGGGTGGGGGATGCTCTGCATGGAGGGTGGGAATTAGGTTGGGTTACTCTAATGGGACACTGTAGGTACCTTGTCCATATCTTCTCAGCCCATACCAGAGGTCACTTGCAGGCTGTTTTTGTACATATCTTGGCTTCTTGTGTCTCTCTGCCTCAGGGCTTCTGGCTGCAGGTGTGTAGTCTGTCCATGAACAGGGCAGACTGAAAGTGTTGGGTAGTTAATGCGCAGAAGCAACTCTTAACTAAAGAGCAAATGTTGGTGGATTAATAGCCCTGCTTCCTCCCCTGTCAGTGATACAAGTTTGAGGCATGTTCTTCACAGACTCTCAGAGGTTCCCCAGCAGGACTGAGGATCCTGCCATGTTTACTCGTAAAGGCCCAATGCTCCAAGAATAGTACAAAAAATCCTTTTACCCCAAATGTTAACATTTATCTTATTTGCTTTATCATTCTCTCTGATTTCCTCTCTTTCCCTCTGCCCCAATACATTGGTATACATATCCTAAAAAATAAGAAAATCCTCTTACATAACCACAGTAAAATTCTCCAAATCAGGAAATTAATATGGATATAATACTTTTGGCTAATCTGCAGATCTTATTCAAATTTTGCAATTTTCAGTTGTATGCCTTATATAAAAAGAAACATTTTCTGATTTAGGTTCCATCCAGGATAATGCATTGTGTGTAAGTACCGTGTCTCTTTAGTCTTCTTTAATCTGAAACAGTTCTTCAATCTTTCATTGGCTTTCACAGATGAGCTTGATTTTTTTTTTCTTTCTTTCTTTCTTTCTTTCTTTCTTTCTTTCTTTCTTTCTTTCTTTCTTTCTTTCTTTCTTTCTTCTTTCTTTCTCTTTCTTTCTTTCTTTCTTTCTTTCTTTCTTTCTTTCTTTCTTTCTTTCTTTTCTTTTTCTTTCTTTTCTTCCTTCCTTCCTTCCTTCCTTCCTTCCTCCCTTCCTTCCTTCCTTCCTTCCTTCCTTCCTTCCTTCCTCCTTTCTTTCCTTCACCTTGACATTTTGAGTATAGGCCAGTTATTTTGTAGAATGTCCCTCAATTTTGGTTTGTCTGATGTTCCTCATGATTAGATTCAGTTGATGTGCTTTTGGGAGGGACACCCCAGAAATGATATGTGTCCTTCCCAGTGCCTTCTATCAAGAGGGAGATGTTGTCTGTTAGTTCCAAAATTAGTGATGTTAAAACTGATTGTTCTGTAGAGTAGGAACTTAAGAGGAAGTCATCAATAGGACCTCTGTGTTTTCTTTTGAGTGAGGATTCATGTGCCATAGCCTGGTGGAATCAGATTTCCTTTAGACATTCTTTCACACATGCAGATTATTTATACCTTGAGGGCAGGGCTATGCACATGGAAGGTGATGGATATGCCCACATATTAGGCCTGAGCTCTGGCCTCAGAAATTGTGTAGGATAAGAATTCTGCTCTCCTCTCCAGCCTCTTGGATTCAGAGGCAGCTGGGGAATGAGGTGATGGGGTAGAAACAGTAATGCTATGTCCCTCGGGAACTTTCAGTTCCACACAGCTCTGGTCTAGACATATCAGGCTCACAAATCTGATTGGAAATATGCCTCTCCATGTAGGTTTTAGCTTCTTTGACTATAGACCAGGCATTCCTGCTGCTATGTCTCTGTGTTTGTGGTTTTCTAATGCACATAGCAGAATATCATGTGAATTTGGACAAGTCACTTAAGCCCTTAAATTTCAGTTTCTTCATCTGTATGATAATCCTCATACATACTTCTAGGGTAATGAAGTTAAGATGATATAATTGATATAAAATGCAGCATGCATCTGGAACACATAAATGCCCAATAAATACTATCTATTATTGCTAATGATAATAACTAAAAAAAGCCCACACTAGGAGTTAGGGAATCTGGGTTTGAATCCCAACCCAACCTCTTCCCAACTTTGTGACCTTGTACGTGTCCTAACCTCTAAGCCTTGATTTCCTTGTCTGTAAACTGAGGATAATAATATGTGTCCTGGCTACCTCACTGGGCTATTGGAAGGATAAGTGGGCCACTGTGTGTGAAAGTCATTTATCCAGTGAAAAATTAGGTGAACATGAGTAGACCCTGGCATTCCCTCTTCTACACCAGCTTAGGCTCTATACCCATGAGCAATGGGGCTGGAAATGATTGTTGGTTCTAAGGCCCTTCAGTGAAACCACTGAAAATCATGCCTTGTCCCTCCCCTGAGCCCTTATTCTCCCTTAGTTTGGCCCCAAATGGCCCTTGGGACACCTTTGGTGGTCCCTGGCCCCTTGGTCGCTGGCTAGCTGCTTACTGTGGCATTGTGTAGGCTCATTCCCTATGTGGGTGGCTGCTAGATCACAGGGGGCCTTGGGTCCTGCAGATCCCTATCTCTGAAATTGCTCTGGCCATTCTGCAGCCCCTGGGGTGGAACAGACTCCTCTCATCTGTGTAATTGATACTCTTAGGCTTCCTTACAGTTTCTTACAAATCATTTTATCAGTTGTTCTCAGCCTCGACTGCATATTAGCATCACCTGGGGAACCAAAAAACACTGGGTAAAACTCAGACATGAGTCTTTTTAAAGCCATCTCAGTGATTAAAGATAGAGGATTACTGCTCTAGACTAAATTTTTCTCCAAGTCAGAATTTTAAGGCTGTGGGGACTCAGGCAATCTGCGCCATGTGGACTTGGACCTCCCTCTAGTCCAGCTGCAGTTGGACTATCTGGTTAGCCAAGGGACCAGCATGGTGGAGGAGTGAGACACCCCCTGAAGAACATTGCAAAACACTTTGCAACGACATTGCAAAACAGTAATTAACATTTATCAGCCTTTAGCCAGTTTTGACCCTACATGATTTTGGCCTGATGGGTCAAATCAGAAATTTGGGAATTGGGACTCTTCCATCTATAAAAGTATGACTCCACCACACAAAGTGATTTCACAATTCATTCAATCCCTCCCATGATCCTATGAGGTGGGGGACTCATGTAAAACCCACTTAGCAACCGGACAAACAGACTTGGGTGATGGTGAACCGCTCAACAACATTAATTACTGAGTAGTGTCATGTCCTCATCTAGATCCTGCTATTACAGTTTGTTACTCAACTACTTGTGTCTCCAACTTTTGTCACATTTTCCACAACTTCTAGCATAAGACTGGGCATATGGTGGGTATTTATTATGACTGTTAAAAAGCATTTTTATCAAAAATGGGCAACATTTGTAAAGCATCTTATGGATTGTAACTAACGTTCATATCCATCTTATGGATTGCAAAGAACATTCATATCCATCCTCTTTCTATTAAAATGTTTGCTGAGGAGTTATGAATAAGTGAATGGGTACAAGGTTTGAAACGGAAATTAGATGTTTGTACCAGTATCTTTTCAAACTCCCTGAATATTCAGGAGGGCAATTTCATGATCCTTGCCCATGGATGACCTGCATCTCTAGTAGAGTTAAGTTCATGCCTTGATTGTTCATTCTTAATGCTCATTCTTCCCAGCATCCATCCTGTAGCATCTCATGGAGTGGTAAACCTACATCTTAGGTTTAATCATGCCTCTGCCTCTGACTACCAGCATGAGGTTAGAAAAATCATTTCTCTGGGTTTCAGTATCTGCCTGTGAAAAAGGGGAGAGCTGGACTAGATTGGTGGCAAATACAAGGCAAGTATATGCATCTCTCCTTACCCAGGCACAAGCCAGGGACTGCTAATTGATTGTACAACTTCTCATCCACTGTGTTTGGATGCAGGCTTAGAATCCTCTGAATCCAGACTGCCAGGCAGCCATTACAAATGAACTGAGTTAGCATTGAGGACGAAACCAATTAGCCATTCTGGCAATGGATGGTTTTTGAGTTCCCTTACAGCTATCCTTTGTTCTCTGGTTTTAAAAGGTCCAGACTGCTAGGAGAGCATCCTGCAATCTGTTATGATCCTAAGGGTGGAACTGGCAGCATAACTTGGGATGGCCAGGGCATTGATGATGCTCAGCAATTTCTTTAAAGCAGTGTTTCCCAGGTTTGCCTGAACATTAGAAGCATCTTGGTAGCTTTAAAAAAATTGAGGTAGAGGTATATCATACATATGGTAAAGTGCATACATTTTAGGTGTGCAGCTTGATGGATTTTACATGCATGTATATTTGTGTAACCACTACCCTAATCAAGATAGAACATTTCTTGCAACCCCAAAGGAGACCTTCTATCCCTTTTCATTAATACAGTAGGGTTAACCACTATTCTGTTTTCTCCTCCACAGATTAATTTCTGATCTTGAATTTTATATAAAGTATGTAGTCTTTTGTGTCTAGCTTTTGAGATTCACCCATGCTGTTGAGTGCATTGGTAGTTAGCTTAGTTATATTGCCACTTAGTATTTTATTGCATGAATATATCATGCATTATCCATTTTCCTGTTGATGGGTGTTTGGACTAGTTCCATGTTTGCACTGTTGTGAGGAGAGCTACTCTGAGCATTCCATGCTTACCTTCTGGTGGACATATGCTCTCATTTCTCTAGGAGTGAAGTGACTTGCTGGGTCTGAGGGCAAAGGTACAGCTCATCTTCATTATTAGTAGATTCTGTATTGTGAATTTGCTAAAATATACTTGTAGCCCCAAAAGTTGATACCCACGCACTTTGGCAGTCATTTGTGGCCATGTGCAGAGTGGCAGAAAATTTGAGTTGCTCTTTCCAGCTGAGGTCAAACAAGGAAACTGCTTTTTTGTTTCAGCTCTCATTCTGAAAGCAACTGTCGTTTTCACTATATATTTAGTGCCATGGGTTTTTTTTTTTTTTTTGCATTTCTGTGCTTTTTGTTGGTAATTTCCATGTTTAAAATGGCCCCAAGCCAAATGTTGAAGTACTATCTATGTTCCTAAGATCAGGAGGCTGTGATGTGCCTTATGAAGAAAATACATGTGTTAGATAAGTTTCGTTCAGGCATGAATGATAGTGCCATTGGCCATGAGTTCAATGCTAATGAATCAACAATATATATAAGATAAGATGTCTTTAAACAGAAACACACATAAAACAAGGTTATGTATTGATTGGCTGATGAAAATGTTATGACCAGAGGGTCATGGAGGCCTAAGCCTATAATTTCCCCAAGAGCAGTGGTTCAGTATTTACTAACTCAGCATTCATCATGACTTTATAGGATATAACTACCGCAAACAATGAGAACTGACTGTATGTTCAACTTTAATAAATACTGTTCAATAATTTGCTAAAGTGATTATATCATCTGAGGAACTTTTAAAACTCCCCTTGGTCAAGCCACACCCAGATCAATTAAATTAGCATGTCTGGTTGGGGGACCCAGAGACAGTGGTCTTAAAGCCAGTGATTGCCACTAATAGAGATACAAGGAGAGGAAAAAAAAAAAAAAGAAATACGAGAGAAGACAGGGCAGTCACAACAGGAACACTGTCTATATATATAGCTGTCTATATATATATATAGAAGAATAGTTGTTGCTTTCACTTGCATGTATTCTTTTGGGTTCTTTTTATTAAGTGTTTCACTCTCTCTGTATTGTTTGTGCATTTAAAAACATACAATCAATGGGAAAAAAAACAATCGCTCACCTGAAAGATAAATGACAAGAACTATCCCCATAGTAAGGTGCAACTCTAACTCACAGGCCTGGGCTTGATTATAAAGAGCAAACAACCACTTGGCCAACAGAAATAAAGAATTACCGACCAGGCACACGTGCATCTCTCAGCACCTGTAATCTTGAGCAAAAGGAGAACAGGGAAGTCATGTAGCAATCAGAAAGTTGCTGCAACAGGAAGCCAAGGTGACAATTGATTTCCAAGTGCAAAAGAAGAGCTCTGTGTTATTAGGAAATCAGTATCTCCTGTCAAAGCCAGCAGTGCCAATTTCCACTGAAGTCTTCACAAACTTAGCTGAAAAAAATCAAACTTCCACTATCTCAAGAGGATTGGCTCTGTTGTTGAAATAATTATAACTGCTTGGGTTAGATGGTGAGATTGTAAGATGCACTCCTCATGGATAAAGAAGATGTGGTATATATACACAATGGAATATTATGCAGCCATCAAAAGGAATGAGATCTTGCCATTTGCAACGACGTGGATGGAACTGGAGGGTGTTATGCTGAGTGAAATAAGTCAATCAGAGAAAGACATGTATCATATGACCTCACTGATATGAGGAATTCTTAATCTCAGGAAACAAACTGAGTGTTACTGGAGTGGTTGGGGGTGGGAGGGATGGGATGGCTGGGTGATAGACATTGGGGAGGGTATGTGCTACGGTGAGCGCTGTGAATTGTGCAAGACTGTTGAATCACAGATCTGTACTTCTGAAACAAATAACGCAACATATTTTAAGAAAAAAGGAAAAGAAGAAGATAACAGGAGAGGAAGAAAAGGGGAGTATGTCAGAGGGGGAGACGAACCATGAGAGATGATGGACTCTGAAAAACTGAGGGTTCTAGAGGGTAGGGGGGTGGGGGGATGGGTTAGCCTGGTGATGGGTATTGAGGAGGGCACGTTTTGCATGGGGCACTGGGTGTTATGAACAAACAATGAATCATGGAACACTGCATCAAAAACTAATGATGTAATATATGGTGATTAACATAACAATAAAAAAATTAAAAAAAAAAAAGATGCACTCCTCATTTACCGAGACAACCAAGAGCTGCTTAAGGCACTTCCTTTATCTGGCCTTCCAGCACCACCTAAAGGTATCTATGTATTTACCTCCAGGGTGGGAAGCCCCAGCCATTAGTACTCAGGGTTGAATTGGAAATTGCTGAAGGCCTGTCTGAGTTGTCTAGCAATTCTCAAAGTGAGGTTCTCAGACCACAGCAATAGTATCACCTGAAACTTGTTAGACATGCAAATGTTCAGGCGCCATCCCAGTAAGGTTGTCAGATAACATAGGATGCCCAGTTAAATGAGAACTTAAGATAAGTAACAATGATTTGTTTGGATAAAAAACAATGATTTTTTTTTTTTTTTAGTGTAAGTATGTTCCAAGCAATATTTGGGATTGAGTATTTATAATATAGGAGTCATGTATTTTTATTAGCAAATCTGATGACCCTATATCTCAGACCTATGGAATACAAAACTCTGGGGGTGGGGTCCAGCAAAATGTATTTCAAGGAACCTCCCCAGTGATTTGTATGTATGCTAAAGCTTAAGGACCATTGCCCTGGTTTCAGCTTTCTATCCTACCTAGTTGATCAAGGAAAGGATTAATTTTACTGTAGTCATATCTCTGTGCTTGGATTTTTAAAAATTAATTAATTAATTAATTAAGTTCAATGAGCCAACATTTTACTAGCAAGAAATATCTGAGAGCTAAGCCCAATTTTTTTTCCTCAAATTGGAACTAAATAACTCATTATCTAGGTCCCTTTATAACTCATGTTGGGCAGGGCCCCCAATAGTCTCAAGAATTGACTTTCTCTCTAGGTACAGGTGGATGCTTCAGGAAGCACCTTTCCTGGGTTTTGGTGGCTTCCCCCATTGCAGTTTGCTATTGTGTGGGACCTCTGACCAGACAGGTGGCAAGGTTGTCTGTGTCTGTGACCCATGGCAAGATCGAGTTACAGACTTCTTTGTCTTCATTGTTGTCACACCACAGTAGCTGTTATACTTTTTTTTTTTAACCTCTGGGATCCCATGAAAGTCTTGTCTCATCTGAATAAGGTAACAGTTAATATAATGATGCCATCCTTATGCTTCTTTTCACAAGAGCACCTACTGTTTGACTATAGGAACCCACTATTACAGAGTATCTGAGCAGGGTAGGTCCAGGGCAAAGTAACTAGAGTCTGAGTAATGGTGATAACTAAAAATAACCAGCATTTATTGAGCACCTACTCTATGCTAGGCATTATGCTAAGTGCATAACATATAATATCACAGGGCTTATTAGTCTTCATAATATCCTGTAAATTCAGGACTATTTTCCTCATTTTAAGGTGAGGAAGTTGAGTTTTAGCAAGGGTATATAACTTGCTTACATTCTCACAACTAGGGAACGAAATTTTTGAATGCCCATTTGTCCAACTCCACAGCTAGTGCTCTAAACCATAATGTCCATTGTTTTCCTCTTGGGAAATTAACATTAGTTAAAAGCCTCTGTGCTAAACACCACATTCATTGGTCCATATCAGGCCCGTACTATGGGCAGGCACTGTGCTAGATGCTATGGCACTCAGAAGTACCTTAGATACAGTCCTTGTACTCTGAGAGTCATACATGTGTGATGGGGCAATAGGTTTGAAATAATAACCAATATCTCTCCTCCTGTGTATTTATCCTCCTTTCTGGAGCCAGCTCTGCACTCATGCAAGTACTGGGCAGCAGAAAACACAAAAGGAAGGAAACTCTCTTCTTGGCTTTTGAATTTTGGAAGTTTAATATTTTGGAGGATGGGAAGGACTCCCAAAATGGGTAAAATATTTAGGAGAATACTTCCTGAGGGGAGCAAGTCTTTCCCATCTTAGACTAGAAAGGGATTTCCAGGATAGAAGAGGAAGAGATGGCTCACAGAAAGTGAGGGTTTTTGGTCCTGTTTCCCGAGTCATGTCCTAGGAAGGCAATAGACAACCCCAAACCCCACTGGTGTAGACTACACGAACAGGGTAGCCTTGTACTCTACTGCCTGAGTGGGGCTCAGAAAGATGGCAAATCCCAGGGTAGAAATGGCAATGCTAGTATCTGGGCAGGCAAGGCTTTGGATGCTCTTCAGGAGTTTCATACACTTCAGCATGGCACAGTCCCAGACAGTGAACTTTTATGTACCCCAAATGGGCATTGAAATAGCATCAAGAACTTCTAGACATGAAAGAGCCACAGATGGGAACAAGGGATATCTCCATGGCAATGTATATGGACCTATGCCTACCTTAGGACTCTTCAGTGTGGAGGGATGACATTGAAGATCAGATGGTCCTTACCCAGTAATGGCACCAAACTTAGCTCCCCCCAAACTTAGACGCCATCCCTGGAAAGTAACTGCAAGTTAACCGAGATAAAATTTCTGCTATCGAGGCTGAATGGGGACTTGAAATAGAAATTAAGACTAGTGATAGGAAAATGGGAACAGTTGTCTGGCTCACTTGTGCCAGGAAAATTTGTGGAAGAGTTTGGAATTGGTGAAAAAGATCACTGGGTATCCTGTCTAGGGTACCCTTCTAGGCTCTCTTAGCCTTTCATTGCCTTAGAGCTATCTTACAGCTCTATACATTATAGCAAAACTATAGTAATTCAAATGATTCTTGTCCATAGAAATATAAATAATGTCAGTTAATTGCAATTGTCAATATAATTAATTATTGCCCAGTGGGTATTGGCTAATTTTGCATTTGTTTATAGATTAATTTCAGCATTTTTGATTGTCTATATATGTGGGTATTTTTAAAATTCTCTTTTGAGCTGATTACAGCATCTTACTGGTTCCCTCATTAATTGAAGAGTTAAGTAAATTTTTGACGTGTATTCATTTTATAACTGCATGAGAATCATAGTTTTACCTTTGAAAAAAAATTATCTTTGACGTCTGATTTCTGGTCTATATGTAAGGAACTTAGAAGTCTCCACTCACTCTAAACAACCAGTAAAAATCTGAGCAAGATGAAAAATCAAAAACTCTTCTTAGGTTTGTCAGAGAAGTGAGGTCACAGGACATACTGGTACCCCCAAAATTGGAGAGATGGACAGGTGGATACAGAGAATCACAACTTACTGGTTCAGAAACCCCCAAGCAAAAATCTCCATGTATACCAATTCCATGGTGGGAAAACCTGAATTATAATTGATGATTTGCTGGAGGTTCAGTGTGGACAAGTCTGAGAAATAAAAACTTCAGGGAGACCCAGACATTTGGGGCCCCTTATGCTTTTGCAAGTTTTACCTCCAGAAGCTCTACAAGATTCTCACAGTGAAGACAGAGAATAATCCCCTCAAGCTTCCCACTGGAGGAGACATTTTGAAATCCCAAGACCATTCTGTTCTTTTCAACAAGATTTGCCCTCAACAGAAGCTATTTTACTAGACCCTAATCTATTGGGGTTTTATCAGAACCTAAGCAACCTAGAGAAAGCAAAATATCCAACTCCAGACTCCATTAGCCATCCTATACCATGTAAAGGAGTGAGGAAAAAAACAGAAAAGCACTTAGAAAGTTCATAGCCAATGATTATATAAGTGAAATGAATAACAATGATATGAGGGATTGGAAGGAGGAATTAAGAACATTTTGTTATTGTAAGGTACTTGCCCTACCTGTGAAACAGCACAGCATAGTATCATTTGGAAGGGAAAGCAACCAACAGGGAGTGTGTCATCAACTCAGCCACCTGTGTGGGCAAGGGGGGCTTGAGTCTGCTGGGCAAACTGTAAGCCAGTACAGAAAAGGCTACAATAGTTAATTGTACTCATGGCAAAGGAGCTGAGATATTAAAAGAAAATTATCCTCTAACTCTTGTCTGAGTTGGAGGGTGAGACTCGTACCTGCTCCATGCATTTGTGGAAGTAGAAGAGGCATAATGGCCATGGGCCAGATGATTAGTTTTGTCTGGGGCACAGGATGGTAGATCAGGGAAACAAAGATGGTGATGGTGAAGGGTCTCAGTGAAAGTTTTGTGGGTAAGAGAGGAAGGGTGTCCCAAACAGAACACTAGAGGAGTGGAAGTGGGGAACAGTGTGGTGAATCTGGGGGATGATATATCATCTGGCCACCCCATCATGCTGGCATTGGTGCTATGGAATCATGGGCTGGAGAGGGGGCAGGGAGCGGAGGAACAGACCACCGCCAGTCAGAGGGTCTTATGTGTCTGGACTTTGGGAAGCAAGGGAGAGGCATGGAAGGTTTTGTGTGTGCATGTGTGTGGGGGGGGCAGTGGTTCCAGTCATATAAGGGCCCTGAAGTAGGTTGCAGGTATGAGCAACAAAAGTGAAGGGAACAGAAGTGGGAGCTGGGCACACAGAAATGATCTATTTACCCAGGTCACTACAGCAAAATACCACACACTGGGGGGCTTACCCAACACAAACCTATTTCCTCACAGTTCTGAAGGCTGAAAGTCCAAGCCCTAGGTACCAGCAGGTTGATTTCTGGTGAGATCTCTCCTTGGCTTGCAGACATCTGCCTCCCTGTGGTATTCTCAGTTGGCCTTACCTCCTCGCCTGCCTGCCCCTGGGGTCTTTTCCTCTTCTTATAAGGACACCAGTCTTACAGGATTAGGGATTCATACTAATGGCCTCATTTAACCATAATCACCTCTTTAACAATCCTTTCTCCTAATTATAGTCACATTAGGAGTTAAGGCTTTAACCTGTTGATTTTGGGTGGCACAGTTCAGTCCATAACAAATGGTGAGAAGGATTTGAGGCCATCTGGGTAGAGTCTCAACAGTGTCCACCAGTGAACACCTCACTGTACCTTCTTTAGTGATCACTTTGCATTGTGGGTATGTAGTGAGCCTCCTTCACTGGAATCCCCCAGTCTTGCACAAGTGCCATCCCACCCCATGCCTGCACAGTTCACCATTACCATGTTCTCAGTCTTCAGTCATCTGCAGGGCTGGGTCACTTCATTAGAGCAGAAAGGACCTCTGAAAGGGCTGAAGGCATGGTCTCATTTTGCAGGTGTAGGGAATGGAGGCCTTGGGCATGCCAAATGCCTCCCTGGAAGTCTACCATCTTTGTGGTAGAGGGGGCTCACAATCCAGGCCTCCAGAGTCAGCAGGGTGTGAAGCCATAGCTTTCATTGGATGCTGCTTCTTTTTCTGTGTAGAAGAATGTATGGCTTGTCTCCCCGCCCCACTACACCCCGCCATCAGATTGGGGAATTTGCTTCTGGCCACCAGGGATGCAAACTTTTTCCTGGGGTTAATGGTATTTACACCAGTATGCAAAACCAACTGGCACTCTAGACAGTCTCTGCAAGTAAGCTGCTCCATAAACAAACAGGAGCGTATGGAAATTTTCTGATAGGTTGAATATTTATAATTTAGATTGCTGAGTTGCCAAGCTGGAAATGTGTTTTCTTCTCTTACACAATGTCTTTGAGCTGGGAGGTAACTGGAGGTCAGATTTCTGGGGCTGCAGATGGGAAGAGACTTGGTGATTGGGTGAGCTGGCTGCACAGGGTGGGAGGGGGTCAGCAGTTCATTCATAGACAACAAGAAGGACACCTCTTGAGAAATCCCTTTCCCTTAACCAGCTGGTTTACACTGGCACTAGCCCTCCTCTTGAAAGAAGCAACTTGTTTGATAAGCAACACGCTCATACTGGGCTGTGGTTTATGGGGGCTTCTGTCTGGTGGGGGTAGAGGGATGTCATCTCAGCAGAGACATCTCTCCCTCAATCCTGTTTGCCACAGCAAATACTCAGTGGGAATTCTTTTTTTTTTTTTTTAAGATTTATTCACTTGAGAGAGAGAGAAAACACAGGAGGGAGGGGCAGAGGAAGAGTCTTTTAAAAATTTTTTAATTTAAATTAAATTTAATTAACATATACTGTATTATTTGTTTCAGAGGTAGAATTCAGTGATTCATCAGTTGTTACAACACCCAGTGCTTATTACATCAAGTGCCCTCCTTAATGCCCATCCCCCAGTTACCCCATTCCTCCACTCCCCTCCCCTCCAACAACCCTGTTTGTTCCCTATAGTTAAGAGTCTCTTATGGTTTGCCTTCCTCTCTGTTTTTGTTTTATTTTATTTTTCCTTCCCTTCCCCTGTGTTCTTCTGTTTTATTTCTTAAATTCCACTTATGAGTAAAATCATATGGTATTTGTCTTTCTCTGACTGACTTATTTTGTTTAGCATAATACCCTCTAGTTCCATCCACATAGTTACAAATGGGAAGATTTCATTCTTTTTGATGGGTGGGTCATATTCCATTGCATATATATATATACCACATCTTCTTTATTCATTCATCTGTCAGTGGACATCTGGGTTTTTCCATATTTTGGCTATGGTGGACATTGTTGCTATAAACATTGGGGTGCATGTGCCCCTTCAAATCACTCTTTTTGTATCCTTTGGGTAAATACCTAGTAGTGCAATTGCTGGATTGTAGGGTAGCTCTATTTTTAACTTTTTGAGGAACCTCCATACTGTTTTCCAGAGTGGCTGCACCAGCTTGCATTCCCACCAATGGTGTAGGACGGTTCCCCTTTCTCTGCATCCTCACCAACATCCGTGTTTCCTGAGTTGTTAATTTTAGCCATTCTGACTGGTGTGAGGTGGTATCTCATTATGCTTTTGATTTGTATTTCCTTGATGCCAAGTGTTGTGGAGCATTTTCTCATGTGTCGGCCATTTGGATGTCTTCTTTGGAGAAATGTCTCTGTATTCTGCCCATTTCTGACTGAACTTTTTGGTTTTTGGGGTATTAAGTTTGATAAGTTCTTTATAGATTTTGGATACTAGTCCTTTATCTGATAAGACATTTGCAAATATCTCCTCCCATTCCATAGGTTGCCTCTTAGTTTTGTTGATCGTTTCCTTTGCTGTGCTAAAGCTTTTTATCTTGATGAAGTCCCAATAGTTCATTTTTCTTTTGTTTCTCTTGCCTTTGGAGATGTGTCTAGCAAGAAGTAGGGAGAGAAAATCTTAAGCAAACTATGTGCTGAACACAGATACTGGCCTCTATCCCATGACCCTGAGATCACGACCTGAGCCAAAACCAAGCGTTGAATGCTTAATCAACTGCCCCACCCAGATGCCCCCTCAGTGGGAATTCTTTACAGGATGAGTTGGTCACCTACCTAAGGAATTGGGACTTTCTTGGTTTTAAACTGTAAAGTCCCATATCCCAGAAACTCCCTCAGCTAGGATTGGCCACTCTATTTAGGCCAAGAAGAGGCAGACCTTCTCACTGGAATTATATTATATCCCATAGTAACCCATTACATCTCCAGTGATTTCTAGTTTACAGTTCCACTGGAGGTCAATGCATTTGGCTTCTAGAGTGTGACCACCTCTACCTCTCCACAGCCATTTTCTTCACAGACTCGATTTTCTCTTCCCAAAGGAAACACTTTGATTGCCATGCACATTTTGTAATTTCCCACCTGCTTTTGGGCTGCCTTACTCAAAGACAAGTGGAAAATGTTATTTGTCACAAAAACAAGGCAAAAAAAACCCCACCCAATACTATGCAATACTACGTAGGAAACATTAGAGGAGATTCCATCTGCCAGTATCCCCACTAGGGACAAATAATTTCGCATAGACTATTTTCCCCTTATAAATGGACTTGTGTAATGGGTTTTTTCCTCCTAGTGTTCAGGGATTTGGAACATGCTTTATCATATCCTAGTGTTCCTTGCTCTAAAACTGACCTTGAGGTATTTATTTGTAGGAGGTCTATTGTACACGCATTTTGGGGGTGTGTTTACAGTTCACAGTGACTTCCTTAAACTATGCTCCCTCACTCACAGGGGTGAACTCTGTCCACCCAGTATGATCCCACCTCTCAGGGCACAGTTGATTGGATTGGGCGCATTGAGCCCAAACTGTGTTTGTATCTCTGAGGGTGACAGGGAAGGGGGGATTCGAAGAGAAGAATGCAGTCATGTACAGAGAGGAGAGACTGGAAATGAAGAGAGAATCCTGTCAGGGCTCTCCAGGACTCGATTTCAGCCCTTCCTGGCCTGACTGCCATTCTTGCTCAGGATGCCCTGGTTCCTAATGCTGAGCCTCCTGTGTTACTTGAATCCATTTCTGTTATTTTTCACCACATTGTTGTGTATAGAACTGCTTCCCTAGGGCCATTCTCTTTTATTTATAGATACAAAATGGGCTATGAGAGATGATCTGGGACCACGCTTGCTGATGTTTGTTGCGCCCTTGGCGAGGTTCAGGGGAGACAGAGATGAGCACAGCGTCTGCTGTGTGTTCCATCTGCCCAGTCCCTGTGAGTCTGCAGAGAACTGCATTGTGGGAAGATCCTCCATCCCTCACAGGACAAGGTACCATAGCAACCATGGATGCCTGGTCCCAAGTGTACCAAACTTTGATGTTTTTAGTTCCAAAGAAGAAAATGAAAAAGCCACCCAAATTTGTTGTCTCCCTTCAAAGGTTATTTTTTTTTATTGGAGGAAAAATAATAACAAGTCACTGAGTTCTTTTTTGTAAGATAGATTTGGAGACATAGAGATCTTTTGAGTAGATGGAGAGGCCCACATAAAAACACAAAAATATAACTGAAGCTCTGAGACTGGAGCACGAGGATCAAATAACACTTTACCAGAGGGGAGGGGAGTGGAGTGGGGGTATGGGTTAAATAGATGATGGGGATCAAGAAGTGCATTTGTTGTAATGAGCACAGGGTGATGTATAGAAGTGTTGAATTATTATATTGTATACCTAAAACTGATATAACACTGTATGCTAACTAGAATTAAAATAAAAACTTAAAAAAATAAAATAAAAACTTAAAAAAAAGGAAAGAAAAGATGCCATCAGTGCCAAGGGCACAGTTTGATTGATAAATTAATTAATTCACCAAGCAAGTGCCTACTATATCCCAACACTAACCAGGCCAAAGAAGCCTAGGTATGTGTAAGACACAGGTTACTACTCTGTACATCTTTTTTTTAAAAAATTTTTTATTGTTATGTTAATCACCATACATTACATCATTAATTTTTGATGTAGTGTTCCATGATTCATTGTTTGTGCATAACACCCAGTGCTCCACGCAGAACGTGCCCTCTTTAATGCCCATCACCAGGCTAACCCATCCCCCCATCCCCCTTCCCTCTAGAACCCTCAGTTTGTTTTTCAGACTCCATCATCTCTCATGGTTTGTCTCCCCCACGATGTACTCCCCTTCATTCTTCCCCTCCTGCTATCTTCTTCTTTTTCTTTTTTCTTAACATATGTTACATTATTTGTTTCAGAAGTACAGATCTGTGATTCAACACTCTTGCACAATTCACAGTGCTCACCATAGCACATACCGTACCCAATATCTATCATCCAGTCACCCCATCCCTCCTCCCCCACCACTCCAGCAACCCTCAGTTTGTTTCCTGAGATTAAGAAT
>NW_027397091.1:15703186-15757273 GCF_003265705.2 Callorhinus ursinus
ATTCTTAATCTCAGGAAACAAACTGAGGGTTGCTGGAGTGGTGGGGGGTGGGAGGGATGGGGTGGCTGGGTGATAGACATTGGGGAGGGTATGTGCTATGGTGAGCGCTGTGAATTGTGCAAGACTGTTGAATCACAGATCTGTACCTCTGAAACAAATAATGCAATATATGTTAAGAAAAAAAAAAGAAGAAGATAGCAGGAGGGGAAGAATGAAGGGGAGTAAATCAGAGGGGGAGACAAACCATGAGAGATTATGGACTCTGAAAAACAAACTGAGGGTTCTAGAGGGGAGGGGGGTGGGGGGATGGGTTAGCCTGGTGATGGGTATTAAAGAGGGCACGTTCTGCGTGGAGCACTGGGTGTTATGCACAAACAATGAATCATGGAACACTACATCCAAAACTAATGATGTAATGTATGGTGATTAACAGAACAATAAAAAATTTAAAGATGAAAAAAAAAATAACCAGTCCATCTGTAATTAGCTTTCATAATGGGTCAAGGGGGCTTGGCCAGTGTTTTTCATCCCAGAGACCCCAGTAGAGTCAGAGAATGTGTACAATACCAGAAGATCTTGATAACAAGCTAAGAAGACAATGGTGTCTCCCCTTGGTGTGGTGGGAGCCTTTGATGAAGTGTTGAAATGACTTATATGGTAGAGGAGGGGGATTGGATCAAAATACCCCAAAGATGCAGATGTAGTGAAAAGGAGGGGCACCTGCACCCCAATGTTCATAGCAGCAATGTCCAAAATAGCCAAACTGTGGAAGGAGCTGAGATGTCCTTCAACAGATGAATGGATAAAGAAGATGTGGTTCATATATACAATGGAATATTACTCAGCCATTAGGATGAATATCTACCATTTACATCGACATGGATGGAACTGGAGGGTATTATGCTAAGTGAGATAAGGCAATCAGAGAAACACAATCATCATATGGTCTCATATGTGGAACATAAGGAATAGTGCAGAGGACAATAGGGGAAGCAAGGGAATACTGAATGGGAAGAAATCAGAGAGGGAGACAAACCATATGAGACTCTTGACTCTGGGAAACAAACAGGGTTGAGGAAAGGGAGGTGGTTGGGGGTGAGGTAACTGGCTGAAGGGCATTAAAGACGGCACATGATATGATGAGCACTGGTGTTATATTCAACTAATGAATCATTGAGCATCATATCAAAAACTAATGATGTATTATACCTTGGCTAATTGAATTTAAATAAAAAAAAATACCAGAATGAGCACAATCGTGAACCATGGCCCCCTCCTGCACTAGATCTCTGGAAATTACAGAAAAGACATAAAACAATCCATTATGCTTCTGTAAAATGTCACATATTGCTTTTGATGGACCTGAAATTATGAGGAATGCTTAAAAGCCAGTAAAGAGATGAGATTAGATTGAAAGTGAAGTTCACCAATCAAAACATGTACAGGTGAAGATTCTTTAGAAGATGAGAGCAGTCCAGGGGTATTGCATGAAGGCTCCAGCAGAGCTCGGAGCTTGAGGTTGTCAGACAGAGAGAGAGGGGCCCTTGGGGTCTCCTGCCCAGGTAATTGATAGGGTATTGCTAGAGCAGCCAGATGGGTTGCCACCTATCTTTTTCAAGCAGTAGCAGGCAGGTAGGAGCATCCATAATTGGGAAAGAGGACAGTGTACCAGGTAGATGTTGCTGTCAGGAATTGACAAGCTACTGACACATCACATCTTGATATGAAGCATCTCCCAAACACCTGTAGTGTTTCCATCAAATCTATGAACAAGGTAAAGGCAGCACAGACATCACTATTAAACGTTATACTAGAGGCCAATGCAATAAGAGTTAAAATGAGATATTTGGAGATGATATGATTACTGAGAAAAATCGAAGAAAATCAAGTGACAGTTATTGGAACTAGTTAGATTTCTATGAAGTGGTCTGATGTAAGCTCCACATAAAATGTCAAAAGATTTCTTAAACATTAGCAGTAATAAATTAGAATGTGTAGTACAATCTGTGATTCCATAACCACAAAGTTGGAAAATACCTAGTAATAAATGTAATAACAAATGTGTAAGATCTACATGAGAAAGATTACAAATCTTCTTATGAAATGTCACTGGTAGAGATCTGAGTAAGTGAAGAGCCATATTGTATTTCTATACTATTTGTCAGTTCTCACTAAATTAATTCATAAAACACAAAAGGATTTTTAAAAAGCATAACAGGGAGTGCATTATAGATTATTGCCTCATCCACTATAAAAGTTTATAATGATATATATCATATACAATAAATTAAAGGCCAAATGCACAAGTAATAACTATAAAAGTATTAGAAGAAAATATAAGAGCAATTGTTAATAATCTTGGGATAGAGAAATTTTCTTAAGACACAATACGGGGGGAACATAATTGATAGATTTTAATAGATTACATCAAAATTAAAGCTTCTGTATAACAGATGGTATCATAAAACCAATTACAATAAGGTAATAACCGCAAATCTTTGTAACATATGGCAGTTAAATGATTAATATTCAGACTACATAAAGCACTCCAAAAAGCAATCAGAAAAAGGTAAAACAGTTCTATATACAAATGAGTGTGTCTGAATCACAGAATCACCATAAACTTAGAAGTGCAGACAAAATATATTTTACTTTATTTCTCTATGCTTGATCTTATCTCCTCTATTGGGATCCCATAATTTGGTGCACTCTAGTAAACTTAACGTGAACTAATACATTAAGCAGTTTCTTTTTTTTCTTTTTTTACTTTTTATTGTTATGTTAATCACCATACATTACATCGTTAGTTTTTGATGTAGTGTTCCATGATTCATTGTTTGTGTATAACACCCAGTGCTCCATGCAGAACGTTAAGCAGTTTGTTTAGGTAGACATCAGTCTCATTTGGATAAGATGCCTAGGTTTTCTGACTTCCACCCCTCCCTCCTTGCACACTAAGATGCATCTGAGTGTGTGGATGAGTCTGTGGTTTGTGTGGCCTTGTGATGATGAGAACAAGTAGAGGATTCATGAGGTGCCTGGGTGGCTCAGTCAGTTAAGTGTCTGACTCTTGATTTCAGCTCAGGTCATGATCTCAGGGTTGTCAGGCCCTGTGCTCAGCAGGGAGTCTGCTTGAGATTCTCTCTCTCCCTCTCCCTCTGCATCTCCTCCTGCACACACACACTCTCTCTCAAATAAATAAATAAATCTTTTTTTTTTTTTTTTTTAAAGAACAAGCAGAGAATTCATATGTTGACTTCTGGATCCTCCCTTATGTTGCCTCGGTTGGTGGATTGTTGCAGTCCAGGTGCCACCTGTCCCATGCCCAAGTCTTTGATCTCCATTGGCATCTGCAGCTGAAGTCTGCATTGGTGTCTTGGGTTCTGGTCTCTCTCCCAGCCGGGTCAATACCTGTGGCCCATTCTGGCTGACCAGACCCCACTGCTGCCCTCACTATGTTCCCCCTGAGGTCTACCTATGTCCCCAAAGCCATGTGGCCAATCCTGCAGCTCTTACCTATGAATGAACTACTTCCCTTCATCAGTGTCCTTCTCCCCCTTTGGCATGCTCCCCAGCTAGACATCCAGATTCCTTGGCACCTGGAAAGGCTGCAAGAAACCCTGGATTCCACCAGTGCCACATGGAGTGTTGCCAGATAAAATACAGGCTATCCAGTTAAATTTGAATTTCAAATGAACAACAAACAGTTTTTTAGTATAAGTATGTCCCAAATATCACATGTGTCAAATATTGTATGGTGCATAGTTACACTAAAAAATTATTCATTGTTTATCTGAAATTCAAATTTAACTGGGCAGTCTTTATTTTTATTTTCTAGATCTGTCAACACTAGCCATGTGGGAACCAGGGGCTGCTTGGGAAGGATTAACTCAAACCCCTCCTTCTGCCTGGCACTTCTTCTGCCACCTTGTGCACTGGGTTGAGTTAGTTGTGCCCACCCCTGCTGGGGCTGGGGTTGAGTGTGAGACCATCTCCTTCCACAACCTGGAAGGGAAGGGAAGGGAGGTTGAAGTTCTCCTGCTTTTTGCTTTCCCCACAATTTATACACACATCTCCACTCCTTCAACTCAGAGCAGCTGAACTAGAACAAGTGCCTCTTGGCAAGCTACTGGACTCTCCTTTGATCTCTTCCAGGTCTGCACCCACTTTCCTTAAGTCCTCCAGGCACTTAATAAGTTAAAGGAGGGAGATAAAGTAATTAAGAAAATCTCTTTCTCTCCACCCAGAGCCTGGGTTTAGAGCCCATTATCTTGCTGTGAACGCCAACCTTATTTTGAATATCGGAATGTGAATATTAATTCTTGGCATCACTGCTGCAGATAATTCTAAAATCCCTCCCTGGAGTCCCCAGCCCCAAGCGCAGCTGAATTCCTCATGCTCACTAGGGAAAGTCCACTAAGGTATAATTTCCAAGAAGTTAGAAACATGACTCTTATACAAATATAAAATGAACATATGCCAAAGGTTTTATTTAATTCATTAATTCTTAAAGGAGTCAGTCAGTTGTTAAAACAGGTTCAAATCAGAATTTGAGTTACAGAAAGTTATATCCTCTCTGGGACAAAATCCATTTATATTGCTATGGACAGGAACCATTTACATTGCTACTACTTGTCTTCAGTTTCACTGCTACCCTTACAGGTGTGTAAAATAGCATAACCAATGGAAAGTTAGTCAGAGGCATTCATCTCTATGGATTTAGAAAGTCCCTGGAGGGTTCCCTTGGCCATGTCCAGGTTGCCACTGAGAGGATGGATACCCAAGGATCTCTTGCTCATTCCCGAATCTTGGGCAGTTTTTCCTTAAAAAAGTATAATATTCTCTTGAGCACTGGGTGTTATATGCACCTAATGAATCATTGAAAAATACATCAAAAACTAATAATGTACTCACGTTGGCTAACTGAACATAATAATTTTTTTAACTTGTTAAAAATACTAGAAGATAACCAGTTCAAAGAAGAGAAAATATGAATGGCCAGTTAATATAAGACTCTTGTATTATGCTCAGTCTCATCAGCATATGCATGGGAAATCCATAATAAAGCAACATAAGAATTTTCTTCATTATATGAGGAATTTGAGAAACAAGACAGAAGATCATAGGGGAAGGGAGGGAAAAATGAAACAAGATGAAACCAGAGAGGGAGACAAACCATAAGACACTCTTAATCTTAGGAAATAAACTGAGGGTTGCTGGAGTGGAGGGGGGTGGGATGGTGGGGTGGCCGGGTGATGGACACGGGAGAGGGTATGTGAGGACTATGGTGAGCACTGTGAATTGTGTAAGACTGATGAATCACAGACCTGTACCCCTGAAACAAATAATACATTATATGTTAAGAAAAAAATAAAAAAGAGAATTTTCATCAGTTAATAACCAGGGTGGAGAAGCAAAGACTCCCATGCATTGATGTTGGAAGTATAAATTGGTTGCATTTTTTTTGAGTACCGTTTGGTACTATCTACTGAAATTTTAAATGCGTGGGTATTACCCCAGCAATTTCACATGTAGGTATATCTCCTAGAGAGACATTTGCAAACATGCAAATGAACAATCATGAAAGAACCATTCATTCATGTACCAAATGTTCATAAAATGCTTACTGTATGCCAAGCTCAGAGATGCTTAAGATAAATCAGTGAGCAAACCAGGCAAAGATCCCTGCCCTGGTGGAACTTGTTTTCTCATGGGGGTAGGTGGACAATAAACAATTAATATAAGGAGTATGTAAATTCTCTAGTATTTCAAAAGATAATAAATATTAGGGAGTATAAGGGAGGAAAAATTTTCCTTGATGCTCTTAGGGTCCCTGGCTGGCTCTGAACATTAAACTAACAAAGATTAACAGGAAAAAAGCATACGCATTTATTAAAAATAAGTTTTATGTGACATGGGAACATTCGTTAGGAAATGAAAACCTGAAGAAATAGATCTGTGTATTTTTATGCTAGGTTTGATGAAGAGTGGACAGTCATGGAGGAATATGGTAGGTTGAGGAATAGGAGCTAAACATAGTAAACTGGGGGAAACTTATTGCTAAATTCAGATGCTTGTTGCCATTCCTTTGTCCTTGGAGATAAGAATGCTCTTTTCTCTGGGTATAGGGAGGGTGCCTCTCGTGTGAGGGTTTATGACCTGTTCCAGGGGAGAAGGGTGGGGAGGTCAGAATGACCTTCCTGCTTCTACTGTTTTCTCAAACTCCTTCAGCTTAACATATTCAAGATGCAAAGGTGCCTTAATCTGGAGTAGTATGTCTTGAACTCTATCGGGAGAATCAGAAGTACTTTTGGGGGGGTGGTGAGAGTGGGGAATAGGTTTCAAAATTAAATAAGGCAGTTGGGGTGGGCCTCACTGAGGTGAGATCTGAGAAAGCCTTGGAGGTGAGGGAAGGAGTCATGCAGGTGTCCTGGGGAACAACAAGGGCAAAGACCCTGAGCTGGGAGTGGGCTTGGCATG
The DNA here is from genome assembly GCF_003265705.2 of Callorhinus ursinus. Lineage (NCBI taxonomy): Eukaryota > Metazoa > Chordata > Mammalia > Carnivora > Otariidae > Callorhinus > Callorhinus ursinus. The sequence continues at coordinate 15,709,667 of NW_027397091.1, forward strand.
TCTGAGAAATAGCCAGGAAGCCTGGATACTTGGAGCAGAGTGGATGCAGGCAGGGCATTTCTTGTTCCATTAAAAAAAAATTGCATTTATATTAAGAAGCTAAAAATAAACTTAAAAATATTTGATAGCTACAGTCATTGACTTTCTCAAACTCTACATGATAATGCTTCCATCTCATTTTTTAAAAAATTTTTTATTGTTATGTTAATCACCATACATTACATCATTAGTTTTTGATGTATTGTCCCTGATTCATTGTTTGTGTATAACACCCAGTGCTCCATGCAGAACGTGCCCTCTTTAATACCTGTCACCAGGCTAACCCATCCTTCCACCCCCCTCCCCTCTAGAACCCTCAGTTTGTTTTTCAGAGTCCATCGTTTCCCATAGTTCATCTCCCCCTCCGATTTCCCCTCATTCATTCTTCTCCTCCTGCAATCTTCCTCTTCTTCTTCTTCTTCTTCTTCTTCTTCTTCTTCTTCTTCTTGTTCTTCTTCTTCTTCTTCTTCTTCTTCTTCTTCTTCTTCTTCTTCTTTAACATATAATGTATTATTTGCTTCAGAGGTACACATCTGTGATTCAACAGTCTTGCACAATTCACAGCGCTCACCATAGCACATACCCTCCCCAATGTCTATCACCCAGCCACCCCATCCCTCCCACCCCCCCACCACCTAGCAACCCTCAGTTTGTTTCCTGAGATTAAGAATTCCTCATATCAGTGAGGTCATATGATACATGTCTTTCTCTGATTGACTTATTTCGCTCAGCATAATACATCCCAGTTCCATCCACGTTGTTGCAAATGGCAAGATCTCATTCCTTTTGATGGCTGCATAATATTCCATTGTGTATATATACCACTTCTTTATCCATTCATCTGTCGATGGACATCTTGGCTCTTTCCACGATTTGGCTACTGTGGACATTGCTGCTATAAACATCGGGGTGCACCTACCCCTTCAGATGCCTACATTTGTGTCTTTGGGGTAAATACCCAATAGTGAAAATGCTGGATCATATGGTACCTCTATTTTCAACTTTTTGAGGAACCTCCCTACTGTTTTCCAGAGTGGCTGCACCAGCTTGCATTCCCACCAACAGTGTAGGAGGGTTCCCCTTTCTCCGCATCCCTGCCAACATCTGTCATTTCCTGACTTGTTAATTTTAGCCATTCTGACTGGTGTGAGGTGATATCTCATTGAGGTTTTGATTTGGATTTCCCTGATGCCGAGCGATGTTGAGCACTTTTTCATGTGTCTGTGGCCATTTGCATGTCTTCTTTGGAAAAATGTCTGTTCATGTCTTCTGCCCATTTCTTCATTGGATTATTTGTTCTTTGTGTGTTGAGTTTGATAAGCTCTTTATAGATTTTGGATACTAGCCCTTTATCTGATATGTCATTTGCAAATATCTTCTCCCATTCTGTCGGTTGTCTTTTGGTTTTGTGGACTGTTTCTTTTGCTGTGCAAAAGCTTTTTATCTTGATGAAGTCCCTATAGTTCATTTTTGCCCTTGCTTCCCTTGCCTTTGGCGATGTTTCTAGGAAGAAGTTGCTATGGCTGAGGTGGAAGAAGTTGCTGCCTGTGTTCTCCTTTAGGATTTGGATGGACTCCTGTCTCACATTTAGGTCTTTCAACCATTTGGAGTTTATTTTTGTGTGTGGAGTAAGGAAATGGTCCACTTTGATTCTTCTGCATGTGGCTGTCCAATTTTCCCAACACCATTTGTTAGACTGTCTTTTTTCCATTGGACATTCTTTCCTGCGTTGTCGAAGATGAGTTGCCCATAGAGTTGAGGGTCCATTTCTGGGCTCTCTCTTCTGTTCCATTGATCTGTGTGTCTATTTTTGTGCCAGTTCCATACTGTCTTGATGATGACAGCTTTGTAATAGAGCTGGAAGTCCGGAATTGTGATGCCACAAGCTTTGCTTTTCTTTTTCAACATTCCTCTGGCTATTTGGGGTCTTTTCTGGTTCCATACAGATTTTAGGATTATTTGTTCCATTTCCTTGAAAAAAGTGGATGGTATTTTGATGGGGATTGCATTGAATGTGTAGATTGCTCTAGGTAGCATTGACATCGCCATAATATTTGTTCTTACAATCCATGAGCATGGAACGTTTTTCCATTTCTTTGTGTCTTCCTCAATTTCTTTCATGAGTATTTTATAGTTTTCTGAGTACAGATCCTTTGCCTCTTTGGTTAGATTTATTCCTAGGTATCTTATGGTTTTGGGTGCAGTTGTAAATGGGATCGACTCCTTAATTTCTCTTTCTTCTGTGTTGTTGTTGGTGTATAGGAATGCCACTGATTTCTGTGCATTGATTTTCTCTCCTGCCACTTTTCTGAATTCCTGTATGAGTTCTAGCAGTTTTGGGGTGGAGTCTTTTGGGTTTTCTACATAAAGTATCATATCATCTGCAAACAGTGAGAGTTTGACTTCTTCTTTGCTGATTTGGATGCCTTTGATTTCTTTTTGTTGTCTGATTGCTGTGGCTAGGACTTCTAATATTATGTTGAAGAGCAGTGGTGATAGTGGACATCCCTGCCGTGTTCCTGACCCTAGGGGAAAAGCTCTCAGCTTTTGCCCATTGAGAAGGATATTCGCTGTGGGTTTTTCATAGATGGCTTTTATGATATTGAGGTATGTACCCTCTATCCCAATACTCTGAAGAGTTTTGATCAAGAAAGGATGCTGTACTTTGTCAAATGCTTTTTCTGCATCTATTGAGAGGATCATATGATTCTTGTTCTTTCTTTTGTTAATGTATTGTATCACGTTGATTGATTTGAGGATGTTGAACCAACCTTGCAGCCCAGGGATATATCCCACTTGGTCATGGTGAATAATCCTTTTAATGTACTGTTGGATCCTATTGGCTAGGATTTTGGTGAGAATTTTTGCATCCATGTTCATCAAGGATATTGGTCTGTATTTCTCCTTTTTTATGGGGTCCTTGTCTGGTTTTGGGATCAAGGTAATGGTGGTCTCATAAAACGAGTTTGGAAGTTTTCCTTCCATTTCTATTTTTTGGAAAAGTTTCAGGAGAATAGGTATTAATTCTTCTTTAAATGTTTGGTAGAATTCCCCTGGGAAACCATCTGGCCCTGGGCTTTTGTTTGTTGGGAGATTTTTGATGACTGCTTCAATTTCCTTAGTGGTTGTAGGTCTGTTCAGATTTTCTATTTCTTCCTGGTTCAGTTTTGATAGTTGATACATCTCTAGGACTGCATCCATTTCTTCCAGATTATCTAATTTGCTGGCATATAGTTGTTCATAATATGTTCTTATAATTGTTTGTATTTCTTTGGTGTTGGTTGTGATCTCTCCTCTTTCATTCATGATTTTATTTATTTGGGTCATTTCTCTTTTTGATAAGTCTGGTCAGGGGTTTATCAATCTTGTTCATTCTTTCAAAGAACCAGCTCCTAGTTTTCTTTGATCTGTTCTACTGTTCTTTTGGTTTCTATTTCATTGACTTCTGCTCTGATTATTATTTCTCTTCTCCTGCTGGGTTTAGGCTTTATTTGCTGTTCTTTCTCCAGCTCCTTTAGGTGTAGGGTTAGGTTGTGTATTTGAGACCTTTCTTGTTTCTTGAGAAAGGCTTTTATTGCTATATACTTTCCTATTAGGACTGCCTTTGCTGCATCCCAAGGATTTTGAACAGTTTTTTTTCATTTTCATTGGTTTTCATGAATTTTTAAAATTCTTCTTTAATTTCCTGGTTGACCCAGTCATTCTTTAGTAGGATGCTCTTTAGCCTCCATGTATTTGAGTTTTTTCTGACTTTCCTCTTCTGATTGAGTTCTAGTTTCAAAGCATTGTGGTCTGAAAATATGCAGGGAATGATCCCAATCTTTTGTACCAGTTGAGACCTGATTTGTGACCTAGGATGTGATCTGTTCTGGAGAATGCTCCATGGGCACTCGAGAAGAATGTGTATTCTGTTGCTTTGGGATAGAATGTTCTGAATATATCTGTGGAGTCCATTTGGTCCAGTGTGTCATTTAGGGTCTTTATTTCCTTGTTGATCTTTTGCTTAGATGATCTGTCCATTTCAGTGAGGGGGGGGCGTTAAAGTCCCCTACTATTACTGTGTTGTTGTCAATGTGTTTCTTTGCTTTTGTTTTTAATTGGCTTATATAATTGGCTGCTCCCGTGTTAGAGGCATAGATATTTACAATTGTTAGATCTTCTTGTTGGATAGACCCTTTAAGTAGGATATAGTGTCCTTCCTCATCTCTTATTACAGTCTTTGTTTTAAAATCTAATTTGTCTGACATAAGGATTGCCACCCCAGCTTTCTTTTAGTGTCCCTTAGCATGGTAAATGGTTTTCCACCCCCTCACTTTCAATCTGGGGGTGTCTTTGGGTCTAAAATGAGTCTCTTGCAGACAGCATATCGATGGGTCTTGTTTTTTAATCCAATCTGATAGCCTGTGTCTTTTGATTGGGGCATTTAGCCCATTTACATTCAGGGTAACCTTTGAAAGATACGAATTTAGTGCCACTGTATTGCCTGTGTGGTGACTATTAGTGTATATTGTCTGGGTTCCTTTCTGGTCTATGTTACTTTTAGGCTCTCTCTTTGCTTAGAGGACCCCTTTCAATATTGCTTGTAGGGTTGGTTTTGTGTTTGCAAAATCCTTTAGTTTTTGTTTGTCCTGGAAACTTTTTATCTCTCTTTCTATTTTCAATGAGAGCCTAGCTGGATATAGTATTCTTGGCTGCAGATTTTTCTCATTTAGTGCTCTGAATATATAATGCCGGTCCTTTCTGGCCTTCCAGGTCTCTGTGGATAGGTGTATTTCCAATCTAGTGTTTCTACCATTGTAGTTTACAGATCTCTTGTCCTGAGCTGCTTTCAGGATTTTCTCTTTGTCTCTGAGACTCATAAGTTTTACCATTAGATGTCGTGGTGTTGACCTATTTTTATTGGGTTTGAGGGGGGGGTTCTCTGTGCCTCCTGGATTTTGATGCCTGTTTCCTTCCCTAAATTAGGGTCATTCTCTGCTATAATTTGCTCCAATATACCTTCTGCCCCCTGTTTCTTTCTTCTTCTTCTGGGATCCCAATTATTCTAATGTTGTTTCATCTTATGGTATCACTTATCTCTCAAATTCTGTCCTCATGATCCAGTAGTTGTTTATCTCTTTTTCTCAGCTTCTTTATTTCCCATCATTTGGTCTTCTATATCACTAATTCTCTCTTCTGCCTCATTTATCCTAGCAGTTAGCGCCCCCATTTTTCATTGCACCTCACTAATAGCCTTTTTGATTTCGACTTGGTTAGATTTTAGTTCTTTTATTTCTCCAGAAAGGGTTTCTCTAATAACTTCCATGGTTTTTTCAAGCCCAACTAGTATCTTTAAAATCATCTTTCTGAACTCTAGTTCCGATATCATACCAACGTCTGTATTGGGTACGTCCATGGCTTTCGGAACTGCCTCTTGTTCTTTTTGTTCAGGTGATTTTTTTCCATCTTGTCATTTTGTCCAGAGAGAGAACAGATGAATGAGAGAACAAAATGCTTACAGGGTAACAATGTCCCCAGAGAATATACTCTAAACAAATCAGAAAACCTGAAACCAGGGGAAAAGAAAGGGAAAAAAAGAAAAAAGAAAAAGAAAAGATAAAAACAAACAAAAACAAAAGAAAACAAAAAACAGAATATGATCAAATATGATCAGGCTGGTGCATAGATCAATGCCACATACTAGATTTTGGGTGTATTTTGGTCTGTTAGAAGAAAGTGCCTCCCAAAATTTTAATGAAAGAAAACCTTATATATGTACAAAAATGAGGGTTAATACGATGAAGGGATGGAATATGACTGTAAAGATGAAGACTATAAAAAATTTTATAAAAGGAATTGGTAAGATAAGTTGTTTGAAAAAAGAAAGAAGAGGATTTAAAAAAAAAGAAAAAAGGGAGAGAATGTGATCAGGCAGGAGACTAGAACAAAGCCATACACTAGAGATTTAGGGCATATTTTGATCTGTTAGAAGAAACTGTATCTCAAAATTTTAAAGAAAGAACAACTTATATATATATATTCCAAAAATAAGGGTAACTACTATGAAGGGATAGAATATGACTCTAAAAATGAAAAATAAAAATGTTTTTTAAAAAGGGATTGATAAGATGTTGGTTGGAAAAGGGAAAAAGAAAAATTAAAAAAAAAGACAGTTAAAAAAAATTAACTTTGAAAGACTAAAGAATCATGGTAAAAAAGCCATGAATTCTATGTGCAGTATTCCCGTAGTGCTGGAGTTCTGCCATGCTCATTGATCGGTAAACTTGGTCTTGGCTGGCTGTTCTTGCTGATCTTCTGGGGGAGGGGACTGTTGCCGTGGTTCCCAAATATCTTTGCTGGAGGCAGACTTGCCCCGCCCTTGCCAATTCGGGCTAAGTAATCTGCTCGGGTTTGCTCTCGGGAGCTTTTGTTCCCTGCAAGCTTTCCGTACAGCATTGGAGGACGGGAGTGAAAATGGTGGCCTCCCAATCTCCACCCGAGGACCCAGGAACTCAGGGCCCCACTCCTCAGTGTGCCTCCAGAGAAAAGTAATCACTCCCATCTCCCCAGTCTCTGGCTGCACTCCATGCTCACCCGGCCTGTGACCGAGTGTTTCTATCTCTGGCACCTGATCCCGTGTGGAGTCTCCAAACCCAGCAGATCCCTGCAGTGCACTCCTGAGCTGCTCCTCCTGGGGGAGGAAGGGTAGTCTCCCCGCATCTGCTGCTTGTTGGGTCCTTGCTGGAAAGCAGTGGCCCAACTGTGCTGCAGATCACAGTTTATGGCAACCCCAAGCTGAGAGCCTACTCCTCGGCTCCGTCTCTGCAGCTGACTTCCCCTTAATGGGTGACAAGGCTGTTGCCATACCTGGGAGCTCTGCCGCACTCAGGCACCCCTGGTCTTTCTGTGACCCCGGGGGTCCTGAGACCACACTGTCCTGCGAGGGTTCCACCCCCCACTTATCCACTGGAGGGATGTCCCTCAGCGGAGCAGACTTCTAAAAGTTCCAATTTTGTGCTCCGCTGCTCTATCACTTGCCAGAAGCGGCCGACGGAGGCCCCCTCCCCCGCCATCTATCCTCCCGAATATCGCCTCGGATTCACTTCTCCGCACATCCTACCTTCCAGAAAGTGGTCGCTTTTCTGTTCAGAGAGTTGTTGCTACTCTCCTGTTCGATCTCCTGTTGAGTTCGTAGGTGTTCAGAATGGTTTGATCCCTATTCAGCTGAATTCCTGGGACCAGACGAAATCCAGGTCTCCTACTCCTCCGCCATCTTGCTCCTCCCCCCTCATTTTTTTTTTATCATAAGAAGCAATTTGTTGTACTGATGTATGACAAAATTTTAAAGGTTCCAAAAAGTATAAAGTCAAGTACCACTCAGAGATAATCATTATTCACATTTTAGTGTATTTACTTCCTACCACCCCCTCATACTTATGCTGTTAAAGAAAAAAGTTATTCTGACACTTTTTTTAAATGGTAAAGAAGACTACTCAGGACTGTTGTAATGGGTGACAAGGCTGTTGCCATAGCAAGCTGAGATTGGACTCAACTCCCAATACAGGAAGGACAGGTGGTGGTTTATCACCAATGAGCAGAATGTGAGGGGTCGGTGGGTGGAAAATTACCTAGAGAAGTCAAGGGCGGTGGGTGGTGGGTGGATTCTTACTGAAGACAGGCCAAGGTGATCCCATATCATGATTCTTGCTAAGACTGGGCCATGGAGGCCCAGGCAAGGAGAGGGCCAATGTCGAGGCCTAATTGAGAAGAGGGCTCAGAGGAACCTGACTGGAGTTTGGTCAAGGAGAGCCTTTGGCAGTGCAATGTGGACAAATGAAATACTTATTTAGGAAAGACCCTAGCCCTTCCTTCCATTTGTTGCCACACGAGCCCTCCCCAGCAGAATGGGAAAGCAGAGAAATGAAAGAACAAGGATAGTAGAATCTGAGTAAGCCAGGGGTCTTGAAGGTAAAGTAAGCTGAACAGAAGACAAACTCTGCTTGCCCTAAGGGAAGAGGGGAAGGTTGTGTCAGAGAAAAAGGATGGGAACCTGGATATATTTTTTAATTTTTTATTGTTATGTTAATCACATTACATCATTAGTTTTGGATGTAGTGTTCCATGATTCATTGTTTGTGCATAACACCCAGTGCTCCACGCAGAATGTGCCCTCTTTAATACCCATCACCAGGCTAACCCATCCCCCCACCCCCCTCCCCTCTAGAACCCTCAGTTTGTTTTTCAGAGTCCATCGTCTCTCATGGGAACCTGGATATTATATACAATTTTCTCATAATACCTCCTGATGAAAAGTGAAGCCGTAATATTAGGTATTGGGATTAGTATTTACCGTTCCCCAGGGAAGCACTGATTTTGACAGATAATCAGTAGGGAGCTCCTAATTAGCACCTAATGAAGCTAGCCCTGACTGTTAAGACACAAGATCAACTTTGTGCTGTCAGGCAAGCGGCTCTGCGTTTAATTTCCTGTTCAGGTACCAATCTGTTGTGTGACCCTGAATAAGTCACTCAACTGGCCCAAAGCTTTACATTCCTTATCAGTGGGTAAAGTGAATGAGTGGAATCGGTCCATTTGTAAGCATCTATGAGTCTATAAAATTAAGGTTGTGAAATGAGATCTGTGCTTTCCCCTTGTCTCGGGCAGCCTCATCCCATTTCACTTTGGAAAATATATGTGCCTTCCCATTCCTTCAAAATGGTGGCTGGCTCTTTGGCATCTGTTTGTTCCTGTGGTCTCTCTGGAAGGGTTCTTCCCATTGCCTCATTGCACCAACCTCAGGGTTCTCAGAAAGAGCAGACTAGTGATTACCAGGATGTGCCATGGTGGTCAGAATATTGAGTCTGGACTAGGGTGAACCTGAGGGAAAGGATTTTTTAATGAGTTTGTGTGGTCAGTGAGGTGATCCATGTGATGGGAGGAAGAACTTAATGAAGATGCTTTCTCCTTTCTCTTCTTCCATCTACCCTCTCCTCCAGCCCTACTCTCCACCAGAACTGTACTACTTAATTATCCTTGCTGATAAATTGTAATCATTCAGCTTGTGAATGAGTGAAAAGAGCAATTGTATGTGAGTCACCCAGGATCTTCTTCCAAACCTTGCTGGAAACTAAGCTCTGTTTTTTTTTTATGACTTCCATGCTTTGCAGGGACTCCAATTTTCCCCTGTTGGTGACCATTATGATGCTTTACATAGAACAGTAAAACAACATGGAACATTAATCTTTGTGAATGACACAGTCAGACAGTGCCTTCATAAGCAGCAGGCTCTGATGCAAACATGGGCAAATGAGGCACAACTTTAGCTTACCTGCAACACGATTGCTTTGCATATCTTTCCCATTGTGGCCCACACAACACTTTTGAAGCATCCTGGACAATGCCAGCTTTGTCCCTAAATCCTGGAGGTAGGGACTGTCACATGTGGCCAGTTTAGAGCAGGATGTGGGTATTTGACCTATACTCACAGCCCTCTCTGCTGCCCCCTGCTCTGGGCCACCATCTCTCCCCTGGATTATTGCAATAGCTTTGTGACTGGGCTCCCTGTTTTTACAGCTGCTCCCACCGTGTATTTTCAAATCAGCAGCTAGAGGGATCCTTTGACCATGTAAGTTAGATCGTGTCACTGCTCCTCAAAGACTACCCAGGCTCCCCATCCCATTCTGAGTAAAAGACAGTCTATACAAGGCCCCAGTTACTTCTCTGCCCCCTTTCCTGTTTCCCTCTGCCTGGAAGAGTCTTTACACTGGCTGTTCCCTCTTCTGGGAATTCTCTTTCCCTCCCCTCCTTCAGGCTCTTCCTCAAACAATGTCATTTCCATGAGGCCTTATCTGCCCTAAAGATGCAAATTTATCCTCCACATTCCCCTTCTTCTTCCCTGACACTTATCAACATCTAACATGCTGTTTTTAAATTTAAGGCAAACAATTCACTGGTTATTTTCAAAACTGCCCATTTTACATACTATAATAAATAAATTATCTATCATTTATCTATCTATCTATCTATCTATCTATCTATCTATCTATCTCACAATTGACTGTTGAGCAACATGGAGGTTAGGGGTGCCAACCTGCTATGCAGTTGAAAATCTTCATATAACTTTTGACTCCCCAAAATAACTACTAATAAACCTGTTGACTGGATTTACCAATCACATAAGTAGTTGGTTAACAAATATTTTGTATATTATATGTATTCTATACTGTATTCCTAGAATAAAGTCAGCTAGAGAAAAGAAAATGTTATTAAGAAAACCATAAGGACATATATTAAATCATTATGTTTTATATCTAAAACTAGTACACTGTTATATGTCAATTATATTTAAATAAACTAAATGGATATCTTAAAAAATCATAAGGAAGAGAAAATACATTTATAGTACTGTATCCTATTTATTGGAAAAAAACCACATATAAGTGGGCCCATGCAGTTCAAACCTGTGTTCAAGGGTCAACTGTATACTTACGACTATTATTATTTAGTTTCTTTTCCCCAAGTGAAATAAGCTTCATGAAATTGGGGATTTTTGTCTGTCTTTTTTCCCTGTTCTTGGGATTATATCCTTTCGAACAGTGCTTCACAAATTTTAACATGCCCAGGAATCACCTGGGGATCTTTCTAAAATGTAGATTCTAATTTGGTAGCCTTGGGATGGGACCTGAGAATCTGCATCCCTAACAAGCTCAGGTGGCTCACATCTGGAATAGCCAGACTGGCATCCATGTGGATCCCCACCTATAGGCAGGGCCACCAGTTGTTTTCTTTCCAAAGCCAAGTTCAATCTCCCAGGGCTGGGAGATTGTTCAGCTAGATTCCTGGGTGCATACCTCAGAGGCTGTGATTGAGTAGGTCAGAAGTAGGGCATTGGAATCTTGTTTTATAAAGCTCTCCAGGTGACTGGAATGTGCAACCAGGATGGGTTACCACTGATATAGAGAAATGAAGAACTTCTTGCATGTACAGATGTGATTCTAATTTTGCCAAATTGTCATCTAGTGAATACAGAATGAAAATTGACGTCTTGATTGAAAATAAAAAAAATTCTTTTTCCTCATTTGCATCATTTGGTTGGCCTCCAAAAGAATCTAATGATTTCAACAGAGAAAAAAGGAAAATGTGTATAATCAACTCCAAATATACCCATTCATCCCTTTAAAATTCTATTTAGTATTATGAAAATAACACAAGCACATGGTAAATAATTCAAACAGTAAAAAGATATGCAATGAAAAGCAAGCTCCTCTATCCTGGATTTCTAGTCTCATTCCTTGGGGGAAATTATTGTCGACTGTTTCTTGTGAATATTTACAGATAGTTTCTAAACACACACACACACACACACACACACACACACACACACACACCCATACACTTTTTTTTCCTGTTAAAAAAGGGGAAAGCACTTTGTGCCAGGCTTTTCCTTATCACTGTGTATCTTAGTTTGCCACATAAGCCATTGTATTTTCTAAGATGGCCACAACCCTAGGCTGTCCCTGATGCACTGCCCACTGAGATGTGGGATTTGTGATTCTTTCCTTGGAATCTGGGTGGGCTTGTGACAACGTTGGGAGTGACACTATGTCACTCTTAAGGCTAGATCATTAAAAGTGATACAACTTCCACCCGGTCCTTTGGGAGGCTCACACATGCAGCCCAATCACCAGGAGAGAACACACGGAAAAGCCATGTTTAGGTTTTCTGGCCAACAGCCCTAGGCCTACTCTGAGCCAACAGCTAACATCAACTTCCAGAAATGTGTGGGAGTGAGTCTCAGATGATTCCAGCCCCCAGCCTCAGGCCACGCCAGCACAAAGCAGAAAGGAACTGCAAAAAAATTGGAGATAGCATTTCCTGATCCTATTTAAGGGTGACACAGCAGAAGTTATAGGAGGATGCTATAACCAGAGTGACATTTGTGGGTGACCTTGAGTCAGTCGTTTTGTATGAGTTATGCTAGGTTAGTCAGCGTAGCAAAAGCAAACAAATTTCACATCTTACAACTTCATATCATCAGTGTTTATTTCTCACTCATATGACAGTTCAAGGAGGAGCAGGAGGCTCTCCTCCACATCGTGACTTGGGGATCCAGTTTCCTTCCATATGGTGGCTCTTCCACCTTTGAGAGCCTCCTTGGAATCCTTTACTGTATCCTATTCATTTAAATGGCCTATCAGTAAAGAAAGAATATGGAGGATCACATAGGAAATTGTATGGCTTGGCCTTCAGTGAGTTCTATCACTTCTGCCCACAATCCACTGGCCAAGACCCAAACATATGGCCTCGTCCTAACTGCAAAAGAGTCTGGGAAAGATGGTCTTCTTGACTACTCAGGGAGAGTATCTAGCTGGTTTCTGACACATAGTACCTCAATTTCCTCTCTGTGAATGAGGATAATAATAATAGTGACATCACCAGGTAGCTGTGAGGACCAAAATGTAAGAAGCTGTTTTATCACTGAAGAAGTTGAAATGACTATACATATTTTAAGTATTATGGTGTTTCCCATCAGAGAAATTACCTGGGATGATAGACACTTTACATCATCATTCTGGGGTCCTTGTGGATAATGGGCAATGATAAGCCATTGCCCCTGCCCCGGGCTGTGTTATATATAAACACTGGCAGCCATTGCCCTATACCAACAATTGCTTCTCCCTGGTGGAGAAACAACATGTTGTACAAAGCAGCTCATCCACATGTTATTTAAGCTCAAAGAAAGAAATATCAGGAATGCAGTCGGTCCCTCACCAGGCAACATTCAAGTGGGACATTAATCAGAGATGCACTTGTTCTTTCTGTCTTCAGCTTTGTACTATACTGGTGGCTACCCAGGCTCTGTTTCCACAGCAAGAGAAAGATTAAGTAAAAGGAGCTGAAAACAAATAATGTCCACAAGGCTTTCTTGTCTACTTCTTCAGTAAGGTACTTAAATTGAGGGAAGCCCAGTCTTTTCGTCTGTACAATGGGGATAATACTTGAGTTGCCTAGCATAAGCACTGTGGAGAGGATCGTTTAAGAAAATGCTCTGGACAGGGCTTTATAAACTGCATAAAATGTATACTGTAAAGCAGTGTGCAATGGTGCTTCTCAGGCTATTGCTTGAGAAGCAGTGGGCAATGGCCTTATTGTGTAGCTCTAAAAGATAATGTTTTACTGATTATAAATTTTCTGTATAAAACTTGGAAAATATGGGAAGGTATAATTATAGCTTCTGCTACTGAGTAATTTGTATGTCCAGTTCATTCACCCTCATGGGATGGGCAGTAGGATCCTGTCTTCCTACTTGCATAAAAACAGCTGAGCAAACCAATTAGATTCGAGGTACTTAGGCTGCTTGCTTTATCTGTTTATTTCCAAATCAAGCAGCTCAGCAATTTCATGACATGTGCCAGGGCTTGAAAAAAGTCTATTTCCTCTGGCCCTATATGTTTCTTCCTAAGAATCTTTCCTAAAGATATAAGTACAGCACAGATTTAAAAATCCAAAGATGGCTGCTGAAGGATTATTTACAAAAGTGAGATGTTGAAAGTGTAAACACCTGTCATGAGAGTAATGATTAAGTAAATCATGGAACATTCCTGCAGTAGAATATTATGGGATTCCCTAAGAATGTTTAAGTTATACTTTTAATGAAATGTGAAATTACTTATTACATAAATGTTCACAAGATGTTGAATGCTATATAGTTTTATCTCCACTGGGTTCAAACTGTGGAAAAAGGATGGGGAAGAAATAGGTGAAAAGGAACTGCATTGCTTCTGGATGGTAGAATTATGAGAAAGTTTCTTTTTTGGTGTGTTCTTCACCCCCACCACCCACTTTTCCGTAGTACTTTTAAAAGTTTTTACATGGAAAAAAAAAAGTTTCTACATGGAGCAAGAATAGAAAAAATAAAGTAAAACACTGAGTTAAGTTTAAAACTGCAAATTGCAAATTCCTCTCAAAAGGACGTTCCCTGTCTCAACTCCATTTGTCTCACTTATTTACAGGTTCATTTGCTTTTTCTTATAAATGCTTAGGTAGCCATTGGTGCCATCAGCACTAGGTGAAATTCAATTCCAAATATGTAAAGACTGGAGCCAGCCACTCACCAAGGCTTCATCTGCTGAGTGGATCTTCAGAGGAACCGAGAAGTAAGTGGTTCTCATATTGAATTTTCACCTTCAGGCACAGGTCAGAAAGCACAATCAAATGTTTTCCATAACAGCAAGTGTATCTTTCACAAACAAGATTAAGAGGAAAAGGAAGTACTAACATGGATCCAATTATAGCTGCAGCCTGTTGGAGATTAACCTCTGTGAAGAATCAGGTCAATTTAGAGAGGACAGTTTTGCTGAGGATGCAAACAGACTTGGTTTCCTTTAGAACTTGATAATTCCTGTGAAGGCTCAGGGGAGTGAGTTTCATGTGAATGGAGACTGAATGTCCTTTTGAGGAGTTTGCATAGAGGATAGTCAATGAAACAACTTATAGGCGGGATTTCCATCATTAGAAGTGTAGTGTCCATATGGGACAAAGCATTTCCAGGATCATCTTGTCTACCTCACCGGTTCTTGCTGGCTTCCCCCAAAGGCCTCTAGAAGACTAAGTCACATATGGAGTGACTTCTGAGCAGAAGCCAATAAAGTCTGATGTGTACTATCCATTTATGTCAGATACAAAGACAAGGATATTATTTGTTCTGAGTGTCAGTATTTCATGAGGACTTGCAGAATTCCTTGACAACTGGGACCCTACAGATATCTTTCCCCACCAGGAAAGATGAGTCAAGCACAGACTTTTCTTATTAGAAATTGCTTTAGGGTGCCTGGTGGCTTAGTCATTAAGAGTCTGTCTTTGTTCAGCTCACGTCATGATCCCAGGGTCCTGCTCGGCAGGAAGCAGCCTGCTTCCCCCTCTCCCACTCCGCTTGCTTGTGTTCCTGCTCTCGCTGCTCTCGCTATCTCTCTCTCTGTCAAATAAATGAATAAAATCTTTTTTAAAAAAGAAAATTATATTTAAAAAAAAGAAATTGCTTTAAAACTTTTGGGTTTTGCTTGGAGAGTAGACTTAGTGACTGCAATGGTGTTTGTTGAGGCTAGGAATCTCAGAGATATCCACACTTGAAAGGGGTCTTCAGTTGAACACACTTTGTTGCCCTCTGATCTTTTGTGACTAATGTCTGATGTTGGTTGATATATCAAGTAAGGCTGGTATTAAGCCTTGTGGTCTTGAACTTTTCTGGGACCAGGGGTATTTGTTAAGGAGGGTGTTATATGTGGGATAGTCTGGTTTGGGGCTCAGCCAAAACTTGCACTGATTTACTTGCACTGATAAGACTTTCATTTCCTTGTATTTCTCATGATGTGATTCCTGGCTCTTTGCTTTACATTTCTCCTCATCTGTCCCCATGAGGGGTTCACCAGCTCCCCTTACCTTCCTGGGCTTGTTCTCAAATTTCCCTTTTGTCTGTCTGACCAATTCTGGGTAAAGGCACTGCCCTTCTTGTTTGGAGCCCAGAGCCTCTGTGCACATAAGTTCTTATGATAGGTCCTGCCATGTCTCCTGTCATGGAGTCCCTGCATGGTGACCTGACTTGTACCCCTGCACCCTCCAGGTCCTGGAAACCAGTTCTGCTTCTTCAGGATCAGATATTAGACCTGCCAGATATTAGAGCCCTGACTTTGAACCCAAGTCTAAGCCTTTCTGGTGCCAACCACTTCTAAATCTCACCACTCCCCCATCCTTCCTGGTGTGAGTGCCCACAGAATGGTTGTCATCTCTGCTATGTCACTCTGGGTCCCTAGCTTTCAGATCCTTTTCTGAAACTCAGCATACTGTTGACCTACCCTGACAACAAGGTGCAGGGAGATACTTCCTACTTGAGTAGAAGCTTTTCAGGTGACTCAGTTCCACCCCTCAGATCCAAGAGATGAGGGTAACTAACTCAGGAACGCTGCTACCCAGAAGCTAGATTAAGTTGAAGAGTGGATTTTCTTAGGTGAGGAGGCTTTCTCAATGGCATCAGCTTCTTATCCCTAGCTTTCTTGAAGTATAATTGACAAATAAAACTATATATATTGAAAGTATGTAATGTGATGATTTGATACATGTATACATTGTGAAGTGATTACCACAATCAAATTAATTAACATACCTGTCACATCATATAGTTATCTTTTTTTGTGGTGAGAACACTTAAAATCTATTCTCTTAGCCAATTTCTAGTATACATTGTTATTACTGTGGTCACTATGCTGTAAATTAGATCCCCAGAATATATGCATCTCGTTACTGAAGTTTTGTACTCTTTGACCAACATCTCCCCATTTCCTCCACTTCCCAGCTTCTGGAAACCACCATTCTACTCTCTATTTTAATCAATTCAACTTTTTTTTCTTTTTGTCTTCCACATGTAAGTGATACTGTTCAGTATTTGTCTTTGTTTGGCTTAACATTAGCTTCTGATTCAGAAGCAAAGACAGATCTCCCTCCATCACAGGCAGGTCATTCAGGAAGGCAAGACCAAATTACAAAGATGGCCTCACAACCTCTGATGATTGTACTGTCAAAATATCCTCATCACCATCATGAAGTTTCATAGTCAACTGTGAAACATGTGCCCCTTCCTAAATAGAAAGATGAAACCCAGATTATCCAGGGAGAATATCCTTCATGTGTGGGGTAACTGGATCACATAGCTCCGATCTTGTCCTCTCAAATATGACCTTCTTCTTGAAGATTTCTTACTCATGTTCTGGCCTGAGTAGAGACACAGCTCTTCCCCTTAATAGTATAATAGGAAAAGTCTGACTCTTAATAGAACTTCCCTAAAGTCTTCTGGATTGCAGAATGGAAATATACACTGAAATTAACCACAAATTAGATAATCTGGCTATAAAGTGCAGAGTTTTCTTGTTTTGTTTTGTTTGATTCTTGGGATGCTCTGCAGGGGATGTATTCCTCCTTAGGCCCCAGCTTTCTGATGTATCAAACCCTGGGTGGATGTTGAGAAGTCCGCAGATGAATTTCAGCAAGGTCCATCAATACTTTGAAATTGCAATTGAATGTTTGTGTGCCTGTGCATTTTTCTGGGAATAGAATCCACAACTTTCATGAGATTCTTAAAGATGTGTTTATATCTCTAAATGGTAGGTACCATCTTAGCCCCTATAACTGAGTCCCACACATCTGGATGTCTACTCAACATTAAGAGATTAAAAGCAGGAGACAATGGGTAGATCCTCTCTTTCCAGTTTTCTTCCTTGGGTGATTGGCCCCAAGAATGACCATCTCTTTCAAGGGGGACCAAACCACACTGCTAACCAATTCAAAACACAACTCAAATAGAAACAATACCCTAACATTTGGGATCATGTTTATTATAGAGCCAGCCTCTGGCTCTCAACAAGGTCCCATACAAACCAAAGTTTCTCATTTTATGCCTGTAAAAACAGGAAACAGTTGTTTAAAGACCTCACATCTTTTTCTTCCAATTTCAATTGAATTGGGTTTTTAGAATGTTTAGTAAATTTTGTTTTTATAGAGACCCAGTGGGGAGAGCTTTAACTTTAATCTGTTTTACGTTCTCAAAAGGTTAGAACAATTAATACTGTGGAAACAGTACCACATATAGTCCCAGGGATAGCTATGAATATAAAATGATACATTAGTTTAATTCCTCCAATGAATGGTTTATTGTCTCTGTCAGCAAATGTGGCTTCATGAATAATTGGCAAAGTCACACAGATACTTTTCCAAAGAATCCACATTGGGCTAGTAGGAGCTCGGTGTCAAAGTCACTGGTTCTGACGTGATTGATCAAATGTTGATAGTGAGTGATAGAGTCCTTGCAAACTAAAATAACAGTTTTGAGTTCCCATGGGAAGAATGCTACCCTTGGGATGGAGAGGCCAGAGTTATGGTGCTGCACTAGGTACCAAAAAGGTATGTAAACTTAGGTGAGTTACCTGGTCTGGCTGGATGCTCACCTGGGTTCTCATCTGTAGAATGAGGCTTTCTGAGATCCAGTGCAGCTCTGACCTCCATGAGTCTATTGACTGTACAAGTTTGAGTGGCTCTGAAAGGCTTTGGAGGCAACACATGGTGTTAAGTATGGGCAAAAGGAACCAGGGACAGGGCACCAGTACTGTGGGTTGGGGTGGTGCTAAAACAAGTTTCAGTGGTTGAATTGAAAAATATTGGGACAATGATAATCTTATTTCACTCTCTGGGATGTTCAAGTGGACAGTCAGTCCAAAATTTATCCAATAATTGTATAATTTCCCACCTATCTTTGGCTTCATGAAGGCAAGCAAATTTGAACTGATTTCCAGAAATAAGAAGGAAGCATAAACACAGTTGTTTATTAGGGCCAGATTTTCACTTCCACTGTCATCTGTTTGCCCCAGTGCACTCTCTCCTTTACTCATGGTAGTGATCTGAAATAACATTTATATGCTGGACAACTATGGACATAGACTTCTATTTCCCAAGAAGACACAGATTCACTCAGAGTCTGCCTTAGAGACAAGGCACAGGGTCCCAAGCTAGGAAAATATTGCTAAATAGCTCTACACTGGGACCTGAGTAATGGACATGCAGAGTGGTCTTCACTTGAAGATATTAGTCAGCATTTAAGCAGCTTCCACATAGTCCTGTCAGTGATATGCATGCTTCTCTCAGTTCTCACTTGATAATTTATGTTTGCAAAACCTGTGGTGATTTGGCAAAAGCTGGGTGTCCCCAACTGCAATGCCTACTAGCAAACTCAGGTTTGGATTTCAGAAATGTTTTTCATAGTTGAAATTTACAGTGATGCCATTAAGACTGACAATCAACAGAAGGCACCATTTATGAGTATTTTCCAATGGGGCGAAGGAGAGCCAAGTACAGGGCCATAAAGAGACATCCAGATGAAAATAAATCTCAATCATTTTATTCCTCATGTATTGAATGTTCTGCTGAGGCCCAGCCAGTGACCTAGAAATTCATGGCCAGAAAGGTGATATTTCAAAATGTTTCTGAGTAAAAGAATTTTCAGTATATACTACTGTCAAATACAAGTTTTCTGCTAAGCTTGACACAAATCCAAATCAGATACAGAAAGCCTATCCTAACTGAGTTTAAATGGAAGATGAATTTATAAATAATCAGGACATGTAGTGATAGGGGTAGGGGTATTTGAGGAGATGTGAAGAGCTGGAGCCATGATACAGTCGCAGAAGTTGCCAGAATTTCCACAGGATATTGCACAGGAAACTGTAAGCTCAGCTTGGTTGGACACCAGGTTGGAAGGGTAGATTGGACTCAGGACCTGTTCATGATGTTTCTGTTGTCATAAGCTGGGACAACTTTAACCTTTTTAAAGCTAACATGGTGGCCTATTGTCTCAATGAGAGCTTCGGGGCTGTTGGAGGCCCCCAGTGGTCAGGAGGTTCCTAGGAGGCCATATCCCCCTGGACTGTCTTTTGAAACTTTTGAGATACCGCTGAACCTCCTATATAAAAAAAGCTCTAGAAACCATTCTGAACACCTATGAACTCAACAGGAGATCAAAGAAAAGAAAAGCAGCAACTCTCTGAACAGAAAAGAGACCACTTTCTGGAAGTTAGGACATGCGGAGAAGTGAATCCGAGGCAATATTCGGGAAGATAGCGGGGAGTCTCCATCAGCCGGCTACTGGCAAATGATAGAGCAGTGGAGCACCAAATCAGAACTTATAGAAGTCTGCTCTGCTGAGGGATGTAGCTCCAGTGGCTAAGTGGGGGGTGGAACCCTCGCTGGGACAGTGTGGTCTCAGGACCCTTGGGGTCACAGAAAGACTGGGGGTGCCTGAGTGTGGCAGAGTTCCCAGGTATTGGAGCTGGGAAGCGGGAGCTGAAGAGTGGGCTCTCAGCTCAGGGTTACAATAAACTGTGATCTGTGGCGCAGTCAGGCCACTGCTCCTCCAGCAGGGACCCAACAAGTGGCAGATCTGGAGATACTCCCCTTCCTCCCCCGGGAGGAGCAGCATAGGGGCGCACTGCAGGGATCTGCTGGGTTTGGAGACTTCAAATGGGATCATGTGCCAGAGATCAAAATGCTCAGTCACAGGCTGGGTGAGCACAGAGTGTGGCTGAGAAGGGGAGATGGTAGTGATTGACTGCTTTTCTCTGGGGGCTCACTGAGGAGTGGGGCCCCAAGATCTCAGCTCCTCCGAGGTGGAGATTGGGAGGCCACCATTTTCATTCTTGTCCTCCAAAGCTATGTGGAAAGCTTGCAGGGAACAAAAGCTCCCGAGAGCAAACCCGAGCAGAGTACTTAGCCGGGCCCACGCAAGGGTGGGGCAATTCCGCCTCCAGCAAAGACATTAGAGAACCACCGCAACAGGCCCCTCCCCCAGAAGATCAGCAAGAACAGCCAGCCAAGACCAAGTTTACTGATCCATGAGAATGGCAGAACTCCAGCACTAGGGGAATACAGCACATAGAAGTCATGGCTTCCCCCTCTCCCCCGATTCTTTAGTCTTTCAAAGTTAATTTTTTTTTAATTATTTAAGACCTTTATTAATGGGTGCTTGCCGTTTGTTGATTTTTTTGAAAAAATCAAGTTGTAAACTTTTTATTACAAATTAAAAATGAGGTTCTTAAAAATCTCAACTTGACCAGATATGAAACAATTTAAAAATCTTTAAAGGTGTATTGAGAAAAACCAGTTGTTTTTTTTTTTTTAAAACACGTTTGTCATTACCAAAAAGAGACGTCTTTAGGTAAAAATAATAAAAACCCCATGCTGCATAGATAATGCAGATGGTTCTATTTATCTGGTCAGTGGGCAAAAAGCAAGCACTTAAGGTCTTCAGCTCCAATCTTTTTTTCATTTCTTATTACTGGAATTTCATCTTCATTTCTTCGTGTTGGATGACTAAACCGGATGATGGTAGAGTTGGTAAGCCGGCATTTACTCAGCCCGGCCCTGCTCAGCCTCGGGAGCAGTCGAATTCTCAGCTGGTGGATCGGCTGCTTTTGTCTCTTTGCCATCTTGTAGTTTAGGGTTTTCTGGGCGTCTGCCTCGGGAATTGAAGTTGCGGTGGTACCGACGTTGAGGTAGCTGCTAACCTTGGGTCTCATCTCCTTGATTTTCCTTATCTCCCTCATTGCCATCCTCTCTAGGCTATCTTTGGCGAAGATGACCCTGCGGAATCGTGGTCTATAACCCTGATACATATTCTGTCTCACTGGTCTACCTTGTTCTCCTGCACCCTAGTTGTCAGCACCTTCCATCACTTCTCCCTGCACAGGAGGGTTGGAATACTGTGGTCCACGCCCATAGGGTCTCCGCATGTAGTAAGGTGGGAATCTTCACCTGCGGTAGGGCTGGCGCTGTTGGGCCTGGCCTTTGGGAGCACTTTCCGATCCCTCGATCTTTTCCCCACTCTCACTATTCTGGTAATTCTGCTGGTAATTGTGTGGAGGACCCCTGCGACGTGGATAGTGTCTATAATGGTTACGGTCTGCTGCATATTTACTGCCTTGCACTGGAACTCCACCAGGGCCTGTCACATTTGCTGCCTCCATACCCTTTTCTCCTTCAACAACATCAAACTCCACAGTCTCTCCATCTCCTACACTGCTAAGGTACTTCCTGGGGTTATTCTTCTATATGGCGGTCTGGTGTACAAATACATCTTCCTTGGTGTCATTCCTGTTGATGAAACCATATCCGTTTCTTACATTGAACCATTTTACTGTTCCCAAAACCTTTGTTGCCATGATCTTGTCCCCGGAGGCAGAAGCCGGCAATGTGAGGCTGCCCGGGCCGCCGCTCCCTGCGCTGCTGCCGGTGGTGCTGGGCTTGGTGTCTGCAGCGCTGAGGGCGTGGGCGGTGGGGGGGGGGTGCAGAGTGTGGCTGCTGGGTCTCAGCCTCGCTGCTCATGGTTGCAGTGATGGTGACTGGGGCCGGCTGTGGCAGCCGCGGCTCCTCCCGGGGTGTGATGGTTACCAGGGTTCTCTGGAGTCAGCTCTCTGTTCCCGCTACCGATCAAACTCTTGAAGTTAAATTTTTAATTTTGTTTTTTTCTTTTTCTTTTTTTTTCTTTTTCTTTTTCCCTTTTACAACCAACATCTTATCAATCCCTTTTTAAAAAATCTTTTTTATTTTTCATTTTTAGAGTCATATTCTATCTCTTCATAGTAGTTAACTTATATTGTTCTTTCTTTAAAATTTTGGGATACAGTTTCTTCTAACAGAACAAAATATACCCTAAATCTCTGGTGTATGGCTTTGTTCTAGTCTCCTGCCTGATCACATTCTCTACCTTTTTCTTTTTTTAAATTCCTCTTCTTTCTTTTTTCAACCAATTTCTTATCTTATCAAATCCTTTTATAAAATCTTTTATAATTTCATCTTTACAGTTATATTCCATCCCTCCATCATATTAACCCTTATTTTTGTTCATATATAAGTTTTTCTTTCTTTAAAATTTTGGGAGGCACTTTCTTCTAACAGACCAAAATACACTCAAAATCTAGTGTGTGGCACTGATCTATGCACCAGCCTGATCATATTTGATCATATTCTGTTTTTATCTTTTTCTTTTGTTTTTTTCTTTCCCTTTCTTTTCCCCCCACTTCAGGTCTCTTCTGATTTGTTTAGTGTATATTTTTCTGGGGTCGTTGTTACCCTGTTAGCATTTTGTTCTCTCATTCATCTATTCTCCTCTGGACAAAATGACAAGATGGAAAAAATCACCTCAAAAAAAAAAAAAAGAACAAGAGGCAGTACCAACTGCCAGTGACCTAATCAACATGGAGATTAGTATGATGTCAGAACTAGAGTTCAGAATGATGATTTTAAAGATACTAACTGGGCTTGAAAAAAGCATGGAAGATATTAAAGAAACCCTTTCTTGAGAAATAAAAGAACTAAAAATCTAACCAAGTCGAAATCAAAAAAGCTATTAATCAGGTGCAATCAAAAATGGAGGCTCTAACTGCTAGGATAAACGAAGCAGAAGAGAGAATTAGTGATATAGAAGACCAAATGATGGAAAATAAAGAAGCTGATAAAAGAGAGATAAACAACTACTGGATCATGAGGGCAGAATTTGAGAGATAAGTGATACCATAAGATAAAACAATATTAGACTGGTTGGGATCCCAAAAGAAGAAGAAAGAGAGAGAGGGGGGCAGAAGGTATATTGGAGCAAATTATAGCAGAGAACTTCCCTAGTTTGGGGAAGAAAACAGGCATCAAAATCCAGGAGGCACAGAGAACCCCCCTCAAACCCAATAAAAATAGGTCAACACCACGACATCTAATAATAAAACTTACGAGTCTCAGAGACAAAGAGAAAATCCTGACAGCAGCTTGGGACAAGAGATCTGTAAACTACAATGGTAGATTGGCAACAGACCTATCCACAAAGACCTGGCAGACCAGAAAGGACTGGCATGATATATTCAGAGCACTAAATGAGAAAAATAGGCAGCCAAGAATACTATATCCAGCTAGGCTGTCGTTGAAAATAGGAGAGATAAAAAGCTTCCAGGACAAACAAAACCTAAAGGAATTTGCAAACACGAAACCAGCCCTCCAAGAAATACTGAAAGGGGTCCTCTGAGCAAAGAGAGAGCCTAAAAGTAACATAGACTAGATAGGAACACAGACAATATACAGACACCCCCAGATTGAAAATGAGGGAGTGGAAAACCATTTACCATGCTAAGGGACACCAAAAGAAAGCTGGGGTGGCAATCCTTATGTCAGACAAATTAGATTTTAAACCAAAGACTGTAATAAGAGATGAGGAAGGACACTATATCCTACTTAAAGGGTCTATCCAACAAGAAGATCTAACAATTGTAAATATCTATGCCTCTAACACGGGAGCAGCCAATTATATAAGCCAATTAAAAACAAAAGCAAAGAAACACATTGACAACAACACAGTAATAGTAGGGGACTTTAACACCCCCCTCACTGAAATGGACAGATCATTTAAGCAAAAGATCAACAAGGAAATAAAGACCCTAAATGACACACTGGACCAAATGGACTTTACAGATATATTCAGGAAATTTCATCCCAAAGCAACAGAATACACATTCTTCTTGAGTGCCCATGGAGCATTCTCCAGAACAGATCACATCCTAGGTCACAAATCAGGTCTCAACTGGCACAAGAGATTGGGATCATTCCCTGCATATTTTCAGACCACAATGCTTTGAAACTGGAACTCAATCAGAAGAGGAAAGTCGGAAAGAACTCAAATACTTGGAGGCTAAAGAGCATCCTACTAAAGAATGAATGGGTCAATTAATTTTTAAATTGAATTTCAGGAAATTAAAGAAGAATTTAAAAAATTCATGGAAACCAAAGAAAATGAAAACACAACTGTTCAAAATCTTTGGGATGCAGCAAAGGCAGTCCTAAGAGGAAAGTATCTAGCAATACAAGCCTTTCTCAAGAAATAAGAAAGGTCTCAAATACACAACCTAACCCTACACCTAAAGGAGCTGGAGAAAGAACAGTAAATAAAGCCTAAACCCAGCAGGAGAAGAGAAATAACAAAAATCAGAGCAGAAATCCATGAAATAGAAACCAAAAGAACAGTAGCACTAATCAATGAAATTAGGAGCTGGTTCTTTGAAAGAATTAATAAGGTTGATAAACCCCGGGCCAGACTTATCAAAAAGAAAAGAGAAAGGACCCAAATCAACAAAATCATGAATGAAAGAGGAGAGATCACAACCAACACCAAAGAAATACAAACAATTATAAGAACATAGTATGAGCAACTCTATGCCAGCAAATTAGATAATCTGGAAGAAATGGAGGCATTCCTAGAGCTGTATCAACTACCAAAACTGAAACTGGAAGAAATAGAAAACCTGAACAGACCTATAACCACTAAGGAAATTGAAGCAGTAATAAAAAATCTACCAACAAACAAAAGCCCAGGGCCAGATGGCTTCCCAGGGGAAGTCTACCAAAAATTTAAAGAAGATTAATACCTATTCTCCTGAAACTGTTCCAAAAAATAGAAATGGAAGGAAAACTTCCAAACTCGTTTTATGAGGCCAGCATTACCTTGATCCCAAAACCAGACAAAGACCCCATCAAAAAGGAGAAATACAGACCAATATCCTTGATGAACATGGATGTAAAAATTCTCACCAAAATACTAGCCAATAGAATCCAATAGTACATTAAAAGGATTATTCACCACAACAAAGCGGGATTTATCCCTGGGCTGTAAGGTTGGTTCAACATCCTCAAATCAATCAATGTGATACAATACATTAATAAAAGAAAGAACAAGAATCATATGATCCTCTCAATAGATGCAGAAAAAGCATTTGACAAAGTACAGCATCCTTTCTTGATCAAAACTCTTCAGAGTATAGGGATAGAGGGTACATACCTCAATATCATAAAAGCCATCTATGAAAAACCCACAGCGAATATCCTTCTCAATGGGCAAAAGCTGAGAGCTTTTCCCCTAAGGTCAGGAACGCGGCAGGAATGTCCACTATCACCACTGCTCTTCAACATAATATTAGAAGTCCTAGCCACAGCAATAGACAACAAAAAGAAATCAAAGGCATCCAAATCAGCAAAGAAGAAGTCAAACTCTCACTGTTTGCAGATGATATGATACTTTATGTAGAAAACCCAAAAGACTCCACCCCAAAACTGCTAGAACTCATACAGGAATTCAGAAAAGTGGCAGGAGAGAAAATCAATGCACAGACATCAGTGGCATTCCTATACACCAACAACAACACAGAAGAAAGAGAAATTAAGGAGTCGATCCCTTTTACAATTGCACCCAAAACCATAAGATACCTAGGAATAAATCTAACCAAAGAGGCAAAGAATCTGTGCTCAGAAAACTATAAGATACTCATGAAAGAAATTGAGGAAGACACAAAGAAATGGAAAAACGTTCCATGCTCGTGGATTGGAAGAACAAATATTGTAAAGATGTCAATGCTACCTAGAGCAATCTACACATTCAATGCAATCCCCATCAAAATGCCATCCACTTTTTTCAAAGAAATGGAACAAATAATCCTAAAATTTGTATGGAACCAGAAAAGACCCCGAATAGCTAGAGGAATGTTGCAAAAGAAAAGCAAAGCTGGTGGCATCACAATTCCGGACGTCCAGCTCTATTACAAAGCTGTCATCATCAAGACAGTATGGAACTGGCACAAACACAGACACCTAGATCAATGGAACAAAATAGAGACACCAGAAATGGACCCTCAACTCTATGATCAACTCATCTTTGACAAAGCAGGAAAGAATGTCCAGTGGAAAAAAGAGTCTCTTCAACAAACGGTGTTGGGAAAATTGGACAGCCACATGCAGAAGAATGAAACTGGACCATTTCCTTACTCCACACACAAAATAGACTCAAAATGGTTGAAAGACCTAAATGTGAGACAGGAGTCCATCAAAATCCTAAGCACTGTTCTGGATGTTAGTGATGTAGAGTGCTGAACAAGATAGACAAGATCCCTGATCTCAAAGAGTTTATATTCTAGGAAAAAGAGAGTAAGCAAACAAACAAAACAAGTAAAAGCCAGATAAGCAAGGTAATTACCAGAACTATCTCATGCTACAGAGTAAACAGAAGAAAATTATGTTATAGAGGGTGATTTGTGGGAAGGTATTATTTTTTGGCTAGAGTGGTCATTGAGGGTTTCTTTGAGGAGGTGACAGTTCAGTGAAGAACTAAATGGTGAAATGAATCCAACCATGGACCTACCTGGGTGAAGAGCATCCACACAGAGGGGATGACAACTGTAAAAGTCTTGAGGTAGGAACAGGTTTGATGTGTCCAAGGCCTGCCTGGAAAGAGGACAACATGGCTGGAACAGTGTGAATGAGGAGGGAATGGTAGGAGATGTGTCAAGAGGCAGGCAGGCAGGGACAAATCAGGTAGGGTCTTTTAGGCCACAGGAAAAGTTTGGGATTTCATTCTAAGTGATGGGAAGCCTTTGGGAGGCTTAAAGCAGGGAAATGATTTGCCTAACTTCTGCTTTAAAAAGATCACTGGCTGCTGAGTGGAGAATGGGCCTTGAGAAGCAAGAGCAGAAGCAGGGAAATGCATTGGGATATGGTTGGAAGAGTCCAAGGACGAGATAACATGACCTGGAATGGAAGTAGTCAGGTTCAGGAGGCATTACAGGGGACAAGCGGATTGGACTGACTGAGGGTTGTGACAAACTCTTTATAAGAACAAAATGGACCATTTACCTTATCATCTTTAAGCAAAGTGGACTAGAATTCTTTGTGTTGATGCCTGCTAATCTCTTACCCATCAGTTTGATCTTTGGTTGATCCATCAGTTTCTATCTTCTTTGGTTGATCCATCAGTTGCTATCTTCTTTACAGAATCATGGGCGCAGTGTTTTAAAAAGGTGGTGGCCTCTCAACTGGATGGGTGACTGAGGAGGCATCAGTCAGAAGATACTCCATGGAGATGAAGTATACTCTTGAGTCCAAGCCCATGAGCTTAGGTTTATAAGGGCCAAGCAGGAGTTAAGAAGGGAGATCACCCCAATAGCTCCTTGTGCCTGTGTGCAGGTGGGACCAGCTGTTACCAGTGTGCATTTGTAGCATCCCCACCCTGCTTGAATTGGGTGGATGAGTGCACTGCATGGGTCTGGGGAACTTCACCTTTGCCATGAAACCTGGCTGGGTTTATGTGCGCATTTTCCCAGCAGTGGGCTTGGAGGGTAACTCCTAAAGGGCTCTGTCCTGCAGGTTGCTTAACCTGTGGTTGACTGATAAATGTCCTTTGATGTATACGGAATAGGAGTTGTCACTGGGAGATTCACAGTGATTCTCAGTCTGATGCTCAGGTCATTACTATGGTGCGCATTCTGTAAATTGTTCAGCATATGATTTGTATTCACTGATTTAAGAAAACCATGAACCCTGTAACACCTCATTTATCCAGAATTCTCTGAAAATATGGCATTTCATGTAAATGCATTTTTCATATATGCCTTTAAATGTCAAGGCAACTTTTATGTCATGAACATTTTGAGCACTTTGGAGGGAAGGCTTTCTAAAGCAGGTGAGTCTCTCAAGAAGAGTTTTACGTGATTTAACGTCCCTTGATGACTCATGTTCACACATTGTGATCATCAATCACTCCTTTGTGCTATATAGCAGGGACGCAGTGACTCCACGCCCAATGAAGCTGACTATTGTGTGAATTCCTTCACTCCTTTTCTTTCTCTTTGGAGAACTAGATCCTCTGTTGAGGGTTTTATGTCATTCACACCTGCTAATGGCACCAGCACGAGCAAACAAGGATCACCCTTCATTGTTTCTTGTTAGAATATTGGTGCCTTTAAGAAGATAGTTTTTATTTGGGAGGTTTTGTCTAAATTAGCTAGCCTGCTGTTACTGAAAACAGAAGTCTCCAGACGCCATGCCTATGTTTTTCTGAGCCATGCCTACGTTTTTCTGAGCCATGCCTACATTTTCTATATGTGACCACATTTGTGTATTATTAATTAATTAATTAACTAATACAAAAATATTTTTATCATTGGTCCTGGTTCATGTAAACTGAGGAGGAAAGAGGAGTCCTCAGGATGATAAAGTAAAATGCCTCCTGTGGTCATCTAAGCAGAAGCCAAAGGAAGAGATTTGACTGGAGGAGACCAGGAACCTCTACTATGTAAAATAATGTTAATAAGACCTCTGTCACAATGCTGGGGCCATGCCACTCTCTCCCAGCCATGAGTCAGTCAGCCATGAATGGATGCTGATGCAGAGCTTTGGGGGCAAACAGTCACAGCTGCAATGCACACAGATTTTTTTAGAACTGGTTTGTGCACTAAAGAGAACCTGGCTCGTTAGGGGAGGTTACATCATGGAATCTTCTAGAGGTCTCACTACCCTGCTACGATGTGTAAGAGCTGCCTTGCTCTAGAATTTGTGGCAGCAAACATTTGATACAGCCATTTACATGAAAACATAAGTGGTGTCTTTCTTACAGTCCCTGGACTTTGGCAAACAGAAGGCCTCTTCCAGTACACTGATGGATGTCCTTATCTTTAGCAACAGTGAATCCTCCATCAGTAAAATTAAAGGCAGCACTGAAACAAGCTTCTTCTGACAGGCCAGATACTGGAAGTGTAGGTAGAAATGTTTGGGGCTGCTTTTTGAACCAGAACAGAACAGAGATGAACCAGAGAAGTGTCTACATTTTGCCTGCTGTTTTGTTCCCTTTCATTGGGGAAATATATGATTATTTTGTAACTATTGATACACAGATGCAGGTAATTTTTTTCTTTTTTTAAAGAGAAAGGTCAAAGATTGTCACAGTCTGTGTCACATCAAACTGAAACAGCTTCAGCCCCTTCCTCTGTATTTTTGTGATAACTGGCTCCAGGAGCTACAAACAAAGCACATGAGGCTTAAACAGGATGAGACCATCTGGGCTTGGGCAAAGTGTGCTTTCCTGAACGAGGGAAGGAACAGGGCTGCCTGGGACTGTGGGCTCTTACTTGAAGAGAAATTCATGGTCTAAAGACTTTCCTTTGTTCCTTGTTTCTTCACCTAGACCTAAGGGACAGGCACTCTGCTTGTCCTGAAGGGGAAGCTGTTGGCAAAGTCTTTGTGTGCTATAAATGGTCAAATTGAGCCTTCTCAGTTATTACTGACAAAGGTTTGTGGAGCACCTCTTGGGTAAGATCCTGTGCTTGGGTTGGGGTGATGATGGATGAAATCTGTGGGGCCATCCCTCAGGGGGCTTATAGTTTGGTTAGACAAATAAGAGGAATTAAACAAGACAAAATCAAAACAGAACAACAAAACAACTAAACAAATAAACCCCCAAAAATAGCCACCAGCCCACCATTTCTTCCCCTCTCACCCCTGCCATGTAAGCATATTCAATTTCATTGCTGATCTCTTTTCTTTTACTTGAGTATTTGTTTCTTTGTTGGGGAAGGGGCTTGTGGATTTTTGAGCTGGAGATTATTAGCACTTTATGCCCAATGATCAGATCTCTCTGTTTTCTAGGTGTAGGGAATGCTGTCCATAAGGCACAACCATCCAGCGAATGCTTTACAAAGAGCTTTCTGAACACCGCATTTCATTTGTGGAGGGAAAAAAATGCCTGCATTTAACTTCTGGCTCCTAATCTTCGGTTGACAGAAACCAGGAAACTGCTCAATTTCATATGTTTACTTCAAAATACCCTATCTCAGCCAAATGTCTGGCTGCTCCATTCTATAAATGCAAGGCGCCACCATCATGCCTTGTATTTCTTTCCTCTCTCCCTATGTTGGCTGATGCTTGTGTCCAAAATGCAGGCTTTCAACAAATTGCATTCTGATTGACTGACCTGGATTTCTGCTGGGGAGCTGAATGCTAAAGCCAAATAGATTTGACCAAAGCTTGCTTTGCTGAGTTTTTTAAGTCTCTTTCAGAAACAGCCTCGGATATGTTTTATGAGAGGGATAAAGAATATTATTTAAAGACAATGGTACAAGCCAGAGTCACGTAAAGTCACGTAAAGAGGGTTTTAGAGTTGGGTGAAATCTCAGGTTATCTGCCTGAAGCTTTTAGCTATTCAAGAAGACTCATGTTCTTCTTTTGCAGTATCTGTTGAGACTAAGTTTCTAAGTTCATAAAACCGCAGACCTTTGAGTGATTGGAGCTTGTCTTTTGACTGTTTGCCTTGGTATTTGTTTTGAGCTTGAATCTCAGAGCCATTTAAACCCATCTAAGCAAGGAGCCTGGTATCCAAAGTGAGGTGTGGTCCCATTGATTTCATGATACTTGGTGGTACTGGCATAAAATCCAGGGATTCATAACCTCCTGACTGTTCACAAGGACACTGGTCAAGTCCATCACCATTTCAGCTGACCTACCTGACCGCAGTGTATTTCAGATGATTTCTTGGACTCTAGCAATTTCCTCTTCCAATCCAACCACACTGTTTTCCCAAAGCCCCAGGATTATCATGGTACTTTCCGCAATTTAAACACTTTAATGGCTCTCTTTTATTTTTCTAAGTGATCTTTTTCTTTTAGAACGGTTTTAAATTTACAGGGAAATCACAAAGGTAAAAAGTTCCCATATATTCCAAACTCTGTTATTTCCTATTGTTTCCTGGTAATGTGCTACAGTTGTTACAATAATGAACCAATGCATACACATTATTATTAACTGAAGTCCATAGTTTACTCAGGTTTTCTTAGTTTTTTTTTTTTAATTTAAATTCAATTAGCCAACACATAGTAGTACATCATTGGTTTTTGGTGTAGTGTTCAATGATTCATTAGTTGGGTATAACACCCAGTGCTCATCATATCATGTGTCCTCCTTAAGGCCCATCACCTGGTTACCCCATCCCCCACAGTTTGATTCCCAGAGTCAAGAGTCTCTCATGGTTTGTCTCCCTCTCTGATTTCTTTCCATTCAGTTTTCCCTCCCTTCCCCTATGATCCTCTGCACTCTTTCTAATACTCCACATATGAGTGAAACCATATGATAATTGTCTTTCTCTGATTGACTTATTTCACATAGCATAATACCCTCCAGTTCATCCATGTTGATGTAAATGGTAGGTATTCATCCTTTCTGATGGCTGAGTAATATTCTATTGTATATATGAACCACATCTTCTTTTATCCATTCATTTGTTGAAGGACATCTCAGCTACTTCCACAGTTTGGCTATTGTGCACATTGCTGCTATGAACATTGGGGTGCAAATGCCCATTCTTTTCACTACATCTGCATCTTTGGGGCAAATACCCAGTATTTATAAATTACCCAGCAATTGCTGGGTCATAGGGTAACTCTGTTTTTAACTTCTTGAGGAACTGCAGCAACTTCTTGCAAGACACATCTCTAAAGGCAAGGGAAACAAATGCAAAAATGAACTATTGGGACTTCTTCAAGATAAAAATCTTCTGCACGGCAAAGGAAACAGTCAACAAAACTAAAAGGCAATCTACAGAATGGGAGAAGATATTTGCAAATGACATAACAGATAGAGGCCTGGTATCCAAGATCTATAAAGAACTTATCAAATCAACACCCAAAAAACAAATAATCCAGTCAAGAAATGGTCAGAGGACATGAACAGACACTCCTCCAAAGACATACAAATGGCCAATAGATACATGAAAAAATGCTCCACATCACTTGTCATCAGGAAAATAAAAATCAAAACCACAATGAGATACCTCCTTACACAGTTAGAATGGCTAAAAATAACAAGACAGATTTTCTCAT
Source organism: Callorhinus ursinus (assembly GCF_003265705.2). Lineage (NCBI taxonomy): Eukaryota > Metazoa > Chordata > Mammalia > Carnivora > Otariidae > Callorhinus > Callorhinus ursinus. Next base: position 15,741,949 of record NW_027397091.1, read on the forward strand.
TTTTAACCTAATGTCCTTTTCTATTCCAAGATCCCATGCCATATTACATTTAGTTCTCATGTCTCCTTAGGCTTAACTGTGGTAGTTTGTCAGACTTTCCTTGTTTTTGATGATTTTGACAATTTTGGGAAGTGCTGATAAGGTATTTTGTGGGATACCCCTTCATTAGGATATGTCTGATTGTTCTCCCTCAGAATTAGCCTGGGGTGATATGTTCTTGGGAGAAAGACCACAGAGGTAAAGTGCCATTTTTCTCACATCATCTCAAGGGTGCATACTATCAAAATTGCCTGTCACTGTTGATATGAACCTTGATCACCTGGCTGAGGTAGTGTTTGTCAGGTGTCTCCACTGTGAAGTTCCCCTTTTCCCTCTTTAGAAGGAAGTCACTGTATGTAGTCCTCACTGTGTGTAACCCTCACTCAAGGAGGCACAAGTAAGTTCCATTTCCTTGAGGGAATTAAAAATTATTCAGAATTCTTCTGCACAGAGATTTGTCTATTCTCCTCTTATTTTAATTTATGCAATCATTTATTTATATCAGTATGGACTTTATTTTATACTTTTGGCTATAAGCCAATGGTAATTTATTTTTTCTTCAAATTATTTTAGCTTTGACCATTAGAAGCTGTTTCAGTTGGCTCCTGTGTCCCTTTCACATACACTTATCATTGTGGGGATTTTTAAAAGCATTTCCTTACTTTCTTATGGTACAAAGATGCTCCAGGTTCATCTTGTGTTATTTTCTAACCCAGTCTTAGAATCAGCCATTTTTCAAGGAGCCCTGGTTCCCTTTTTAATTCCAAAGCTACTTAGATAAGCACCTTTCCCTCTACTCCCTTTAGTGAGTTTACTTCATACATTTGTAACAGTTAGATTGTTATATCACATTCTGCACTCCATCTTGGGGTCTCTTGACATCCTAAATAATTTTTAAAAATTTGCATACATTAAAACTTATCTTTGTGCTGTAAGGTTAATGGGTTTTGGCAGATACATAGTGTCACATATTCATGCACTGCGGTGGTCTGAGTAATGACCCATCAAGGATGTCTACATCCTAATCCCTGGAACCTATGAGTATATGACTTTATGTGGTAAAAGGAATTTTGCATATGTTGTTAAGAATCTTGAGATGGGGAGATTTTTCTGGGTTATCTGGATGAGCCCACTATAATCACAAAGGTTGTTATAAAAGGGAGACAGTTAGTAGTTGGAGACGTGATGGAAGCAAAAGGTTAGAATGATGTGAGGAAGGGGGCTAGAGTCCAAGGAATGCAGGCAGCCTCAGGAAGCTGAAAAAGGCAAGGCATAGATTCTACCCTGAAGCCTCCAGAAGGAATGCAACTATTCTGACTTGTTGATTTTAGACTTCTCACCACTAGAACTGTAAGAGAGTAAATTTGTGTTTTAAGCCACTAAATTTGTGCTAATTAATTGCAGCAGCAATGGGAAATTAATATAGATTTTAGTATCTGAAATGGGGTGCTGCTGTAACCTAAAAATGTGGAAGTGGCTTTGGAATTGGGTAATGGGTAAAGGCTGGAAAATTTGTGAGGACAATGATAGAAGAAGTCAAAGTTGCCTCGAACAGACAAATATGGATGTTAAAGACTTGGACTGTGAGGCTTCAGGAGGAAGTGAGGAACATGATAGAGAAAACCTATATTGTCTTAGAGAATACCTATATTGTCATTAACAGAACATAAAAATATGAACATTAAAGGTGCTTCTGATGAAGGATCAGAAGGAAATGAGGAACATCATATTGGAAACTGGAGGAAAGGAGATTCTTGTTACATAGTGACAGAAAACTTAGCTGTGTTTTGTTCTACCGTTGTGTTGGAAGCAGAAAAGCAGAACTTGTAAGTGATGAATTTAGGTATTTAGCTGAAGAGATTTCCAAACAAAGTATTGAAAGTGAAGCCTTGCTCCTTCTTGCTGAGAAGAAAGAGATAAATTGAAAAAAAAGAATTTTATTAAATAAAAGTGACCAAAAACTTGAAATTTGGGAAATTCTTAGCCTACCCAGATTGTAAAAGATGCCAAAATTAAAAGGTCCACTGTCAGCAATGTGTACTCTGGAGACAAGTCAAGGTGTAGCTGGACAAACTTTTGCTAGTGTTTCAGAGGGAAAAAAGAGTACAGGATTTAGTCATACATAGGGCTCTCTGAGAAGATTAGGTTTGTGACTTATGGATCCCCTCAGTCATCTCAACAGAAGCCAAAAATAGAGGTGGAATTATCCAGGAAAGACCTATAGAAGAGTCTCTTGTCTAATGGAGTGAACCCTCATGACATACATGGGAGACCCACTGTTTTTTTAATGTTATGCCAGCAGAAATTGTGGTAATTTGTTTTTATAGCAATAGAAAACTAACACACCTACCCAATATCCATGTTTCCTGTCTTCATCAAAGTACCTTATTTTTATTTTTTGTTTTTTAAAATACTTTTTTGGTTAGAGCAGTTTAATGTTCACAGCAAAATTGAGGGTAAGATACAGAAATTTCCTGTATACTCCTTGCCTCCCTGCCAAACATGTATAGCTTTCTCCATTATCAACATGCCCTACCAAAGTGGTACATTTGCTACAATTGATGAACCTACATTGACACATCATAATTACCCAAAGCAAAGGCAAAGTTTGCCTCATGGTTCACTCTAATGTCATATATTCTATGGGTTTGGATGAGTGTATAATGATATGTATCCATCATTATGGTATCATACAGAGTATTTTCACTCCCTAAATATCCTATGTGTTCTGCCTATTCATTCTTCTCTCCCAACCCTCCAATCTCTGGCAACCACTGACTTTTTTTTTATATTACTAAATTTTTTTTATTATGTTCAAGTTAGCCAACATATAGTATATCATTAATTTTTTTTTTAAGATTTTATTTATTTGATGGAGAGAGACACAGTGAGAGAGGGAACACAAGCAGGGGAAGTGGGAGAGGGAGAAGTAGACTTCCTGCAGAGCAGGGAGCCTGATGCAGGGCTCGATCCCAGGACCTCGGGATCATGACCTGAGCCAAAGGCAGATGCTTAATGACTGAGCCACCCGGGCACCCTTATCATTAGTTTTTGATGTAGTGTTCGATGATTCATTAGTTGTGTATAACACCTAGTACTCATCACAACTACAGAACACTTATGAAATAAATGGAGGAAGACACAAAGAGATGGAAAAACATTCCATGCTCATGGATTGGAAGAATAAATATTAAAACGTCTATGTTGCCCAGAGCAATCTACACTTTCAATGCAATCCCTATCAAGATACCATTGACATTTTTCACAGAGCTGGAGCAAACAATCCTAAAATTTGTATGGAACCAGAAAAGACCCTGAATCACCAGGGGAATGTTGAAAAAGAAAACCACTTATTTTTTACTATGTTCATAATTTTGATTTTCCAGAATGTCATATAGTTGAAATTATATAGTATGTAACGTTTTTAGATAGGCTCTTTCACTTCATAATATGTATTTAAGTTTCCTCCATGTCTTTTAATGGTTTGGTAGCTCATTTCTTTTCAGTACTGAATAATATTCTATTGGCTGGATGTACTGGTTTATTTATCCATTCATCTACTGAAGGGCATCTTGGTTGCTTCCAGTTTTGACAATTATGAATAAATCTGCTATGAACATCCATGTGCAGGTTTTTGTGTGAACACAAGTTTTTGACTACTGTTAGCTCTGTGATCCATTTTGAGTTAATTCTTGTGAAGGGTATATGGTCTGTATCCAAATGCATTTTTTTTTTTTTTGCATGTTGATGTTCAGTTTTTCCAGCACCATTTGTTGAAGAGACTATCTTTGCTCCATTCTTTTGCTTTCTCTCCTTGTCAAAGATCGGTTGATTATATTTATGTGGATCTATTTTTGGACTCTATATTCTGTTCCATTGATCTGTTTGCCTATTATTTCACCATTCTGTCTTGATTATTGTTGCTTTTTAGTAACTATTAAAGTTGGGTAGTGTCAGTCCTCCAACTTTGTCCTTTTCCTTCAATGTTGTGTTGGCTATTCTGGGTCTTTTGCCTCTCCATATAAACTTCAGAATCAGTGTCAATATCTACGAAATAACTTACTAGGATTTTTATTGGGATTGCATTCAATTTATAGCTCAAGCTGAGAACTGACCTGACAATTTTGAGTTTTCCTGTCTATGAACATGGAATATTTTGCCATAGCTTTCACTTTTCTCTGATTTATTTCATCAGAGCTTTGTAGTTTTTTTCATGTAGATCTTGTACATATTTCCTTAGATTTATACCTAAGTATTTAATTAGGGAGGGTGCTAAAGAAATAGTAGTGTATTTTAAATTTTAAATTCCACTTATTCATTATTGATATATAGGAAAGCAATGAACACTTACATATTAACCTTGTATCATCATATTCTCCAATCTTGCTCTAATTGCTAATTAGTTCCAGGAGTTTTTTTGTTGATTCTCTAAGATTTTCTACGTAAATAATCATGTCATCTGTAACAAAGACATACTATTTCTTCCCTCCCAATCTGCATACCATTTATTTCCTTTTCTTTTCCTATTGCATTAGCTAGAACTTCCAGTATGATATTGAAAAGAAATGGTGAGAGGGGATACCTTTGCCTTGTCCCCGATCTTAGTGGAAAGTTTTGAATTTCTTACCATTAAGTATGATATTAGCTGTGGGTGTTTTGCAGGTATTCTTTATCAAGATGAGGAACATTCCATTTATTCCTAGTTTACTGAGAATTTCTTTTTTCAGCATGAATGGGTATTTGATTCTAGGAACAGCAATTGTGCCCTGCCACATATCCCAGCCTCATTCCAGCTAGTTGTAACCATGTAAGTTCTGGCTATTAAGAAATAAGGAGAAGCTGTGAGGTAAGACTTCTAGAATTGTTCCTTAAAGTAGAGGAAAGATGGCCAGGGAATGCCTTTTTGGCCTTTTTCTCCTTCTTTTTTCCTATCTCTGGAGTGTAGATAAGATGGCTGGAGATTAATCCACCATCTTGGACCATGAAGATAAGTCATGTATAAAAATGGAAGTCATGTGATAAGGGGGAAGGTGGAACGGAAAGAGCTAAGGAACCTATGTCCTCAGTGATTTTATACCACATCTCTTATACCCACTGTACACAATCAACCTCTGGGATTGGGGTCTGTAATAGTTTTTCATTGCTATGTAAACATATTACCACAAATGTAGCAACTTATAGTAAGTCTTAAAGTTGCTATAAGTTATTATATTACAGTGCCTGTGGGTCAGGAGTCCAGGTATAGTTTAGCTCTTCTCAGGGTCTTGCCAGGCTGAAATCAAGCCCTTGCCAGGGTCTTGTTGGCTGGGGCTACAGTCTCATCCAAGGCTTGGTTGGAGTCCTTTTTCAAGCTCGTTGATTGTTGGCAGAATTAATTCCCTTATGTTGTAGGACTAGAGTTTCTATCAGCCAGGGACCACTCTTAGCAACCAGGAGCCACTTTCAGCTCTTTGCCATGTAGCTGCCATAGGTAGTTTGCCACATGGATGCTTGCTTTCTTCCAGGGAAGCAGGAGCAAGTCTATGACTTCTAATCTCTCTTCAGTCTACTATGATGGAGTCTTACATAATCTAACCTAATAAAAAGAGTGATTGTCCCATCATATTCATACTAAAGGAAAGGGGATTATACAAGATGTGTATAACATGAGTGGGAAACTTGGGGTCCATCTTAAAATTCTGCCCATTGCAGTTGACAACCACCAGTGTCTGAAGGAGTGCTTAACAGTACTTGTTGGTTGGTTGGAAAGTTGGCTTTTCCGTCCCAGTCCTGGCTTTCTGGCCAGTTCTATTGTTCCGTTGCTGCCAAGAACTGTTATCGTCAAGTTCCTCAGCTATCCAGATCAGAGAAGGGGTGCCACAGGCAGAGTAAGAGTTAGGGTATTCTCATATTTCTGAAGAGTTTGGACAGGTCAATAAAAATTATTATAAAAACAACAGCCATTAAAATTTACCAGGAACTATAGTGGTTTGCTGAATACTTTGCATGCATCAACTAATCGAATCCTCATAATAAATCTAAGCAATAGATGCTATTATTATCCCATTTTGCAGATGGAAAAACAGAAATCAGTAACTTTCTCAGGTTCACACAACTAGCAAGTAGCGGAGTCAGGTTTTGAACCCAGACAGACTGAAGTCAGTGCCTATACCCAAATAAATGCTAATGGGCACACAGATCAAATAGGAGCTAAAATGCAAATTCTAATTCAGAAGTTCTTTTCTTTTCTTTTTTTTTAAGTAGGCTCCACACCCAGCATGGAGCCAACACAGGGCTCAAACTCACAACCGTGAGATCGGGAGTCGGACAGAGACACTTAATAGACTGAGCCACCCACGTGCCCCGAATTCAGAAGTTCCTGAGTGAGAGGCCTGAGATGATGCATTTATAACCAGCTCTAGATGATGCAGATCCAGGGACCACACTTTGAGTAGCATGGATATAAACTATTATGCTGTGTTGTCCCACAACATTTGGTGGGCATGTCAAACCCTGATGTTGAGTGTGGGAGTAGAAGGTGTAAATGTAGGAATCAGTACAAACATCTTCAGATGGGAAGATGTTGGAATGAGGAGTGGGGGTTAAGCTTTAAGTATATAAGGAGTTATGAGAGGAATTTTTAGGATCTTAAATTTTCAGGAAGTGTCAATTCTGGATTTGCTTGTCTTCCACTTTCCCAGGTGGTTCAACTGTAGTAGATACAGATTTTTTTCTAGGCCTGGTGCATCCCCTTGAGTATCTCCAGAAATAGACTAGGTCCACAGTGTTTGCCTGTGGCCTGGATGACACGTGGGGAAGGCAGAGATGTGTACCCTCAAATGGTGGGTTTGGGAGTAGTCATTGTGGTCTTGTTTATAGCTTCAGAACTGGGAGATCATAAACTTTCTCAGGTTAGGTGGACTAATTTAGGTGTGGCTCCTCAGGGATCAGATCCTAGGAGTCTGGGCTGCTCCCAACTATTAGTCAGGTGTGAGCTGTGAACTTGCCAGAAGCTCCAGGATAGATGAAGTGTTGTGAGAGAGAGAAAGGAGAGAGGCTTCGCTTAATGTGGATGGGCTGCACCTGAGAGGGGACAGTCTGTGTAGTGAGTCAGAAGGGGAAGTGGTTCCCAAGGAGAATGCAATTCTCAGGTGATTTCTTTTGCTTGTTTAAGGGATAGATGGGATGTGGAATTTAAGTAGCTGTACCTGGCCAGTGCAAACAGGCACCTGCATACTTTTGATTCCAAGAAGGGCTTTCCCAGGTTAGCCAGCAGTGTTCCCCAACATGGAAATCTGCATGAAAAGCAAAAAGGGCTGAGCTTAACAATGAAGGTAATATGTATTACTCAGTACGTGGACCCAGAGGTTTTTAGGTGCATCATTTAATCTATATCCTGTACAACCCTTATTTTACAAGTGGAGAAATTGAGTACAGGAAACATAAGAAAATTGCTGAAGACCATAGAGCTAGTAAATGGTGAGATCAGGATTTAAATCTCAACCTGTATCTCTGAAGTTTGTTTACTGAACCACAATGGTGTACTTTCCCTAATAGATGGAGACCAACATTCTTGTTTTACCCAGGTGAGAAAACTGTGGCTTAGTAAATTTAGGGGATTTATCCAAGAGCCTAGGACCCCAGCCAAGGTCTCATAGTTAGCTAACTATGGTAGCCCTCATATTTTCTTGGTAATCTCATATTTTTAGTCAGATTGAAAGCTTTCTGAGGGCAGAATCCCTGCTCTATTTCTCTCTGTAGTATGAAGCTCCCAGTACAAACTAGGTACCCATCCACTGTCAAGTAAGTGAGTGTGCAGTATCAGACTTAGTTCAGTTGTTAGCTAAATTTGGTATTGGGTGTGAATTTAACATGGTCTTTAGTGGCTAGAACTCTATTCTATCTTACTGGGTGCTTGAAGGAGGAATCTCCTAGCAAGGGAGAGAAGCTTGGTTCCCCAGAGTTGTGGCAACCTTCTGTAGATGTTCTCATTAGCCAAACCATTTTATCTTTTGATTCATCTCACCACTCCTCCTATAAGCCACCCGGTCTCTTATTCCTCCATCTTAACTACTCGTGGCTTCAGTCACTATGCAGCAGTGTCCAGTAGAACTTTCTGTGATGATATAAATGTCCTATATCCATACTGCTTAACATGGCAGCCAGTAGCCACATGTGGCTATTGAGCCCTGGAAATGTAGCTAATGCAGCTAGGGAACTGAATTTTGAATTTTATTGAATTTTAATTAATTTAAGTAGTTACATGTGGCTAGTGATTACCATATTGAAAAAGGTAGATCTAGATTTAACTCCCACATTGCTTCCACCAACCCAGTTCTCTCCCTTGAGCCTCCAAATTAATTTTCATCTGACTACTGAACATTGCCTGACCTCAATGATGAGAAACAAGTTCCATCTAGAATGCCTTATTAACCCTATCCCAAGTCTGAGTTTTGTTTGGGTTCTTGACTTTACCCAGCTGATCACCTACTACCTGGTTGCTTAGCTGGAAGTCACCTTGGTGTTTCTTCCTGCTCTTTCTTCTACACCTGGAGACTCTCCTTCCTGTTATCCTTCTTCTTGCCATTGGCTCTGTTCTGATGTTAATCACCTCCTGCCTGGATCTTTGCAATGATCTTCCCATTGAGTCTCTTTTCTTTCTGCTTCTCCTGGCTGTGGTTGATTGCAGCACTGGTCCCAATTCTTCACACTATAATAGAATCGTTCACCCATCCATTTACCATGGCTTCATGGTGGATGGACTTTGAGGTAAGGCTTGGTCATGTGACTTGCTTTGACCATTGGGATGTTCACAAGAGTGATTTGAGCAGAGGCTTGGAATGTGCTTGTGCATTTGGGCTTGCCTTTTTTGCACTTCTGCTAGCACTATGAGAAGAAAATGCTCTGGGTAGCTTCTGGTCTGAGGAGGATGAGAGATACATGAAGTAGACCTGGACCCCACTCACAGTCTGCCCTTCTAGGCAATGTGATGAGCTTGTGGAGAGCAGATTAATTCAGAGGTCTCATGCAAGCAGCATTCCTGTGGTTCTCAGAGTAATTCTGCCAGGAAAGGAGTTATGCTTGGCAGAATCTGTTAGAGATTCTGCCTGTTCTGTTCCAGAATAGATGAGGAGGCAGCATAGTGACATAGTTGGATCAAGGGACAAGAGAGCCACTTTGTTGCCTTGGCTCTTGTCACCAACTTCTCCTCCTATCTCACTGAACTTCAGGTTCTTTGTACAATGAGGCTCTTGGATTTGAGAGTCTCCCCAGGTACTCCTGACTTTGATATACAGCTGGGGTCCCCTCAGAATTCCTCAAGTCCTTAGGAGATATGAAGAGCCATCAAGGATGGGGCAGCTAGGTTAGGGGAACTAGCCCCTCACTATGGTTAGGGAACTTGGTTCTCACCAGCTTTCCCTGTGCATATACTCCTAGTATCCATATACTGGATAAAACTGACACCAAAACACAGTAGCATAAAACAATAATTTATTATTATTTCTCATGCTTTTGTGGGTTGGCTAGGTTTATCTGGGCAGATTTTGCTTGGGATCTCCTCTGTAGTTGCTGTCAGATGATGGCTGGGGATGGAGGTATCTGGGGGCTTAACTAGGCTGGACATCCAAGATACCTCATCCACATGGCTAGCAGCTGATGCCCGCTGTCAGCTGGGGCTGTCACTGGAGCATTGTGTGGCCTGTCCATGTGGTGTGGGCTTCTCACAGTATGGTGGCTGACTTCTAAGTAAGAGTGAGATCCCAAGAGTGAGAGTTCCTAGTACCTCAGGCAGAAGCTGCAAGACTTCTTATGACCAAGGCTCAGAATTCTCAGAACATCATTTTTGCCACGTTCTTTTGGATAGTCAAGTCACTAAGACCAGCCCAGATTTAAGGGGTGGGGCACAGACCCAACCTCTCCATGGAAAGAATGTTGAGGAATGTGCAACCCTCTTCAATTCATCATAGCCTGGGAATGTGCTGAGATAAAGGATCTTGGAACTGGAAAATCTTTTAAGACTGGAAAAGCCCAGGTGAATGTGGCTAAACATTTTGGGGTGCCTTGGGGGCTATCCTCAAGGTTGAGAAGGGGAAGTCTAGATTTCACCCTATTTTTAATCAGAGCATCTCTCTGAGGTTCAGATTCAGCTGTTCTTTTTTTTTTTAAGAGTTCCATGACTTTTATTTTTATTTATTTATTTTTTAAGATTTTATTTATTTATTATGTCAGAGAGAGAGAGAGTGAGCGAGAGAGAGCGCACAAGCAGGGGGAACAGCAGGCAGAGGGAGAAGCAGGTTCCCTGCTGAGCGAGGAGCCCATTGTGGGACTCGATCCCAGGACCCTGGGATCATGACCTGAGCCAAAGGCAGACACTTAACCTACTGAACCACCCAGGTGTCCCAAGAGTTCCATGACTTTTATTTATTTATTTTTTTAATTTTTTATTGTTATGTTAATCACCATATATTACATCATTAGTTTTTGGTGCAGTGTTCCATGATTCATTGTTTGTTCATAACACCCAGTGCTCCATGCAGAATGTGCCCTCCTCAATACCCATCACCAGGCTAACCCATCCCCCTACCCCCTCCCCTCTAGAACCCTCGGTTTGTTTTTCAGAGTCCATCATCTCTCATGGTTCGTCTCCCCCTCTGACATACTCCCCTTTTCTTCCTCTCCTGTTATCTTCTTCTTTTTCTTTTTCCTTAAAATATGTTGCGTTATTTGTTTCAGAAGTACAGATCTGTGATTCAACAGTCTTGCACAATTCACAGCGCTCACCATAGCACATACCCTCCCCAATGTCTATCACCCAGCCACCCCATCCCTCCCACCCCCAACCAGTCCAGTAACACTCAGTTTGTTTCCTGAGATTAAGAATTCCTCATATCAGTGAGGTCATGTGATACATGTCTTTCTCTGATTGACTTATTTCACTCAGCATAACACCCTCCAGTTCCATCCACGTCGTTGCAAATGGCAAGATCTCATTCCTTTTGATGGTTGCATAATATTCCATTGTGTATATATACCACCTCTTCTTTATCCATTCATCTGTCGATGGGCATCTTGGCTCTTTCCACAGTTTGGCTATTGTGGACATTGCTGCTATAAACATTGGGGTACACGTACCCCTTTGGGTCCCTACATTTGTATCTTTGTGGTAAATACCCAGTAGTGCAATTGCTGGATCGAACGGTAGCTCTAATTTCAACTGTTTGAGGAACCTCCATACTGTTTTCCAGAGTGGTTGCACGAGTTTGCATTCCCACCAACAGTGTAGGAGGGTTCCCCTTTCTCCACATCCCCGCCAACATCTGTCGTTCCCTGACTTGTTAATTTTAGCCATTCTGACGGGTGTGAGGTGGTATCTCATTGAGGTTTTGATTTGGATTTCCCTGATGCCAAGCGATGTTGAGCACTTTTTCATGTGTCTGTTGGCCATTTGGATGTCTTCTTTGGAGAAATGTCTGTTCATGTCTTCTGCCCATTTCTTGATTGGATTATTTGTTCTTTGGGTGTTGAGTTTGATAAGTTCTTTATAGATTTTGGATACTAGCCCTTTATCTGATATGTCACTTGCAAATATTTTCTCCCATTCTGTCAGTTGTCTTTTGGTTTTGTGGACTGTTTCTTTTGGTATGCAAAAGCTTTTTATCTTGATGAAATCCCAATAGTTCATTTTTGCCCTGGCTTCCCGTGCCTTTGGCGATGTTTCTAGGAAGAAGTTGCTGCGGCTAAGGTCGAAAAGGTTGCTACCTGTGTTCTCCTTTAGGATTTGGATGGACTCCTGTCTCACATTTAGGTCTTTCAACCATTTGGAGTCTATTTTTGTGTGTGGTGTAAGGAAATGGTCCAGTTTCATTCTTCTGCATGTGGCTGTTCAATTTTCCCAACACCATTTGTTGAAGAGACTCTTTTTGCCATTGGACATTCTTTCCTGCTTTGTCAAAAATAAGTTGCCCATAGAGTTGAGGGTCCATTTCTGGGCTCTCGATTCTGTTCCATTGATCTATGTGTCTGTTTTTGTGCCAGTACCATACTGTCTTGATGATGACAGCTTTGTAATAGAGCTGGAAGTCCGGAATTGTGATGCCGCCAGCTTTGCTTTTCTTTTTCAATATTCCTCTGGCTATTCGGGGTCTCTTCTGGTTCCATACAAGTTTTAGGATTATTTGTTCCATTTCTTTGAAAAAAGTGGATGGTGTTTTGATGGGGATTGCATTGAATGTGTAGATTGCTCTAGGTAGCATTGACATCTTCACAATGTTGATTCTCCCAATCCATGAGCATGGAACGTTTTTCCATTTCTTTGTGTCTTCTTCAATTTCTTTCATGAGTATTTTATAGTTTTCTGAGTACAGATCCTTTGCCTCTTTGGTTAGATTTATTCCTAGGTATCTAATGGTTTTGGGTGCAATCGTAAATGGGATAGACTCCTTGATTTGTCTCTCTTCTGTCTTGTTGTTGGTGTATAGGAATGCCATTGATTTCTGTGCATTGATTTTATATCCTGCCACTTGACTGAATTCCTATATGAGTTCTAGCAGTTTTGGGATGGAGTCTTTTGGGTTTTCCACATACAGTATCATATCATCTGCAAAGAGTGAGAGTTTGACTTCCTCTTTGCCGATTTGGATGCCTTTGATTTCTTTTTGTTGTCTGATTGCTGTGGCTAGGACTTCTAATACTATGCTGAATAGCAGTGGTGAGAGTGGACATCCCTGCCGCGTTCCTGACCTTAGGGGAAAAGCTCTCAGCCTTTCCCCATTGAGAATGATATTCGCTGTAGGTTTTTCATAGATGGCTTTTATGATATTGAGGTATGTACCCTCTATCCCTATACTCTGAAGAGTTTTGATCAAGAAAGGATGTTGTACTTTGTCAAATGCTTTTTCTGCATCTATTGAGAGGATCATATGGTTCTTGTTCTTTCTTTTGTTAATGTATCGTATCACGTTGATTGATTTGCGGATGTTAAACCAGCCTTGCAGCCCAGGAATAAATCCCACTTGGTCATGGTGAATAATCCTTTTAATGTACTGTTGGATCCTATTGGCTAGTATTTTGGTGAGAATTTTTGCATCCATGTTCATCAAGGATATTGGTCTGTAATTCTCCTTTTTGATGGGGTCTTTGTCTGGTTTTGGGATCAAGGTAATGCTGGCCTCATAAAATGAGTTTGGAAGTTTCCCTTCCATTTCTATTTTTTGGAACAGTTTCAGGAGAATAGGTATTAATTCTTCTTGAAATGTCTGATAGAATTCCCCTGGGAAGCCATCTGGCCCTGGGCTTTTGTTTCTTGGGAGATTTTTGATGACTGTTTCAATTTCCTTAGTGGTTATAGGTCTGTTCAGGTTTTCTATTTCTTCCTGGTTCAATTTTGGTAGTTGATACATCTCTAGGAATGCACCCATTTCTTCCAGGTTATCTAATTTGCTGGCATGGAGTTGCTCATAATATGTTCTTATAATTGTTTGTATTTCTTTGGTGTTGGTTGTGATCTCTCCTCTTTCATTCATGATTTTGTTGATTTGGGTCCTTTCTCTTTTCTTTTTGATCAGTCTGGCCAGGGGTTTATCAATCTTGTTAATTCTTTCAAAGAACCAGCTCCTAGTTTCGTTGATCTGTTCTACTGTTCTTTTGGTTTCTAGCTCATTGATTTCTGCTCTGATCTTTATGATTTCTCTTCTCCTGCTGGGTTTAGGCTTTATTTGCTGTTCTTTCTCCAGCTCCTTTAGGTGCAGGGTTAGGTTGTGTATTTGAGACCTTCCTTGTTTCTTGAGAAAGGCTTGTATTGCTATATACTTTCCTCTCAGGACTGCCTTTGCTGCATCCCAAAGATTTTGAACAGTTGTGTTTTCATTTTCATTGGTTTCCATGAATTTTTTTAATTCTTCTTTAATTTCTTGGTTGACCCATTCATTCTTTAGTAGGATGCTCTTTAGCCTCCATGTATTTGAGTTCTTTCCGACTTTCCTCTTGTGGTTGAGTTCTAGTTTCAAAGCACTGTGGTCTGAAAATATGCAGGGAATGATCCCAATCTTTTGGTACCGATTGAGACCTGATTTGTGACCTAGGATGTGATCAATTCTGGAGAATGTTCCATGGGCACTAGAGAAGAATGTGTATTCCGTTGTTTTGGGATGGAATGTTCTGAATATGTCTGTGAAGTCCATTTGGTCCAGTGTGTCATTTAAAGTCTTTATTTCCTTGTTGATCTTTTGCTTAGATGATCTGTCCATTTCAGTCAGGGGGGTGTTAAAGTCCCCCACTATTATTGTATTGTTGTCAATGTGTTTCTTTGCTTTTGTTATTAATTGCCTTATATAATTGGCTGCTCCCATGTTAGGGGCATAGATATTTACAATTGTTAGATCTTCTTGTTGGATAGACCCTTTAAGTAGGATATAGTGTCCTTCCTCATCTCTTATTACAGTCTTTGTTTTAAAATCTAGTTTGTCTGATATAAGGATTGCCACCCCAGCTTTCTTTTGGTGTCCATTAGCATGGTAAATGGTTTTCCACCCCCTCACTTTCAATCTGGGGGTGTCTTTGGGTCTAAAATGAGTCTCTTGCAGACAGCATATTGATGGGTCTTGTTTTTTAATCCAATCTGATAGCCTGTGTCTTTTGATTGGGGCATACAGCCCATTTACCTTCAGGGTAACTATTGAAAGGTATGAATTTAGTGCCATTGTATTACCTGTAAGGTGACTGTTAACTGTCTGTTGTCTGTGTTCGTTTCTGCTCTTTGCTGCTTTTAGGTTCTCTCTTTGCTTAGAGGACCCCTCTCAATATTTCTTGGAGGGCTGGTTTCGTGTTTGCAAATTCCTTTAGTTTTTGTTTGTTCTGGAAGCTTTTTATCTCTCCTTCTATTTTCAGTGATAGCCTAGCTGGATATAGTATTCTTGGCTGCATATTTTTCTCGTTTAGTGCTCTGAAGATATCTTGCCAGTCCTTTCTGGCCTGCCAGGTCTCTGTGGATAGGTCTGTTGCCAATCTAATGTTTCTACCATTGTAGGTTACATATCTCTTCTCCCAAGCTGCTTTCAGGATTTTCTCTTTGTCTCTGAGACTCGTAAGTTTTACTATTAGATGTCGGGGTGTTGACCTATTTTTATTGGGTTTGAGGGGGGTTCTCTGTGCCTTCTGGATTTTAATGCCTGTTTCCTTCCTCACATTAGGGAAGTTCTCTGCTATAATTTGCTCCAATATACCTTCTGCCCCTCTCTCTCTCTCTTCTTCTTCTGGGATCCCAATTATTCTAATGTTGTTTCGTCTTATCGTATCACTTATCTCTCGA
>NW_027397091.1:15762273-15825806 GCF_003265705.2 Callorhinus ursinus
ATGTGATCAATTCTGGAGAATGTTCCATGGGCACTAGAGAAGAATGTGTATTCCGTTGTTTTGGGATGGAATGTTCTGAATATGTCTGTGAAGTCCATTTGGTCCAGTGTGTCATTTAAAGTCTTTATTTCCTTGTTGATCTTTTGCTTAGATGATCTGTCCATTTCAGTCAGGGGGGGTGTTAAAGTCCCCCACTATTATTGTATTGTTGTCAATGTGTTTCTTTGCTTTTGTTATTAATTGCCTTATATAATTGGCTGCTCCCATGTTCGGGGCATAGATATTTACAATTGTTAGATCTTCTTGTTGGATAGACCCTTTAAGTAGGATATAGTGTCCTTCCTCATCTCTTATTACAGTCTTTGTTTTAAAATCTAGTTTGTCTGATATAAGGATTGCCACCCCAGCTTTCTTTTGGTGTCCATTAGCATGGTAAATGGTTTTCCACCCCCTCACTTTCAATCTGGGGGTGTCTTTGGGTCTAAAATGAGTCTCTTGCAGACAGCATATGGATGGGTCTTGTTTTTTAATCCAATCTGATAGCCTGTGTCTTTTGATTGGGGCATTGAGCCCATTTACATTCAGGGTAACTATTGAAAGGTATGAATTTAGTGCCATTGTATTACCTGTAAGGTGACTGTTAACTGTCTGTTGTCTGTGTTCGTTTCTGCTCTTTGCTGCTTTTAGGTTCTCTCTTTGCTTAGAGGACCCCTCTCAATATTTCTTGGAGGGCTGGTTTCGTGTTTGCAAATTCCTTTAGTTTTTGTTTGTCCTGGAAGCTTTTTATCTCTCCTTCTATTTTCAGTGATAGCCTAGCTGGATATAGTATTCTTGGCTGCATATTTTTCTCGTTTAGTGCTCTGAAGATATCTTGCCAGTCCTTTCTGGCCTGCCAGGTCTCTGTGGATAGGTCTGTTGCCAATCTAATGTTTCTACCATTGTAGGTTACATATCTCTTCTCCCGAGCTGCTTTCAGGATTTTCTCTTTGTCTCTGAGACTCGTAAGTTTTACTATTAGATGTCGGGGTGTTGACCTATTTTTATTGGGTTTGAGGGGGGTTCTCTGTGCCTTCTGGATTTTAATGCCTGTTTCCTTCCTCACATTAGGGAAGTTCTCTGCTATAATTTGCTCCAATATACCTTCTGCCCCTCTCTCTCTCTCTTCTTCTTCTGGGATCCCAATTATTCTAATGTTGTTTCGTCTTATCGTATCACTTATCTCTCGAATTCTGCCCTCGTGATCCTGTAGTTGTTTCTCTCTCTTTTTCTCAGCCTCTTTATTTTCCATCATTTGGTCTTCTATATCGCTGATTCTCTCTTCTGCCTCATTTATCCTAGCATTTAGTGCCCCCATTTTGGATTGCACCTCATCAATAGCCTTTTTGATTTCGATTTCGTTAGATTTTAGTTCTTTTATTTCTCCAGAAAGGGTTTCTCTAATAACTTCCATGCTTTTTTCAAGCCCAGCTAGTATCTTTAAAGTCATGATTCTGAACTCTAGGTCCGACATCGTACTAATGTCCGTATTGAGTAGGTCCCTGGCTGACGGTACTACCTCTTGTTCTTTTTGCTGAGGTGATTTCTTTTGTCTTGTCATTTTGTCCAGAGGAGAATAGATGAATGAGAGAACAAAATGCTAACAGGTTTACAACGTGCCCAGCAAATATACTGTATACAAATCAGAAAAGACCTGAAACCAGGGGAAAAGAAAGGGAAAGAAAGAAAAAAAGAAAGAGAAAAAGAAAAAAAAAAAAAGAAAAAAGATAAAAACAAAAACAAAACAATACAAAAAAAGCAGAATATGATCAAATATGATCAGGCTAGTGCATAGATCAGTGCCACACACTAGATTTTGGGCGTATTTTGGTCTGTTAGAAAAAAGTGCCTCCTAAAATTTTAAAGGAAGAAAGACATATATGTACAAAATAAGGGTTGATACAATGAAGCGATGGAAGATGACTGTAAAGATGAAAATTATAAAAGATTTTATAAAAGGACTTGGTAAGATAAGTTGTTTGAAAAAAGAAAGAAGATTTAAGAAAACAAAGAAAAAAAAAGGAAAAAGGTAGAGAATGTGATCAGGTAGGAGACTAGAACAAAGCCATACACTAGTGATTTAGGGTATATTTTGATCTGTTAGAAGAAACTGTACCTCAAAATTTTAAAGAGAGAACTTATATATATATGCCAAAAATAAGGGTAACTATTATGAAGGGATAAAATATGACTCTAAAAATGAAAAATAAAAAAATTTTTTTTTTTTTTAAAAAAGGGATTGATAAGATGTTGGTTGAAAAAGGGAAAAAGAAAAATAAAAAAAAAACAGTCAACAAAAATTAACTTTGATGAAATAATGAATCATGGTTAAAAAAAAAATAAAGCCATGAATCTATGTGCAGTATTCCCCTAGCGCTGGAGTTCTCCCATTCTCCTTGATCGATCAACTTGGTCTTGGCTTGCTGGCTGTTTGTGCTGATCTTCTGGGGGAGGGGCCTGTTGCTGTGGTTTCCAAATGTCTTTGCCGGAGGCGGAATTGCCCCGCCCTTGTCGGTCCGGGCTAAGGAAGCTGCTCCGGTTTGCTCTCAGGAGCTTTTGTTCCCTGCAAGCTCTCGGCACAGCTTTGGAGGACCAGGGCAGAAACGGTGGCCTCCCAATCTCTACCCGGAGGAGCTGAGAACTCGGGGCCCCGCTCCTCAGTGTGTCCCCAGAGAAAAGCAGTCACTTCCGTGTCCCCGGTCTCCGGCCGCACTCCGTGCTCACCCGGCCTGTGATCGAGCGTTGCTATCTCTGGCACCTGACCCCGCACAGAGTCTCCAAACCCAGCAGATCCCTGCAGTGCGTTCCCGCACCGCTCCTCCCTGGGAAGGAAGGGGAGTCTCCCCGGATCTGC
Source organism: Callorhinus ursinus (assembly GCF_003265705.2). NCBI lineage: Eukaryota > Metazoa > Chordata > Mammalia > Carnivora > Otariidae > Callorhinus > Callorhinus ursinus. Next base: position 15,765,164 of record NW_027397091.1, read on the forward strand.
TGCTTGTTGGGTCCCTGCTGGGGGAGCCGTGCCCCGACTGGGCCGCAGATCACAGTTTATGGCAACCCCGAGCTGAGAGCCCGTGACTCTGCCCTGTCTCTGCAGCCGGCTTCCCCGCTCTGATACCTGGGAGCTCTGCCGCACTCAGGCACCCCCGGTCTCTCTGTGACCCCAAGGGTCCTGAGACCACACTGTCCTGGGAGGATTCCACCCCCCGCTTAGCCACTGCAGCGACGTCCCTCCGCCGAGCCAACTTCTAAAAGGTCCGATTTTGTGCTCCGCGGCTCTATCACTTGCCAGAAGCGGCCGGCGGAGGCTCCTCCCCCGCCGTCTATCCTCCCGAATATCGCCTTGGATTCACTTCTCCACACGCCCTACCTTCCAGTAAGTGGTTGCTTCTCTGTTCAGAGAGTTGTTGCTACTCTCCTGTTCGATCTCCTGTTGAGTTCGTAGGTGTTCAGAATGGTTTGATCCCTATTCAGCTGAATTCCTGAGACCAGACCGAGTTCCATGACTTTTAAAGGTAATGTCATGATCAGGATTTGGTACGGGTCCCATAGCCTTAGCAAACAAATGTATGTTGAGTAAGTTGTCCTCTATGCATTTATAGGCCAGTCTGGGTACCCACAGCAGAAAACAAAGATGCAGGCTTGGCCTGACCTTATAGACAGAAGTGCTTTCTTAGACTGGGGCTTCTCAGGAGCCTGGGAAGAACTTGAGAAGACTCTCTTCCCATGGAAAAACACACTTTGAACCTTTGTTAAAGTTCTCATTGGTCTAGATTTCTCTTAGTATTTTGTTAAAATTAACTCAAAATAGAGACCAGGTGTGATAATTCCTTGAGCCGACAAAACCATTTCACCCATTTAAGCAAAACTAAATCTAGCTTATTTCATCAACATAAGCAAAACAGGTTATTTTTTGTAAATGTCTCTGATAATCATAAAAGAAACTTAAGTCATCTTCCTAAAACTAATGAGAGAACTTTTAATTTAATTTGTTTAATTTTTTTAAACAATTTTATTTAAATTCAGTTAATTAACATATAGTATATTATTAGTTTCAGAGGTAGAGTTCAGTGATTCATCAGTTGCATATAACACCCAGTGCTCATTACATCACATGCCCTCCTTAAAGCCCATCACCCAATTACCCCATCCTCCCACCCACCTCCCGTTCAACAACCCTCAATTTGTTCCTATAGTTAAGTCCCTTATGGTTTGTCTCCCTCTCTGATTTCATCTTATTTTATTTTTCCCTCCCTTCTCCTCTGATTCTCTGTTTTGTTTCTTAAGTTCCATATATGAGTGAAATCATACGATAATTGTCTTTCTCTCATTGACTTATTTCACTTAGTACCCTCTAGTTCCATCCACGTTGTTGCAAATGGTAAGATTTCATTCTTTTTTTTCCCCAAGATTTTATTTATTTATTTGACACAGAGAGACACAGCAAGAGAGGGAACACAAGCAGGGGGAGTGGGAGAGGGAGAAGCAGGCTTCCCATGGAACAGGGAGCCCGATGCGGGGCTTGATCCCAGGACTGAGCTGAAGGCAAATGCTTAACAACTGAGCCACCCAGGCGCCCCACATGATTTCATTCTTTTTGATAGCTGAATATATTCCACTGTGTGTGTGTGTGTACCATGTCTTCTTTAAAATATTTTTATTTATTTATTTGACATAGAGAGAGAGAGACAGAGTGAGCACAAGCAGGGGGAGTCGCAGGCAGAAGCAGAGGGAGAAGCAGGCTCCCCACAGAGAAGGGGGAGTCCGATGCGGGACTCGATCCCGGGATTCCGGGATCATGACCTGAGCCGAAGGCAGTGGCTTAACCAGCTGAGCCACCCAGGCGCCCATACCACATCTTCTTTAACCATTCACCTGTCGAAGGACAACTGGGCTCTTTCCATAGTTTGGCTATTGTGGACAATGCTGTTATAGACATGGGGGTATGGGTGCCCCTTTGGATCACTACATTTGTAACTTTGGGGTAAATCCCTAATAGTGCAATTGCTGGGTCATAGGGTAGCTCTATTTTTAACTTCTTGAGGAACATCCATACAGTTTTCCAGTTAATTACTTTTAACCAATCCTCTGCTATCTGGAAGCCACATTAAAATAACCAATCATTGTAAAGATAAACAACTTCCTCATTTTCACTTTATAAACCATCCTGTAATGCCATGCCCCTGAGCTTCATATCACTTTTAAATTTTGACAGCTCTAGTTCACAAACTGTTCTCCGCCAAATAAAGTCTTACTAAATACTATTTATTGACCTAGTGGGTTTAATTTTGCTATTTCTGGATTTTTGACATTGTTAACTCAGTTTTCCACTTGAAGTCTGGGTCCACAGGTCCAACCTATAGCACTTGTCACAATTCTATCATCTGGTGTATCATGAACATTAAAAGGAGATACTAACTGAAGCCCTTTTTGAAAAAGCCTAAGAGCATACACTTCCTGTGCTGTTACTTGTCATTTGCCCCATTAGACTGAAATCTCCGTGAGGATAGGAAGTGGGTTTTCCCCATCTCTGTGTCCCCCTGGTATCCTATTTGTACACAGGAGGTTCTCAATGACTTTTATACCTAGGTTGGATGAACTTGAAAGCTCCAAGCTGTCCTAATGACTGTTTCCTTGGGAATCCGTTCATGAGTCTCTGAATGGCCCTGAATTTAGTGCTTTGAAGAAAATGTTTTGCACTTAAAAGGGAGAGGGCTATCTTTCCTCCTTTGATGGATTGGTGGCTGGGCTAGGGTGAAGAGAGGTGACTCACCACAGAGATTAGGGTGGACAGGGAGGGGAGGAAGTCTTGGCTGGTCATGCTGCTTGGGGAACTGCTCCAAGGCTGGACTTGTCATGCTCCTTGTCTGCTTTTAGTCGTTGGGGTTATTAGGTTCTGTTGTACATGGCCCTAACTCTCAACTCTTAAAAGTAGGGAAAGATAGGTTGAGAATAATCCAAGTCCAAAACCTGCCATAAATTTGTCATGATTCAATTTCCCTTTTCAGGCACCACACTGAATATGTATATTTATGTGTGTCTGATGGAGGCCTGGGAATTAGATAACTTTAGGACAGTTGGCTGTTCAAGCACATGTCCTTGGCCCCTCTGGGTGTAAATGTCAGTGGAAAAAATGGAAAAGCAGTAACTGGTCCCTGTAAGGGCAGCACTCACCCTGCCACTTCCCTCTCCCTCAAATTAGTGGTTGGTTCATCTCTTAAGAACGGCCAGGTTGAAGGGTTCTTCCTGGTGTGTGTGGCTGTATGCTGGTGGTGACTTGGGGTAATAGGAGTGAATCTTTCTGGACTGATGAAGCCAGACAATATGGAGGTCTTGAGCCTTCAGTAATGGAATCTGTCTTGGTTTGAGTTTCCTCCAAGAGTAGAGTTTGAGACTGGGGCTTGGGTGCAGGTAGTTTTCTGGGAGGTGATCTTAGGAGGCAGAAGGGTGGAACCAAGGAGGATGAGACAAGGAAAGAGAAAGTATCAAAATGAGGATGTATTACTGTGAGCATCAAACAAATACTCTGTTTTGCAAAGACCTCTAAGAAGCATAGAGAATTCCCCCTGAAATGAAAAGAGGCTGGGGCACTTGTCCACTAGTACCTTCTTCCCACATTGGCTGTGGGTAGCCCCTAGAATGTTGATGTCCCTGCCATCTTGTCTGCTCTTATGCTGGGCGTAGAAATGTCCTACAGTGTTTTAGAAGGCTCTGGGAGAAGAAAGTAGAAATATAGGTGGGATGTGCTTGTCATTGAGAGGTGAGTTTGCACTCACAAGGAACTGCCCACCAAGCAGGCTAAAATCAGAGGTGAGCTGAGCAGATGTGATGTAGGTCATCTTCTACTTTCAGTAGGGATGACTTCTGATGATGTCTTGAACCATAAGAAGTAATGGGCCCATAGGGCTTACTCATTGAGAAGGAACAGAAGCAATGGGTTAGGTGGTAGGCTTGACTAATTCAGGAATGTTTAAAATAGAATTGTTGCTAGTTAGAAGACCCACCACTATTGTCTACTCTTGGCTTTCTTTTACCAACTTGAGGCATTTTCTCATCTGAGACCAAAAATATTCTATTAAAAACATGTGCTTCATATTTACCTTCAGTTTTACCATTTTCCACTTCATTTTTAAAAATTTTATTATGTTAGTCACTATACAATACATCATTAGTTTTTGATGTGGTGATCCACGATCCATTGTTTTCATATAACACCCAATGCTCCATGCAGTACGTGCCTTTCTTAATACCCATCACCAGGCTAACCAATTCCCCCTCACCCCTCCCCTCTAAAACCCTGTTTGTTTCTCAGAGTCCATAGTCTCTCATGGTTCATCTCTCCCTCCGATTCCCCCCCCCACTTCATTTTTCCCTTCCTTCTCCACTTCATTTCTTTAAGGAAATCCAAATATTTGAAATATTTGAAGAGATAATGGCCAAAAATTGTCTAAAATTAATGAAAGACCATAAGCAAAAGGCTCTGTGTACCAAATCAGGAGAAAAATAAAACATACACACACACATGTGCACATCATACTCAAACTGCTGAAATCCAAAGATAAAAACTTGAAGGCATCCAGAGAGAAAATAAATATTATATAAAAAAAGAATAAAAATAAACGCATTTCTTCTGTTCCATTCTCTTTTTTTCTCCTCTTGGGACTTCAATTCTATGTATGTTAGACTGCTTAATATTGTCCCACAGTTTCTGAAAGTTTGTTCTATTTTTCACTCTTTTTTTCTTTTTGGGCTTGAGTATGTATAATTTTTATTGACCTATCTTTAAGTTCATTGATTTCTTGCTCAGCTGTGTGCAGCCTGCTGATAAGGCCAGAGGAAGAATTAATCTCTGAAATTGCATTTTATATTTCTAGCATTTCCATTTGACTCTGACTCACTGCTGAAATTCCCTATTAGTTCATGTTCCTATTAAATTCATCAGATTTGTGTTCAATGTTTCCATTAGATTTCTTAACATAGTAATCAGTTGTTTTAAATTCTGTCTCTGACAGTTCTAACATCTGAGTCATGTGAGTCTGGTTCTGTTGGTTGTTTTATCTTTCTACATTTGTTTGTTTTTTCTTGCTTGTGTGTGTGTGTGTGTGTGTGTATCTCAGAATTTTTTATTGCATGCCAGATATTGATTGTAGAAAAACAGTTAGAGACTGAAGTAAACAGTATTTATACCCAGAAAAGGATGTGTCTCTTTTTTCAGGCCATCAGCATGGGTGTTTGAGTCAGTCTACTTAGGAACTGAGCTGAGTTTTGTGTTTTGTTTCTGCTCTCATTTCCTTCAGTATACCACAGACTTCAGATTCCTCTATTGGTGAGATGCTGTTATCCTGTGCTTATGTGGGGATTGGAGTGCTTAGGGGGTTGTCTCAGTGTTCCTGTTTCACACTCAGCTTTCAGTAGTAACTGTGTGGTCAATTTCTCCAAGATCTTGACATTCCTGAATAATATGACTTTGTTGCTTGTTACTTGATGCTCTTGATGGGGACTGGGGATGGGGAGTGTCTCACTTTGCTGGTCTAGCCTGAGGCTTAGGCAGTGTACCTGAGTCTCAGAGATAGGGATTCATCAGCATACCTCCCAGTCCTATGGAAACCAAACTTTGCAGGGTTTATCTGTGTTGGATCTAGGTTGGGAGAGAGTTTTCTGCCCCCTTTCAGTAGTAGCAAATCTCTGCTTTGTACTGGTGTAGTATTCTGGGCTCAAGAGCATTTCTTTCCCATACTCCAGTAGGTTAAGGCTGTTGCTTCATCTGAAGGAGGGTCTGGGAAGTGTGTAGGGTGTTGTGCTTATACTGCAGTGGCAGCAGATCACCACCTACCTACCTGCACCACCTTGGGGCACTCATTCCAGTATCCACTTTTGCACCAGTCTTTCCATGTGCTTCTGGTGAAGGCCCATAACAAAGAATTTGTGAGCAACTTAGGAACTCTCTTTGTGCCTGGGACTCCCAGTAATTCTAAACTGATATTGTGGCCCACACTTGACTTTTTAGAATTCACTAAAGTTTTAGCTGATTTCTTCTTACCTACTTTTGTGGTGACCTCCTTTGTCAGGCTGTGGTGAGCTGACAAAGGTGAAAGAGTTTGTGTGATCCCTCTCTCCTCAGAGGGGTTTTCATCCTTTGGAATTTAGTTCACTTGCTTGACTTGTGACCTTAACTCTCTGATGGGCTCAAAAGAGTTATGTTTTTGTAGATTTTCTGGCTTTTCCTCATTGTTAGAGTAGGAAGAAGTGTTCTCTTATGACTTTCTACATCCTTTGTGGAAGTGGGGCAGCTATTATTTGAATGTCTATTATATGCAGGAAACTGGGCCAGGTTCTGTTTGTTGACTTTGCACCATGACTTGTCTTTTTTGACATATCCTTCTTGATGGACAACTTAGTGATTTGTATAAAAGCCACTTTCTGGGTTTCTCCCTCAACTTTAAAAATCAGTCTTTGGGATAGCAAGGCCCCACCCCAGTCCTGTACCCAACATTCTGGGATACCATCCTGATCCTGGCCCGGCCTCACTTGCTTGAGAGGGATGGTGGGCACATCTATTTTTCTATCTAAGGGTAGTGTGGCAGAGTAGGAGGAGACCAGGTATGTTGTCAGAACTGCTAACTCCATGAGAGTGTTGACCAGATGTCCCTTCACTCGAGGCTGAGTTCAAGCAGATCTCCTCAGGTTCTCTTGTTTTTAACATTAGAGGTTGGACCAAGTTTCCTTAAAATGGATACCCTCCAGACCATGGTGGGCCAGTGATTCCTGGAGTTTTGGGATTTATAGGCACATACATATTTTCTCATTCAAGAGGTAATAAAAAGGCAACTGCTATCATGTGGGGTTATAAGAAATGCTCTGTATTAAAAGTAGTGCTTAGATTTGGGAAGGAGGAAACCACTGCTGAGCTTCTATGGATTTCAAGCAGGGTTAGCACCCCTGTCCTCCACCATTTCATTTGGGCCATCTCAGACTTCACATAGCTTATTTCTTGGGCAGATCAGTGGTTACCTGGGGGCCAGGGTTTGGGGGAAGGCGGTGAGAACTTTTGGGGAGATGGAAGTGTTGCATCTTGATTGTGATGGTTGTTATGTGGGCCTGTTGTATGTATTTAGCAAGACTCATTGGACTGCTTTTATTAAATAAGTGAAATGTGTGGGGTGCCTGGCTGGTTCAGTTGGTAAAGTATGATCTCAGGGTCATGAGTTCAAGCTCCACTTTGGGTGTAGACCTTCCTTATTAAAAAAAATAAAATGGGTGAAATGTGTTGTATGTAAATTATACTTTAATACAGTTGATTTAATAATTGAAAACCTACTGTTTCTCAAATTTTAAAATGTCCATGCTCCTTTTGATTAGACTAACACCCTCACATTGTTCTTTAGTTACGTAGAACTTCAAAATAAATTAATTGTAGTAGGAAAGAGCAAATAAAAACAATAGTAATTTTAGAATATGCTCTGTTAATTTGGAGGTAAGACTAATAAGATAGGTACCTGGCTTCCAACTACTCAGAATTTGTATTTGCTTTTTATTGTTTTTACTTCATTTTGTGTGTGCAAGTGTGTGTGTGTGTGTGTGTGTGTGTGTGTGTGTGTGTGTGTTTAAGAAATACATACTATTGATACATTTGAAGTTCCCTTGGCTATAACCATTTCATCTCAATCTCACTTCTGACCTCTCTCCTTGCATTTGCTCCCTTTCTTCTTGGAGGCAATAGTACAAAAGTTTGGTGGATATTCTTCCAGTTAATTTTTTAAAAAAGATTTTATTTATTTATTTGAGAGATAGAGTGAGCGACAGAGAGCACATGAGGAGGGGCAGAGGAAGAAGGAGAAGAGTCTCCCCTGCTGATCAGGGAGCCCAGTGCATGGCTTGATCCCAGGACACTGAGATCATGACATGAATCAAAGGCAGATGCTTAACTGACTGAACCATCTAGAAGCCCCTCTTCCAGTCTATTTTTTGACATCTTTTCATATACATATATATATATACCTAACAACAGCCCATAGTATTGTTTTGAATTTTGTTTGTCAATTTATGCATTCAGTTTCAGAATATACAGATCATTCTGCAATTTGCTTTTGCAATCAACATTATTTTTTGAGACCTACTCATAATGATATGTATCTAGGTCTAGGTAATTTACTGTTGTGCAGATTTCCATTATACTAATGTACCACAACTTAGTTTATAATTTTCCGTTTTTTGGTTATTGTTAGGAACATGTAGCATGATCTTCCTTTTTTCTAACTACACAGTGCATCCCAAATCCCACCCAAGGATCCTGATGTTCACATTTTCCCCTTCCATTATTCTGACTCTATTGAGAGTCACTGTTCTAAAACAGGTGTTGGCAAATGTTTTGTTAAAGGGCCAGAGAGTAAATATTTCAGGTTTTGCCAGCCAATGGGTAAAACTGAGATTATGATGTGGGTATTTATATAGCCATTTAAAATGTAGCCAGTAGAAAAAGTAAAAACCATTGTTAGCTCATAAACTGAAAAAGCAATGACTTGGTAGGATTTGGTTCATGCACTATAGTTTGTTGATCCCTATAGATCTCGCAGTTCTAGGCAATTTTCTGGTTCTAGTATGAATTTATTAATTAATAAATAAATTAATCCATGTGTTAATCATACACACACACACACACACAGTTGCACACACAAACACACACTGTAAGAAGTTAGGTTGTTGTCACATCCATACTTCTGGTTGAGGAAAAGCCCCAGGGGAAATGGTGTCCCATTTCCTGCAAAGTTGCTGTTGCCCTTGGTTTTTAGAAGCAACAGTCCTGGCAGTGGCTCCATTTTCTACCTCCAAGGTACCTCATGTTTCTGTGCCCTCTTAGCTGGTGGTGTACCCCTTTTCTCTGGTGACTGGACACATAACAATGATGCTTCTGTTTCATGGCTGTTTGTAGTTGTAGGAACACAAAGGTACAATCTTCCACACACGCTATGACACTCTTACAAGGAATGTGATATATGCATTGGGTAGGGTCCCCGTGTTCTCAAGGACAAAATGCTGTGAGGTGTTTGGAGGAGCAATAGAAGGCAGAACCATACAAATGGGCAGAACTCTGGAAAATAGACATGAGGGAGCATCAAAGGGTTTGACTTCATCTTTCTAAAGATAGGGTAGGAATGGGATATAAGCAAGACTGATATGGGGGAAATACCTACCCCATGTTCCCCGAGATGACTAGGAAGGAAAGATTAATGGAATAGATAACAATAAAAAAAGACTCAGATTAAATCAGGTTTTCATAAAACCCAAATCTTAAGTAGAATTTGGCATGGCCATTTTCTGTCCTCCCAGTAGGACTACATTCAGATTCACTGTGACAGTTGACATCCAAGCTACTCTTTACCATTTTTGGGCAAAGGCCTGAGTGCTAGGACATGCTGCTACACTTGTCCCTGGAACATCAGACACAAAGGCCGATTTTGAGCAGCTGTGAGTAGTGTGCCTACAAGGACACTTGAGCTGGCTGCTGACACTCCTCTTGGACCTGTTGAATTGGGTGTAGTGGAATCTGTAGGCGTTCCCACTAGACTGAGTCTCTGCAGCAGAGATACCCTATCCTGACTCTTCTGCATTCCCGTCTCCCAGGTCTGCTGCATAGAAATGCTTGAAGAACTTTTGGTTGAACAGAACTAGAATGCAGCTTGGGAGGGTCAGAGAGGAGAGGAGACTGACTGATTGCCCAAGGGCCCTGAGGGCACCATCAGTGACCGGTATTCCCAGGTGGATGCCTGCCTCACCTGAGCCCCCTAAGAGCAGCAGTAGCTGACATCCATAGAGGGCTTTCTCTCTGTCAGACGCTGTGCTCCAACTCTTACATACTTTCTCTCATTTAGTTACCAGTGCCTTTGCAGGTAGGTACCAGAAGCATCCACATTGTACAGATGAGGAAGACTTGAAAGTCTGAGGATGCAGTTTGTCCCCAACCTCTATTCTTTGACATGAGGTCCATATGGGACCTTCAGTTTACTTCTTCCTGTTAATGGGCAGCTTGTCCCAAACCCTGGCTGTCATGCTGGGTGAGCTCATAACAGGATCTGTGTGCTTTGGAGAGCAGAGGTTCCCCAGACTCAAGACCTCATGGAGCCCAATCTTCATTTGACAGTGAGGGGAAACTCCTGCTCCAAGTTTCCCCAGCTAGGTCTAGAGCCCCCCTAGGATTCTAAGACCAATTCATTCACACTGCCTCTCCTGCTGACAGAAAAGCATTTTCTAAAACAATTTTGCTCATGTGACCTATTTTCTAGGTTGTATTTTCCCAGATGAATATTTTGTGTGTGTGGATAAATGGATGCCTTATAGAATTGTCATGGAATGTTTAGTCTAGGAAAAAAGGCTAATTTTTGGCAAGAATTTTGTGGCTATTAGAAAGAGCTCCTTGGTAGGACCAAGGGTCTGGCTTTGGGAAAGAAGGCTGAGGGAGACTGAAGCAGCCCTGCCCTCCAACATCTGTAGCTGTCCAACACCCTGAGGTGGGGTCAGCCTGACAGCGTTCTCAGGAGGCCTTCTCTGCCTGATTGCCTGGGTTCACAAGTCCTACATACTTATTCCAATGTTTAGGGCATTGTCTAGGAAAGCGATTTTGACTGCTGCTGGAAAGACATCTTTCTTCCCCAGAGTTTTGGATGCATATCACTTTCCAATTTTAATAAACGAGAGTGATATTTTGCTGGCTGGGTCTGTGGAAGGAAGGAACAGGGTCATAGTCACTCTCTGGTTGCCTGTCCTTCCCTCTCCTTCCCATATACTGATCTCTGCTGTTGGCCTGGGAGAGCCCATGTCCTCACTTGGCTCCCAACCTTCACCTTCATGGCCCTAGGATGTTGTATCTCTGTCCTGTCAGATTCGTCCTCCCTCAGCCTCTGGTTTCCAAAAAACAGAAAACCTGAGTGGCCAGTTTCTGTACCTTCTAGTTGTCCACATCTGACCTGGAACTATTTTGAGGTTATTTATCCTGACTGTTCCCCAGTGTCATCTGTCTCTGGCATTAACCTGAAAAATGCCAAACCTCTCTGTCATTCCCTGGGCCAGAACATTTCGAGGCCAGGCCTCATTCTCTCTGGGAACTGAGAGCAAGTGGGTATCAGTGTGGGGTCTCCACTGGAGACCTCCCTCACAGTGCCTTACTCCCTCATCAAGGCTACAGTGGTGCCCATCCAATGGGTAGCATGAGGCAGTGGTGATGAAGGTAAACATGTAATGGGTTTCCAGACCAGACTGCACCACAAGATACACCTGCAGGGCTTACAGAAATACAGAATCTTGGGTCTTGCATCAGTTAGCTTTTGCTGTGTAACAAACTGCTTCAAAGCATAATGGCTTAAAACATCAGCCACTTATGTAACTCATGATTCCGTAGGGGGTTCTTTTGGTCTATGCTTGCTCATCTAATCTTGGTGGGTTTCCCTTAGGCACTGTGGTCCACTGGAAGGTTGACTGAGGCCTGGCTTATCTAGGAAGACCTCCCTTACATCTGTCAGGGCAACCAAGGCAACTGGACCTCAAGTCTTTTAGCTTCCTGCAAGCCAGCTCAGGCTTGTTCACATGGAGCCACAGAATCCAGGAGCTGCCAGAGGGTGAGCCCTGAAGCACAAGCTCCTCTCAAGTCTCTGCTTGTGTCACGTTTGCTCATGGCCTGTTGGTAAAGCTAGTCGTATGGACAAGCCCAGAATCTTTGTGGGATGGGACCACTCAAGGTCATGGGTACGAGAGGTGTGAACAAATGGAGGGCATTACTGAAAACACCTACCACAGACATACTGAATTTGGAGGGTGGCCCCAGGAATCCCTAGTTTTCACCAGTGCCCTGGGCAATTCTCACACAAGAAGTCAGTTGGAGACCACTGAATACAATGATGGGTTGCACTGATGGGAGGTGTGCAGAGGTGAGGCAAGTAACAAATGCTTGATGTCACAGGTGTGGTGCAATGGGAGACGCTCAGGCTGGGCAAGCTGGACAGTCCCCAAATGGAAGAAATTCAAATTCACTTTTCTTAACATACTGACCAGACCAAACCACTTAGGTCCAGATGGCACATGGTTGTAAGCTGGTGGCCCTGTTTTATCATAATGATTTCCCAAACTGTTGGAAAGACAGGTGGCCCTGGAAGGAGAGGCCCCTCATCACTCCACAGGGACCATTACTTGCATCCCAGCTGTCCTACCATGGGTACTTATGCAGGGCAGCTGGCACACAGGAGGCCTCCCTCCTTCCCTCCCTTCTTGGACTCAAGCTTACCCTTCTGCTGAGATCTTCCCTGACAGACCCGGAGGTTGTTTCCTTGCCTTGGCTACTGTGAATAATGCTGCACCTCCTGGTCTTTAGAATGAAGACTGTTGGGACTATAAGGACCATATCTGTGAGAGAACTGGAGGGGGAGAGTAGTGTGTGTGTGTGTGGCCAGCATGGGGCATGCAGCTCAGTGTATCACGGGGCCCCTTACTTACCTGGGGAGCATTTGAATTTGCTCCCCCAGATCTTATAGGTGAGGAAATTGAGCTTCAGGAATGTTAGAAATTCTGCCACAGTCCCAGAACCAATTTGAGACTCCACCTTCCCACTTCCCAGCCCATTGAATTCCCACCACACCACCCTGTCTCCTCTTATCCTAAAGGGGTGAGCAAACCAGATTTTTCCTTACCAAAGCAAATTCCAGCTTGACTGCCCCTGAAGTAAACAATATGCATGGGCCCAAAAATGCTTTTAGAAAAAGAGAAAAGGATTTAAGCATTATATAAAGATAAACAGAAATCCCAGGATGCTGGGGTTCAAATTGTTCAAGAGGGAAAGAGAACCCCCCCAAATGGGCTTTTGATGAGTCTGTTTAGAATACAGCAGAGCAGGAGAACCACGTGGCAGGACCCAGTCTTCTCAGAAATGCAGTGGTGTCGGAGTTCCTGCAGGGTGTTTGGGGTGAATCTCCTGCAGCACATATCTGTCTCTCTGTTGCTGCTCAGCCAACCGCTTGGGTTTGCATCTCTCTGGAAGCAGGAGGGAGCAGCCCTGGCTGTTTTAGATCACAGTTTACCGGCTGAAGATATGGCACTTTTTCAAGGGCCAAATGTTTGAGGCAGATGCACCATGTTCCCATTAGGAAATGCAGGACTTATTGGATGAGAAGTCTCACATAAAACATGAAAATCCAGCAGTTCCAAGTATCAGAGGAGTTGCAGATCCAGGTCTTTTTCCGATATGCCTCAAAGCATGTCCAGATGGCCCACTGGAAAAAGCGTGTTGCTTTACGATGCCAAGAGATGGGCCTGCAGGAGTCTCCCCTAGTCTGGGCCAGGTGGGGTGGGTGGCATCACTAACTGGGCCTGGACCCAAATGACACTTGTTCAGAGGAGAAGTGCTGTGCTTCATTTGTGGGATAATGCGTGTTCCACCCCAGCCCCATCTCTTTCCTGGGGGTCTGGCAAGAGGGGAGGCTCGTCTGCCCCTGCCAGAGCATCCCAGAGTATAACCCAATCGGCCATTATTGCACCAGGAGAGCATTTGCTCAACCCACCTTCCCGAGTGTTCTTGGCTTTTAAGGCCAGTGCCCAAGGCCAATGAGACACTGATTCTGCAGAGGAGTTGGTGAAGATAAAGTGGCCTTTTACAGGTGCCTCTCAGAGGTGTCAGCCATCTAGGGGCAGCTCTTAAGAGGCAAGGCTGGGGACAAGAGACCAATAAGGGTGAATCAAGGAGAAACAGTGGTATGTGTGAAGGCTCAGCCCTATGCCCAAGAATTTGGGAACTGAGCAGAAGTTGGAAATGCTTCCCTACTAAAGGAAGACTACTTTGTTGTCTGAAGACCAAGAAAAGAATATGACAGGGCTGCCAGTAAGATTCATTGTCAACTTCAAAAACAACTTTCTGAGCTCAGTGATGATTACCAACAGAGGCAGAGGCACCTGCCAGCTTAATGGGGTTATTTCCCATTTTTACCTCAATTTTATATGTGCAACCAGACCATAGCCCTGAATTCCAGGTCTGTCTATCCAACTGCCTACTTGGCATCTCACATTTGACACATTTGAGACAAGTTGCTAACCCTTCCCATCCACACCAGACCCTCCGTGTCTTTCCCATCTCAGTCAATGGCACATCCACCCTTCCAGGAGCTTGGGCAGAACATCTTTCAGTCACTCATGACTCTTCGCTTTTGTTCATACTTTACATGCAATCCATCAGCAAATGCTGGAGGCTGGACTTTTGAAACATACCAGAGTCTGCCGATGTTTATGGCTCCTACAGCCATCATCCTGGTCTGGGCCATTCTCACCTCTTTCCTGAAGTATTGTGGCAGTCTCCTAACTGCTCACCTGTGTATTACCATCTTTCCTCAGCAAGCAGAGTGATTATCCTAAAAACATAAGTCAGATTATACCATTCTGCTCCAAACCATTCATGGTTTTTCTTTCTAACTATAGTAAAATCCAAACTCCTGACTGTGGTCCTGCATATTCTGGCCTACCACCCCCTCTCTGACCTCCTTTCCAATCTGCTTCCCAAGTCCCTACCTCACGACCTTTGTGCTTGCTGCATACTTCCCATTGAGCTAACTATCTTGGAGCAGTTAGATGATGGCTTCCACCAGATCTGCTATGGTCAATGCCCTGGAGCCTTGTCCAGTCTCACAGTGGCTTGGGCAGACACTGTGGTGCCTGTCTATATCCCATCACCTGTACTCACCTTTCTCATGTGGGTTGATGGCTTCCTGGTGGGGGCACCTCCCACCCCAGGTGGTGTGCTCAAAGCTTGCATGGGACAGGCCAAGTGGGATTTGGAAAGTACCTCAGCCTCCTTATCCCTGGGATATGGCAACTCTGAAGTCTTTTAGACCATGATCTCCCAGAGGGCCCCAGTAGGACTGAACCCTGTCTGTCCACAGTGTTATTTGACTCGATAACACAAGTGTTATTTGCTGCCTTCCCATCCTTATCTCGCTTCCTTACTGTCCTTTGTGTTTTCTGGGATAATCTTCCAAATAAATCATTGGCTTTCAGGTCCTCATCTCAGGGCCAGCTTCTGGGGCTCCCATATGAAGGAAATGACTTCCAAGCTCTGCTGGCATGAGCGTCATCCAGGAAGACAGTCCAGATGGAAGATCCTGTCCACATCTTGTGACCCAAAGCCCAGCGTGCCAAGTCCCCCTTTCCCAAAGAGACCGCTGCTCATGGCTTCCACGTGGACAAATGGCTGTGGGTCTTGAAAATGTCAAAACAGACACATTGTGAGGCCAGGAGTGAAGTCTTACTGCCGTGTTATGTGCGCTTTCTCTCTACTCTCCCCTCATGTGCCAGTGGACCAGCCTCACTGGAGTTGAGAATTTGCCTTTCATCCTCCAGCAAGAAGAGAAAGTGACCCCAGTTCCCAGGGCCCTTGGAATTTCAGAACCCGGATTTTTCAGAGTGTGCTGGTCACCATGTCTGTGAAACAAACCACCTTAAACCTAATGGCTTAAAACAATGACAATATTTATTTTGCTCACAAATCTGCAGTTTGGGCAGCACTTGACAGGGTCAGCACATCTCTGTTCCCATGACAGTACCCAGAGTGCCTCCAAGGCCGAGGACTGGGATCTCCACACATCCTGGCTGGAAGCTGACAGTGAAGGGCAGCAGGTGGTCCTCAGGCATCTCTCTCCGCCCTCTGCTGTCTTTCCACAAGATCTCTTCAGTGCGAGACTCAGGTAGCCAGACTTCTTACAAGGTGGCTCAGAGCTCCGAAGGTACGTATGCCAGTGGGAGAGAGCTTGGTGGAAGCCAAGCTTTTTATGGCTGGACCTAAGAAGTCACATAGCATCACGTCTGCTGCATCCCATTGGAGGGAGTGACAAAGTTTCACCCATATCTGGTCACCTTTGCCACACAGATCTCTGCTCTCAGGTCCATTGGTGGGATGTTTCTCATGGCTAGAAGCTTCTAGTCTGCAGAAAACACCTCTGCAGGCCACCAGTGGCACTGGTTAATGATGGTGTAACAGGAGTCTTGGCTGGGTCAGAGCTGGGCCACCTTCTTCTGCAGGGAGGTCAGGCTACCTCCCAGCCCAAGTGTTTGCGTGAGTTCCTATACACAGTTTGTATGCTTGAAGGAAATGGAAGGGTTTGGGCAGAAGAAAAGGAGAGACAGCAAGATGAGGGCAGGAAGGCAATGGCAGGGAGCTGGTTCCCTATCCAGCCTCCAGGACTGTTTGGGGCCCCAGTGGGAGAGCCACAGGCAAAGGGCAAAAGAGCCTGTTAGCATGAGGCCCTTTCAGAGGTGGTGGGTGCAATGGCAACGCTTCAGAGTCCAGGCAATGAGGTGCAGCCTGGCACTGGAGAGCATGTAATTCTGTTCTGCCCTGGTGCCTGGAGAACTGGGCTTGAGGAGCTCTGGGAGGTGAGGTGTACATGGGTGTGTCCACAGAAGGCATGGACAGTGACTGCCAGGGACTGTGACAAGGGGCTGGAGCAAGACAGGGGGATATTTGTTCCTTTGCACCTGTAACACATCATCCTGGGCACATCCCAAAAGAATGGGAGGAGATGGGGGAGGACCTGTGTCCCTGTGTCACCAGGTACAGGCGTGGAGGAGTCTGGTAGTGAGATGAGTGGGCCCCTCTTCATGTTCACTGTCAGGTTGTTTGGGGAAGGTAACAGCATGGTAAAGAGACAGTCATAGCATAGCCAGGGGCAGTGCATTGTGGTGGCAGTCTTGTGTGTGCATGAGCAAGCGTGTGTGTGTACGTGTGTGCACGGTTACCAAGTGGAAGTCAAAGGCTGAGTGGGTAAGGTCAGTGTGTTCACTGGAGGCATTGGGCCGCACACTTGGATACAGACAACCTCTCTTTCATGCTGTGGCTGTTGCACTAAGAAGCCCCTCATTTCTGGGGCTGGTGGGCAAATCTCAGGAAGAGAAAACAGGATGGGAGTTTTGAGCTGGAAAGAGACCATAGGGCTTCACTTCAGTGTTTCACTAAGGAAGAGACGGCACTCCTGGAGACATCCTGGGGACATCGGAGCAGTCCTGGACTTCCCCTGAAGGCACTCACTACTTCTGTGCATGAAATTTTAACAACATGCACAGAGGACTTTGTAATTTCTTCAAGGAAAGTTGTCAGACCTCTAAATGCTACAGTGTCCAATGTATTTTATCATTTAAGAAAAGCCTTCCCCCCCCCTTATTTGGAAAAATACATGTTTACTTTTGAAAATCTAAGTCTGAATAGGCAAATAAAATAAAATCATCCCAAATCTTAACATTCAGTTATGTCCAATATTAATATATTGTAGTATTATAGTATGGTATAATCAATAATATAATAGTATAGTGTCACAAATAATATAATATATAAATAATATGATAAAAGACATTAAAATTTTAAATTACAAGTACTTGCATTTCTCCCCTCCTTTCCTGAGAAGGGAAGCCTTTATTATTCTCAGTGGGGAGGTTGGGGGGGGAAAGAAATTTGGGCAAGCTGATCTATATATAAAGGGGCATGGAGATACCCTAAGGGGGAAAAGTAAGAGATGGGGAGGAATTTGGAAGGAAAGAGAGAGAGAGAGAGAGAAGGGGAGGGGAGGAGAGGAGGAGAGGGTTAGTGAGGAAAAGACAGAGTGGTGAGTGAGGAAGAAAGTCTCAAAGGCTGGGAGTTTGGAGGGATGAACACGATCAAAAAGAGAGGGATGGGTGTGAGGCAGCTGGAATGTAGAATACAACTTTGAGGAAAGGATGGTAAAATAACTTTTTGAAAGAAATATTTGTCACCATACACCACTGGAAAACTTTAGTAAAGGAATGCATTCCTCTTCAATTCTTCCTTGATAATGAGAGCAGTTTTAAAGCCTAAAGATGAGCCAGTTTTATTTGGGATATTTCTATCCATCTATATAATTCCATATTATTAAAAAATCAAAGTAAGGTCTTATCCTACATGTTATTTTATAACCTCTTTTACCTAATGGTATGTATAGAACATAATCCTTAATGATCATGTAATACTCCATTGTGGGTATGTACCATAATTTATTTAACTCATCTCTCATTGGCCATTTGCATTATTTCCTTCTTTTTTTTTTTTTTTTTTACTATTCTAAGCAATATAGCAATGAATAACCTTATAAGTTAATCTTCATGCACTTATATGGTGATTTACATATATGATGATTTCCTTAGGATACATTTCTTGAAGAAGATTTGCTGAGCCAATGGGAAAATAAAATGTTATTGTTTTCAATACCCATTACTGGACTGCCTTACAGAAAGGTTAACTAATTAGGATCTATTGATCCTGAGCTATCTTCCCTTTGTTCTGTAACTATATCCTGAGGGTAATTCAACTAAAATGTAAGCTCCAGGAAGGCAGCAGTCCTGAGACTCTACATAGTATTGATCTTAACATATAATAGGAACTCAATAAATATGTTTGAGTGAATAAAATGATTGTTGGACGGATGGATTCAGACTCCTCAAGGTCAGGGATTCTACTTGCCTAAAGCCCTCTAATCTCTGATACACTGCCAAACACAAGGTAGGGGCTTAGTGCTAAATACCTTAAAGAAGTTGGTCAGTCTAACCAAACTGCCATCTGGGAGTCACAGTAGTTCCTTCCAATCTAAGAAATCAGATTGTTCACTTGAAGGTCCCTGATTCCAAAAGAAGTCTATGGCCCCAAGAACAGGTGGTAATCCCTGGAGGACTGGGTCCCAATTTTCACACAAATGACCTCTGTTGATAAGTGTCTTTTGGGGTAGACCAATCTGAGTACATCCTTATCTTCTTCCAATAACAGATCAAGCCACCTTTTGGACATTACTTTAAAATGCTGGGTTATGGGGGTGCCTGGGTGGCTTAGTTGATTGAGCATCCAACTCTTGATTTCAGCTCAGGTCATGATCTCAGGGTTGTGAGATTGAGCTCTGTGTTGGCTCCGTGCAGGGTGTGGAGCCTGCATAAAATTCTCTCTCTCCCTCTGCCCCTCCTCCCCCTAAAAAGGAAGGAAGGAAGAAAAGAAAGAAAGAAAGAAAAAGAAAGAAAGAAAGAAAGAAAGAAAGAAAGAAAGAAAGAAAGAAAGAAAGAAAAAGAAAAACACTGAATTGTGAAGACTGAGGGAGAAGATGGTTGGGAGGCATCTGGTATAGTGCCAGGCACACAGTCGGCTCTCAAAAATGGCAGCCATCCTGTGATTAAATCACTACCATCACTCTTCAGTGTCACCCCTGGTCATCTACTCAAGGAAAAAAAAAAGTAAAAAATAAACTAAACATTTTTTAGTTTAATCCATTCTGTGCTGCTATGAGTTTGGTATCTTTTTTCCATTTCACAGTTCCAGAAACTGGAGTTTGGAGAGGTAAAGTGACATTCCTGCTATCTCACAGTTGTTAGTGGTCTGCCTGACTCTAGGCAAGAATGTGTGCCGCGTCAGTTTTAGTCGTTGGGCAAACCCAACCCTTCGACCAATCTGCAGAGATGAAGAAGCGCAGGGCTGCCTGTGTGTCAGGGGCTCTGTTGGCTGCCTGGGTGCTTGTAAAGTTCCTGAGGAAGGTAGCAGCCATTTTTGTCAGGGCCCCTCTGACCACTAAGCAGGCAGAGCCCAGCTAGGTTTAGGAAACTCCACTGAGGTCAACCAGGTAAGTTGTGATAGCTCAGGCTGGATGCTGTCTATGAAAAGGAAGCCAGTACCTAAAAATTCTCTCGCCAACATTGGGAGGAGGTTTCTGTGAGGAAAGACAGTAGTAAAGATTTGCTGCATCAGGTTGAAAGTAAAGTGAACAAATGCTCGTGTTGAAAGTGAAACCAAACTAAAGAGGCCAGGTTTTTTGTTTTTTTGTTTTGTTTTGTTTTCTACTTTGTTTGATTCAAGGTGTGGATCTGGCATTTCATTTGGTCTGGATTCTTGTGCTTCTTAGTCAACCCCTGGGCTGAAGGAATGCAGGGAGCTTGTCTGGCCAGGCATGAACATTAATTCTGTCCTCCCAAACCCCACCACTTTGATCCCCTTTCCATTTTCCCAGCGATGCCAACGGCAATGGAAAAGGGAATTAGTTCAAGTTGATCAGTTTTTCCTTTGACTGTGCAAGTTTTTGCTCTTGGGGCCTTTGCTGTAAACCAGATCTCCAAGTGTAAATAGCAGCTGTGCCTATCCTGGTGTGAAGGATAAAGCTTGGTGTTTGGGGGGAAGGGGACTTTGGTGTTCTTCTGTCAGCACTCAGATCATGGTTGCTGTTGGGGGGTGCAGCAGGGAGATTGCATCTGGCATCACTGGCTTGTCTAGAGGACTGTTACATGGCCAGAGCAGAGCAAAGCTGGGAGGTAAGCCGGGCATACATAGACACGACAGACTGGTTTCTTTTCACAACTCTTCAAACCTGATCTGCGTGTGTGTGTGTGTCTAGATACTTGAAAGATGGCATCTGTGTGGCAGACCCCATGTTTCCAGGCTTCCCAAGACTGCCAGTGTGACTTTGAGTGAGTTATTTGATGGACATGGAACTTCATTTTCCTTAAGTATAAAAGGAGGACCAGTGATATCCTAGGTTATGATAATATCTGTAAAAGCACCCAGCATTTAGTGGGCACATGATAAATTCGCAATTCCACCTTTATTTCTTCAGCATCAGTTTCCTTGCCAATGTCCTGGACCACCTAACATGGATGCCTTCCAGGTAGCTGATTGTAAGGACAGTCATTGCCATCTGTGTTGGTTTGACTTGCTGCCTTTCTCAAGGCATCCAAGGTCATCTTCTTAGGAAGTCTGAGAGACAGACCTCAGACTGTGTTCATTCTTTTCCAGATGGAAAATGGAAAAATGTGGTCAAGCATCCAAATGTTTGGTCTATAAAACACTCAAAACATTAAGATGTTTGGTATTGGGAGGGCAGAGTGTCATTGAAGCATGTGAGTATCATAAAGTCACGACCAGTCTAGCCATTTGGGATCTTTGGTTTTAATCAGGTAACCCAGGCGAAGTAACCCAGGCTTTGTGGTTTAACTCCTTTCTTCTCTTCCCTAGAAAAATGTGTATTTGACCCTCACTCCAGAAGGTTAAAAAAGAAGGTTGCTTTGAAATTAGTTGATTTGCCGTGGCTGGATGGGATTCTTAGAAATTATAAATATCTGACTTTATGAGAATTCAAATTTAGATACTGGCTGCTTTTTTAGACAAACTTGGTCCAAAGGAAGTTCTGAATTTACCCTAGAGAAAAAAAAATAAAATAAATTATTTGTTTTCAAGATGATATAGTTTTTTTTTTAAATCTAGATCTTTGTATACACATTGAGAAATTTTCATTTTTCATCTTCCTTAGAATTGAGTCTTAGTTTCAATGCTGTTCATAAATGAAAATCATAATGTTAAGTATTTCTCTGAAAAACAGAAATAGAATGAAAGTCCAAGCATCAGTGTTGCCTTCATCCATGGAGTGGAAGGTGGCTAAAAATGTGAGATCTACCCGTGATAGGTTGCTTGCACTGATGGTCTCAATTTTTCACTCCTGTCTTTGTGGGCATTCTGCCCCACTCCTTAACTCCTGGGTCCACTGTGACTTGATTTGGCCAGTGGGATGTTAGCATGTGTGATGGGTGACAGAGCAGAAGCTTAAAAAATGGTTATACATTGGGGCTTGCTCTTTTGCAATAGCCACGAGAACACACCTGACCTAGCTTAGTGGAGTATTACACATGAAATATAGTCACATCTTCCCTCAACCCAGCTGATGCCATAATGACAGATATGGGAGCCTCGCTGAAAGTAGCCACAGCCAACCAGATGCATGAGCAGGCCTGATCAAGATTGTCAGAAAGACCCAGATGGCCCACAGAATCAGAAGCAATAACAATGATATAAATAAATACTAAAATAATTATTAATGATAGGAATAATTATTTTAAGCTACTGCATTTTGGGGTGTCTTGTTATAGAGCGTTATTGTGGCAATTGAGAACTCATACATTGCTGTACGCATAGCTCTGTGCTCTGAAAACAAATGGACCTACCTGCTTCAGACTAGCTGTGTGACAAGGCGCATGTTACTTCATCTTTAAGAGCATTATTTTCCTCACCTGAAATATGGAGAAAATAAATCTTGTCTTGCTGGTGGTTGATCAGGTTGGTATGAACTATTACTGAACAATTAATTAATAGCCCCCTTAATGAATAGAGACTTTTGCCCTGCCTTTTTCTTTATCAAGACCAAAGAGAGCAGGCAAGGAAATTGATATCTGGTTGGGCCAGTGTATGGTTTTTACAGAGATTCTTTTTAAATCCCTGGGATAAACCCACCCAGAGAGAAAGCCCTGGGATGTCCTGCTTGGAAAACAAAAGGAAATTTTTGGCCAGGAAAGAACCTTTGAATCTGGAGTATCATTTTGACCTCATTTTTTATTTCTGAGAGAGGACAGGGTAAGGGCCAAAGAAACCCAGGGAAATATCTAGATTAAATTTGTCTCTTTAATCCTGAACTTCCGGATAACCACGCAGGACCTGCTGACTGTCTCTTAAGTAAGGATATTTGAGTTGCAGAGGACAACTTACACAGTTTTGGGAGATAACTTCCATTGCCTCAGTGGGTCTGTTAAAGTGGACACAAGGAATGGAGCATCTGGGGCTCAGTGTTGGGTTGATGGATTTGTGGAACTGGGCCTGTTTTTGGGCCCATTCTAGGTTTGTGTTTCTGGCTAAGAGATAAGAGATCTGACCAATGAGAATTAAGGCTATGTTTCCTCTATGTTCCACTATGTTTCCATGCTGTGAGACCTCTTTATTCCATAAATACTGTTCAACAGAAGTCTTCTACATCTCCATGTTCTGCAGAATTCACCTAGGGTTAGAACCTGGCTGAATATGCTTAATGAATGACTGTTGGATGCATAAATGAATGGATCAATGAATGAATAAATCCCCCCCCCACTACAAGATGGTAAGTTTGGGGCGCCTGGGTGGCTCAGTTGCTTAAGTGTCCCACTCTTGATTTTGGCTCAGGTCATGGTCTCAGGATGGTGAGATTAAGCTCCACGTGGGTCTCCATGCTCAGTGGGGAATCTACTTGAGATTCTCTCTCTCCCTCTGTTCCTCCCCACCGCCACACGTGCATGCGCGTGCTCTCTCTCAAATAAATAAATACATCTTAAAAAGAAAAAGGTAGTCTTCCATAGAAACGGATGAGACCATTGAATCTTAGGATCTGTACAGAAAGGGGCTCTAGCAACCACTTTGTTCAGTTCTCTCAAGTGATGAGGACGTAGTCTTGGAGAATTGACATAGCTTGTCCTGGGTCACCAGGCAGGTATGTGCAGACTTTGGGATATGCCTGGAGCAGGAATCCAGTGCTCGCACTGCCCATGCCAGCACTCTTGCCGTTCTGGTCTTCTGGTCCCTCCCACAAATTATAATGTGTGGCCGGGCAGTGTGCTGGGCTGGTAACCACATTCTTAGCATTTTAACTTGCAGTGTATGTGCTGTTTTCTTTGGAAAGTTCCTTAAGTTATCAGAGATTCCCTAAAGTCCTGGATTTCATAATTATATGTATTTATATACTTATAATTATTGTAATGCAATATACAAGATATGAATGTGTATATAATTATTACATAAATATTAATACAAATAGATAGACATAATATCCAACCATTGCACAAAATGACTTTCTGTGTCAGTCAGTTAAGCTACCCCCATCCCACTGGGGCCTCACCATTTCCATGGTAACTAATGCACTGCCAAGTGGGGACACAGAGTGGAACTTGGTATAGAGGATTAAAAAACAACACCATATATGAGCATAAATAAAATGTGTCATTGGATGGGGCACAGGAGAGGTCCATAATGTTTTTAATTGATGTCTGCTTAGGAAAACCCCCATATTTGACTTACAGCTTTGCTCTTATTCATAACAATCAAAAACCTCTGTAGCATCTGGGGCATCGAATCCTCTCTACTACCGGTGCAGGGGAAGAGAGAGGCTGTTTGCTACCTCATACTGGCAGAAGACTTGACCTGAAATGTTTGGATTTTTTTTTAAATGTTTGGATTTTAAACTTTCCATTTGTCTGGAGCCTTCAAAGAATGCAAAAGGTTCCAGCTTCCCGCCCTGAGCAGGTGCTTGCCTGGTAACTCAGCCTTGCGAATTAGCACCTTCCCACAAGCCTTGGCCTTTATCGAGAGCAGGCTAGACTCAAGGAATGGAGCTGGTGAACCACCATGAACTTTAAGGAGCTGGGCTCCCAGCCAGCCCCACCAGGACTTCTTCCTTCCTTTCCTCTCTTTTTCTTTTTTTCTGTTCTATTTTGATTTTTCTCTCTGTTAGTCTGCCTTTTTTCTCTTTCATTTCCACCTTCCTTTGATTTTCCTTTCTGTGAATGCTTCTAGCACCCCCTTCCTGTGATCCCTTACTTTTGTGTGAGCTGCCCATATGGCTGTTCTCCCCCCAAGCACTTGCCTCCTCCTCCCTGCCACACCACAGTTACCAGAGGACAGCAGTTCTGCCTTCTCCCAGCTCCTAGCACATTGAAACTAAGACTCAATTCTAAGGAAGATGAAAAATGAAAATTTGCACCGTGAGCAATGGCTGCCTTGTTCGTTAGCCTGTCGGTGGTCCTCAGATTTCAGCAAGCCTCACAATCAGCTTACATTGCTGGACTCTGACCCCATAACTTCTGATTCAGTAAATCCTGGGTGGGAGGAAAATTTGCATTTCTAACAGGTTCCCTAGGTGGTGCTGCTGCTGCTGGTCTAGGAAGCACATTTTGAGAACCATTGGTCTGAGTAGAGCATAGACTCTTGACCAAATGAATCTTGTGATTTTCTTTCTCTCTCTCTCCTTTTTAAAATTAATTAATTAATTTGAGAGAGAGCGTGCATGAGCGGGAAGGGCAGAGGAAGAGGCAGAGGGAACCTGAAGCAGACTCTATGTTGAGTGTAGAGCCCAAAGTGGGGCTCAATCTCACAACCCTGAGATCATGACCTGAGCCGAAATGAACAGTCAGATGTTTAACCAACTGAGCCACCCAGGTGCCCACCGCCCCCCCCTCTTTTTTAAGCAGAATTGATGTCATGCTGCACACCTAGTTTTGTATTCTGTTGGTTTGCCCTACCATTACCCTATGGTGGGTGTTCCCCAAGCCCCTGTTCAGACAAGCTTTGAAAAGTTAAATCTCATTTGAGGGCATTGCTAAGAGGGGAAAAAAGTTTTACTTTCTTCAAACCAAGTAGAACAATTTATGGGAGTGAGTCTGAGTTCCCGCTGGAAAAACCATCCTTGCCTTAGCCTGGTCACACTAACCTGAGCTTAGAAATCTTCAAGATGAGGCCTCTGCTGCTGGGTTGTGCTCAAGCTGGATATCTCACTGCCGATGAGCTGTGCTACATCCCGGAGGACAGCCAGGGCCTACAACTCATCCTGCTGACAGCCCATCAGGGGTCCTGGACAGTCCAGCCCTGGATCCTGGAGCCTGGAGGAGCTGAAGGAGGGGAATCATCAGTGTTGATGTGTGAGTCAGGGCTTAGAGAGGCTGGAATGAGTACAGGAACTTGCCTCCTCTGATTTCAAAATG
Source organism: Callorhinus ursinus (assembly GCF_003265705.2). Taxonomy (NCBI): domain Eukaryota; kingdom Metazoa; phylum Chordata; class Mammalia; order Carnivora; family Otariidae; genus Callorhinus; species Callorhinus ursinus. The sequence goes on from NW_027397091.1 coordinate 15,790,720, forward strand.
GGTTTCTTTGCATGAAGAAAGTGCTGAAGGAGTCTTATCTCCTCTTTACATGGAGTTTTTTTTTTAATAAAGATTTTATTTATTTGACAGAGAGAGACACAGTGAGAGAGGAAACACAAGCAGGGGGAGTCGGGGAGGGGGAAGCAGGCTTCCCACCGGGCAGGGAGCCCGATGCAGTGCTTGATCCCAGGACCCCGGGATCATGATCTGAGCTGAAGGCAGATGCTTAATGACTGAGCCACCCAGGCGCTCTCCACGGAGTTTTTGATAACCACGTATGTGATTCTAAAGGGGACATCTTATCCTCAAAAGAGAGCTCCGTAGCATCCCCGAGGACATGAAGGAGTTCATAAAAGCTCATGTCTGATTTCAGCCGCTGCCGTGGGGGATAGCCCTTCCAAGCTTCAAGGGTATGCATGCATCCCAGACGCACGTGCCTGTGTATGTACATGTGTGAGTGTAGTGTACACCTGTGTGTATGTGGGTAGTTAATGCCCCTAGGGTAAATTTTAGCCTGGAGGGTCCAAAGCCAGTGGGTAAATGCCCAGCTGTCTCCTTTCAGGCAGATGATTCTGGGGGACACTGTGTATGATTCCCACTGGGATTGAACCCTCCCTTGCCCAGCAGCAACCTCAGTATATGCCCTGTAATTGACCTTTCTTCCTCTCCTGTCTCACTCCTAGGGTTACTGCCCTAAAGAAATAATCTTCATCTAAGTTCTTGTCTCAAAAGTCCTTACTTCTGGAGAACCCCAGCCTTAGATAGGGGACATGGTTTGTTTGATCTCTTCTGGGAAATGGCCATGATCCTCCATTCTGCTGCCTTCAGACATATCCCCAAACCCCAAAAAAGCCACTGAATGAGAGAGAAGGGTGGCAAAGTTCAAGACAGTGGTTTGAACTGGGTGTCATGGAAGCCAAAACAAAGCTTCCAGGCAAGGCACAGGGGCTGCTGTGTGTGTGGAGGGAGGAGAGGCCATATGAAGATCTCTGGCATCGAGGGCAGCTCTTCATTATTTGTTTAGGGTGAGGGATTCCCAATTAAGAAACTTATAAACATGATTCTGCTGCTTAAAAATGCTCCAAAGCCATTGGGTTCCGGTCTAAAGCCCTCCTTAATGAGGGTAAAAACTTTTCCCCAAAGCAGTATATCTGCTCTGTTTGTGTTGCCCTCGGCCATAGGAGGTGGGTGGCATGTCCTTAGGAGGCAGATGGGAAGTTGAGCCCTTAGCTTCAGGACATCCTGCCATTCTTGGTGATGGAGCAGGTGAGAAGGATTGGGTCCTGATGGCCATACACTGAGCCAGCCACCCCTGTGGGGTAAGGCCAGGAAAAAAACCTCACGATGCTGTCTCCACAGCATGCTTGTTCACCTAAAACCAGGTTAGAGCAACCACCAAGGACAACAAGGAAGGGGGAGAGAAATCACAAAAATGTACCTCACTGCTTGAATTGGGCTTAGAGAAAAGTCCAAGCCCATAAGGTAGAGAGGGATTGGCACTTTGTCATGGTGGGTTTGTTTTGCTTACTTAGAAATGTGCACACTAGGACAAAAAACTATACACCTCACACACACACACACAAATATGTAGAGGTTGTGAATGGAGTTCGAAGGCATTGGCCAGGGACCTCTCTGGGAGTTAGGTTTCAACGCGCTGCCATTTCTAGATGCAAAATTCCTTCAGGGCAGTGGTTCTTAGAGGTTAGCAGAAGGGTATTAGTCTGGCTGCCTGGACTCCACCCCTGGATAGTCTAATTCAGTATGTCTGGGGTGGGTCCTGGAATCTAAAGGTTTCTTACATGTTCCCTAGGTTATTTTGAGGTGCAACCAGTCTTGGGAATTTGTACTGCATTAGGGCATGCTGGTCTTGTTTGTAGGTCATTCACATCAGGAGCCACCATGGCCAATTCCAGCGTCTTGAAGGCTGCAGGGCAACCGGCTGCATGTACTCTTCATCCCCTGGTGCCTGGGAGACACATCAGCCCTCATGCTTGCAGTGCAAGGAAGCGGCCAAAGCTCTCTGATGAGAGCTTCCTGCGATGGGGACAGAAGAGCTGGTTACAGCCCAGCTGGACTGAAATAGTTGCCGGTGACCTTGCTTGCAGCTCTTTCATGCAGCTTGAAATGTCCCAAGTTCTAAAGTTTCTCAGGGGAGTAATCAGGGCAACCCGTTCTCCTTTCTTCTATAAAGCCATGTACATCCCTCCTCCCTGATGAGATGTTCAAGGATGTGTCTGCACTTAGACCTATTCATTCTGGAGCAAATAGAAGCGTGGACTGAGGAAGGCTTTGCTCAAAGTGGAGGTGAGGTCCTAGGGCATGAAGAACCAAGAAGGTGGGGGGAGAGGTCTGTGACAAGAGGAAAGAGGGGTGTAGCAAGAATGAAATGGAGAGAGAAATGAGAAAAGACATGAAGGAATGGAAAAATGGGAGGCAAATGGCACCAGTGGCTTATTTCATATTCCACAGTCAGCAACTAGCAGTGCAAGTGCTATTGTTTGTATCCAGGTAGGATAGGGGTATCTGCCATTTCCTCCAACTCATGGGGCATGGGGAGGAGAGCTCCAACAGTGGCACTGACTAGCTGGACCACAGTGGAAAGTACTTTGATCCTTGCCTGCTACGTACAATACCTAGATGCTGGGAGGCAAAATGGAAGGAGAAATGCAGGCACTCCGCTTTTTAGGGAAAGGGCTGAAATAAAACTAGAGCACAGTCTTCAGCAGTCATTGCTGGTGCCATTATGAACCCAGATGATGGCAACTCTACATGGACTGTGGATAGATAGTTGACCTCTGTCACCTACTTCCTTTTGGGAATCTGCTACTCTCTTGGTATTTGATTCATTTCAGGCTGAAAGATATTTTGCTTGGGGTTAGCCTTGGTAGCCATGTTTATCTCTTTAGCAATGACTTATTCTTTTTTTTAAATTTTTTATTATTATGTTAATCACCATACATTTACATCATTAGTTTTTGATGTAGTGTTCCATGATAGCAATGACTTATTCCTAACTACTAACTCTCTACATGTTCCTCTGCTCTGAGGTGGGATCCATCTGGTTTACTTGGTTCACCAAGGGCTCTGGGTCATTGCTGTTCATTCAACATACGTATTAAGCATCTCTGTTGGGCCAGACACTGTGGTGTTACTGAAGATGTAATGGTAAGCATATCCTTACTCTTTTGGAACTTAATGGTCTAACACATCAGTTCTCAACCCTGTATGTACATTAGTCACGTCAGAATACCCCTGTCCAGGCCCCGTCTTTGACTTATTGCATCAGAATCTCCAGTGGGGATCCAACTAATGCCAAGGCTCACCCAGGCTTGAGGCCATTGGAAAGGATGCTCTCTAAGCATTAGTAATAATTGGGTCCTAGAATTCTACCTTAGTCCCTCAATGGGGACATGAAAAGCATCTGGTTTCCCATCTTTGCTCCTACTGCTGCTGGATGGCTCCTCCTTCCGTTGACTCAGACTCAGTGCTCAGACCAGTCATGGGTTCAATTTCTGCAGCTTCAGCAAAAGCTGTTCCTGTGTTTATCCTCCTAACCTGAGGGTGGAGTGACCTCTAGCTGTGATTAATCTTTGTGTGGCTTCTCACTGTTCCATCACCCATGTAACTATTTCCCTGTAATGAATTCCCTCTTGTTTCTGTTTCCTGAAGGGACCCTGATGTATACAAAGTAAAATTTAATGAAAAGCATCTATAAAGTGGCAGATTCCCCCATCCCTTGTGAGTGATGCATTTGGTGTACAGGGAAGCAGAGACCAAGGTTGGGGGAAAAGGATGTTCATATCCTGCATCTGAAGCATCTGGAACAGAACTTCTACCAGGTAGCCCATGGCCTATCTGCATCCAAACCACTTGGGGAGTGCTTCTTGGCTACCACCTCCAACCTGCTGAATCAAATTATCTGGCTGTGTTCAGAATTTGTCAATATAGGAGGTTTCTCCAGAGGTAGATATGCATCCTGATACATTTAGCCATGCTGCTATAGAAAGCTGCTAATGACCTGAACCTGTCAGAGAGCCAGCTGTGCTTCTTCAGGGTCCAGTTTCAGTTGCACCTCTAACTCATCATCCCTCTGAGCAGGAGAATATCTTCTCACCATATGGGACCGCTCGATGAGGAACAAGTGACCTGTGTTGGCAAAGCACCAACTCACATGCATCTCTCTCGAAAATCACAGTATTTTGGAACTGGAGGAGAGATTCAGTGTATAAAAGCAGTGTGGCTTGTCAGAGAGCAAAGGACATGAAAATTTCAAATCTTTCAGACCCGTATTACAATCCATGCTCAGGCAACTTGGCTGCATATTTACCTTCTAATGACCGTCAATACTTTGACAGTAACCTTTCCTTGTAGAGTAGCTGTGAAGAGTAAATGAGATAATAGCTTTCAAAATCCCAGCATATAGTAGGCATCGATGGCAGTGGGTCCCTTCCCCCTTTCTCCCTTCCTCCCTCAATTGATGTAAGAGTCCAGCAGAGGAGGCTGAAATCAAGAACTACTTGGTCTTCCACTTGGCCTAATCATTCCTACTTCTATTTCCTATCATGGTAAACTGGGAATTCTGCTGCTTGCTATGGATTTTCCCTTCCTGTAAACTCCAGTGACACTCAATATTTATTATTATTTACTACTTCTTTCCCCAAGATTCCTTGAGATAGGAACTGCACTCCCCGTAGCTTAAAAGCATCTTGCTGGGGTAGGGAGGGGTGCCTGGGTGGCTCAGAAAAGCTGTAGCCATTCTGCCCTGGGAGGCTGTTTTCCTTCTTTAATATTTGGAACTGAGCAAAACAGAGCATAGAGAGAGTGCGTGCTTTTGGATATGTATATGACCAAGGGTTTCTTCATAGTGGCCTCACAAGAACTTTGTGTGGATTAATGAGACACACAACACAACTGAAATGGTTTTCCTGAGTTGTACAATAATGTTATTACAAGGAAAACCTCTCTGTCCCTCAAAATGCAGTCTGAAAATTTTTGAGTGTGAGAAAATGTGTGTGGGAGGGGTGCGTGGGGTGGGGATGAAGTTCAAGTACCGAATTCAGTGTCTGCCCATAAATGCCTTCATGCCTTGTGGAGCTATTCCTTATCCTACCATTCTTGAGTTCTGAAGCCTGAGCCTCTCTGCCTATTTATTCCTTGGGACATCATCTCCAAGAGGAGAAACAGAATCTGTGTCCCATGCATGAAAACACAAACATCATTTGAATGGTGCCTAACAGAAAGCCCCAGCTTTGAAATAATTCCTGTTGAAAGGAGGGAAGGCTAGTGAAAAATACTAATAGTGATACTAATATCTGATGCCATTTTGTGGCTGCTGGCCTAGGGTTTTTATATGAATTATACTCCAGCCCCACTTACCATCCTGTTTTCTTGCTATGTAACAAATCATCCCAAAACTTAGTGGCTCAAAACCACTAAATTAAGTTTTATAAAATTTAAAGATCGGTTTTATTATATCTTATGATTTTGTGGATCAGAAATTCAGGCCAGGCTCTGCCGACCAATTCTTCGGCACCACACACATCCGTTCAGGTCATTTGGTTGTTGTCAGGGGGCAGATGGGCTGGTCTGGAGGCTCCAGATGGCTTCATCCCTTGTCTGGGGGCTTGGTGGGATGGCTGGAAAGCTGGGCTCAGCTGGATGGTTGACCAGAGCACTTACACAGCACCAGTGTGTAGATTGGGGCTCCCAGAGAGAATGTTCCAAGAGATCCAGAAGGAAGTTGCAATGCTTCTTCTGATCTCGCCTTTCCATGGAATCCCCAGAACATCACTCTCTGCCACGTTATCTTGGTCAACAGGTCACTAAGGGAAGCCTTGATACAAGGAGGTGGGAATTAGATTGCACTTCTCCCTGGGAAGAGCAGTGAAGGGTATGTGGCCATTTCCTTTCTCCCATAGCCTCTCTACATTCCCTTTTAGGTAGCAATTATCACCTCTAAAATACTATATAATTTACTTGTTTATTAGGTTTACTGCTTATTGTTAATCTAGCCACACTTGAACATGAGCTCCACGAGGGCAAGGGTCTTTGTTTTCTTCACTGGCATGTCCTAAACAACTAGAATAGTGTCTGGAACATAGTAGGTGCTCAATTAATAATTGTTGGATGCTGAATTATTTCATTTAATCTTCTTATTGCCCTTTGAGAAAGTGCTAGTATTATCACTATTTCTCAGATGAGAAACTGAGGCACAGAGAGGGGAAGTCACTTGTTCAAAGTCACACACAGGCAGCACGTGGCAAAGCCAGGGCTCAGACCTCGGTCTCTCTGATGTACTTTTGTAGATCAAAAACTAATTCTACATCAGGAAAGAAATCCAGCACTCTAGAGAGCAGGCAAAGACTTGTAATCATGGACTTTCCTTATTTCTTAAGCCAAATCGGTGACTGGCTTAGGGTCCACAGTTTTCCTTGAAATGGTTTAGCTTATGTGTGGGCTTTGCCTTCTTTTTACCAGAAAGACCTATGGAAAGACTGCTGTGGAAAATTGAGTGTGGGGTGGTGAGCTTGTTGCCTCTCTCCCAGAGCTGCTGGTAGTAATAGTCAGTCCAGGACTCATGGACGTGGAAAAGGCTCTTCATTTGATTGTGAAATCAAGCCAGTCTCAACTGTGATGAGCTGCAGCTTTCCGCATTCCTGTTGAATAATTCTGTGTAATAGCCTCCTGGCTATATTTAGATGTGACACACGGTCTCTGTTTGTTAAGGAGAACAGGGAACAATGTCACCAAAGGCACCCCATGCAGGCAAAGCCTGGTGTCTGGAGTCACACGTTCCAGCCCCCTCTCCTCCCATTGCAAATGTTAAGTTCCCCAACATCTCCAGGGAGAAGCCAACCTCCCTGGATGATTTTATTTTGTCATCTCTGGAACCGCTTCACTGAAATGACGTCATATGACCTTGTCAAATCCTGTGAAATCTTTTCCTGTCTAAATACAAGTATTTTGGTGCATGTGATTTCTTTCAGGATGGAGGGGCCGGATTCTGGCAGTTGGAGAAGTGCTCTATGGCTTGTCGTGTGATTTTCCTTTCTCTGAGTTCTCCGTCTCCAACCCCCCCCACCCCACTGTCCCCTTTGCTAGATGCAGCCCCCTGTAGGGGGCCAGGCTGAAAGTGACGTTGATGATTGGTGATGCAGGGCCTCTACGGGAAGAGCAGAGCTGGGTCATACCAAGTGGAAGATGGAAAGCAGGGCTGAGCAGGGGTGTGTTGTAGCTGGGGTAGCAAATAGGGTCTGCCCCAGGGTGGGATGCTCAGATGAAGGCAGAGCCAGGCCATGGATCACACTTCTTTTCTGTCACCATATTCCAAATTTAAAAAATTGAGGTAAGATTCATAAAACATGAAATTCACCACCCAACCATCACTACTGTGTAGTTCCAGAACATTGCCCTCAGCCCGTGAGGATCCCTTACCCATTAACGCTCATTCCCCTTCCCCAGTGCCTGGCAAACACTAATCTGCTCTCTGACTGTAAGAGTCCACTTGTTCTGGACATTTCATGTAAGCGGAATCATAGAGTATATATCAGCCATTTTCTTGTTCCCCCTGTTGGGGTGACAGTGAGCTCAGGTCAGGAGTGATCTGTTGGTATCTTCCCTCAGCTATATGTGGGTCTCCACAAGGGATGCTGGGAGCCACTCAGCTCTCCTGAGTGAGGAGGAACAGAGCCTGGGGGAGGATACACCCCTCCTCCATGTTTCGGGTGGACAAGTCAGAGGTACCTGGTTGCTCATGGCAGTGACAGGCTCAATAAGGCACCATTGGGTTGACATTCTTCCCCCTCAGTGCTGCCAATCCTATTCCACGAGCTGACTGCCCCACCTCTGCAAACAATAACAAACAAAACGAACAACAAAAACAACTTCTTGCCTGTGAGTCCTTTCTCAGGCACTGTTTTTTGGGGAGGTGTTGGGGAGGCAAACCCCAGAGAGGAAAACCCCCAGAAAGGGACTTTGCAGCCTCTGGACACAGCTGTCTGGGCCAGTGTGGATATGGGGAGGTGGTGAATGCAAAGGCACTGGGGTCTTTCTTGCTTCTAGGCCAGCTCTGTTCCTCAAGGGACCCTGCCCAGCACTTCCCATGCCTGTGCCTCAGTCTCCTCAACTGTAACACGGCTTAATAACATGTACTACCATAGGAAGATGCTGGGACGCTTCAGTAAGGTAATCTGGGACGAGTGCTGCATGCAGGGCCTGGACATAGTGAGTGCGGTTGGAATTGCTGGGCCCCTTGAGCTCAGATACTCTACTGAGCAAAATGGATTTCCAGCCTCACCCTACTTGAGCCCTACCTGTACCCGTTCATCCAGATATGTGCTGTCCGGGCAGTAGCCACATATGCCTCTTTAAATAGCAATTATTTAAAATTAATCAAATAAAAAATTCAATTCCTCGGCAGCACTAGCTGCCTTTCAAGCGCTCAGTGGCCCCACATGGCTAGTGGTTCTCTCATTTGTTGGCACAGATTCAGGGCATTTCTGTTATCAAAGAAAGTTTTTTAGACATCGCTGCTCCCGATGCTCTGAACTCTTCATTCTTTAAATCTTCACTGTCCTTTCCCACCCCCATGCCTTTGTCCATGGCCTTCCTTCTGCCTGGATCGCCCATACATTGGCTGCTTCCTCTCCCCCAAATGTCACCATCGCTCTGGAAGGTGAGGCACCACTGGGCTCTGACCAGCATCAGCCCTGTGCTGTCAGGGTCGGCTAGCGGCTGGCTGTGCTCCACACTGCCTGACCAGCTGTGCCGGGTTCCTTGCAGCCAACATGGCTCAGGTTCTGTTCCACCTGGGTTCATTCTGCATGCCAGGCTGGCAGAATAGCAGCCATCAGTGAGAAGGTGCTGTGCTCACAATGATAGCAGAAATACAAGAGATTGGGGACAGACACACTGTCACTTCTGCCCATATCCCATTGGCCAAAGCAAGGGTGTGACTGAGCCCAAATCAGGGGCAGGAAGTCCCCTCTGCCTTAGTGGGAGGCACTGCAAAGTTGTAAGACTAGGGATGTGGATACAGGGAGGAACACAGAATTGGAGCCAATTACTTTATCCATGATTTAGGAAGCCACTTTTCCTCTTCCAACTTAGTGACTCAACTGTTGGTCCTCTGCCTTCCAAGGGGCTCTCCCCAATTTTTTTCCCCCGACTCTGATGGCTCCCCATGCCCGTGATGACTCTTCCTCCGTCTCCCTCCACACCACACTCCCTGTGAACACCACCATCCCTTGGGTGTTGGGCTATCAGCTTCCAGAAAGTCACTGCCTAAAAATATGAATCACTGAGAATTAATACTTCCATCGAGATATGTGCAGGCTGACCCAGGACCACATTTACTCAGATCAGTGAGTCTTTAACGATGTATTATAGGTGGTGTGAGAGGTATTTGGGGACTCTATATATTGTCATCTGTATGTTGATAAACAGGACCTGGGGCCAAGGATGTTTCTCTTGCAAGGAGCCCATTAGGGCACTGGTCTGGGAATCAGAAGACCTGGGGTGGCTTCAGCCCTGTCAGGTCACCTTTGGGAATATTTCTCCCCATTTCTGGGCTCCAGTTCTCTCATGGGTAGAGTAGATAATCAAGCTAATGGTTGCTATGGCCCCTGATGGCCCCGAGATATTGTGATTCTGAATCCTCACTCAGTCCCTGGTTGGGCAGCAATTGGCCTTGAGGGGATATGCCCTGCTTTCTGATTGCTATGTCTACAAACTTTTCCAGCCTCTGACTCTTATTCTCTGCCAGGAAGCTGACTTCCATAAAAAGGCTTGCAGGGCCTACTTTTCCCAGAAGGTGTGGCTGTAGAGACCTCAGAGTGGACTGGGCCATGCATGGACACTATCCGACCTAGAATCCCATTGACCTTTGTCAGGGTGGAAGACCTCGCTGGGCATCAGTGCCATGTTGCAATCTCAAGTCCAACTCAGTCGGACCCCAACCATGTTCCCAGACCAAGTTCAGGATTACCCCCAAGGCACTGGGCTTCGGCAGTACAGAAGGCCCTGACACTGGCTTCCAGGGCTTCTGCCCATCCCTGCTACACCCACTCAAGTTTCAGAGCAGTGGTGTTTCATTTTCTGTAGACAAACCCTGGGCTTTTCTTTCCCAGGAATCAAACTAACATTTATCCAGAATGATTTGCTGCTAGTTTCGACGTTCATATCTGGAGATAAGGATGTTTCTGAAAAGGGCCCAGAAATAGCTAGAGAAAATCAGCTGTTTGGTTGCTCGTCTTGGACAATAATGGAAGCAGGCAGAATGATCCATGGCTCCTGGGAAGACAGCTCCCTGCAGAACCCCACTTGGGCGGCACTTCTCCAGGAGCATTTGCTGGAGTTTGGGAGAAAAAGTTTGGGGGATGCTGAAGGATGCAGGTGCTCCAGTCAGACAGGTGGATGCCAGAGGGGGGTAGATGCGGACCTAGACCACCAGGGAGGAGGTGGGGAGGGAAGCCTGCCCTGATGGAGCATCTACCAGAACCAGGGCTCTTGCCAATGAATCAGTCAACCCTAGTCTGTGATTCATCTCCCATCGTATACACTGAGTATGGAGCACTTACCAACCACGTGTCATGTAAGGTGTGAGACTCTAGGTGTTATGAGTGAATGGAACCCTGGAGACCACCATGGTCACTGTAACTGTTAATTCTCTATATAATAACAACTAATGTGATACTGATAGAGCTCTGATAGTATGCTGGGTGCATGATCTTCCTTTCTCACCCTTAAAAATAGGAATCATACTGTCTGCATTTTATAGAGAAGGAATTTGAGTTTCTGAGAGGTTAAATAATTTGTCTTAGGTTACAACTAGAACAGGGGGGTTCTGGGAGAATAACCCACTAGACCAGTGCAGTCCAGCAGGAATAAAGGGAACCACGCAAGAAATTCTAAGTATTCTACTAGCCACATTAAAAACGGTGGAGAAAAGCAGGTGAAATCAATTTCAATTTTATTTAACCCAATACCTCCAAAATATTATCATCTCAACATGTAATCTATGTAAAGATTTTTAATGAGCTATTTTATTCTTTCTTTTATTGCACAAAGTCGTTGAAATTTGGTGTGCATTTCACCCTTACCAGCACATCTCAGCTGGGACTTGCCGCATTTCAGGTGCTCGGCAGTCACATGTGGCCCATGACATTCATACTGGACAGTGTAGTTCTAGAGGCATCGACGGGGTTTGATGGAAGCTGGGTGAGGGAGCTCCTTGAGGAGCCCTCTTGTCAGAGTTGGCTTCAAGGGCCAAGTGCCACCAGAGCTGGACCTCGGGATACAAATGTTGCACCACCATGTTTAAACTCCAGGGGGCGCCCTTCTTTCCACGATGCTCCCAGAGAGCATCCGGGTGACCCTGGGGATTAGCCAGATGGAGAAGGAGGGAAGGCTCTGCCCACAGAGGGAATGATCATAGAATGAGGCCACAGATCTTCCAGCAATACAAGCTGTTGAGGGAACTGAAAGCACCTGGGAAAGGAGGGGGCCCACGGGAGTTAGACTGGGGAGGAGGGAGAACAGGTTATGGCAGGCCTTGAGCGCCACCCCAAGGACGCTGAGCTTCATTCTGCTGCTGGTTTGGAGTCGTGATGGGGTGACATTGTCCAGGGCTTGCAAGCTGGGTTGAAGGAGCCAAGACAGAGAGATGGGAGGGAACTCTCACATGAGCAGGAGAGAAATGTTGAGGGGCTGGGCTGGGGCAGGGGCTGGGTGGGGAGCATGGGCGTGCAGCAGAGAAAGCCAGGACTGGACACTGGGGAGTATATGATTGGAGTGAAGGTGAAGGAAGAATCCAGCAGGCTCCCTTCTGCAAGGGTGTGTGACTTTTCTGCAGAAATGTCCAGCTGCCTGGGCAGAAGAAGAGGGCCAGGACTTTGGAGCACACTGTGTCTGCTTCACAGAAATAAAGGTGCTGATCTGACACCAATAGGCAGCTAGAAGCACCTCAGATCTCCTTGCCACTTGGGTTACCTGCTCCCAGCACAAATGATCTGCCTTCCTCTGTCCTCTCATCTCCCTGAAGTTCCAATGAATGGGCCCCCATTTTTATTTCTCCTGATGGCCCACTGTTATATCAGGAACACCTTTTCGTGGGGTCACCTGAAGGTGCCTTGTCCAGAACACCTGTGGTAAAGAGAACTATGCAAGCCACAGCTCCAGTGTGGCTCCTTCTGGCTGAATTTGCCACATTTAGCGGTAGTCCTGGTTCCACTCACACCAAAGTACCTGCTGTGAGGGGCTTGAGATTCTGCATTTCCAACAAACTCCCAGCAGCTTTTGCTGCTGGTGCACAAACCACACTTGAAGTATGAGGGGCCAGAGCCAGGGTCCTCAGCCTTGGCCACTCAGCACAGAAGCACCTAGAGAGACTGAAATGCCCGATGACTGGGCTGCACTCCACACCAAGTAAAACAGAACGTCTGGAAATGGGACCTGGCCTCAGTCATTTTTTATTTTATTTTTTTAATTTCTGCTTCTGCTCTCTTGGAATCCAGCCACATGGGAAGAAGTCTACACTATCTAGCTGGAGAGAAAGGCCCTGGAGGATGAGACACCAATGTCAAAAGAGAGGCCAAGAGAGGAGAATGCAGGCCCAATGTGAGCTATTCCAGCTAAGGGCTCAGACACAAGTGAACCTGACCAGCCCCAGGCCAGCTGCTCCCGCTGACACCACACAGAGCAGGGGTGAGCTGCCCACACAGAGCCCTCTGCTTGAATTCCTCACCCACAGCATCATGAGTATTTTTAAGCCAAATCGTTGTGGTTTTTATGTCACTGAGCTTGGGGCTATTCATTATACAGTGGTAGCTAACTGATACAACCCGCAGGACCCTAAGTGCCTTGAGAGTGGGACCTATTTTGGTTTACAACCCCTCCATGCATAGCATTTAAGTTGGGATTCAGAGAATACTGGAGAAATGCTGAGTGTCAGGGAAAGGCCCAAGTGAAAATCACAGTGTTGTCCAGGCCAGTTAAAGTCAGGAAGTGATTTATTGTTTAGACATATATTCAGTGAAAATCAAAGCAAAATAGACAAGGCTCCCTTCCTTCTCTGGAGGAGCAATCATCCTTCTGCCGGCCTTGGCCGACTCTGCTTTCTGTTTCTCCCTGCTCAGTGCATTCCCCATGGCTCCAGCTTCCAGACACAGCCCTGCCCCCCGGAGCAGTGGTCAGTGAGGGGTAAATGGCCTCAGGGGTCTCCCTGCAAGGTGCTCAGCCCGGCTTCCTGTGACATCTCCACTGCAGTCCTGGCTCCTGTGCTTTTCCCAGGGCCTGTGGCTCACCTGTCATTGCCAAAGACGCCAGGACTGGGGCCTCAGACTTCCCTGAAGGTGGGGGATCGGTGAGTGCCCCAAGGTGGCCCAGGGAGGGAGCAGGTGGGAGAAGTCCAGAAGAGGAGCATTCCTGGGTCCCAGGCAGATTTGGGGGGCCTTTTGGGGTCGCAGCTTCTGGCCAGGCAGGCCTGACTCTGCTCTGGGATGTAGGCACAGCTTGGGGATGTGGTGTTAGAGATGTGGTTTTAGCTCCCCTCAGGCAGGTCTTGTCAGGGCTCCTCTCTCGAGCCCCAGTGCCTGCTGCTGTGTCTAGAAGCATCTGTCCTAGCCAATGCCCCAGGCGCTGGGCTTAGGGACAGAGGGGTGGGCTTGGCCCTGCCCTCCACCCCTGGCCTTTATGTGAGTGGACACAAGGCTACAACTTTCCTTTGTCCTTTTCCTTTTTTTTTATTATATGTTAGTCACCATACAATACATCATTAGTTTTTGATGTGGTGATCCACGATCTACTGTTTTCGTATAACACCCAGTGCTCCATGCAGTACGTGCCCTCCTTAATACTCATCACCGGGCTAACCCATCCCCCCTCCCCCTCCCCTCTAGAACCCTCAGTTTCTCAGAGTCCATAGTCTCTCATGGTTCATCTCTCCCTCCGATTCCCCCCCTTCATTTTTCCCTTCCTTCTCCTAATGTCCTCCATGCTATTTCTTATGTTCCACAAATAAGTGAAACCATATGATAATTGACTTTCTCTGCTTGACTTATTTCACTTAGCATAATCTCCTCCAGTCCCATCCATGTTGATGCAAAACTTGGGTATTCATCCTTTCTGATGCCTGAGTAATATTCCAATGTATATATGGACCACATCTTCTTTATCCATTCATCTGTTGAAGGGCATCTCGGCTCTTTCCACAGTTTGGCTATTGCAGACGTTGCTGCTATGAACATTGGGGTGCATATGGCCCTTCTTCTCACTGCATCTGTGTCTTTGGTGTAAATACTGAGGAGTGCAATTGCTGGGTCATAGGGTAGCTCTATTTTTAAATTTTTGAGGAACCTCCACACTGTTTTCCAAAGTGGCTGTACCAACTTGCATTCCCACCAACAGTGTAAGAGGGTTCCCCTTTCTCCACAACCTCTCCAACATTTGTTGTTTCTTTCCCTGTCCATTTTTGCCATTCTAACTGGTATAAGGTGGTATCTCAATGTGGTTTTGATTTGAATTTCCCTGATGGCTAATGATGATGAACATTTTTTCATGTGTCTGTTAGCCATTTGTATGTCTTCTTCAGAGAAGTGTCTTTTCATATCTTCTGCCCATTTTTTGACTTGATTATTTGTTTTTTGGGTGTTGAGTTTGAGAATTTGTATGGAATCAGAAAAGACCCCGAATCACCAAGGAAATGTTGAAAAAGAAAAACGAAGCTGGGGGCATCACGTTGCCCAATTTCAAGCTATATTACAAAGCTGTGATCACCAAGACAGCATGGTACTGGCACAAAAACAGACATATAGACCAATGGAACAGAATAGAGAACCCAGATATGGACCCTCAACTCTATGGTCAAATAATCTTGTGCTGGGAAAATTGGACAGCCAGATGCAGAAGAATGAAACTCGACCATTCTCTAACACCAGTCACAAAGATAAACTCAAAGTGGATGAAAGACCTCAATGTGAGATAGGAATCCATCAAAATCCTAGAGCAGAACATAGGCAGTAACCTCTTTGACATCACCCACAGCAACTTCTTTCAAGATACACCGCCAAAGGCTAGTGAAACAAAAGCAAAAATGAACTTTTGGGACTTCATCAAGATAAAAAGCTTCTGCACAGCAAAGGAAACAGTCAACAAAACAAAGACGCAACCCACAGAATGGGAGAAGATATTTGCAAATGACACTACAGATAAAGGGCTGGTATCCAAGATCTATAAAGAACTTCCTTTGTCCTTTTCTAGCAGGTTCACACTTCCTTTCAGAGAGCAGTCCTGGAGAAAATATCCACTTGGCACCTCCCTGACGCCTGGCTAGTGCCAGGTGCTGGGCTGTGTTCAGGGTGGGCATGTGAAGACCTCTTGGGGACATAGAGGCTATTGGGTGGGACTGCTCAAAGTGGCCCGGGGCTGATGCCAGGCCATGAGCTCTTCGGTACCAGTTGGCGACAAGACGAGCATGTGGAAACTTTAGTGGCACTTCAACATTGCTGCAACATCCATGCCTGTGACTTCATATTTTACAAAAGCATTCGTTCACTGTGGACTGGAAACGAAATCACCGTGGAGAAGCATAGGTGTGCTGGGAACCGTGGGTTGTGTGTGGACAGCGGAGAGCTGTTCTGGGAAACTGCCATCCACTGCATGCCCCAGGTTTTATACTCACGAAGCGGTGGGGACAGCGTTCAGTTTCCCAGAGTTCCAGCTGACACCAGTGGCAGCCCTTCCTTATCTGAGGTCCTGCTACCTCAGAGGCTCTCGTGTGGCTGTCAGGCCAGCAGTATCAGCAAGATGTGGGGACGCATTAGAAAAATGCATTCTTTATGTCAGGAACTCTGGGCCCTGAGGCTTGCCGTCCACATTTGTAAGAATGCTTACTGCTGCCTACCTCCCTGGGATAAGCACTCCGCAGAGGAGGGACTGCGTCTGGCTTATTCCCTCCCAGATCCCAGGGACTTTATCCATGGCTGGCATCTTGGGAATGTTGGTGGAATACAGGATGAATTTGGAGACAAGAGGCTGTGTTTGCTTTCTGCGGCTGCCTTAACGAATTACCACACACTCGATGGCTTTAAACAAAATAAATGTATTCGCTCACGGTTCTAGGGTCCAGAAGTCTGAAATCAGTTTCACAGGGCTAAGGAACTGGCAAGACCACACTGTCTCCAAAGACCTGCGACATGCTCTTTGCCTCTTCCAGCTTCCGATGGTGGCTGGTGTCCTTGGCTTGGGGCCTTATCACTCCAATATCTGCCCCCATCTTAACATTGCCTTCTCTCTTATAAAGATACATATGATTGCATGTAGAACCCACCAGCATAATCCAGATTAGGAGATTCCTCTCAATATCCCTAATTGAATCGCACCATTTGCCACATAAGGGCATCTCCACAGGTTGCAGGGTTAGGAGCTAGAAATAGGACTGAGGTCAGCATTCAGCTCACAACAAATGGAAATCATAATATGGCCTAGCTCACTGCACAAAATTGTTGGCAAGATCCAAGGACATTTGAATAGGATATGCATTGAAACGGAACAGTTCCCTTCAAATTTTTGTTCTTAGTGACTTCTAGAAGAATGCAGGATGCAACATAAAAGTGAGTTCTTGCACTGACAACCAGGATGCTTGCATGCATGCGGGAATTTGTTCTGGCCTTGGTCTTCTTGGCGTTTCTGGCCTGGTGGCCTCTGCTGGTGTCCCAGCCATGCTCTGACAGCAGCGGCTGCATGAATTTATGTGTGTTTTGCTGAAAAATTAGATAAAACTAAAACAATTGGAGGGTTGTAACCTGCTCACAGTTTTGCAAGCTCAGTAAAGACAGCCAAATTTGCTTTGTGTGCAGAATACCATTCCCTCTCTGACAGGAAGCTCACGGTATCTTTCCAACAGGAGAATCCAGTGTCCAGCTTCATGGCCAAGGTGAAGGACGGACAGGCAGGGAACCAAAGGCTGTGGGAGGGAGGGCAGGAGAGAGAATACGGAAGATTACTGTAGGACTCTTCCTGGTTCCAACCGGAATTGCCCAGGGAGTTTTAAAGTCCTGACACCTGGACCCTACCCCAGAACTTCTGATGTAATTGGTCTGGGTTTGCCCTGGGCAGTCAAGAGATTTTAAAAGCCACCTGGGTCATTCTAGTGTATTGGCCATGCTCAAGACCTCTCTGCTAGGATCTGGCTAGGACCAGGCTGTAACTCCATCCAGGCGTGGCCGACATGTTGGTCTCAGGTTTGAGGGTTCAGCCAGGTCATTGGATGGAGAGAGGGAAGGTTGGGGGTTTTTTTGGGTGATTTTATGTATAAAACACATAGCTCACCAGGTGATTTGTGTATAAAACAGGAGCACCCCAGCTTTCCGGGGCTCTCTGGATTTGGGGAACTGATGATATGGCCCCTGGAAACAACCTTGCATTTGAGCAGGTTTTGCCTCCCTGCCCCGATTGAGGTCCCACCACAGATCAGTGCTTCTCAAACTTTAAAGTGCATGTGAATCACCAGGGGATGTTGTTCAAGCACAGATTTGGATTTGATAGCTCTGAGATGCTGCATTTCTCAAGGCTCCCAGTGCTGCTGCTGGTCCCCAGGCCCCACTGTAAGGAGTAAAGAATACAAACGTGGTCGCTTTAGCAGCCGCCTGCTGTCAGGTTTTGCCCAGGAACCTTCTGGATCTCAGTGGTGCTACTTCTAGTTGGGATTCAGTGGCTTCTGGAGATGTTGGTGAGGCCCATTGTCTCTACCTCCCCACCGGTCACCATGTTACACTGCCTGGTGCTGAGCCCTGGTTTTCTCCAACATGCCATCTCCACTCCCTGGAGCAGTGGTTGTCAACTTTGGCTGCACATTAGAATCATCTGTGGAGCTTTAAAAAATATGGATGCCCGGGTCCCACCCCCATAAAATCAGGTTTGATTCATCTAGGGTTTGCCCCCCACCCCAATGGGATTGTTAAATCTCCCTGGCCAGTTCTAACATAAAGCCAGGGCTGAGAACCACTGGCCTTGAACAGTGGCTCCCAAGTGCAGGGCCTGGGCACAAGCAGCAGGATGTCCTAGGGACCTGTGAGAAACAGGAATTCTCAGGCCCCACCCAGACCCACTGAGTCAGGGAACTGGGGTGAAACCTGGCAATCTGTGGTCTAACAGCATTCCGAGTTACTGCGATGCACCCTGACTCTCAGGATAGTGAGGTGGCATGAATAAAGCTTGTTTGTAACCCAACCACTGCTGAGCATGCATGAGAAGTGGGCACGGCTATGCCTTCTTGGGAAGCCCTGAGCAAAGCCAATTGCTCCTGAGGGGGCCTCCTAGGACCCTGTGATGCCAGGAGACTGTGGAGTGATTCAGCAACCTTCTCAGGCCCCCACATTTGGGGTCTGGCTGCCCTGGCCGCCTCCGCAGGCCACCTTCCAGCCCCAGATGCACCAGCTATTTAAAGTCTCAGCTGAATAATATTTTCCATCGTGTGGTGCAGACTTTACTTAGGAGTCCTTCAGGGCTGCTGGGGGTCATGTTTCTCAGCTTATCTATGACTGTCTGGACCAGAGTCCCTGGGACAGATCACTTGTTTCTGTTTTTTCCCCCCTCCTAATTGAGGCCTAATTGAGGGGTAGGGGGAGGAGGGAGGAAGGAGGAGAATGACCTGTAATGTCCCCCGCCCTTGCAGGAAGCCTCCCAGAGCACATGTCACTTTCACAACCTTTATCCCTAGTGAAAGGGTGGTGATGAGGGAAGGTGAGCCATTGCCCAAATTTATACCACTCATCCATGACAACCTCAGCTCTCAAATATAAATCTCGGGGCCCAGCAAGCTCATTGTCCCTGCCCCATCTGTGTTTAGGGGAGGCCTCTTGACCTCCTCCACATTCCTTCCTCACGGGCTGTGAGCCAGCCATTCTTGGGGTTTCATTCCATATTTAAGGTCAGGTGATTTAACTGCTGCCTGCTGTCCAAGGTGGGGAGTAGAGTTGGCAGAACACATCCTGAGAGGCATGGCACCCATCAGCCTTCCGGGGTAGGACAGGAAGAAGCTCAGACTGCCCCTTAGACTCCCAGCAGAACTAGCTGATGAGCCCTCTCCCCAGATCCCAGGACCAGTCTGTTCAGACACCTGGGGCAGATGGCCTGCTCTCCAGACACCCTCAAAGAGGGATCATCTGCTTGTAGGATCACTGTCTTTGGGGGGCACTTGGGACACGGGCCCTGAGCTGGAGATGTGCTCTTAGGTACAGCCCCTGGGGGAGTAGAGTGGGCAGGGGGGTGAGTGGCATTCCACATTGTCCACAAAGTCCTCAGCCAGTCCCATGGGGGCTTTGGGCTGTCCTGGCTAAAAGCATAAGGTCTGGGCTTGATATTACCACCGTTGCCCCAATTTTGGGAAGGGTGTGAACATGGATGGGAGCTGCCAGCCAGCTCTCGGGCGGCTGGGCAAGTCTGCGTGCCTTGGCCTGATGGAGGGTCCGGGTGGGCACACAGCACCCACTACAACCGCATGCCAGTTAGCCAAACCCAATCCAGGCTGGCTAACAGTGGGCTTTGCCTGAGGGACTGTGTCTCGCGAGGGAGCAGAGCCAGTGCGGCCATGAACAAGGCCTGGAAATACCTGGGCTTGACTCAGTCTCACTACTCTATTAGTTGTGGGGCCTGGGGAAGGCTACATGATCTCTCTATGACTCAGTTTCCTCAACTGTAAAATGAAAATACCAATGGCATTGATTTTGTTGTGAGGACGAAAGGAATTATCATGTGGAAAGAATTTAACTCCATGGTTGGCAAAGTGCTTAATAAAAAGCATTTTGTTCCTGGAAGGGGTTGGTGTGCTGAGGAACCTCCCTGAGGTTTAGAGAATGCCAAGTCTGAGGACAAGTATGACTTTGGGGTAGGAGACGATCAAGAGGGTGTGCCCCTGTCTGGCACACATATGCGCATGTGCACGCACACACACACACACACACACACACACACTCGAACCCCCCCCCCCCCCCCGCCCCAGGCCCTGGGAAAGACTGCTGTGGCAGGAATGTGGAGAATAGTAGCAGCCAATGCTCAGACTTTGAGTTTCTACATAAACCTGTGAAGCCTTGTGAAGAGACTGGGAATCTCAAGGCAGAGGAGAGCAGAACAGGCTCCCCGCAGATAGGGTACCAGTGAGGCTCTTCAGCAGTTGGGTAGACATACGGAAGGGTTCTAAGGTGTCCTTCCAGGTCTCCTGAGATACATGCAGATTTGATGGTGTCCCCAGTGGGGAGGACAAAAGAGCATGTGGACCGTCAACCCACGCCTGCAGGGAACACGGCAACGGCCGAGAACCAGGCGGGGACGTGTAGCTCCGAAGACACCAGAACAGGCAGATGCTGACCATGGTCTAGAGGGCTCCTGGTGACCCCTCAATGCGGGCATGCCCACCCCCCCACCCCCTTGGCCACTGGTTTTAGAAGCTCCCCAGGGAAAAGTTCAGCTTCAATCTGAAATGACCGAGTTTACCTTGTCATTGAGATAAACGAAACTTCCTCACCCTCAACAGGAGGAATGGGGATTAAAAGTAGTGACTAAGTTACATTGTTGTAGAAAAAACTTTGCTGTATCTTTGGGGTAAATACCCAGTAGTGAAATTACTGGATCATATGGTAGCTCTATTTTCAACTTTTTGAGGGACCTCCATACTGTTTTCCAGAGTGGTTGCACCAGCTTGCATTCCCACCAACAGTGTAGGAGGATTCCCCTTTCTCTGCATCCCCGCCAACATCTATCATTTCCTGACTTGTTAATTTTAGCCATTCTGACTGGTGTGAGGTGGTATCTCATTGAGGTTTTGATTTGGATTTCCCTGATGCCGAGCGATGTTGAGCACTTTTTCATGTGTCTGTTGGCCATTTGGATGTCTTCTTTGCAGATGTCTGTTCATGTCTTCTGCCCATTTCTTGATTGGATCATTTGTTCTTTGTGTGTTGAGTTTGATAAGTTCTTTATAGATTTTGGATACTAGCCCTTTATCTGATATGTCATTTGCAAATATCTTCTCCCATTGTGTCGGTTGTCTTTTGGTTTTGTTGACTGTTTCTTTTGCTGTGCAAAAGCTTTTTTTCTTGATGCAATCCCAATAGTTCATTTTTGCCCTTGCTTCCCTTGCCTTTGGCAATGTTTCTAGGAAGAAGTTGCTGCGGCTGAGGTCAAAGCGGTGGCTGCCTGTGTTCTCCTTTAAGATTTTGATGGACTCCTACCTCACATTTAGGTCTTTCAATCATTTTGAGTCTATTTTTGTGTGTGGTGTAAGGAAATGGTCCAGTTTCATTCTTCTGCGTGTGGCTGTCCAATTTTCCCAACACCATTTGTTGAAGACACTGTCTTGTTTCCATTGTGCATTCTTTCCTGCTTTGTCGAAGATTAGATGACTGTAGAGTTGAGGGTCCATTTCTGGGCTCTCGATTCTGTTCCATTGATCAATATGTCTGTTTTTGTGCCAGTACCATGCCTTCTTGATGATGACAGCTTTGTAATAGTGCTTGAAGTCTGGAATTGTGATGCCGCCAGCTTTGCTTTTCTTTCTCAACATTCCTCTGGCTATTCGGGGTCTTTTCTGGTTCCACACAAATTTTAGGATTATTTGTTCCATTTCTTTGAAAAAATTTGATGGTGTTTTGATGGGGATTGCATTAAATGTGTAGATTGCTCTAGGTAGCTTTGACATCTTCACAATGTTTGTTATTCCAATCCATGAGCATGGAACGTTTTTCCATTTCTTTGTGTCTTCCTCAATTTCTTTCATGAGTACTTTATAGTTTTCTGAGTACAGATCCTTTGCCTCTTTGGTTAGATTTATTCCTTGGTATCTTACGGTTTTGGGTGCAATTGTAAATGGGATTGACTCCTTAATTTCTCTTTCTTCTGTGTTGTTGTTGGTGTATAGGAATGCCACTGATTTCTGTGCATTGATTTTCTATCCTGCCACTTTACTGAATTCCTGTATGAGTTCTAGCAGTTTTGGGGTGAAATCTTTTGGGATTTCCACCTAAAGTATCATATCGTCTGCAAACAGTGAGAGTTTGCCTTCTTCCTTTCCGATTTGGATGCCTTTTATTTCTTTTTGTTGTGTGATTGCTGTGGTTAGGACTTCTAATACTCTGTTGAATAGCAGTGGTGATAGTGAACATTCCTGCCGCGTTCCTGACCTTAGGGGGAAAGCTCTCAGTTTTTCCCCTTTGAGAATGATATTTGCTGTAGGTTTTTCATAGATGGCTTTTATGACATTGAGGTATGTACCCTCTATCCCTATACTCTGAAGAGTTTTGATGAAGAAGGGATGCTGTACTTTGTCAAATGCTTTTCCTGCATCTATTGAGAGGAGCATATGATTCTTGTTCTTTCTTTTGTGTATTGTATCACGTTAATTGATTTGCAGATGTTGAACCAACCTTGCAGCCCTGGGATAAATCCCACTTGATCATGGTGAATAATCCTTTTAATGTACTGTTGGATCCT
This sequence comes from Callorhinus ursinus, assembly GCF_003265705.2. NCBI lineage: Eukaryota > Metazoa > Chordata > Mammalia > Carnivora > Otariidae > Callorhinus > Callorhinus ursinus. Next base: position 15,813,202 of record NW_027397091.1, read on the forward strand.
AATGGCTAGTAGTTTGGTGAGAATTTTTGCATCCATGTTCATCAAGGATATTGGACTGTAATTTTCCTTTTTGATGGGGTCTTTGTCTGGTTTGGGGATCAAGGTAATGGTGGCCTCATAAAACGAGTTTGGAAGTTTTCCTTCCATTTCTATTTTTTGGAACAGTTTCAGAAGAATAGGTATTAATTCTTCTTTAAATGTCTGATAGAATTCCCCTGGGAAGCCATCTGGCCCCAGGCTCTTGTTTCTTGGGAGATTTTTGATAACTGCTTCAATCTCCTTAGTGGTTATAGGTCTGTTCAGGTTTTCTATTTCTTCCTTGTTCAGTTTTGTTAGTTGATACATCTCTAGGAATGCATTCATTTCTTCCAGGTTATCTAATATGCTGGCATATGGTTGCTCATAATATGTTCTTATAATTGTTTGTATTTCTTTGGTGTTGGTTGTGATCTCTCCTCTTTCATTTGTGATTTTGTTGATTTGGGTCATTTCTCTTTTCTTTTTGATAAGTCTGGCCAGGGGTTTATCAATCTTGTTAATTCTTTCAAAGAACCAGCTCCTAGTTTCGTTGATCTGCTCTACTGTTCTTTTGGTTTCTATTTCATTTATTTTTGCTCTGATCTTTGTTATTTCTCTTCTCCTGCTGGGTTTAGGTTTTATTTGCTGTTTTTTTTAAAGCTCCTTTAGGTGTAGGGTTAGGTTGTGTATTTGAGACCTTTCTTGTTTCTTGAGAAAGGCTTGTATTGCTAGATACTTTCTTCTTAGGACTGCCTTTGCTGCATCCCAAAGATTTTGAACAGTTGTGTTTTCATTTTAATGGGTTTCCATAATTTTTTTAAATTCTTCTTTAATTTCCTGGTTGACCCATTCATTCTTAAGTAGGATTCTCTTTAGCCTCCATGTATTTGAGTTCTTTCCAACTTTCCTCTTGTGATTGAGTTCTAGTTTCTAAGCACTGTGGTCTGAAAATATGCAGGGAATGATCCCAATCTTTTGGTACTGGTTGAGACCGGATTTGTGACCTAGGATGTGATCTATTCTGGAGAATGTTCCATGGGAAGAATGTGTATTCCGTTGCTTTGGGATGGAATGCTTTGAATATGTCTGTGAAGTCCATTTGGTCCAGTGTGTCATTTCAAGTCTTTATTTCCTTGTTGATCTTTTGCTTAGATGATCTGTGCATTACAGTGAGGAGGGGGGTTAAAGCCCCCCACTATTATTTTATTATTGTTGATATGTTTCTTTGCTATTGTTATTAATTGACTTATGTAATTGGCTGCTCCCATGTTAGGGGCATAGATATTTACAATTGTTAGATCTTCTTGTTGGATAGACCCTTTAAGTAGGATATAGTGTCCTTCCTCATCTCTTATTACAGTCTTTGGTTTAAAATCTAATTTGTCTGCTATAAGGATTGCCACCCCAGCTTTCTTTTGGTGTCCATTAGCATGGTAAATGGTTTTCCACCCCTTCACTTTCAATCTTGGGTCAAAAATGAGTCTGTTGCAGACAGCATATCAATAGGTCTTGTCTTTTAATCCAATCTGATAGCCTGTGTCTTTTGATTGGGGCATTTAGCCCATTTACATTCAGGGTAACTATTGAAAGATAGATATTTAATGCCACTGTATTGCCTGTAAGGTGACTGTTACTGTATATTGTCTGTCTTCCTTTCTGGTCTATGTTGCTTTTAGGCTCTCTCTTTGCTTAGAGGACCCCTTTCAATATTTCTTGGAGGGCTGGTTTTGTGTTTGCAAATTCCTTTAGTTTTTGTTTGTCCTGGAAGCTTTTTATCTCTCCTTCTATTTTCAATGACAGCCTAGCTGGATATAGTATTTTTGGCTGCATATTTTTCTGATTTAGTGCTGTGAATATATCATGCCAGTCCTTTCTGGCCTGCCAGGTCTCTGTGGATAGGTCTGTTGCCAATCTAATGTTTCTACTATTGTAGGTTACATATGTCTTGAGCTGCTTTCAGGATTTTCTCTTTGTCTCTGAGACTTGTAAGTTTTACTATTAGATGTCAGGGTGTTTACCTACTTTTATTGATTTTGAGGGGGGGGTTCTCTGTGCCTCCTGGATTTTGATGCCTGTTTCCTTCCCCAAATTAGGTAAGTTCTCTGCTATAATTTGCTCCAATATACCTTCTGCCCCTCTCTCTCTTTCTTCTTCTTCTGGGATCCCAATTATTCTAATGTTGTTTCATCTTATGGTATCACTTATCTTTTGAATTCTGCCCTTGTGTTCCAGTAGTTGTTTATCTCTCTTTTTCTCAGCTTCTTTATTTTCCATCATTTGGTCTTCCATATCACTGATTCTCTCTTCTGCCTCATTTATCCTAGCAGTTAGTGCCCCCATTTTTTATTACACCTAATTAATAGCCTTTTTCATTTCGACTTGGTTAGATTTTAGTTCTTTTTTTCTCCAGAAAGGGTTTCTCTAATAACTTCCATGCTTTTTTCAAGCCCAGAGAGTATCTCCAAAATCATGATTCTGAACTCTAGGTCCGACATCACACTAATGTCCATATTGAGTAGGTCCCTGGCAGTTGGTACTACCTCTTGTTCTTTTTGTTGAGGTGATTTTTTCCATCTTGTCATTTTGTCCAGAGGAGAATAGATTAATGAGAGAACAAAATGCTAACAGGGTAACAACGTCCCCAGAAAATATATTCTAAACACAACAGAAAATATCTGAAACTGGGGGAAAAGAAGTGGAAAGAAAGAAAAAAGATAAAGATAGAGATAAAAACAAACAAAAACAGAACAAAACAAAAAAAAACCCAGAATATGATCAAATATGATCAGGCTGGTGCATAGATCAGTGCCACACACTAGATTTTGAGTGTATTTTGGTCTGTTGGAAGAATGTGCCTCTCAAAATTTTAAGGAAAGAAATACTTATATATGTACAAAAATAAGTGTTGCTACGATGAAGGGATAGAATATGATTGTAAAGATGATAGTTATAAAAAAGTTTTATAAAGGGAATTGATAAGAAGTTGTTTGAAAAATGAAAGAAGAGGATTAAAAAAATGAAAAAAAAGGAAGAGAATGTGTTCAGGCAGGAGACTAGAACAAAGTCATACACTAGAGATTTAGGGTATATTTTGATCTGTTAGAAGAAACTGTATGTCAAAATTTTAAAGAGAGAACAACTTATATATACCTGCCAAAAATAAGCGTAACTACTATGAAGGGATAAAATATGACCTTAAAAATGGAAAATAAATATGTTTTTTTAAAAAAGGGAATGATAAGATGTTGGTTGAAAAAGGGAAAAATAAAAATTAAAAAAAAAAAGACAGTTAAAAAAATTAACTTTGAGAGACTAAAGAATCATGGTAAAAAATCCAGAATTCTATGTGCAGTATTCCCCTAGTGCTGGAGTTCTGCCGTTTTCATTGATTGGTAAACTTGGTCTTGGCTGGCTGTTCGTGCTGATCTTCTGGGGGACGGTCCTGTTGCCTTGGCTCCCAAATGTCTTTGATGGAGGCGGAATTGCCCCATCCTTGCCTGTCAGGGCTAAGTAATCTGCTTGGGTTTGCTCTCGGGAGCTTTTGCTCCCTGCAAGCTTTCTGTAGAGCTTTGGAGGACAAGAGTGAAAATGGTGGCCTCCAGATCTCCACCCTGGAGGAGCCGAGAACTTGGGGCCCCGCTCCTCAGTGAGCCCCAGAGAAAAGCAGTCAATCACTCCCGTATCCCCGGTCTCCAGCCACACTCCATGCTCACCCAGCCTGTGACTGAGCGTTTCTATCTCTGGCACCCGACCCCGTGTGGAGTCTCCAAACCCAGCAGACCCCTGCAGTGCACTCCTGTGCCACTCCTCCCGGGGGAGGAAGGGGAGTCTCCCCGGATCTGCTGCTTGTTGGGTCCCTGCTGGAAGAGCAGTGGCCCGACTGTGCTGTGGATCAGTTTATGGCAACCCCGAACTGAGAACCCACTCCTTGGCTCCGTCTTTGCTCCTTGCTTCCTGCTCTGATACTTGGGAGCTCTGCTGCACTCAGGCACCCCCGGTCTTTCTGTGACCCCGAGGGTCTTGAGACCACACTGTCCCAGTGAGTGTTCCACTCCCAGTGTAGTCACTGGAGTGACATCCCTCAGCAGAGCTGACTTCTAAAAGTTCCAATTTTGTGCTCCACTGCTCTATCACTTGCCTATAGCCTTTTGACGGGGGCTTCCCCCCCCCCAACCCCTGAACCTTTCTATCTTCCTGAATATCACCTCGGGTTCACTTCTCCACATGTCCTACCTTCCAGAAAGTGGTCGCTTTTCTGTTCAAAGAGTTGCTGCTCTTCTTTTCTCCAATCTCCTGTTGAATTTGTAGGTGTTCAGAATGGTTTGATACCTATCTCGCCAAATTTCTGAGAGCAGACAAAATTTAGGTCCCCTACTCCTCTGCCATCTTGTTCCTCTGAGCAGTTGTTGATAATAATTTCTATTATTTGTTTCTATTTCCCCAAATGTACAGATGTAGTGAAATGAAGGGGCACATGCACCCCAATGTTCATAGCAGCAATGTCTGCAATAGCCAAACTGTGGAAAGAGCCGAGATGCCCTTCAACAGATGAATGGACAAAGAAGATGTGGTCCATATATACATTGGAATATTACTCAGCCATCGGAAAGGATGAGTACCCAACTTTTACATCAACATGGATGGGACTGGAGGAGATTATGCTAAGTGAAATAAGTCAAGCAGAGAAAGTCAATTACCATATGGTTTCACTTATTTGTGGAACATAAGGAATAGCATGGAGGACATTAGGAGAAGGAAGGGAAAAATGAAGGTGGGGAAATTCGTAGGGTGAGACGAACAATGAGAGACTATGGACTTCGAGAAACAAACTGAGGGTTTTAGAGGGGAGGGTGTGGGTTAGCTTGGTGATGGGTATTAAGGAGGGTACATAATGCATGGAGCACTGGGTGTTATATGAAAACAATGAATCATGGATCACTACATCAAAAACTAATGATGTATTATATGGTGACTAACATAACATAATAAAATAAATTTAAAAAAAGCAAAAATACAGAAATAAATTGTATGCTGAGATGGATGCAAGATGGTAGTTGTTACCTATAAAAAAAAAAGACAATTTTATGGTTTCACTTATTTGTGGAACATAAGGAATAGCACGGAGGACATTAGGAGAAGGAAGGGAAAAATGAAGGGAGGAAATCAGATGGGGAGACGTCAGAAGTGGCATTCCCACTTCTGAAAGTTTCTGCAGACCCCATCCAAAGGACAGAGAGCAGTGTGCTTCGAAGATGAGAAGTCATATACGGAAGAGCATTTTATCAATGGTAGTGCACCGTGCAAATGTAAGAGATGGGGGTAATGATACTTATCCAGAAAGAGAAAAGCATTAAATTCAGAAGGCACTCAGAGGGGGTTATCCTGAGAAGAAATTCCGAATGCTACTTCAGATTGTTTCTGTTACTGTGCCATGTAAAGTCTTAAAAATCATTTCCTGTTACTGTTATATATGGCATAATGCAGGTGGTTAAATAGCTCTTGAACAAGTCATATTGGCTAATTCCTATAATTGTAGGGCTTTTTTTTTTCTTTTAAAGCCCAGAGACACTGCCTTGGGAAGCTTCCAGCAGGTGATAGGCTCCATAGCCAACATAAGCTTGTCAAAATCCCATGTTTATGATGTTAGACTATCACGTTTCCAAATGCAACCTTCTTTTCATCGGTTGACTGATATTGGGTTGTATCCAGATTTTTGCAATTGTGAATCATGCTGCTGTGCACATTAGTGTAAATGTGTTTGTGTGGCTCTATGTTTTTGTTTCTCTTGGGTATATACCTAGGAGTAAGATTGTTGGATCATATGGTAATTCTGTGTTTAATCCTTTGAGGAACTGCCAGACTGTTTTTCGAAGTGGCTGCACTATTTTACATTCCCTTTGGCAGTGAATAAGAGTTCTGATTCTTCACATCCCCTTCAATACTTATTATCTGACTTTTTAATTATAGCCACCCTAAATGAGTGTGAAGTGATATCTCATTGTGGTTTTGATTTGCATTTCCCTTATGATTAATAATATTGAGTATATTTTCATGGGCTTGCTGACCATTTGTACATCTTCTTTAGAGAGATTCCTGTTCAAATTCTTATTTTTATTTTTTAAATTTATTTTATTATTTTTTAAGATTTTATTTTTAAGTAATCTCTACACCCAACATGGGGCTTGAACTCATGACCCCAAGATCAAGAATTGTATGCTCTACCAACTGAGCCAGCCAGGTACCCCTTTTGCTTATTTTTAAAGTTAGGTTGTTTCTCTTTTGGTTGTTAAAAAATTGTAAGCATTCTGGATACAAGTTCCTCATCGGATATATTTGAAGATATTTTCTCCCATTCTGAGTTATCTTTTCATTCTCTCAAAAATGACCTTTGATGTACAAAAGTTTTTAATTTTGACAAGGTCCAATTTATCTATTTTTCTTTTTTGCCTGTGCTTTTGGCATCATATTTAAGAAATTACTGCCAAATCCAAGGTCATATAGATTTGCCCTTATGTTTTCTACTAAGAATTTTGTAGACCTCTTAAATTTAGATTTTTGATCCATTTTGAATTAACTTTCATATATGGTGTAAAGGATCCAACTTGATTCTTTTGCATGTGGATATTCAGTTGTCCCAGAACAATTTGCTGAAGACTGTTTTTTCCCTATTCAATGGTCATGACACCCTTGTTGAAAATCAGTTGATTTTAGAGGTATGGATTTATTTCTAGACTCATAATCCTATTACATTGATCAATATGTCTGTCTTTATACCAGTGCCACACATTGTTTTCATTATTGTTGAATTGTAGTAAGTTTTTAAGTCAGAAAGTGAGAGTTTACAAAATTTTTTCCCCCCAAAGATCATTTTACTATTCTGGGTCTCTTGCAATTCCCTATGAATTTAGGATCAGATTTTCCATATCTGCAAAGACACTCCTTGGAATTGGTTAAGGATGGCACTGAATCTGTAGACCACTTTAGGAAGTATTGCCATTAAATCTTCCAATCCATGAACATAAGATTTCTTTCTACTTATTTAGGCCTCCTTAAATTTGTTCAGTTATGTTATCTTTTACAATTATATACTAACCTTTATTGGTGCTTTTTGTTTGTCTGGATAAAAATTACTGTGTCCATGGTCACTTGCATTTGGCATGAAGAACTGTCATAAATATTTTTTGTAAGGTGATCTACTAACAACAAACTTGCTCAGTTGTTAATCTGACAGTATCTTCATTTGCCTCTATTTTGGAAAGAACGCTTTGCTATCTTAGGATGCTTGGTTGACTGTTTTGTTTTGTTTGAGCACTTCAAGCATGTTATCCTACTGCCTTCTGACTTCCATGTTTCTATTGGGAAGTCAACTATTAATCTTATTGGTCCCCTTATGAATACTTTTTTTTCTTGCTGCTTTTAAGGGTTCCTCCTTTGTTTAGCTCTCAGCATTTTTACTCTGATTTGTCTATTTGTAGATTTCTTTTTATTTATCCCACCTGGAGTTTGTTAAACATCCTCAATGTGTAGATCAATATTTTTCAATAAATTTGGGAGGTTTTCCAAAATTAGTTCTTTGAATATTTTTTTCTTGTCCTTTCTCTATCTCTTTTACTTCTGGCCCTTCCATTACATGTATGTTGGTGTCCTACATTTCTCTGAGACATTTATTTTTCTTCATTCTTTTTATCTTGTTCTTCTTCAGACTGCATAATCTCTATCAGTCTATCTTCAAGTGCACTCATTCTTTCTTCTGCCAGTTCAAAGATACTGTCAAGTCTCTCTACTGAGTTTTTCATTTCAATTATTATATGCTTTAGTTGTGGAATTGCCATTTGGTTTTTATTATAATTTCTATATCTTGATTGACATTTTTTATTCAATGCAACATTGTCATCACACATTCCTTTATTCCTTTATTTCTTTAGTCATAGCTTCCTTTAGTTCTTGAACATATTTAAAATGGCTAATTTGAAGTCTATTTCTCTTAAATCTTACTTCTGGTCTCTCTCAGATAGTTTCATTGCCTGATTTTTTTCTGGTATATGGGTCATACTTTCTTGTTTCTTATCATGTTTTATAATTTTTTTTGTTGGAAACTGGACATTTTAGATAATATATTGCTGGAATTCTGGATATTGGTCTCTCCTCTCCAGGAATTGCTATCATCATTAGCTCTTTTTTACTTGTTTCATGACTGGCTGGGTTATTTTAGTGAAGTCTATTTCCCTCTCCCTCCTCCCTTGCTACAGTGTGAAGCCTCTGATGGTGCTTCTTGGGAACATATCCTTGGGGAAGTCCACAGTCAGCTTGGAATGATACCAATTTTGTATGATTTCGATCTTTTTCTAATATTTGTTAGGTTTGTTGTATAACTCAGGATTTGGTATACCTGTATGAATGTTCTTTGTGTACTAAGAAAGAATGTTGTATGGAAGTGTTGTATAAATATTTATTAGACCCAGTTGTTTGATGGTGTTTTTTAATTCTTCTCTGTCCTTGGTGATTTTCATCCTACTAGTTTTATCAGTGACTGAGAGAGGAGTGGTGGAGTATACAACTATGGTTGTGTTTATTTGTCCTTTCTGTTCTGTTTTTGCTGACAGGCATTTTGATGCTCAGTTATTTAGTGTGTACACATTTAGAATTATTACATCTTCCTGACGAATCTACCTTTGATCATTATATAATGTCCCTCTTTGTCCTCAGTAAGTTCTTTGTTCTAAAATCTACTTTGTTTGATATTAATAAAGACACTCCTTTTTTCTTTTAATGTTTACATGAAATACCTTATTCCATCCTTTTATTTATAACCTACCTATATCATTATGTTTGAAGGGAGTTCCTTGCAGACAGCATATAGCAGCATACATTATTGTTTGTCTTTCCTATCTATTCTGACAATATCTTTCACTTTTAATTGGTATGTTTAGACCATATATATTCAATATCATTATTGGAATATTGGATTTAGGTCTATCATTTTATTATTATTTTTTGTTCATTCCTTCTGTTTTTCATTCCTCTTTTCCTCATTTCTTGCCTTCTTTTGGGTTGTTTGAACATTATTTAATACACCATTTTAATTTATCTATTTTAACTATACCTTTGCTTAGGCATTCTAGAGGCTGTGCTAGGATTACAATAAACATAATTTTTCACACTTCACTTAGAATCAATATTTACCACTTTCAGTGAAATATAGAACTCCTTACTACTATATAGATCTTCCTCTTTATGTGGTAGTTGTCTTACACATTACATCTACATACATTGAAAACCCCTTGAGAAAATGTTATAGTTAGTTCAATTCTCAAGGTCAATGATATACTTTTTATGGTTAGATTCGTGCGTGTACAGCTTGTGGTTGAGCTCAAGAATCATAACCAAATTATGTGGTCGCTTTCCTGAACTCTATCCTGTCTGTAACCTCCTTCGTACTTTCTGTTCTTCTAAGGGTTCCCCCATTTTAGTCCTCCAGACAGAAACCCGACAGTATCTTGCTCTGCCACACCCTTCCCCCAAGGGCACCCTTGTCTGGGGTCAGGCAGCAGGAAGACAGAGAGAAAAGAAGCAATAGGGGTTCACCCCTCCCACTTGGGATCACAGTTCCTCCAACTGGTCAGAAGAGTCCTCTATCTCAGAGTTGTGGTCTCTTGTGGGCCCTTACTAGTGTTTCTGTTGGTGCCGCCATTGGCACCAGATTGTTTGAAGCTGGAGTGTGAGAGAATGGAAAAAAGAACAAAAGGGGAGTTTCCATGCTCTCTCTGACTGTTAGGAGACTCCTTTTCTACTTTACAAGCCAAAACTAGAGGCTTCTTCTAGAGCTATTTGTCCATCTCTATGCCCATATCCAGCTTTTAGGCTGCAACTTAAGTCTATGCCAGAGTACTGGAGGAAAATAAAATGGAAAATCACTGCTAGTTCAATGACACTTGAATTCTGGTCTTCTTCCCCTATCTACTTGCTAGTGTTTACTTTTTGTGGTCCTCAAATAGCTGCTCCATGCATCTGTACAGATTATAGCTGCACTCAGTGGGGGCAACATGCTGGAGTATACCTACCCCCATCTTACCCCCAACTGGAACCTCCTCTGGGTCCTTTATTTTATTTATTTATTTATTTATTTATTTTTGCCTTTTGGGGATCACTCCCATATATCCCTCATCACCGAGAAGAACTCTTGTGACCCCCTTCCTCTTGTACTGCTCATTTACTCCCAAGGCATCCTCCAACAACTGTTAGATTCCAGTACAAAAATCTGTGCTTAAGTTCAGCTGAAAGTATCATCAGCCTTAGAAACTCCTCTGCCCACAATGCGATAAAAGATCCAGGCCCCTTCCCCTATGATTTTTTGTTAGCCAGGTCCTAACTCAAACATTTGCTCAGCAAGAATTACATAATTGGCATGATACTAAAGGTGGAGGCCTTTTTGACCCCTGGAAATTTACCATTTCTTTATATAGATAATACGAGCAAGATAAAGATGATGATAAGATACAGTTGAAATAATTCACCCAATCATAATGATAGAAGAGAAATATTCAACAAATATTTGTTAAATTAATAGCAGTGTAACTGGTATAGCCTTCTTAGAAGGGAATTTGGAATAAAACCAAAAAATGTTAAAGCATTTACACATACTTGGGAATTTATCCCAAGGAAATAACTCAACAATGAAGCTATACACTAAAAAGGTATTTGCTAAAGAATTATTTCTAATAGCCAGGCATTGGAAATAATCCCAATGTACCCAAAATAGGGAACATTTCATTAAATTATCATGCATAAATAGTATGTCATGGAATATAGTCATTTAAAATGAATATTTTGAGCATTATGTAGGTGGATACAAAAATGGATCAGTTATCTATTGCTATGTAATTTTAACACTAACTAGGCCAGATTAAGCTTTTTGTTCCTGAAAGGGACCAAAAAGCAATGGATGCTACCCAAATGAAAGGGATAGGAAAGGAAGTTTCAACAGAATATTGTTGAAGCCTATAATTAAATAAAAATAAAAACATGTTTCATGTTTGTACTTCACCCAGCATGTTAAACAAACAAACAAACACCTCCACCAGTAACATGTACTTTTCTATTACAACTTGAATAAATCCTTATTAATTTTAGTAGAGTTTATTTTTTGGAGGGGTTGGATATTTCTAAATATGCAAGCATATAATCTTCAAGTGAAATTAATTCTGCCTCTTTAATATTAGTCCTGAGCATTTTGTTTTACAGCATTAGGAAAAAACCTCTAAAATAATGTTCAATAACAGTAGTGTTATAAGATAATAATTTTCTATGTCAGAATCCTTAACATAATTTATTATATGAATAATGTAAAGGAGAAAAATATGATTATACCAAATCACATTTAACAAATGCTAAAAAGGTATTGTATAAAATTCCACATTCAGTCCTTATGAAAGGTCTTAGCATAATTAGGATAGGAAGGTACAAAAAATGATCTTTTCTCCAAAATAACAAACATCCTATTTTGTATGCCACTACAAAAATATGTTCAAAATAGTCATTTAAAATGTCTCTATACCGGGGCACCTGGGTGGCTCAGATGGTTAGGCATCTTTGGTCTTTGGTCAGGTCTTTGGCCTTTCGCCTTTGGTCTTTGGCCTTTGGTCAGGTCGTGATCTCCAGGTCCTGGGATCAAGCCCCATGTCGGGCTCCTGGCTCAGCAGGGAGTTTGCTTCTCCCTCTCGCTCTGCCTCTCCCCCTGCTTGTGCTCTCTCTGTCTCTCTCCCTCTCAAATGAATAAAATCTTTAAAAAATATTTTAAAATGTCTCTTGTATCATAACATAATATTTATATATCATAATTTGATGAATTTAATTCAGTGATTATTATGTTTTTTTTTAATTTTTTTATTGTTATGTTAATCACCATATATTACATCATTAGTTTTTGGTGCAGTGTTCCATGATTCATTGTTTGTTCATAACACCCAGTGCTCCATGCAGAACGTGCCCTCCTCAATACCCATCACCAGGCTAACCCATCCCCCCACCCCCCTACCCTCTAGAACCCTCAGTTTGTTTTTCAGAGTCCATCATCTCTCATGGTTCGTCTCCCCCTCTGACATACTCCCCTTTTCTTCCTCTCCTGTTATCTTCTTCTTTTTCTTTTTCCTTAAAATATGTTGCGTTATTTGTTTCAGAAGTACAGATCTGTGATTCAACAGTCTTGCACAATTCACAGCGCTCACCGTAGCACATACTCTCCCCAATGTCTATCACCCAGCCACCCCATCCCTCCCACCCCCAACCACTCCAGTAACACTCAGTTTGTTTCCTGAGATTAAGAATTCCTCATATCAGTGAGGTCATGTGATACATGTCTTTCTCTGATTGACTTATTTCACTCATCATAACACCCTCCAGTTCCATCCACGTCGTTGCAAATGGCAAGATATCATTCCTTTTGATGGCTGCATAATATTCCATTGTGTATATATACCACTTCTTCTTTATCCATTCATCTGTCGATGGGCATCTTGGCTCTTTCCACAGTTTGGCTATTGTGGACATTGCTGCTATAAACATTGGGGTACACGTACCCCTTCGGGTCC
>NW_027397091.1:15830806-15906231 GCF_003265705.2 Callorhinus ursinus
TTTTTTAAAAAAGGGATTGATAAGATGTTGGTTGAAAAAGGGAAAAAAGAAAAATAAAAAAAAACAGTCAACAAAAATTAACTTTAATGAAATAATGGATCATGGTTAAAAAAAAAAGCCATGAATCTATGTGCAGTATTCCCCTAGCGCTGGAGTTCTCCCATTCTCCTTGATCGATCAACTTGGTCTTGGCTTGCTGGCTGTTTGTGCTGATCTTCTGGGGGAGGGGCCTGTTGCTGTGGTTTCCAAATGTCTTTGCCGGAGGCGGAATTGCCCCGCCCTTGTCGGTCCGGGCTAAGGAAGCTGCTCCGGTTTGCTCTCAGGAGCTTTTGTTCCCTGCAAGCTCTCGGCACAGCCTTGGAGGACCAGGGCAGAAATGGTGGCCTCCCAATCTCCACCCGGAGGAGCTGAGAACTCGGGGCCCCGCTCCTCAGTGTGTCCCCAGAGAAAAGCAGTCACTCCCGTGTCCCCGGTCTCCGGCCGCACTCCGTGCTCACCCGGCCTGTGATCGAGCGTTGCTATCTCTGGCACCCGACCCCGTGTGGAGTCTCCAAACCCAGCAGATCCCTGCAGTGCGTTCCTGCACCGCTCCTCCCCGGGAAGGAAGGGGAGTCTCCCCGGATCTGCTGCTTGTTGGGTCCCTGCTGGGGGAGCCGTGCCCCGACTGGGCCGCAGATCACAGTTTATGGCCACCCGAGCTGAGAGCCCGTGACTCTGCTCCGTCTCTGCAGCCGGCTTCCCCGCTCTGATACCTGGGAGCTCTGGTGCACTCAGGCACCCCCGGTCTCTCCGTGACCCCAAGGGTCCTGAGACCACACTGTCCCGGGAGGATTCCACTCCCCGCTTAGCCACTGGAGCGACGTCCCTCCGCCGAGCCAACTTCTAAAACGTCCGATTTTGTGCTCCGCGGCTCTATCACTTGCCAGAAGCGGCCGGCGGAGGCCCCTCCCCCGCCGTCTATCCTCCTGAATATCACCTCGGATTCACTTCTCCGCATGCCCTACCTTCCAGTAAGTGGTCGCTTCTCTGTTCAGAGAGTTGTTGCTACTCTCCTGTTCGATCTCCTGTTGAGTTCGTAGGTGTTCAGAATGGTTTGATCCCTATTCAGCTGAATTCCTGAGACCAGACGAAATCTAGGTCTCCTACTCCTCCGCCATCTTGCTCCGCCCCCCGCTCTGACCCCGGCTTCTCCGGATCTCAGGATCCTGCAAGCGGCTCGCGACCGACTCTCACACCCGCCGCTGGGGTCTCCAGTGATTATTATGTTAAATTGAATATTCTTGAGAGTTCTCAATACCTTTCTTTTTTTTTTTTTCCAGATTCATCTTTGGTGCCATGTCTATGAACTCTTTGCTTAACCTCCGATCATAAAGACTTTCATCTTTTTTTTAATATATTTAAAAAAATTTTTAAGTATTAATTTATTTATATGTTCAGTTAGCCAACGTATCTTTAGTTTTTGATTAGGTGTTCAACAATTCATTAGTTGCATATAACACCCAGTGCTCATTATAACACGTGCTCTCCTTAATACCCATCACTAAGTTACTCCTTTCTCCCATTTCCCTCCCTTCTGTAACCCTCAGTTTGTTTTCCAGAGTCAAGAGTCTCTCATGGTTTGTCTCCCTCTCTGAGTGAACTAAGTCAAGCGGAGAAATCAGAAAGGAACACTTTCACCGATAGTTTCTTCTAAAGGTTTTATAGTTCCACATTTTATACTTAGAATTATGACCCATTTTGAGTTAATTTTTGTATAAGGTGTGCAGCTTAGGTCAGTATTCATTTTTTTGCCAGTAGATGTCAGATTGCCACTTTTTGAAGACTGTCCTTCCTCCATTGGATTGCTTTTGCAATTCAGTTTTGCTCCTCCCAGTTTCCCGTAAATCAGCAGCCATTTTGGTGAGTCTGTTTTTGGACTCTCATTTTGTTCTACTGCCTTAATTACCATAGCTTTATTAAATGTAAGTCTTAAAGTCAGGTAGTGTGAATCCTCTAATTTATTCTTCTTTTAAAAAATAACTTGGCCATTCTAGTTCCTTCGCCTTTCTCTAAGATTTAGAATCAGCTTGTCTATATCTGTAAGAAATTCCATTGAGATTTTGATTTATATTGCTTAAATTCCATATAATGTCAAGTTATCCACCCAAAACATATATTCATCTGGGAATTGAATCATAATTCCTGGAATAAATCCTCTGTAGTCATGGTTCATCATCCTTTTAATATACTGATGAATTCAATTTGTCAATGTTTCACTTATAATTTTTTTGCCTCTGCATTCACAAATAAAGTTGACTTAGAATTTCTTTGTTTTGTTTTATTTTGTACATCCTGTATAAGGTTTTGCCAGTGTGGCTAAGGTAGCTTCATTGAATGGATTTGGAAATTTTTTCGTCTTTTTCTATGGTTTGGAATAGTTTGATATAGGAATTATCTATATTTTTTATAGACTTTCTGAGGCTCTGCTTATCCACAAATATCTTTCCTTGACAAGTGATTGATTTTGTGGTTGGGTATGAGATTCTTGGAATATTGTCCTTATTCAGTCATCTTTAAACATTTTCTCACAGTCTTACCTCCAGTATTGCAGACAAAGTGTCTGATGCCAGCCTTTTTTTCCTTTGAAAGGAATCTGTCATTTCTTCCTATAAGCATATAATATTTTCTTTTCTTTAATTGGAATTCAAGAATTTCATCAGGAAATGTTATTGGAGGTCTGGATTTCTTTTTTTTTTTTTAATGTGATTAATTTTACTTGGGGCTTTGCCACTCCTTTAACCTGAAGACTCAAACTTTTTTCTACCCAAATTTTATTTTGTGATTTCTTTATTACTTCTTCATCTGTTCCCTTTTCCCCTTCTAATAAACTTGTATTATTCACATTCACATATCCCAGTCTGTCTTCCAAGTCCCTTTTCTTAATTCCTTAGAATTCCACATCATTTATAAAACACTTCTAACACTTGACTTTCCAAAATAGTAATTTAATTCCAACAAAGATTATTCTTGTCTCTGTTAGTCTATTGAATTTGTGATTTCAGAAATAAGTATTTTAGTTCTAGATTTTTTTTTTGTTGTTCTGTGTTAAATTGAATGCCCTCGGGAGTTCTCATTTGTTTTTTGTTTAAGTTCATCTGTTTTTTTTCCATTAGCTCTATTTTAATAGCAGTCATGTGTTCTCCTTGTTTTTCTTTTTTTTAAATTTAATCTTATTTTATTGTTATGTTAGTCACCATACAATACATCATTAGTTTTTTCTTTTAATTTTTTTATTGTTATGTTAATCACCATACATACATCATTAGTTTGTGATGTAGTGTTCCATGATTCATTGTTTGTGCATAACACCCAGTGCTCCACACAGAACGTGCCCTCTTTAATACCCATCACCAGGCTAATCCATCACCCCACCCCCCCTCCCTCTAGAACCCTCAGTTTGTTTTTCAGAGTCCATTGTCTCTCATGGCTCATCTCCCCCTCCGATTTCCCCCCCTTCATTCTTCCCCTCCTGCTATCTTCTTCTTCTTTTTTTTCTTAACATATATTGCATTATTTGTTTCAGAGGTACAGATCTGTGATTCAACAGTCTTGCACAATTCACAACGCTCACCATAGCACATACCCTCCCCAATGTCTATCACCCAGCCACCCCATCCCTCCCACCCCACCCCCACTCCAGCGACCCTCAGTTTGTTTCCTGAGATTAAGAATTCCTCATATCAGTGAGGTCATATGATACATGTCTTTCTCTGATTGATTTATTTTGCTCAGCATAACACCCTCCGGTTCCATCCACGTCATTGCAAATGGCAAGATCTCATTCCTTTTGATGGCTGCATAATATTCCATTGTATATATATACCACATCTTCTTTATCCATTCATCTGTCGATGGACATCTTGGCTCTTTCCACAGTTTGGCTATTGTGGACATTCCTGCTATAAACATCAGGGTGCACATACCCTTTTGGATCCCTACATTCGTATATTTGGGGTAAATACCCAGTAGTGCAATTGCTGGGTCATATGGTAGCTCTATTTTCAACTTTTTGAGGAACCTCCATACTGTTTTCCAGAGTGGCTGCATCAGCTTGCATTCCCCCCAACAGAATACATCATTAGTTTTTGATGTAGTGATCCATGATTATATGTTTTCGTATAATACCCAGTGCTCCATGCAGTATGTGCCCTCCTTAATACCCATCACTGGGCTAACCCATCCCCCCACCCCCCTCTCCTCTAAAACCCTCAGTTTGTTTCTCAAAATCCATAGTCTCTCATGGTTCATCTCCCCCTCTGATTCCCCCCCTTCATTTTTCCCTTCCTTCTCCTAATGTCCTCCATGTTATTCCTTATGTTCCACAAATAAGTGAAACCATATGGTAATTGACTTTCTCTGCTTGACTTGTTTCACTTAGCATAATCTCCTCCAGTCCCATCCATGTTGATGTAAAAGTTGGGTATTCATCCTTTCTGATGGCTGAGTAATATTCCATTGTATATATAGACCACATCTTCTTTATCCATTCATCTGTTGAAGAGTGTTTTCTTTTTTAAACTTAGTCTTCTCCCTCAGGTTGCTGAATTTCCTTAACTCAATGGTTCTTGACCATTTTCAACATGAGAATCACTCTAAGAAGGTTTTTAAAATTCCAGTGCCCAGGACACAGAGAAACCAATTAATGAAGAATCTCTGGGGATGGGATTCAGGTATCAGTAGGTAGCTTTTTAAAGGTCCTCAGGTGATTTAATGAATTAGCCAAGAGTAAGTACTACACCCTCAAATTGTTCTCATTTTATTTATCTATTTATGAGTGTATATTCCTTTAGAATTTGTAGAGGTTATAGCTTTGGTGTCTTAACTGGCAGTTTTTTCTCTTATGGGGAGATGGTGAAAATCCTGAGAAAGTGTTCACTCTACTGGAATATGGGAGGAAACTCTGTCCCTAGGTCTCTTTGGAGACAAATGACAACACTCCCCCATCCACAGGGACTGCTGTCAATGCATTTCAGTGTGCATCACTCCTCCAGGTTCACCATAATCTGTGGATTAGGCAGGCTTTCTAAGGACCATAAGCATCAAAATGAGCAGGGGCAGACAAAGATCTTCTGTTTAAGAGTGATTTTTGGTTGCATCTTGCTAGTTGTGTCATTCCAGATGGAAAGATGGAAGGGAGGTGAACAGTCATGCATGTAAACAGCCATCTTGCCAGAATCCCCACTGAGATTCTTCTTGGTGATTAAAACTTTATTACAATTTAGATTTTTAGGATCAGATGGTTAGTATAAATGTCAAATGTGCAGAGCCTTAAATTGAGTTCAAAAAAGCTCATGTATATATACACAACAACATGGATGAATCTCAAATGCATTGTGCTTAGTGAAAGAAAATAGATGCACAAGGTTACATGTAGTATGATTCCATTTACATGATCCTAGGAAAGACAAGGACAAACCATAGGGACAAAACAAATCAGTGGTTTCCAGGGTCTAAGAGTCAGAGGAGGTGATTATCTACAAAGGAGCACTGGAGGGAAATTAGGGGTGATGGAACTCTTCTATATCTTGATTGTAGTGGTGGTCACATCATTCTATGCATCTGTCAAAACTCAGAACTGTGTACTAAGAATAGTATATTTTATTGCGTGTGAATTTTACCTCAGTAAGCCCTCTTGGAAAAAAGTCTAATGTACCTCCTCTGTGGTACTGAACATTTTTCAGATCCCCAAAAGCCTCAAAGACCTCTCAGCCTTTGTCCATTCTATTTGCTCTGCCAAGAACATTAACCTTTATGATTTGGAATAGATACTACCTCCTCTGGGAAACCTTTCTTATCCTTGCAAGACTCTTCCTTGTGCTTCTGTAACATGCAATGATTCCTGCTATCCTAGCCCTCCTTCTGTGGTGTTGCAGGAGCTTGTATATGTGTTTGTATTCCCTGATAGACTGTAAGTCAACAAAAGCAAGGATTTCATCTTATTTATCATTGTGTCCCCATATGTGACTCAGTTCTAATTATTGAGTCACCTATAACTTGGCCAAGCAAGGTAGCTGCCAGCTAGCCCATGTACCTGTTCACTAGGCACTTGTGCTTTCAGGAACCTTCCAAGTGTCTAAAAAATCAGGAAATGTCCCAGAAATTATTTGCAAAATCCTTGCACTAGAGCATGTGTGCTCAGCTGTGGAGCTCACAAAGCAGATAACCATGCCACTGAGTTTTCAAACATGAAAGGTGGGTTTCTAGAGGAAGATATTTTGAGAAGATGGAAGTGAGTTCCCCGAAAATCCATGGTCCATAACACCTCATTCATTTTTATAGCTGCAATCAACAAGAAAACTTGTTCTATTTGCCTTCCTTGCTTGACAATATAATTTCAGAGACTGATGAACAACGTTTTCAGCACTAGAATCAATACTTCTGATTACGGCTGCTTTTGTGCTAGTCTCTCGCCAATGGAAATATTGCCAGGAAAGATGGGAAGATCTATGGGAGCTCCATGATCCTGATTTTTTAGCTCTCAAAAGCTGTCTGTTCTAATCAAAAGCTGCATTTATTTTGGAAATTTTGAAGTCTGAGGTAGGGGTAAGAGAAGAGAATTGATAACTTTGAGGCACTTGTGATAAAGCTGTTTTACCTGAAAAAAATAAGGACCCATCCACCCACCTCTGCTTCAGAATCACATTCCTTTTCCTTGATTCCAAGCCAAAGGTGTCTTGTAAAAGCTCTTAGTGTAGTTGTCCTCTCAATATGTGCTCCCAAGGGATTCTTGTTCAAGATGAAAGATGGAGGGCGCCTGGGTGGCTCAGTTGGTTAAGCGACTGCCTTCGGCTCAGGTCATGATCCTGGAGTCCCGGGATCGAGTCCCGCATTGGGCTCCCTGCTCGGCAGGGAGTCTCTTCTCCCTCTGACCCTCTTCCCTCTCGTGCTCTCTACCTCTCATTCTCTCTCTCTCAAATAAATAAATAAAATCTTTAAAAAAAAATGAAAGATGGAACACCGCCATTAGAAGAAGACGCTTTTGCAATCTCAAGCCACACAGTCAAATGAACAAGAAGTGCAACGTTGCTTGCTTGTCTTTAACTGAATTAATTTCTCTTTTGCATTTGGCTCAATGGTGGGACCTTTCTACTGGTCATTTCAGGGTTTCTCCTCCTTTTTACTTCAGGATTGCATCTAAGTTAGGGAGGCTGCAGAGGGCCAAAGTGTCCAGAAGTGAGGGGGGTAGGGAGGCTGTGATATCGTGATTTATAATAAGAAATACATACATTGTTTTTTGCTCCTGGTTCCTGACACAGAGCTCCTAAAACCCTTGTTATTTTCTAAGTGATAAAACCACTAAGAATATCTTTTATTCTAATATTTGGTCTTTTTGACCTTGGTTCCTGTTCCTGATATGTTTGTAATTTCCTAGGTGATAAGAGTGTCTTTTGTTCTGTTGAGGTAACTCTGGGTGGGTTCTCGGATGGCTTCTGAATGGGGGCTGGTCACTAGAAAGAAAAAGCCATGATTAGAAGCATGGAATTCTCAGCTTCACCTACCATTCTTTTGAGAAGGGAGAAGGGCTGGAAATGGAGTTAATGATCCATCACATCTATGTGAGGAAGCCTCCCTGAAATCCTGATAGTATAGGTTTTGGAGAGCCTCCTGGTTGGCAAACATGTCCACACCCAGGGGGGTGACATACCCCATCTCCAGGAGGACAGAAGCTCTTGCACTCAGGCCCCTCCCAGACCATGCCTCATTTATTTCTTCATCTGGTTGTTCATCTGTATCTTTTATCATATCCTTTAATAAATTGGCAAATGTAAGCATTTCCCTGGGTTCTGTAAGCTACTCTAGAAAATTTACTGACTCTGAGGAAGGGGTCATGGGAACCTCTGATTTGTAGCCAAATAAGACAAAGAAGCCGTGGGTAACCTGGGGACCTACTCCTTGCAATTGGTATCTGAAATAAGGTGGGAGCAGTCTTGTGGCACTGAACCCTTAATCTGTGGGATATGACACTTTCTCCTGGTAGATTGTATTAGAATTGAGTTAAATTGTAGCTCATCCAGCTGGTGTCACAGAGAATTGCTTGGTGTGGGGAGAAACCACACATCTGGTGACCAGAAGTGAAGTGTTTTGTGTGAGTAGTAAAAGAGTGACCCAAGAGAGAAACACTCAATAGGGAAGAACTGGGTTTTTGCCTACATTGGTGGAAAGCTGACTTTTCCCTTTTTTGAGGCATATTTCATGTTCTGTTGTTCTCATTTCTCTGCCACACACTTCATCCCATCTGGCCCTTGATCATAGAGTCATGCAGGTCATTGCCTTCCCGTTACCATTCCTCTCTTGTCCTGTTCCATCTCGGTGTCCTCCTTCAACCCAACTACTGGATCCCTCTCTGTCTCTCCCTGTCATACAAAAACATTTTAATCTTCCTATCATTGTGCAAGGGGTCTCTGAGATTGTCTTGGCCCATCTACTTAGACACTCTGTAAGAGAGCTCTGTGTTTCTTCCTCTTCTTCTAAGAGCACCAATCCCATCATAGTATCCCAATCTCATTACCTCATGTAAACCAATTAAGCTCCCAAAGACCCCACTTCCAAATGCTATCAAGCATCTCCTCTGTCATAGGCCCTGGAGGCATGGAGCAAGTCTGTGCAGTTCCCAGGCCCATCAGAAAGTGAGGCACAATGTTCTTGGCTTCCTGGGGTTCCAGTTACTACCCCCAGGTCCTAATTTACCCAAGTGGAGGTGGATGATAGATGGGTTGTGGGGTCCTAGTTCCTGTCTTGGGGCAGCAATGAGACTCTAGGCCACTAGATGCCACACAAATATATACATGGCCAAATCATATATATGAAATAAACTAGTTTAATGGTAGCAATTTCATGCTAAATTGAATTAAACTGAATAAATACCTACGAAATCACAACCCACAACTTTCAATTGCCCACCAACTTCGCAAAGATTTTTCTTAAAATGTTTCTAGCAAATTGTATTTCTCCTTGATGACCTTTAGTTGTTCTGTGAACTAATCAGAAGGTGTTATGCTTGTATATTTTGAGCAAATTGTTTCTCAGGCACTGACACTCTTCATTTGGAAGACTGTCTAACAGGTTATAAAATGTTTCCAAGTCTTTAGAATGTAGACAGAGTAGACTTTTTACAGATAACACACATGATTTTTTTTTAATCATATAATGTTGGGAATGTTCCAGATATATTTTATAAAATGCTGTCTTCATGACACACATTTCTTTAAAAAAGCAGTTCCTTTTGCCTCTTTGTTTAAATGTCATCTTTACCTTGAATGGACAGGTATGGCACTTCTTTTAAAAAGAAATACTTGTTAGATAGCAGAACAGTGATGGTCACTTGTCATCTCAGGAAAGGGCAACAAATCTGAAACACCGTCTTTTTGTAAAAGAAAAGTATATAACTCATCTTTAATCTGTCACATCTTTTAAGTACTTTGCTGTGACATAATATACAATCTGTATGTGGCACAAAAAAATTTTCAAAGTCAGTCCCTTTGTCTGCTCCAGCTGCTATGACAAGATACCATGGACTGGGTAGCTTAAACAGCAGAAATTTATTTCTTACAGTTACAGGAGACTGGAAGTCCAAGATCAAGATGCTGGCAGATTTAATGTCTGGTGAGAGCCTACTTGCTGGTTTATAGATGGCCATCATCTTGCTGTGTACTTACATGGCTTCTCCTTGATGTATGCTCATAGAGAGAGATACAGATGATAGATAGATAGATGATAGATAGATAGATAGATAGATAGATAGATAGATAGATAGATAGAGACAGAGAACTCTTAGGGCTCTTGATTTTCTTACAAGGACACTAATCCCATCATAGGGGCCCCACCCTCATGACTTCATCTAAACCTAATAATCTCCCAAAGAAGGCCCTACCTCCAAAATATCACACTGGGGGTTTACACTTCAACATATGAATTTTGGGGAGCACATTCAGTCCTTAACATTCCCTTCTATTATAAAGTATTATAAAAATTCTATTGATTTTAAAGGTCTTAATCTTATAAATTTGCCCACATCCTTGATATTCTATAGTCCTTGGCACACTTCTGGCTGCAACATATTTGCTGCAAGAGTTGGTCTGTGAATGAGGCAGTGAGTGAGTGTGTATCACATGTAGTATTTTCTTGGCAGCCTTATCCCAGAATTCTTTTTTAATCTCATAAGCCTTGTATTTAATAAAGAACTCAATTGTTGAGATTACATCTTTCCTTGCTCATCTTTACTATAATGACTCACCAAAAGTACTTTTTGTGGATTTCATTATTGAAATCAATCTGGCAAATCTCATAAGCTAAAACTTGTTAGAAACATCTGTATTTGATCTATTTACAACCTCCTGCTCTGCATGCTTGTTTAAATGCTTGTTTCTTCCATGGTGTTTTCTGTGAGTATTCCAGTGGTATTTCCTGACAAACGGATGCATTATAGTTTGTTACCATATTGTATTCTGTGCGTTATTTTGTCATTTTTTTATTTCTCTAATAACTTCCATGCTTTTTTCAAGCCCAGCTAGTATCTTTAAAAATCATCATTATGAACTCTAGTTCTGACACTGACATCTTACTAATGTCCATATTAATTATGTCCCTGGCAGTTGGTACTGCCTCTTGTTCTTTTTGTTGAGGTGATTTATTTTTTATCTTGTCATTTTGTCCAGAGGAGAATAGATGAATGAGAGAACAAAATGTTAACAGGGTTAGAACGTCCCCAGAAAGTATACACTAAACAAATCAGAAAAGACCTGAAACCAGGGGAAAAGAAGGGGAAAGAAAGAAAAAAGAAAAAAAAAGATAAAGATAAAAAGAAACAAAAACAAAACAAAACCAGAATATAATCAAATATGATCAGGCTGGTGCATAGATCAGTGCCACACACTAGATTTTGGGCGTATTTTGGTCTGTTAGAAAAAAGTGCCTCCCAAAATTTTAAAGAAAGAAAAACTTATATATGTACAAAAATTATGGTTAATATGATGAAGGGATAGAATATGACTTCCAGAAAGTGGTCGCTTTTCTGTTCAGAGAGTTGTTGCTATTCTTTTCTTCAGTTGAGTTCGTAGGTGTTCTGAATGGTTTGATCCCTATCCAGCTGAATTCCTGGGACCAGACAAAATCCAGGTCTTCTACTCCTCTGCCGTCTTACTCCTCCCCCTCCCTGTTTAATTCTTGTAAGAACATGGAGGAGTAGCAGTTCTTCCAGGTACTCAGATGCTAAATGACTAAGACAGGATGTGAGCTCCAAAGTCCATGATCTTGGCATCATGGCTCAATGTACTTCATAACCACCCATGTGGTTCCCTCCTTGCCATGTGGTGTTGTCATGAGTCCTATGTGTCTCCTCTGCTGGACTCTAGGCTCCTGGAAGAGGGGGATCTCTCTTATCTTTCGTTCTTCAATTAATTGGCATTTTTGTATATTTCAGTATTGCATCTGTACATAGTAGGAACTCAATAAGTATTTTTAAATTAGATTGTTTAGATCTAGAAACAAAAAGCCCAAAAAAATTGTGGATGAGAAGGTGGATAATCATACTCACCAATAAACACCATGCTTTCTTCCTGCCATTTAGGGTATGTGTTTTTTTGAAATAGGAATTCTTGCCTTACTCCCCAAAACCATTTTCTTGAGAGGCATGTATCTGGTTTGTCTCCTGGATTCCAGTCAGGGCCCCATTCCAGCCACATGTAAGACCATCTCTTATTTAATTAATTAATTTGTTTTAAAAGTCTTACTGTCTCTCCTGAATTTGCTTAGGAATATGGAGAAAAGAACTGAGTTTCAGACTGAACATTCTTAGTTGTGGTCCATTCTCAAACAGCACATAACTTCTCTGTGATTTGATGGAATATTTGCATTTAAGAGAAGCATCTGTTAGTTTGGTTTCTGGAATGTGCTTTCACTCTCAACCCGTCCAGTCTGTCTCTCCCAGCTTCTAAAAATATGATCTTATTTTTACTCTCTTTTCAACTTGAGACGGACATTGAATACAGACATCATATACCATTTACACTCAGAAGCCTGTCAGCAGAGGCGCTTGGGGGAGAGCGTGTTTAATCTTGAGAAGGAAACAGAATGTATACACACCCAGCAAACTGAAATGTTTTACCTTGGCTCTGGCTTATACCACCTTCATGTGTGGTAGCAGCTACCAAGACTTAGCTATGAATCTCCATCATTGTCAGAGTCCTGTTGACGGGAATAATTGCTAAGGTTTTCCTGCTTTGTAGACTCTGGGCCCAGCCAAGTTACCAAGTCATCATTAGCCTAGGCTGCTGGTTTAGTTCTGTTTGCTGACTCCTCTTGGGGTAACTCTTTCATGACCGGTTTACTGGGGATAAAATCAAAAGTACAACCTTATTCTCTGTTGGTCTCTTGTCTTCTGCTGGTCCCTTCCATCCTCCCTCTTTGGTCTCTGGAGCATGACAGAGTCATCCCATCTCCTATCGGTCCTTGAAATGGCTTGGAGGTCAATGGATCAATCACTGGCAAAATCATCCTTTCTTAGGCTGTGAACCATATCATTGGCACATCTGGTCTTCTGCCTAAACATGACAGAAAGAATCATTGGCATCCTTAAGGACAGAAGTGCATGCTGTCTTGGGCTCTAGGGGTGTTGTCACTTGCTAGAGTGGCATGTCCCTAGTAGAGTCAGATAATTCAATAACTATCAATATCCTCCCCATACCCGGAAGCCAGACCCTATAACAAGAAAGTGTGCATGTGCTTTTCCCTCATATCGTCCTCCCTTTTTTTCTTCTCTCTTTCCCTTCCACTTCCTTTTTCTTTTTCCATGACTTCTAGGTTGAAAACTAAAAAGCCCACAGGCTCTCATGCTCCGCTGGTGGAGGTGCATTTGGTACGACCACTTCAGTATACTATTTAATTACATCGAATAAAGCAGCAACATCAATGCCTAAGAGTCCATGGCCTTTTTAGTTTTTATGTATAATATGATCCAGGAATTCCACTCCTAGGAATAAACCCAATAGGAATGTTTACCTTTGTGCATCAAGGGACATGTCCTAGAACATTCCTAGCAGTATTATTCATAAAAGCCCCCAAATAGAAATAACACAACTGTTTATCAGTGGTAGAATTGATGACTGATTTGAGTGATATGCACACAGAGCCATATAACAGCAATGAGAATAAACAAAATGCAACTATTTACAATAACATGAATGAATCACACAAGTGTATTGTTCAGCACAAGAATCCAGGCACAAAAGAGTGCATATATTTGTGGTGAGTCCAGTTACATAATGTTTGGAAACAAGAAACATTAATGTATAGTGTTAGAGGCAGGATAGGGAGTGGTCTGAGTCTGGAAGGAGCGAAAGAGAGCTTGGGCGTGGAGGCTGGCAATGCTCTGTTTCCTCATCTGGAAGCTGGCCCAGTGGTGTGTTCAGTCTGTGTGGGTTCATTAAGCCATACAGTAGTCATTTGTGCACTTTCCTGTGTATATGTGTCTTTCTTCCATGATTTTAAAAGATATGAAAAACAAAAATAGAAACCTCATGGAAACAGAGTCTATGTATGTGTTGTTTCTTTCCCCCAGACAAATTAGCTGTCCTCCGAGAGAGGAGTGATTGGCAAGCACCCCACTCACTCTCCAGACTTGGCAGGATCCTCTAGCCAGCGGGTCCCAGCTCCTTTCCCCTGTCCTCCACCCCAAACTCACATTTCCCTTTCTGTCTAATCCACATCACAGATGTACATCCGCCTCTCCTCCACATTTCCCCCTCTATCAGGATCCCAGGGGCTCTGGATCCATTCCCTAACTGCTGCCCCCTGTGGTTCGGGGCCTTAACCCCGCCAGACTGATGCATCAGTAGCTGTGGGTGCATATTGAGGGCCTAGAAGCAGAAACATAGCTCTCTCTATCTCTCCATATCCCTGTGCTATCGGAAATCCCCATATTACTTAACTCTTTTGGATGATGGCATTGAACATTCTTACTTAAATGTTAAAATGGAAGTGGCATATTTATACTATGTTATAATCCACCCATCAATCAAACTTTTCTTAAGGTTCCCTGTGAGCTAGAGGATCTTCAGCCAACACTTCTTTAGGCAAGGTCATCAGACATTTGACCCTAAAGTTTTGAAGAATGGACTGAACATTTTGTTTCCTTTTTGTGTTTAATAATTGTATTCTGTCCTTTCTTGACATAAATTGTGGGTACCAGAGATTTATCTAGTGTGGTGATTTTTCAAACTGCTTTTTTATCTGGTGAGTTCTTCAAATGCTATCTAAATTAGAAGCATGAGCACTTAAGACAGATTAGGGCAGAGTTTTTGATCCCTGGGGGTCTCTGTGTTCAGGTAAGTATCGGGGCCCTGCGGAGCTCACATTAAAACATCAGGTATCTTGAGTGAAATGACCTGCTTGAGGTCCCTCTGGCCAAAATGGCAGAGCCAGGTCAAGAATCCCCCTCCCAAACCAGGGCTCTTACACCTCTTTGTCATGGGAGGGGTTCTGGTTTCCTGTCTTGCCTCAGTGGCTGCAATTGGCATCTCCTTCTGTGTTTGAGTTTTAAGTTCTTGAAGGCTGGTCCCTCCTCAGATGTTTGTAATCTCTGTTTTAAGCCTAGAGAGCTTAAAATACACTAGAGCCAGGTGCTGGGAAATTAGGGCTTTCCTTGAGAAACTTGAGCATTGGCTTCAAAGTTCAGGGATCCTGGAGTAGGTTCTGCACAGATAGGGGACAGAAAGACGAAGGGAGCTTGGAATCTGAGAGAGTGATCCAGCCTTCCATCTTCTGAATTAGTTGCATTAGTTGGGTAAAATTGATGTACAGTGAGTTTCATCTTTGAATACACTATTTAATCCTTTAAAGTGTGTGTGTGTGTGTGTGTGTGTGTGTGTGTGTGTGTGGTCAAAGCCCCACTAGCCAAAGATCCAGGAACATTTTTCGAGGAACAAGGTCAGGTTTGTTTAACTTTCTACAGCAGGAGAAGGGGAAGACCCACACTGGGGGATTTGGGGGAATTGGGGAATTTCAGAAAGAGGAAATTGAGAGAGGCTTCCCATGGAATGTGAGGCTTGTTGGGTGATTCTAAAGATGGTTTAGGGAAGTGGAAGCTAGTTCTAGGTGGGATGAAGGAACAACCCTATTGTTGAGTGTCTTGGTAATTGTTATGCAGGAGGCAAAAAGATTAAAATGGGGCTAAAGTTGTCACTGGTAAAGGAACAAAGGTTAATTATTAGTTATTTTTGTGGTTGCAGTGTGTCTTTATCTCTAATAAGGTTTACATATGATTATGGAGAGGTCTTGTTTCTGTCTTGTTTCATTCAGTGTCTTTGTCTGAATATTATTTATATTCTGCAAAAGTTGTTTACACTCAGTTGGTAGCACTAGACCCTGTTTGCTGCTTAATGTCAACTGGAATGGCTGTTCTTTAAACACACACAACATACACATATAGTTATGTCCAGATCCATATTCATATTTATATAATGTGGGCATGTCATTAAATGATATAGTATATTTCCAAGTACCTGGAATGGTGTGTCTGAGAGACTGTCTTGCATAGAGGCTAATCACAGACAGACCTAGGGTTCTACTCTCTTAATGAAAGTTCTTCACCAAAGTCTCAACTTTCTCATCCATAAAATGGGAATAATAATACCTGTGACATAGATCTATAAGAAGTTAACAGGCATGTGCCTGCAAAATGATAGAAAATGTCTGGGAATAGTAATGAGCATACCCCTTTGATCCCTACGGCCATCTGTAAGGTGGGGACCTGGATGACTGGGCCAGAATTTTGGCAGGGCAGCCTGACACCAGAGCCTTGATCTTACAGTTGCTTCCTGGTACTTGGCAGGGAAGACAGACCCCTGTCTGAGATGTGTGTGTATCCAGATGAGGGCAAATCACTGCTCCCACCATGATAGGAAGGTCCAGTGTAGTCAGCTTGCCACAGGGTAGCTGACTGCTGCCATATTTAGCATTGGCTGGAGCCAAATGGAAGCCAGAGAGTTAAGGAAGTCATCAATGCTGTCCACACATGCCACTTTCTAAGGAGAGCCATTTGGAGAGGGTAGAGAGTCACACATTGGTTTAAAGTCCCCAAGTCCAAGGCCCCTGCTTTGAGATTTTCTAACTAGTCTGTGATCTTTTCACACTTCCATGCTCCTCTCCTGGCACAGTGGAGCCCTCTTAATGTTCTTTTCCATCTTGGTGGGGAAGTAAGATGTCCCCTGTCCTTTCCAGGAATATTTGCATTTTAACATTACTGTTTAAAGTGCTGCTGTGTCAAGCATGGCTCATTCCTTTGTGACCACAAAGTTGGACCTGTGGGAGCAGAGATCATTATTTGATTTGACTTCTTGACTTTTGAGAACCACACCTAGAGTAGCTGGCTTGCCTCCCAGGTGGATGCAGAAACCCCATGGAGTTTCACAGAGGAATTTGGGGAATGCCTGATTTGCAACAATTCTCAGAAAATTTCGATAAGATAAGCTAAGGAAGAAGAGCATATCATTGAAGTCTGGAAATCCTGGATTCAAAGCCAGGCTCTACCAAGTCCTAGAGGGTATGATTTTGGGCAAATTACAAACCCCCAGGGAGAGTCAGCTTTCTTCCTCTGTAAATTAGGAACAATTTAGAATGACCATCCCCCAACCCCAGGTTGTTAGGAATTTAAATTCGATCGTTCAGGTCTAACACAATAAGGTTCTAGTGGATGTCAGCTATGCTCCTTCGGTCCCACATACTGCCCCATGATGTACGAGACCCCACCAGTCATCTCTGCATCATCTTTGCCCCTTATCAAACTGCAGAGTCAATATCTTCTATGTCTGGTTAAGGGTCTCAGGGTTTGAGCCTCCCAAGAGGAAGCCAGACATAAAAAAATAGAAATGTTAGTAAAGCTGTGGTTTTTTGCCAGTGAAGCCCACCACACCAATCTGCAAAGATGTCGTTCATTGTTGTCAGGATGATGCAAGTAGTCTTTTTTTAAAATAGTTTTTTATTGTTATGTTAATCACCATACATTACATCATTAGTTCTTGATGTAGTGTTCCATGATTCATTGTTTGTGCATAACACCCAGTGGTCCATGCAGAACGTGCCCTCTTTAATACCCATCACCAGGCTAACCCATCCCCCCAACCCCCTCCCCTCTAGAACCCTCAGTTTGTTTCTCAGAGTCCATCGTCTCTGATGGTTCGTCTCCCCCTCCAACTTACTCCCCTTCATTCTTCCCCTCCTGCTATCTTCTTTTTCTTTTGCCTTAACATGTTGCATTATTTGTTTCAGAGGTACAGATCTGTGATTCAACAGTCTTGCACAATTCACAGCGCTCACCATAGCACATGCCATACCCAATGTCTATCACCCAGCCACCCCATCCCTCCCACCCCCCACCACTCCAGCAACACTGTTTGTTTCCTGAGATTAAGAATTCCTCATATCAGTGAGGTCATATGATACATGTCTTTCTCTGATTGACTTATTTCACTCAGCATAACACCCTCCAGTTCCATCCACGTCATTGCAAATGGCAAGATCTCATTCCTTTTGATGGCTGCATAATATTCCACTGTGTATATATACCACTTCTTCTTTATCCATTCATCTGTCGATGGACATCTTGGCTCTTTCCAGTTTGGCTATTGTGGACATTGCTGCTATAAACATTGGGGTGCATATACCCCTTCGGATCCCTACATTTGTATCTTTGTGGTAAATACCCAGTAATACAATTGCTGGATCGTATGGTAGCTCTATTTTCAACTGTTTGAGGAACCTCCATACTGTTTTCCAGAGGGGTTGCACCAGCTTGCATTCCCACCAACAGTGTAGGAGGGTTCCCCTTTCTCCGCATCCCTATCAACAAGGATGATGCAAGTAGTCTTAATGACATGGCAGGGACTCTGAGCAATGATTCTTAATAAAGCTTCCAGGGCTAGGGTCAACACCACCCACTGCTTGGGTTTATTCCTTTCCTTCCTGAGCTCAGTCATGCATATCCAAACTGTACTTGTGGTTCCTAAATCCATCTGAAGGGAGGATTGTTTCATGGGCATCTTGGCTTGTAGCTAAGACATGGGCCTACCTCCTCCAGCAAGAAAAACAGACCAAGGTGGAGAGCAAAGGCAAAGAACTGGTGTTCCTCAAGGAATATGAACCAGTGACTTGAAATAGCTTGAACCGAACAATTTATTTGTGTATCACTCACAGAATTTAGTAACATGCTAAGGGGATTGGTTCTGTGCCCCTTCTATAGGGTTAAATGACCACAAACTTGCTCTGCCGTGAACCTGTTTGATTAGCACAGCCTCATGGAGAGCTCTCTACTCTAAATATTTATAATTCTCATAGTAGGTTAAAAACTGCTACTATGCCTAACCAACCACCATCCCCTTCCTTTTTTCCTTGCTGGCAGAGGTATGCCTCCTCCTCTGCAGAAGGCCAGATACTCACTTTCCCAGATATCCTTTCACTTAGACTTGGGTATTGACCCAATCTTGACCAATGGAACCAGAGGAGCAGTCAGCTAAGGGTTTGGGAGAAGGATTTTCCTCAGTATTTGAAAAGTAGCACAGGGGAGGAAACACCCCTCTGCCTGCAATGGGACTATATACGTGAGGATGCAAAGTCAGCTATCCAGTGTCAGAGAAGGTAAAGCCGAGAGAATCAGAGAGCACATTGGAGTCTTGACATGAATGAACCAGCCTTGGGAGCTGCCTACCCCTGAATTTCCTGCTACCTGGGTCAATCCACACACTTTCAGTTGATTGTGGCAGACACTGTTATTTATATAAAAGTATTCACCCACATTCCTTGCTAAAAGAATCACCATTTTATTTATTTGGGAGGAGATTTTCTTAGCTTCTTTGCTGGGGAGTGAGGGGGGCATATATATTATCCTGAACAGCAGGATGTAGAGGGAAGCCTACCAGAAGGTTCTGAGAAATATTCTTCTTTTCTAATAGAGAAATATGTGAGCAGAAAGGTCTGCCACCCTCTTCCCCTTTGAAAACAGTTGTATGAGGTCACATTCCCTGAGACTATGGCCATTCTCTTAGGACCAGCAGATCAGAGAGAACCATAGAGGAGGCGCCAATGAGCTACTGAGCTGACCCCCAGCCATGTGCATTTAGGGTTTTCAATAAAAACCATTTAGTATTATTTAATTTGTAACCATGGTTGGGCATTTCCCTGGTAAAGAGGTATTGAATTGCTCAAGCTTAGCCCAGGGCCCTAGAGGGCTGGTGAGGAGGGAAGGGTAGATTTTAAGACTGATGCAGATTAGTTCTCAAGTCCAAACAAAAGGGATGCACACCATGTTCTTAGAGAGGAAAGGGGAACTAGAATGAACTAAAATACCTAGTCAAGTGACAGAACGGCCCCCTTGGTTAAGGGCTCTGAAACTCAAGGCTGCCTAGGACTGTGGTCTGGCCACGGAATGTGACACAACGTAGGGGACATCCCAAATGACCACTGGAATGGCTGAGGACAGGAAGACTGGGGTGGGGCTGGACACCTAGTGACCTGGAGACTGCATCATGAATGGTGGGAGAGGTTAGGCAGCTGTTGTCTCCAAGAGGCTGGACACAGCCATCTCTGAAGGAGTAGGGGAAAGTAGAGGTGAGTTTCAGTGATTTGCCGATGAAGGCTAAGTCAGTGACCATTTTATCACCCAAATCCACAGCCCTGGACTGTGCCTCCAGATTGGTATGGTTTGGGAAAATGATGGATGCCCCTGTGTTTATCTTCATCTCCCCCACTAGTTTGTAAACACCTTGGAGGCAGGAATTTTAGTGATGTTTCTGATTGCCCTGTGTGTGGGCATCAAGTACTTGATTTTTTAATTTAATTCAACAGATATTTATTGAGCCCATACTCTACCCCAGGCACTAGGCTGTGCACTGGGGATTCAGCAATGAACATTTGTTGCAAGGAGGCTTGTGTGTCAATGCAGGCCAACAGTTAACCCTTGGGGGTGTACCAGTGGGGCTTCTGCACTGATCTGTCTTGACCAGTAAAGGCCAGAAGAGGGGACCCTTTTGTAAGAGACTGTACCTGGGCACTGCCAAGAGTCTGAGGGGCCAGGTTCAGGACACCACCTAAGACCTAAGAGGGAGGCAGAGATGGAAACAGTACTCTTCCTGATTATTTCTGAGTGCTGTGCTTGGGGCTGGGTTTTGTTTTTTCTTTCTTCCCAAGGCATTATGCAAATTAGAAAATCACTCAGTCATGCTAATTGTGACATCATGAGACCTCTGTCAAATTACTGCAGTGCCTGTGCTCTGGGGAACACTGCCTTTTAAGTTGCAAAATGTCTTCTTTCACAATAATGAACAACTTTACCAACATAAGAATGCATCAGAGGGTTCCCAAGAAAATAGGCTCTTTCCCACAGGCAGTTTTCTGCCTCCTCCTTGCTCCCCACCCACCTTGGGCTAGAGTAATTATGGAATGATTGGATTTTCCCTAGCTGATGGAGATGGGGGGTGGAATTTCCTGAATATATGAACCAGAGCCTTAAATTGTACCAGTTTCTCAGTCCTTAAGCAATTGTGTCTGAAGAGCTGATTAAACAGTGCTGGGCATTGAGAAATACCCACATTCCTTTATCTCATCCTCCATTTTCTCAGCCTTTTACATTTATTAACTTCTGAGTTTGGTTGCTTTATAATAAATAGGAAAATCAGGAGTCTTTGTTTTCCCTCTTTCATTGCTTGTGGGTTTTCCCACGTGCAATGGGACGAGCCCAAATTTGCTACCAGGGATGAACTGGCAGAGGTTCTGGAGCTCTGGCATGATGTAGAGGACTTGTTAGTGTTTGGACCAGGAGCAAGTGAAGCTCTGAGGCTTGTGGGTATGACCTCCAAAGAGTCAGAGACAGAATTAACAATCCTGTAGTCTTATTTATCCGAGACCACATAATTTGTTTTTTAAGCTTCTCATGGAATTGCCTCCTATGAGTGACTGGCTACATTATTTTGGAATTACATCCTAATGTTTGAGGAAATCATCAAAAGGAATATATTTAATGGAAAACCACTTCTCTCCAATCATTAACTGTTCAGTCAAGAAGACTTTATTAAGCATTTTTTAGGTGCTGGTCAATGTCTGTATCCTGGAAAAAGTAGAAGGCAGATTGGCCAAGAGTATGGGGCCATGCTAAAATCAAAAACACAAGAAATGGTGAAGATGTGGAGAAAAAGGAACCCTCATGCACTGTTGGTGGGAATGCAAACTGGTGCACCCACTGTGGAAAACAGAATGAAGATTCCTCAAAAAATTAAAAATAGAGTTACCATATGGTCCAGTAATTCCACTACTGGATATTAACCAGAGAATATGAAAATGCTAATTTGAAAATATATGTACACCTTATGTTTATTGCAGCATTATTTACAATAGACAAAATATGGAAGCAGCCCAAGTGTCCACTGATAGATGAATGGATAAAGAAGATGTGGAATATATATACAATGGAATATTACTCAGCCATAAAAAAGAATGAAATCTTGCCATTTGCAACAATATGGATGGAGCTAGAGAGCACAATGTTAAGTGGAATAAGTCAGTCAGAGGAAGATAGATGCTACATAATTTCACTCACATGTGGAATTTTAGAAACAAAATAAACAAACAAAGATAAAAAGAGATAAGCCAAAAAACAGACTCTTAACTATAGAGAACAGGTTACCAGAGAGGAGGTAGGTGGGGGGATGGGTGAAATAGGTGAAGGGGATTAAAAAGGGCACTTGTCATGATGAATGCTGAGTAATGTAAAGAACTGTTGAATCACTGTATTTGTATACCTGAAATGAATGTAACATTGTACATTAACTATACTGGAATTTAGAAAAATTAATAATTTTTTAAATTTTTTGTTATGTTAATCACCATACATCATTAGTTTTTGATGTAGTGTTTCATGATTCATTGTTTGTGTATAACACCCAGTACTCCATGCAATACGTGTCCTCTTTAATACCCATCACCAGGCTAACCCATCCTCCCACCCCCTTCCCCTCTAGAACCTTCAGTTTATTTTTCAGAGTCCATCGTCTCTCATGGTTCGTCTTCCCCTCCAATTCCCCCCTTTTATTCTTCCCCTCCGGCTATCTTCTTCTTCTTCTTCTTTTTTTTTTTTTTTAACATATATTGTATTATTTGTTGCAGAGGTACAGATCTGTGATTCAACAGTCTTGCACAATTCACAGCACTCACCATAGCTCATACCTTCCCCAGTGTCTATCACCCAGCTACCCCATCCCTCCCACCCCCCACCACTCCAGCAACCCTCAGTTTGTTTCCTGAGATTAAGAATTCCTCATATCAGTGAGGTCATATGATACATGTCTTTCTCTGATTGACTTATTTCGCTCAGCATAACACCCTCCAGTTCCAACCACATCATTGCAAATGGCAAGATCTCATTCCTTTTGATGGCTGCATAATATTCCATTTATATATATAGCACATCTTCTTTATCCATTCATCTGTCGATGGACATCTTGGCTCTTTCCATAGTTCGGCTGTTGTGGACATTGCTGCTATAAACATCGGGGTGCACATACCTCTTTGGATCCCTACATTTGTATCTTTGGGGTAAATACCCAGTAGTGCAATTCCTGGGTCATATGGTAGCTCTATTTTCAACTTTTTGAGGGACCTCCATACTGTTTTCCAGAGTGGCTGCCCCAGCTTGCATTCCCACCAACAGTGTAGGAGGGTTCCCCTTTCTCCGCATTCCCGCCAACATCTGTCGTTTCCTGACTTGTTAATTTTAGCCATTCTGACTGGTGTGAGGTGGTATCTCATTGAGGTTTTGATTTGGATTTCCCTGATGCCGAGCGATGTTGAGCACTTTTTCATGTGTCTGTTGGCCATTTGGATGTCTTCTTTGCAGAAATGTCTGTTGATGTCTTCTGCCCATTTCTTGATTGGATCATTTGTTCTTTAAGTGTTGAGTTTGATAAGTTCTTTATAGATTTTGGATATTAGCCCTTTATCTGATATGTCATTTGCAAATATCTTCTCCCATTCTGTCGGTTGTCTTTTGGTTTTGTGGACTGTTTCTTTTGCTGTGCAAAAGCTTTTTATCTTGATGAAGTCCCAATAGTTCATTTTTTCCCTTGCTTCTTGCCTTTGGCGATGTTTCTGGGAAGAAGTTGCTGCGGCTGAGGTCGAAGAGGTGGCTGCCTGTGAGCTCCTTTAGGATTTTGATGGACTCCTGTCTCACATTCAACCATTTGGAGTCTATTTTTGTGTGTGGTGTAAGGAAATGGTCCAATTTGATTCTTCTGCATGTGGCTGTCCAATTTTCCCAACACCATTTGTTGAAGAGACTGGCTATTCCATTGGACATTCTTTCCTGCTTTGTCAAAGATGAGTTGACCATAGAGTTGAGGGTCTATTTCTGGGCTCTCGATTCTGTTCCATTGATCTATGTGTCTGTTTTTGTGCCAGTACCATACTGTCTTGATGATGACAGCTTTGTAATAGAGCTGGAAGTCTGGAATTGTGATGCCGCCAGCTTTGCTTTTCTTTTTCAACATTCCTCTGGCTATTTGGGGTCTTTTCTGGTTCCATACAAATTTTAGGATTATTTGCTCCATTTCTTTGAAAAAAGTTGATGGTATTTTGATGGGGATTGTATTGAATTGCTCTAGGTAGTTTTGACATCTTCACAATATTTGTTCTTCCAATCCATGAGCATGGAACGTTTTTCCATTTCTTTGTGTCTTCCTCTATTTCTTTCACGAGTATTTTATAGTTTTCTGAGTACAGATCCTTTGCCTCTTTGGTTAGATTGATTCCTAGGTATCTTATGGTTTTGGGTGCAATTGTAAATGGGATCGACTCTTTAATTTCTCTTCTTTCTCTCTTGCTGTTGGTGTATAGGAATGCCACTGATTTCTGTGCATTGATTTTCTATCCTGCCACTTTACTGAATTCCTGTATGAGTTCTAGCAGTTTTGGAGTGGAATCTTTTGGGTTTTCCACCTAAAGTATCATATCATCTGCAAAGAGTGAGAGTTTACTTTTTTGCTGATTCAGTTGCCATTTATTTCTTTTTGTTTTCTGATTGCTGTGGCTAGGATTTCTAATTCTATGTTGAATAGCAGCGGTGATAGTTGACATCCCTGCCACGTTCCTCACCTTAGGGAATAATTTTTTTTTAAAGGAAAAAAAAAAAAGGAGTACAGAGCCATGGAGTTAGACCACATGATTATGAATCTGCCCCACTACTTCTAGCTTGTGATCTTGGACAATTTAATTAATCTCTGTCCCCTCTCCTAATGACCCTCACTGCAGGGTGAAGGCTTCTAGATCCTGAGTCACCCCACAGAGAGGAAATGCTCAGAGAGCCATTGACTTGTATCACACTGTGGTGTGAGTTAGAAGGAAAATGGGTTGTTATGCTAAACCATTGGAATGTTAAGCTTTGTTTGCTATCACAGCAGACCCCTAGCTGACACTAGTTGTAATGGCCATTCTGGTTCTCCTGACCTTTGTGTATCTGCTGAGCACTCCTTCTCCAGGCCTCCCCACTGCCCTGATCCTGGCCCAACTATTAGCTTCAGTCCACCTCCTCTGCTGCTTTTCTCCTCTCTCTACACTTCTCTCCATTTCTCACTGCCGTGAGCACCCTGGGTCTCTTGTCCTACCATATCTTGGGTCTCTCTAAGCCAGGCAGACACTTAGTCACAGAAGTAATACTCAGAGGACAAGGTCAGAGTTGGGTAGGGTCAAGGAAACTCAAGGATCTACCCCACCTTCTGTCTCACAGCCTCTGAATCGAAAACCAGGCTTTCCCAGAAGAGGCAGACTTGTATACTCTATCCTACAATGTCATGAAACGTGGCAGTCTTGCATGGCAGAGCTAGCTCAAGGTGGAATGGCACCTTTTACAGCAACTTGTCTCTCCAGACCTTTTGAGATAGAAGAGTGTTCCTCAAAGTGTGTTTTAATAGACTGCTAGTCCCCCTATGTGTTCTGTGAAGAATGTGGGGGCAGAGTTAGCTTGGAGAATATCACACAAAGCATTCCCATCTTGAAATTTCCCATGCACACCAGCACACTAGGGTTTTGGTGAGTCCTGTGATAAAATCTCTTTAACACAGTTTAACCCAACTTGTTCCACACTTCCTCTCCTTTTGCTCATTAGCATTATTAGGAACAAATTTATAGAAATGATGAAAAGGAGCATTAATACTTATTCTCACAGCCCCTGACCTTCACAACATCAACTGGAGCTGTATTACAGGAATTCTATATTGATTGTTGGGACAGCAGAGAAAGTATAATTCTTTAAGTTTCCTATTTTAATTTGAGTGATTTTTTATAGTTTTACACTATTGTCTCTCAATGATGATTAATATTAAATCATGTAACTAAATTCAGTAATTACTAATAAAATGAAGCTATTTTTCTATTAATGTAAGAGTATCAAGGACTTTTCACTTGATGGGAGGGGATTACTTACTTTTATGCACCTAGTTGTACCTCACTTTTCACAAAAATCGGTTCTGAGAATACGTATAAATCGAACTTTTAAAAATAGCATCTCACTTTCTTATTGGTTTACATTATCAGTATTGCTTTCATCTTAGTTGATACCAATCTGCATTAACTAATTTTTTCTGTGTTTTGTCTGCCTAATGTTTTAATCCATTAGCTAATAATCAATAAACTGCTAAATGCACAAAAAACCTAGCACATAATCATTAAATAAATTATCATTCTCTACAGATGCCCTTTGTAGCTTTGGATACAGAACTTTCTATATTATAAACATTTAATAAATATTATCTAAATGAATAAGTAAATTTGTCCTTTAAATTTAGTGCCAAGTATACCTAAATATAGTAATATTTGAGCAAAACCTAAATTTATGTCTGCAGTCAGAAATGTATATCCTGGTTGGAAATCACTTCACATTTTAAGGAGAAGTGAGAATATATGCAGAAAGAGCAGAGATATAAAATTTTACTATGATTGCTAAAGAAGTTCTGGAAAGCAATTTTAAGTAGAAATGGCGTTATGTGGTCACGTTGGGGCAAGAAAAATGAATTTTACCAAGATTCTGTAGAGAGCAGAACAGGAAAGATAAGCTGCATTTCTCTGAAGCAATAAAACGTGCTGCAAATGTCCTATTTTAATCATTTTATTCTTTGTTAACTCTACATTGCACAATGCATCCTGTCCTCTGGTGTATTTGCGCAGCTCAGAAGCATTTGGGCAGGTCCTAGTGTCCATCAACAGCCTTCAATGTTGTGTGGCACCCTGCAGCACTGGCTTGCCCCAAGGTGGCCCTTCCTATCCACTGTTGACAAATACTGCCCCTCCAGGCAATTACTGTCTTCATGCAGGCTGGGAACCAGGGGAGGCATCATTAACTGCTTGTCCATGACATCTGGCCTGGGCAGGCATGCAGAGGCTCTCTCTTGCCCTGCTCTGCCCTGATCATCCAACATGGCCACTTCCTCCAGCCTCCATCATCTGAGGGAAATGGAAGGGATTCCCTGCTTGCACAGGCACCAGCAACGTGCTAGGTGGTTGGAAGGAGGTTGCTGCTGGTGGGTGCCATGTTACATGAGAGTTGCTTATCTAGATACAAAGTCTAGATTCAGGAGACGCACTAGAAACTAGAGGGACTAAAGACTCTTTATTTGGTTCAGGTATTTCTCCCCAATGACGAATGGAGGGATTCTTTTATTTTATTCCATTAGTATATAACATACATGATGTGCCTAAAGTGCATTTAAGAGTGTACGGCTCTGTAAACTTTACATGTTGTATTCTGTGAAGTCAGCTGGGGCTGCCATAATAAAGTACCACAGACTCGGTGGCTTAAACAGCAAGCATTTATTTCCCCACAGTTCTGGAGACTGAAAGTCCAAAATCAAGATGCTTACAAGGTCAGTGTCTAGTGCGGCTCTCTCCTTGGGCTGGAGATGGCCACCTTCTCACTGAGTCCTTGCAGGGACAGAGAGAAAGAGTGAGCCGATGGCATCTTTTCTTATAGGGATGCTGATCTTATTGGATCAGTGCCCCATCCTTCTGACCCCATTTAACCTTAACTGCTTCACAAAGGCCCTATCTCTGATATAGTCACATCATGGGGAGGTCTTCAAGATACGAATTTTTGGGGAAACACAATTCAGTCCATAGCACATGTGCATATGCCTGTGTAAACAAAACCCAAATCAAGATTCATAACCCTTCTAGCTACACAGAAGTTTGCTTAGTTCCCCCTCTGGCCAGTCACCCCCACAAGTAACCACTATGCTGACCTCTATCAGAATGGAATCACACCATATATGAACTTTTGTGCCTGGCTTCTTTCCTTCAACATTGTGTGTGTGAGATGCATCCATATCATTGGGTGTGTTCACAGTTTTTACTGATGTCTAGTATTTTGTTATATGATTATGCCCCAAGGTATGCATTCTCCTCTTGATAAACCTGATTTGAATTCTCTTACGTATGTCTTCTATTGAGCACAGACACACTTTCTTTTGGGTACATACTAAGAGTGGAATCACTGGGCCATAGAGTTAAGAATTGATTTAATTTAGTTCACTTAAACGTGTGAGTTGGCACGAGTGACTTTTAGCTATAAATAAAACACGAGTGTCCCAGTTTCACTCAATTGCAAGTATAAATGGAAGTTCATTAACATCGAGGAGACGTGATCCTTATAGACTGCCTGGCCTTGAACCTTTGCTCTCTCATTTAAGTCAGGCTACTTAAGACCTCTGTGCCTCAGTTTCCTCATGTAAAAGGTTGATAATGATAACAGTATCTACTTACCGATAGCAGTTTGTCTATTCGACGCCCAGAGATTGTTTTAACACTCCCTCTTTTAGATGACAAAATAGGTCCCAGTATCAGCCATGTTGTAATCAATAATAATCATTCATTCCTTAATTTGTTTTTCAGTTTTTAAAATAAGTAACAATTTAAAAAGAATTAAAATTCAGTTTTAAAGATGTTATTCAAATCTGATGAAATATTTCATGGGTGAACTAACATTTTCACTCATCAAACAGAGCTAGTGTATCTTAAATGCTGCACTCAGTTTCACTGTTTTAAGTTTTAGTCACAAATAAAAACCCCATCTGGTCACATAGAATTGAAGTGACTCATAGTCTGTCTCTTCACAATCACTGTGCTATCCTTTCTTTAGGATCTTCTGGCTACATTCAGACATGCAGGACCTTAGGAGTCAAAGAACAAACTGAGCCCCAAGCCCCAAGCCCCAAGAATTCCCAATGGTTACGAACTTAACTCTCAAAGTGAATGCACGTGGCTGAGTCTACAAGTGTCAGAGGCCAACTCTAACACTGGGAATTCTCCAAATTACTTTCTTTATGGAAAACAATGTTTATTAAAAGGCAAGTAATGAAAATGGGCTAATTTGAAGCTTATATGTACAATATTAAAACTCAGTGGCAATTATTTTGGACATAGAACAATATTTGGGGAGGAGTATTTTATCGCAGAAACTATTCAGAAGGGTAATAATTAAAAAGGAGATGAAGGGGGCCCCTGGGTAGCTCAGTCGGTTAAGCAACTGACTCTTGATTTCAGCTCAGGTCATGATCTCAGGGTCATGAGATCAAGTCCCTAGTTGGGCTCTATGCTCAGTGGGGAATCTGCTGGAGATTCTCTCTCTCCCTCTACCCTCC
Source organism: Callorhinus ursinus (assembly GCF_003265705.2). Classification (NCBI taxonomy): domain Eukaryota; kingdom Metazoa; phylum Chordata; class Mammalia; order Carnivora; family Otariidae; genus Callorhinus; species Callorhinus ursinus. The sequence goes on from NW_027397091.1 coordinate 15,859,510, forward strand.
CCCCCACTCTCCTTCTGTCAAAAAAGAAGAAGAAGATAAACTTTTGGTTGGTGTTCTTTCTACTATAACAGTCTTTTCTGATAACGCATCTGCTTAATTTTGTGCACCTGGGGCAGAGTGCTCCATCGTTGTGTTCCTGGGACTCTACTTTCTCCCAGGGCCACTGAGAGTCATTCAACAAATATTTACTGAGCACAACAATGTGTAAGGTACCACTCCTGACACTGAGGCCAGAGAAGTGGATGAGTAAGTGCTCCTGACCTCAAGGAACTTAGGTTCTGGGGAGTAAAGAGAAGATAGTAAAAAGTACATGAATAATTACATCATATATCAGGACTGATAATGTGGTAAACACTAATAAAACAGGTTAAGGAGGACAGAGAGAAATGGGTGATTGTCTAGTTTTTGATGGATGATCAGGGAAGGCCTCTCTGAAGAAGTGACATGTGGACCACATGGACTTCCAGGTAGACAGAGGCCCAGGCTGAGGGCCCAGGAAGTGCCAAGCCCTAGGGGGAAGTGTCTTGGGGACAGCAAAGAGGCCCATATGGCTGGACTTGGGTCAGAGGAGAGAGAAGTGGGAGATAAAATCATGGAAGCAGGACTGGGCCATGGGGCAAGTCCTTGCCGGCACAGGGGGATGTTGAATGCTGCTCTGAGGGAGATGGGAACTCGGGGGCTGAGATAGGAGCAGAGGAAGGACATGCTCTGAAACGTGTTAGCAGAATCATTCTGGCTGCTGTGTTGAAGATAGATGCATGGCTAGATGAGGGGTGAGGTCAAGGGCAGAAACAGATGTCTCTTGGCAACAGCCCAAGAATGACGAAGGGAGATGAAGGTAGCTTGGACCAGGAACCAAGGATGTGGATGGGAGAAGTAGATTTGCTGGGGAGTGTGTGTGTGTGTGTGTGTGTATGTGTATGTGTGTGTATGATCATCTATGAGAGTTTTGACCTTGCTTCTGGAAGGATGAAGGCACCATTGACTGATCTGAGGAATACCAGAATAACACGGAGGAGCAAGCATAGAAAAAAATCACAGGGTCTGCTGGACATGCTTGGTTTGAAGTACCTATTAGCTATCCCAGCAGGGCATCTCTGGGCTGGAGGTAAGATCCTAGCTGTAGTCAGTTTATATGCTGTGTGTAAAGCCCTGGGACAAGCAGAGGACATCTCATAAGTAATGAGAAGGAGGGGCCCCAATGTTTAGAGAATTAGGGAAGGGAGGAGGATCCAATCAAGAAGCAGCCAAGAGAGGAAGCCATCCCAGAAGCTTTGTGGAGGAGGAAGGAAAGGTCCTGTGTCGGGTGCTAATGGGGCAGAAGGAAGGAGCTGAGAACTGACCACAGGGTCCCTGAGGACTAAACAAGGTGGTGCACCTGGGACAGGGCCCAGCCCACGAGAGCACTCAGTGATCATCACCATCCCCAGTATAGCCTGATGACTTTATGGTTCTTAACATTTTAAGAACTGTTAGTATAATAATGTTTCTCTTATTGTTTACAAATCTTGGGATGTCAGAAGGATGCTGTATCTTAGGGGGATGATTAAAGCCTTTCTACCATTTGAACAGGAGAGAAGAATTTGGATAATTCTTTATCATGATTATTTCTAGTGGCTTTCATGCACTGTCAGGGCCCCACTCTGTCCAAGTACAGCAGCTGGGATTCTGTGTTGCTGGTATGTTGTTTAGCTCTTCTGTGTCCTCTATGTAAGCACATCATATGAGCACATTTCTATGCTCTTTATGGTTTTGTATTGAATGTGGTGATGATGCATCTACCTTAACAAACTGCAAAGTGCACCTGTTTCTCCTCTTTCCCTTGGCTGCCTCTTCTCAGCACTGATTTCTCCTGCCAGATGAGTATGTTCATTTGTTTGAGGACACACATGTAGCCCCAAAGAAAAAAAATACCCAGGTGTCAATGGTGCATATCACACAAATACTCCAGGGGCAATGTCCTTGGATGGTCTAGGCCCCTTGTTTGGGGTGATGAAGAGCTGCTCCTGATACCTCACACCTGGACCTGCATCCTCCAGGCACAGAGAACAGTGGACAGCAGGCTGGTCACTTACCTCCATTAGCTGGGGGCGGCAGGTGGCATCTTGGTGTGAGGGTATAGTCACACTTTGTTGCTCTTTCTTCTTCTTGTGAACGCTACATGTTACACTGTTTGGCTCTTTCTGCTCCCCCAACTAGCCTTCTGGCCGCTGCCATGCTCAACAGTGTCTCCACTGTTGCATCTTTAGGACAAAGAAGACAGATGAATCCATATCCCCTCGAGCCCTGGGACAACCTGGACTCTTGAAGACAGCCTTTGGAAACAAACAATTGACTTCATGGCTAAGTATAAATTGGCTGCAATAACACTTTGTTATTTGAGATCCAGGGATGGAAACACTGCCTAGTTGGAGCCCATGTTGTAATAATGAGAAGCTTTGGGTCATTTATCTGCTCACGTGTGCTCCTGCACCTGAAATGGACTGTGGAGACCCCTGGACCGCTTACTGATCGTGCCTCTACATCCAAATGCCTCCTTCGTATCCCCACTTGCAAGTTGATTAATCATCTCAAAGTGAACATGTCTAAAATCAACCTGGTCTCTGCTACTCCCAAAGTTCTCTTCACGTGGCCTTCCTTGTCTCAGTAAATAATAACTGCATCCCTCCCTTGGCTCATGCTCAAACCTTGGAATCAGTATGGACTCCTTTTTCTCTGTTCTCACAGACCACAGAAGAAATCCAGAATCGAGTCATGTTCTCAAGACACCTGAGCTACCTTTCTCGCTCACCTGGGAGGTTCAGTATCTTCGTAACTAATCTCACAGCCTCAACACTTGCTTCTGTCCACTCATGCCCCGCTCCCCCACCATTATCTATTCTCTGCCCAGCAGCCAAAATGATCCATTTTAAATATGACTGATCATACTCATTTCCTGTGTAAAACTCTCTGATTGCTCTCATCTCACTCAGATAACCTCCAAAGTCCTCACTCTGGCCTCAAGGCCCTGTGTGATCTGGCTCTATTAATCCCCAGCTTCTTCTTCTGGGCTCCTTCCCCCCCTCACCAACTTTATCCTGGCAACCCTGGCCTCCTTGCTGTTCCTGAAGCATGCCAGGCACAGCTGACCTCAGGACATTTGTTCCTGCTGTTCTTTGTTTCTGGAGCACGCTTCCCCAGTATTCACATGGTTCACTCCCTCTCTCACTGGCACCTTCTCAGTAGGAACTTGCCTTACATCTGATGTCCAATTCAGCCCCTGGCCCCAATCTCCTCATCACCTACACTCCTTCCAACCTCAAGGCTTTATTTTTCTCTATAAGACATATTCACCTGACATGCTGCAGCACAAAGCAAAATGGTTAACAGCATGAACTCTGGAGATAGACCAAGTGCGGCACAGCTTGATTTCATTATAGAGTAGCTGGGTAGCCTTGGGAAAATTGGTTATCCTGTGCCTCGATTTCCTCATCTGTAAAATGGAGATACTCATAGTACCGACGTCAAAGTGAATTAATATGCGTATAGTGTTATACAAGTGTTGGCTATTCTTCTTATTATAATTATTAATTATTTGTGTTGTCCATCTCTACTCAAGAGAGTGTAAAATGCCATGAGGGCAGGAAGTTTTGCCTCTTTTGTTCACTGCTGTATTCTTCATGTCCAAAATAATGCCTGGCATATAGTAGGTGCCCAATTAATATGTGTAGAATAAATGAATGAATGATAAAATATATAAAGCAGGCAGTTCATTATCTGTTACCTTGCAAATAAAAGTCTATTTTTATGATGTGTTTTTCTATGATGTGTTTTTTGTATTTTAAAAAACTCCAGGTGTAATAGAGTAGGACATCCTAATTGAAATTCAAAACAATTCAGCAGAATAAACAATAAAAATAATGAAAATCCTTTTCACATCATCCTCCTCCTTTCCCCAGAGGTACCTCCAGTGAAGTTTGCTTTGTATCATTACTGAGACTTTTTGTCTAATTGTATATATGTGTTGCACATAAATATATAGTTTTATTTCATTTCAGGCTTAAAGAAAATGGCAAACTGCAGGTATGTGTAGTCTTTATGCAGTCAAATATATCAGTCGTTTCCTTCATGGCATTGGGGGTTTTGTGTCTATGTAAGATCTTTATAGCCTCATATTCTTATTTTTTAAGATTTTTTTCCCTTCAGAGCTTTTAGAATTTTCCTCTTTATCCCTGAAGTTTAGAAATTTACCAATAGAGGCCTAACTATAATTTTAAAATTATCATGCTTAGTAGGTTTTCTCAATCTCAAGATGCATGCCTTTCTTCAGTTACAGATAAACACTCCATTCACATTCTTTGATTATTTCTTCCTTTCCATTTTCTCTGATGCTTCCTTCTGGAATATCAGACCAATGTTACATCTACTGCAAGTATCCTGCAACATTTCTCTTGTATTTTCCATCTGGTTGCGTCTTTTAGCTCTTTGTTTTGGCTACAGAGACTCTGGTAAAGAAAGGAAGACTTTTAAGTAAAAACATTTCCTGGTTTTCAGTGTGGTTTATCTGCTCACATATAATGTCTTCTGTGGGGTGAGTGTTATTTAAGAAAATAGTCATCTTTCTCTCCCAGGAAGACTTTATGTCTGCTGGGGCCTCTTAGCCCTTGAAACTTCCATAAGAAGACCTTGAATCTTCCATAAGCCCTTGAAACCCCAATCCATGGCCTCCTGAGTCCCAAGATGTCTATGAGTTCCAGGGTGTGCTCATGCTCTGATGACCTCCTTGGTCTAGGGTCACTGTTTGTTGCCTGAAATATTGTTCTTCCATGTGCATGTCCAGCTGAGAAACTCAGTCCTTGCTTCAGTTTAAAAGTTACCTTCACACGAAATTGTAAGACGTCACTAAAGAGTTGGGGGAGATTGCCGGATGGATGATACAGCAAACAAAGCAAACTTTCACACCCTAATCTCTTTTCTTGACAGCCCATTCCAGACACTCAGCCATCTAGGGCTACTTGGTTACCCACCCTTCCTGCAGCTTCACTGACTTCTCAGTCCCCTTTCTCTCCAAATTTTCCCCCTCTGTATAAGGGTCACTCAGCCATCTTCACCTTCAGCTCCTGCTCCTAAACAAGTGTAACAAGTGCTTCCACATCCAGGGCAGACAAAAAGCTTCCCCCAATAGGGTCTCTTCTCTTTATCAGGCAGTTTGTGTTACAAATGACAGTATTTTGTTCTGTTTTGCATGACTAGAAGTGATGCTCAGTGATTCTAACTGAATGATTTTAGCATTTAATAGATGAAAGAGACCTTAACATTTTCTAGCAGCTGTAATATAATTAATTACCTTTCTAAGTTCTATGTTTGTTACCTTATAACTTCCTACCAAGTACATTTTTCACCTATCAGAGAACCCATCCATGCATAGCTGACACACCTAGACAGTGTTCACTGTTTATATTCCACTGAAAATCTGGCTTCCTGTTGCTTCTAGTTTCTTTCCCAGATGAGTTACAATCAACAATATGTGGCGATCGATCAGTGATGGAGAGCAAGTCCGTGGGAAGTGATGAAGAAATGCTGAGGTTCTCTGGTTGACTGGAAAGCTGGTACATCTGTTAGGAATTTGGCTACAAGTAATGGAAGATTTAAAAAGTAGAGGCCTGTCTGTCTCATATAACAGGAAGTCTAGAGGTGGACAGCCCAGACCAGTTCAGCATATTGAGACATCGTCATTGACTGAGTGTCCTTTATATGCTATTCCCTCCTTACTGTGTGGCCTACTAGAGCCACAATCACAAAATGGCTGCAGCAGCTCCAGCAATCACCTGCTTATTCATCATTGGCCAGAAATGTTTGCATGACCCTCCTAGCAGTGAGAGAGCCTAGGAGATTCAGTTTTTAGCTTTCATAGCTTCCATCATAGAGGCAAGAAAAGGAGAGGAGGTTATAAATAGAATCTGGATGAGCTAAGCCACAGGGTCTGCCACATATTGTAATGGCTTCTAGGGACACATGAGGAAGCATGTGTTCTATTGAGGAAGGAAGATTTGGTTTGGGGCATACTGAATTTGAGCTGCTGGCAAGGTTATCCCAAAAGACGGGTGGTCGGGTCTGCTCCAGCTTGACCCCTTTTACAATTCCTTCATAATAAAAAAGTGGTATAGCTGGAAACCCTTGAGTTGGGGCACCTGGGTGGCTCAGTCAGTTAAGCGTCTGCCTTAGGCTTAGGTCATGATCCCAGGGTCCTGGGATCGAGTCCCGCATCAGGCTCCCTGCTTAGCAGGGAGCCTGCTTCTTCTCCCTCTGCCTGCCGCTCTGCCTGCTGTGCTCTCTTTCTCTGTGTCAAATAAATAAATAAAAAATCTTAAAAAAAAAAGAAACCGTTGAGTTGTGGCTCCCTATTTATAAACAGCACACAGGACACAGCCAGGAAATGAAGAAAGAAGTCAAGACACAGTTCAGGCTGACCAGCTTGTTTCATGTCCTTGGCCTTCATAATTGGTCAAGGTCACACATGACACATGACCCAAAGTGGACCAGTGAAACTCATTGCTAGGACTTTGGTGGGGACTGTTGGTAAAAAGAAACTTATTTTCCACTTGCACCATTGATAGTTGGAGCTGCAGATGGCTACTTGGCTAATCTATGGCAAGATGGTGTTAAAATGGTGCTGTAGAGATGGCCCTGCATCCACCATGTGGCCAATGGACCAGACAAGATGGTGCATGGAACAAGAAGGCAGCTTCTACCAGATACAAGTAATCACAGTGAGACTGGGCTGTGAGTCTCCATGGTCTAAAAGCTTTCCTAAAGCAGTGGTGTTAAAATAACAAGAATGAGTATGATTTCATTAGGAATTTTATAATCTCTTACAAATGTTTGACCATTTCTACAGAAGGCCGACTCCATTCAAGATTTGGGAAAAATAATACACAACAGTATATATTGTGGCATTGTTTTTAACAGTAAAACTTGGCAAAATGTGAATATCCAACAGCAGCATTCAAAATGTGAATATCCAATTCACATGTAAAGTGGATGGATGAATTATAGCGTGTCTGTGCATAGGCATGTTAGGTAGCCTTTAAAAATTATGTGCCAAACAATTTTTAGTGATAATGGAAAATGCTCATGATATAATGTTGATACAAAATTATATAAACAGTATAATTCTAATGTTATTTTTTTCTAAAAAGCCTTAATTTGCAGATATAAGAGATCAGAATGAAATACATCCATATATAATAATGTTTTCTCTGGATGAGGAGACTATGAATAATTTTAATTTTCTTCTTTATCTTCCCTGTATTTTCCAGTGAGTTCCTACTTTCATGATCATTATTGTTTGTTTAAAGATAAGGGGAAAAAAGCACAACCTCTGGTCATTATTTCAAATTTATCCCAACAGTTCAGCTGTCCTTCCCTAGTCACAGCACATGGGACTTTCCACTGTGAGTCAGAGTAGAATCTATTCCCAGATTCGTCTTCATTGCTGGGCTGTAGACTCCTTGACCTCTTTCCTGACCCCATGCTGACCTGTTTAGTACACACTTGAAATCTGAGCCATAGTTGCCGAGTTGAATTGTGCAGCCCAAGTCTAGTGTTAAGTCTGTAGCAGGAAGAGAAATAAAGAGACAAGAAAGAAGCTGAGAAGTGATCCTACAGAAAATGATCTCCAGGCAGGTGTGACAGTATTTTGCTTTCTCTCTGTGCCTCACTTTAATCATCTGTGAAGTGGGAATAACAGCAGTGCCCTCTTTATGGCGTTGATATGAAGATTTCATGAGTGAGTGGAGGTGAGGTCCTTGTCAAGGGTGCTGGGCACCTAGGAAGAGCTATACAAGCATTTGTTCTTCCTGTTATATGTTCCTGCTCAAATGTGGGCTCCTCCCAAACGCCTGTCAGTTCCATGGTGGGAACTGCCTTCATACCTGTGTACCTGAGGCTGTGCCTGGTCCCCCTCTCATATGTCAGCTCATTTGCAAACTTCTTTACCCTCTGGGATCACAAACCCCCTGTAGGCGGGGATTTCTTTAACTTTATATTCCCTTCCCTACATTGCACCTGGCAGATAATAAATAAAACATATTTAATTAACTTTAAAATAATGTGTTTCCTTCTCCTTCCAGGTGCCCTAATTTTTCTTTTTAAATCATAACGTCCCTTAAACCCCAGTGTAAACATACTCTGCTCTTTATTGAGCCAATTCCCAGAGAAAGGCACACTTATCTTCCTGACTAAGGGGCAGGACTTTGGGAACAGCATTGGAGGTCAGTGGTCCAAGGCACCCGTTGGGCCATGCTAGGCACATGCTGGACCCAGACCTCCAGCTGGGATGCTCTCACTGCTCCCCCCACCCCGGAAGCTTATCTTCAATGTAGAGAGGAAGGGGTACAATTCTTATTTCCTATTTCCAGCCACCTGAGGGTAGATTAACCATGTATGCATGCACTCAACACATGCTCTTGTGAATGAATATTTATTAATCACAAAATTCTTTCATAGCCCCAGGCTGCTCAGTTACCCTCACCCCAGTTTCCTGGCAGGTTTGTAGGGAATGGAAGCCAATTTTTAAAATTATTCATAGCTCTAGGGTTCTATTCGAGGTTACTTTCAGAGTAATAGTAGGGGGAGACTTACATGCTGCATTCTAGAGCTGGAATCAGGAGCTCTCTTGTACCCATGCTTGACCCTACTTCATATAGATCATCATTCAGGAGGTGTTCATGAAGCACAGAGTCAGCCCCCAATTCAAATTCTGTCTGTCTGAGTTAGTTGTCGGGTTATATCAGGCAACCCCATTCATTTGCTCAGTCTGAATGCTGTCCTCCAGCCTAAGGAGAAGTCAATCTGTTGTGACCTGCTTTCTCCCCTCTTGGAGCAAGGTGAGAATTCACATGTAAATGATCCCTAGCACTTTTCAGACATAAATGTGAATTGGCAATAACCATTTGCTGTGTTGATTTAGGAGCTTCTGGAGAAAGTTTCCTGTTTAATCTGCAAGTAAAGGTTCCACCTTTGATTGTGAGGCTGCTCATCATTTCATAATGGCATTGGAGCATATGTCTTGCTGGCACATGACTCACGGGCTGAGTTGCCTGCCACCGGATGTCACAAATAATACTGCTATTCAAAAGAGGAGGGATGCTATCGGCAGGGCTCAGAAGTGATTTTTAAAATTAAAAATCTTATTTATATGTCCCCCAGAATATTCCAAGCCCTTCCAGGAGGACAATGCTCTTTGTTTAGCTGCTGAGGCGGAGAAAACAAAAACCACATTATGCGTAATATCCCTGAAGCTAAATTACAATATTTACCTCCACATGTTAACTTGACGTTCATAATTATCTGTGCTTAGAACAGAAAATGGAAGAAAAGGTTCAGTGAACACCCACCTGGGTGTTGTGAATGATGTTGTTCCAACACAAACAAAAGTTAGTAGGAGGATTTAGAGAGGAGGGAGGAAGCATGGTGCTTGAACATTCTTAGCTGAGACTTCAGGAGAATTGTTTGGAGCATAAGGATCTCTCCTGTCTATCCCATCGGAGATGACTTGTGTCATTATTTCCCCCCTCCAAACCGGCAATGGTGTCCTGAATGCTCCTCTATCAAAGATCAGAAGAAAATAGCTCTGATGCAATGAGGCAAGCTCAGAGAGTATCCAGAATCTTTTGGCGAAGAATTAAGGCTAATTCAACAGACACATGAAAAAGTGCTCAACATTGCTTGGCATCAGGGAAATCCAAATCAAAACCTCAGTGAAATACCACCTCACACCCATCAGAATGGCTAAAATTAACAAGTCAGGAAATAACAGATGTTGGAGAGGATGCGGAGAAAGGGGAACCCTCCTACACTGTTGGTGGGAATGCAAGCTGGTGCAGCCACTCTGGAAAATAGTATGGAGGTTCCTCAAAAAGTTGAAAATAAAGCTACCCTAACAACCCAGCAATTTCACTACTGGGTATTTACCCCAAAGATACAAATCTACGGATCCGAAGAGGTATGTGCACCCCGATGTCTATAGCAGCAATGTCCACAACAGCCAAACTATGGAAAGAGCCAAGATGTCCATGACAGATGAATGGATAAAGAAGATGTGGTGTATATATATACAATGGAATATTATGCAGCCATCAAAAAATGAAATCTTGCCATTTGTAACGATGTGGATAGAACTAGAGGGTATTATGCTAAGGGAAATAAGTCAATCAGAGAAAGACATGTGTCATATGATCTCACTGATATGAGGAATTCTTAATCTCAGGAAACAAACTGAGGGTTGCTGGAGTGGTGGGGGGTGGGAGCGATGGGGTGACTGGATGATAGACACTGGGGAGGGTATGTGCTATGGTGAGTGCTGTGAATTGTGTAAGACTGATGAGTCACAGACCTGTACCTTTGAAACAAATAATACATTATATGTTAAAAAAAAAAAAAAAGAAGAAGATAGTAGGAAGGAAGAAATGAAGGGGGGTGCTATCTGAGGGAGAGATGAACCATGAGAGACTATGGAATCTGAGAAACAAACTGAGGGTTCCGGGGGGGGGATGGGTTAGCCTGGTGATGGGTATTAAAGAGGGCACGTATTGAATAGAGCACTGGGTGTTACATGCACACAATGAATCATGGAACACTACAACAAAAACTAAAAAACAAAAAAACAAAAAAAACTAATGATGTAATGTATGGTGATTAACATAACATAATAAAAATTTAAAAAGCCTGTTCTATAAATAAAAAAAAGAATTGAGGCTAATTCTGTGGAAGGCTCCACTGTGGCCTTTGTGACCAGCTCTGGTTGGGTTGGGCGGCCAGGGCCCATGGTAACACATGATGTACTGCTGCACTCACACCCCGTCTCATCCTGGTAAAGTTCACTGCCAGCAGCCAGCACCTGCGCCTCTCCCATGGTAGACTGTCCTGCCCCATGTCAAAGGCACATGGGAACACACAAGTGCCTGGGAATTTAACTCCAGCAGTGGTGGTCCTTGACCAACAACTGATTGGTGTGCAGGTGTAGATTCTCTGGTGCTCTTGTCTTGCCCTCCCTCACCCACAATTTGGACAACTCTGTTGCATTTCTTGAGCTCCCCTGCAGGAGTGAGCCAAAATCCCCCCATGGCACTTTGCTGGATGTTGCACACTGGTCCCATCTTCCCATTCCCTTATCAGTTTCCCAAAATTGTTTTTAGCAAATCACTTTCACAAGAACCAATGGACCATTGCATGAGAAGCATTCCCATGTGCAAGAACATGAGACTCAACTGTTTGGGCCATATATGGTTGGAGCAAGGAAGAGAGTCTGATCCAAAGCAGCCAGTCCATAGAATGAGTGAAGAGGTCTGCCTAATGGTACTAGTCCTTCATGTCAAATGGTTACCCCAATCATATCCATGCTTATTCAATTCAAATGGGAGATGTACAATTAGTTGGTAACTCTAGGAAAAGCCCAAGAAGCAATGGCAAGGAGTTGTCTCACCAAAATGGTGAAGCGTTAGATTAGTGACCCAAGGAGTCATGGGACAGCATTATATTGTTTGAACTTGTTTTACCCTGAATGGCCTCAATCCTGCATGTCCTTCTAGTCTTCTGAGGCCCAGCTATGGGGAGATTGAAACTATTTTCTGTCTTCTTTACTTGCTTGTACATTTTTTCATACCCTTTCATCTCCTACCCTACCCCCCCCGACCAACATGACCATGTTCCTGAAAAAGCTTAGTTAAGTACAAACAAGGATATGAAAGAAAATCCCCACAATTCTAGGACATAGAAATAGTACATTTTAAACTTTTTATAATTATGTGTATATATTTTAAACTTTTATAATTATGTGTATATATCTTACAAAATTAGGGTTATTATATTCCAGAGAATTTTCTGATGCCCTGAAATATTCTTTAAGTACATGTCTGCCATATTACATAATATTGCAAAGCAGGATAAATCATAACTTACTAAACCAATCTTCTTTTGGACACTTATGTTGCTTCCTGATATTTACTAGTATAAATATTGCTGTGATGTCATACTTACACATGAACCTTAATGCTCATCTCTGAGTGACAGACTTACAGGCTCAGTAATTATGAATTTTTATAAGCCTTCATATGGCCTAGTCCATGATTCCCACAACAGGCTGCAAATTGGGGTCCCCTGGAGGCCTTCAGAAAGTGCAGAAGCTGGACCCCACCCTCATAGTTCATGATTTGAGTATTCTGGGGGGTGATCAAGGCTAGAAATTTTAAGATTTTTAAGGAGATTCTCAGGTAATGCTAAGAAGTGGGACTCACTGTGCTACATTGTTTTGAGGGCTGCTTTTAGCTTTAGGAGAGGAGAGGTTTTAAATAGTAGAACAACAGTGGTGACAGTGGGCATCCCTATCGTCTTCTTGACCTTAGGGGAAAGCTCTCAGTTCTTCCCCATTGACAATGATATTCACTGTAGGCTTTTTGTATATGGCTTTTATGATATTGAGGTATGTTCCCACTATCCCTACACTGTGGAGAGTTTTTATCAAGAAAGAATGTATTTTGTCAAATGCTTTTTCTGCATCAATTGAGAGGATCATTTGGTTCTTGTCCTTTCTTTTATTAATGTGATGTATCACATTGATTGATTTGCAAATGTTGAACCGCCCTTGCAGCCCAGGAATAAATCTCACTTGGTCGTGGTGAATAATCCTTTTAATGTACTGTTAGAGCCTATTGGCTAGAATCTTGGTGAGGATTTTGGCATCCATGTTCATCAGGGATATTGGATATTGGTCTGTAAATCTCCTTTTTGATGGGTTCTTTGGTTTTGGGATCAAGATAATGCTGGCCTCATAAATGAGTTTGGAAATTTTCCTTCCATTTCTACTTTTTTGGAATAGTTTCAGAAGAATAGGTATTAATTCTTCTTTAAATGTTTTGTAGAATTCCTCTGGGAAGCCATCTGGCCCTGGACTCTTATTTGCTGGGAGATTTTTGATTACTGCCTCAATTTCCTTTTTGGTTATGGGTCTGTTCAGGTTTTCTATTTCTTCCTGTTTCAGTTTTGGTAATTTGTAAATTTCCAGGAATGCGTCCATTTCTTCCAGATTACCTAATTTGTTGGCATATACTTGCTCATAATATGTTCCTAAAATTGTTTGTATATCCTTGATGTTGGTTGTGATCTCTCCCCAAATAGCCAGAGGAATGTTGAAAAAGAAAACCAAAGCTGGTGGCAACACAATCCCGGACTTCAAGCTTTATTACAAAGCCCTAATCATCAAGATAGTATGATACTGGCACAAAAACAGACCCATAGATCAATGGAACAGAATAGAGAACCCAGAACTAGACCCTCAACTCTATGGTCAACTAATCTTCCACAAAGTAGGAAAGAATATCCAATGGAAAAAAGGAAAGTGTCTTCAAAAATGGTGCTGGGAAAATTGGATAGCCACATGCAGAAGAATGAAACTAGACCTTTTTTTACACCATACACAAAGATAAACTCAAAATGGATGAAAGACCTCAATGTGAGATAGGAATCCATCAAAATCCTAGAGGAGAACACAGGCAGCAACCTCTTCAACCTCAGCCACAACTTTTTGCTAGACACGTCTCCAAAGGCAAGGGAAACAAAAGCAAAAATGAACAGTTGGAACCTCATGATAAAAAGCTTCTGCACAGCAAAGGAAACAGTCAACAAAACTAAAAGACAACCTAGGGAATGGGAGAAGGTATTTGGAAATGACATATCAGATAAAGGGCTGGTATCCAAGATCTATAAAGAACTTAACAAACTCAACACCCAAAATCAGAGAATCCAGTCAAGAAATGGGTAGAAAACATGAACAGACATTTCTTCAAAGAAGACACACAAATGGCCAACAGACACATGAAAAAATACTCCATATCACTTGGCATCAGGGAAATACAAATCAAAACCACAGTGAGATACCCCCTCACACCAGTCAGAATGGCTAAAATTAGCAAGACAGGAAACAACAAATGTTGGCAAGGATATGGAGAAAGGGGAACCCTCTTACACTGTGGGAATGCAGGATGGTACAACCACTCTGGAAAATGATATGGAGATTCCTCAAGAAGTTAAAAATAGAGCTACCCTTCAACCCAGCAATTGCACTACCGGGTAGTTACCCCAAAGATACAAATGTAGTGACCTAAAGGGGCACCAGCACCCCAATGTTCATAGAAGCCATGTCCACAATGGCCAAACTGTAGAAAGAGCTGAGATGTCCATTGACAGATGAATGGATAAAGAAGATGTAGTGTACATATATACAATGGAATATTACTCAGCCATCAGAGAGGTTGAATACTTACAATTTACATTGACTTGGATGGAACTGGAGGGTATTATGCTGAGCAAAATAAGTCAATCAGAGAAAGACAATCATATGTTTTCACTCATATGTGGAATATAAGAAACAGTGCAGAGGACCATTGGGGAAGGGAGAGAAAGCTGAATGGGAAGTCATCAGAGAGGGAGAAAAACCATAAGAGACTCTTAACTATAGGAAACAAACTTTGGGTTGCTGGAGGGTGGTGGGTGGGGGGTGGGGTAATAGGGTGATGGGCATTAAGGAAGGCATGTGATGTGATGAGCACTGATGTGATATGCAACTGATAAATTATTGAACACTACATCTGAAACTAATGTACTATAAGTTGGCTAATTGAATTTAAATAAAAAACATAAATAAATAGTAAAGGAGGCCTGTTGTGAGTAAGGAAGGAGAGTCACCGAAGTTGGGAACATTTCCTTTGTTTTATACTCAGACTTCTCGGCCAAGACTGATGGCTCGCTTGATGGTGCCAAATGCCAGGGAACACCCAGACACTGACTTCCTGCTCTACATGGTACCCTCCCCCCACCCACCTGAGTGCTGTCCACCCATTCTCCCCACCTCCCTGCTTATCCTGCTGAAGAGCCAATGGCAGCTCCGTGGAAGTTGATCTTGCCTTCCAAAGACCCTAGAGGAGCCAGCAGTAGGTTGTTGTAGGTCATTGTAAGGCTTGCCTCTTGCACCGGCTGTGGTCCCCTTTGTCGATACTCAGTCCCCACAGCTTCCCATAAGGAAAGGGAATGACTTCCTATGGGCTGGATATCCCACTTACCCTCTCTCTAGGTCCCGAACTTTCCCATGGCTTTAAAACTTGCAGCCAGCTCTAATGCTGAGGCAATTCTGGAGACATGCCTTCACAGCCCACAATCAGATCTGCTTCTTCACCCTCATGCCTGGTGCTGCATGTGGATGCCTGGAGGAGCTGGTGACTGACTGGATGTCTTTCTCTCTCCATGCAGCTAGGCTGGGCTTCCACACAGCACCATGTTCTCAGGGTAGTCAGAATTTTACCATCTTGGCTGGCTTCCTCCACAACGTGTGTCCTAAGAAACCCAAGTGGAAGATGTGAGACTTTTTGTAACCTAGGCTTAGAATCTGCAGAGTGTCACTTCCACCACAGTCTATTGGTCAAAATGTGAGTCACAGGGCCAGCCCAGATTTAAGGGGTGGGAACTACATGAGTTTATGAATACCATGAAATGGTGTTCACTGGGGAGCCCTCTTTGGAGGTGACTTACCACAGCAACCTCACAGGATTGAGTGGGGTTATTAGAGGTGTCAGGAGAAGGCCGCGCTCCCTACAGGTGATATTCTTATCATTCTCCTTTTGTCTTTCTTCCTGTTCACTGGACTAATGTTTTTCCAGCAAATTCTCTTACACACACATTTCAGCCAGAAACTGGTAGTAGGAGTGAGTTTTAAGCAGAAAGCAAGAGTGACCTCACCCAAAAGTCAAGGGAAGAACCTCCTTTGGCTCTGAAATCCAGTGCTTCTTTTGCAGTACCATGTCCTCCCCAAACCTAACCCACTGGCTCCCTGATGTCTTATGTGTGAAGGCCGAAGTTTCTGAGACTTGACATACCCAAGAGCACAGAAATACCAGGGGCCTTCCACCAGACTACCCTATGAGCTCACAAAGCTTCTGAAAAAACAGTATCCAAGGGAAGTTGCCGTGGTGGAATCCAATGACCTCTTTATTAATGGCGGTTGAGGCAAAACTGTGATTTCTGAATTATCCCACAGGGTACACGGGAGATGAGTTCTTCAGTGGGAGTGCAAAACTCTTTTTCAGGAGCACAAAAATAATTTATAATTTTATCACCACTGCCCACTATCTCTATCCATTCCCAATAAGAGTCACTTAAACCTTCTGTGTACGTCCAGTCTCTTCAATAGAGCCAGAGACCAGACCTGGTTATATTTCAAACTTCTCAGAGTAAGAATCCCATTGAGTGTGGTGCTTCCTGTCAGAGAGGTCACTGTTGACCTTGAGTGGGCATCTGGTTGAGACCACTCCATTGGACAGCTCCAGCGAGCCATCTTGAGTCCTGAAGAGCTCAAACCTCAGGTCACCACCTGCAAACTTGGTCCCTAAACCTGAGCCTTGGAGATATTGCCATGTAATTCTAATTCAAATTTTAATCATTCATCCAGATTTTTAAGTCACAGTGCCAAGCACATGGTTGGGGTGACACACAGCAGGTACTCAAAGAATACTTGCTGAATCACTGAGTGAATGAATGAAGTCCAGAGATAAAAAGTGACTTGTGTAAGTTCACACGATGAAATAGCAAAGTTGTTTCCTTCTCCCTCTCGCTGTCCCTTGGAAGTACTTAGTTTAAAGTTGATACGATTCTCGTGGTGCTGATCTCTCTCTTCCCAACATTCTAAGTATCTGTGCACGCCCCTTACCTTTCCTGTCAGGCAATAAGCTCCTCAAGGGCAGATGTTTTCTATACACTCCTCCATATCACTTAGGTAGTCAAGCTGAGCATCTTGCCTACAGTAAGAGGTCAACAATGTGTGTTCCCTCTGATGCTGTAAGTGTATAGAGCTTTTTGTGGCTTCCCTCATTGTGTTGCTGTAAGTTTTTTTGGTTACTTTTTGTTCTTGTTGATACCTTCTAATTTGTGGCTTCAAAACTGCCAAAGGTAAGAAATCAAAAACCAAATTAGGTATGTGTGCGTGCGCACAGACACACGCGCACGCACACACACACACACACACACAGTCAATTCTTGTTATTTGTGGTGTTGGTTATGTTCTATAAAGTCGCCATGAGCACTGAATTGGCCACTACTAAACCATTGCTCTTGGAGGAAATACAGAGTTAGATGCTTGCCAACCTTCAGTCACAACACAGACAATCCAGAGTCAGAGGCAGATAGTCTGAGTTCTAACAATGTGGTCCAAACCTGATCTACCCCTTGACATTTTAACTTCGTAAGCCAGCAAATAAGTCAGTATGAGTCACCTTTTTTGTCATTTCCATGTGAAAGAGTCCTGATTAATTTACCCACTTAATAAAAAAATGCCTTTTTATTATATTCTAGAAATGAGATACAACCGATGTTGCTTTATTGCCAATGATAGAAAGCTCTCTACCTAATGAAGCATTTTATAAATAGCCCTTATGCAGTCAACCTCCCTGACACACAGGCATACAGAAACATTTATTGTGCTCCAACTGTGTACAAGGCACTGGAGTATGCTTTGGAGATTACAAAATGAATACAAAAAGCCTAAACCTTCAAAAACTTCGTGGTTTAAACTCTTAAACACCTAAAATTTTTTCTTTTAATTAATGAGGGAAAGATAATTTTATTCTTATTGCTTATTTCACTTAGCTATTGCTATAATAGTGCCACATAGAAAAAACAACCATAGAGTCTTGACATAGAGTAGCAACCAGCGCATGAGCTGGGGTGGCTTGGAGAACCCCAGCTGGGCTCACTCTTAGGTCTGAGGTTGACTGGGGTTTGACTGATCTAGACTGGGTGTCACTGGGAAGCTCTATTTCCTGAAGGTAGACTGGGATGTTTCAGCATCAAGCTACAAGGGCTGGGGCCGGGAGTATGTGGGAAATATTCCACCCATTTCTCATGCTCCTTCGACCAGTGGTCTAGCCAGGCATGTTCTTCTCATGGTGATAGCTGAGGCCTTCTAAGTCATAGACTCACTTTCACCTTGTTCTGTTGGCTGAAGCAAGTCACATGGACAAGCCTAAAGTCAAGGGGGGGCAGGGAAATAATCTGCTCTTTCAGTGGGAGAGATTGAAAAGATCTATAACAAAGGACATGGATATAGAGGGGTGAAGAATTGGAGCCAATAATGCCATCTACTATACTCATTTTTTTATTGTTACGTTAATCACCATACATTACATCATTAGTTTTTGATGTAGTGTTCCATGATTCATTGTTTGTGCATAACACCCAGTGCTCCACGCAGTATGTGCCCTCTTTAATACCCATCACCAGGCTAATCCATCCCCCCACCCCTCTCCCCTCTAGAATCCTCAGTTTGTTTTTCAGAGTCCATCGTCTGTCATGGTTCGTCTCCCCCTCTGATTTACCCCCCTTCATCCTTCCTTTTCTTCTATTTTCTTCTTTTTTTTTTTCTTAACATATATTGCATTATTTGTTTCAGAGGTACAGATCTGTGATTCATCAGTCTTGCACAATTCACAGCACTCACCGTAGCACATACCCTCCCCAATGTCTATCCCCCAGCCACCCCATCCTTCCCACCCCACCCCCACTCCAGCAACCCTGTTTGTTTCCTGAGATTAAGAATTCCTCATATCAGTAAGGTCATATGATACATGTCTTTCTCTGATTGACTTATTTCACTCATCATAACACCCTCCAGTTCCATCCACGTTGTTGCAAATGGCAAGATCTCATTCCTTTTGATGGCTGCATAATATTCCATTGTATATACCACATCTTCTTTATCCATTCATCTGTCGATGGACATCTTGGCTCTTTCCACAGTTTGGCTATCGTGGACATTGCTGCTATAAACATCGGGGTGCATGTACCCCTTCGGATCCCTGCATTTGTATCTTTGGGGTAAATACCCGGTTCTACTATACTCATTTATTGATCTTAGATCTGCCTCCTAGAAATCCACTTGAGTTTAACAAAAGGGAGAATTGCTCACTTAAAGTGGCTTCCTGGTCTGCTATGGGGTTGCTCCTCAGATGAGCTTAGAGATCTTGCTAGGGCTCTCTCCTTTCTGGGCCTCACTGTCCTAGAACGGGGAGCATGGCAGGAGCCATCTGTCTTTGAAAGGGCCCAGAAAGATGTCACTAGTGCCTTCATAATGTACTGTTATCATGAGCTCCCTGGAGGTGGGGCTCTGCATCACTCCAAGCCGCATTCCATAAATGGCTAAGTTCCAGAGAAGCCAATATTAATGGCAATGCATTACGTATGAAGTTATCTTGAATTTGTGGACTTCTTTCCAAAACCACCCTGAAAAACTGCATCAGGCTAGTTTTGCTCATTTCTTTGGTAGGACTGTCATCTGGTAATAGGATTAGACAGGCTACATTATTGCCTTTAATGTCTTGCTAGAGAGAGATTGATTTTCTTGAAGTGAAGTACAAGGCATCCTTTCTATTAAGCAAATTAAACTGCTTAGGTCAGAAAGGCTATAAGAAGGAGCAGTGGTGTGCTGATAAACCAGCTTTCTGGATGAAAAAGCCCTGATTTGTAGTATTTGTCAATTTCTGTGGCATAAACACTCCCCCGATGGCTGCTTTCAAGCTGCTTTCAAGCTGCTTTCAAGCTGCCAGCACGGTGATGTCCCTGGATACAGCCTTGAGAAGAGATGCGCCTGAATGGGTCTGCTCTGCTACCCCAATACCTGCATGGCTGTGCTGTGGAGATGTAAAAATGGGTTCATTTCCCAGGTGTTCCTTGAGGGAGAGGACGTGGGATTTGTGTCCTGTGTGTCTAACTTTTGTAGAAGTTAAAGTCAGCACTAAATCGATCAGGATGAATCCAGAGTGCTGACAAAAGGGCTTTGCTGGAATGGGGCTATAGAAAGTAATAGTAACACTGGCTACATTTTTTTCCTGGTGCCTACACACCTAGCACTTTTCTCAATCAGCGTGATTACACCACAACTCTGTGGAGAATCTGAAGCACAGATAGTTCAGTGGCATGCCCCAGGCCACACTAATTAAGTAGAAACAGATTTGAACCCAGAGTCCTTGTTTGGTCCTGAATCTCTCCTGACACTCTCTCGGGACCCAGGGAGCTTCAGGATGGGACTGTGAGCTCCTGCTTACCTTCACATGGACTGCTCCCTTCATCCAGGTGCCCTTGTCCTTTTTCTCCATTTAGCAAATGAATACTTCCCCTGCAAAACTGTGTGTCTGCCTGCCTGTTCTATGACTCATACTTGAAGCCCAATACCAGGCTGCATCCAGTGATGTGCAAACCGGCCTTACATTAGCTAGCTCACAAGAGCCATTTGGTAAATTATCAGGCATTCCGCAGACCATTATTAAAACTCAAATTATATAAACTTACAATGAAATGTACTATGTTAAAAATAAAGGGAACAAATACTGGTCTCTCATCATTTGCTAATTGTTTTACTATAACCTGTGCTCTTAGGGTTACTTATGTCTCTACTCTCCACATAGTAGAAAAGTCCATCTCATGGTGACTACTGTGCCTCTCTTCCTGACTCCATGTTGAGTGACATCACATTGGTATATTGAAATCTTTTACGGTGGGAATATTTATACAATGGAAATGAACAAATGCTGCAAAACAGGGTTTGGTTTGCTGTTTTGTTGATTGGCTAGGCTTTAAAAAGTAATGGAGAAAATATTTATCAGACAGATTAAACTTAAAAGTGTGTCACATCTGTAATTGCTACATTGTGAAATAGCACAAAGCTTAAAGACATTTTTTCGCAACATTTGAAACCTATTATTCATTTCAGGAAGGAAGTTGCTCATATCATTGATGAACAACATGGCATTCCAACATACAGCTTTGTACCACTTCTGTCTTACTCATTAGTGTGAACAAAAATATCAACCAGCATTCATGATAGAACTGCACTCATATGTCAATTGTAACCACAGGTACAAGAGTTAGACAAAAATCAATGAAAGCAGCTTTCATTTTCAGCCAAGATGGGGAAACAGGGACCGTATTCACCCTCCCACCTAAAACAACAACCAAAAATGGGTAGAATATGTGAAAAATGGTTCATTGTATATCAGAAAGGATAGTGAGAAAGAGAGAGGAAACATATGATTACCCAGCTTGCTGTCTGAAGAGATTTCAAGGCAGTGAAACAGAGGAGGGGGCCTGTTGGTGGGGTTGGGGACAGAACCTGGTGGGCTCTCTGAGTTGAGGAGATTGAGGTGGAAGTCTGGAAAGGCCAAGGTGGTGGTCCTCTCAGAGTACCAGGGAAGAGAGAGCTACTCAGCAGATAGTCTGTGGACATCTTCAGAGAGTGTCCTTCCAGTATTCAGCTGCCTGCTGATCAGCATGATAGCTGTGCACTACCTGGTCTTTACTTGACTCGGGTTAAAGCCTGCAGGGTTATCCATAAATAAGTGCTACAGACTCTCTCTACCTCAGTATGATGGACTAAAATTTACATATGAGTAGTTTGAGATTGGATGTCTCCTAGCACATGATAAAATATGGTAGGTTAGGTTTATGTATCAGTAGACACCCTTTAAAGTAATTCACCTGGACCATGAAAAAGCCAGATTTATTCACAACACATCTGAGATGCAGCATCATTAAAGGAGAGAGGTTGAATGACAGGCAGTACTTTGCAATGTATCAACAGCTAATGGAAACATATATATGCAAGATGCAGGTGTCTATATACATACACATGTGGGGGTCAGCCTGGGTCCTGTAGCTGGACATGGGGTTGCTGTGCCTCTGGATTCAGAGTCATGGACAAGTTGGACAGAATTCTTATTTCTCCATGGCACTTAGTTAAAAGCATTTACTGAGACTTGTGATGATGATGTTAGTGTGCTGACCATCAGGCTGAACGGCAGGGCGGAATGCACAGGGGTAGACATGGCCACTGAGGTTGGGAGCACCGAGTCCCAGTACTGCAGTCTCTGAGCATGGGAGGGAGTAAGTTGGCTTTTGTCATTTCGCTGGAGTGTCATTCTTAGTTCTTGGCTGCTAGAAATTATGTTTATATAATGCCTCTAAATTCTAGTCATCAAATTTGTGTATAAAGTCACAGAGTCACACAGAGACTGTAAATCTTACTGCTACTAAAACTACCTTTTTCCCCCCCAGGCTATTTGTCAACTGTGCCACATGCTTTTCCATACATCATCTCAATAGGGGTGAAAGGTTACTTAAGCTAAATGTAGGCTCAGAGGGAAGGTTATTTCACAAGATCTCCCACAATCTCCCAGTGACGTCTGCTCTAAAGCTTGCATTTTTAACTTTCACATTACCTAATGGTTCTTAAGGAACAATACTATAAACCATTATTATTTGCATAGTGCTTTACTATTAACCATTTACATCATCTGACAATCATTCCCACACTCAAAACCATCCTGTTGCGTAGGTACCTTTCACCCCATTGCGTAGGTGAGGAAACTGAGCTTTAGGCAGGTTGTGTGTCTTGTCCATTTGGAGTTGCGTGGGATGTGGCAGAGCTGGAATCCAATATTACTGCAAGGAAGAGAGAGTGTTCTTATATAAAAGACTGGACTGAGTTTGGTATGGATCATTCAGAAGAATATTAGTATACAGAATAATTGTTCTCAGCAGTAGTTGGAGAAAAGGGAGAGGTAGTTCAGACTCTGTGATGTCTACAGTGCTGTTGTCACTTCAGTGAGCCACTTGGAAAAGACCCTTATTTTACACCATATACAAAAATCAACTCAAAATGGATTAAATACTTAAATGTAAGTATAAATAAATAAATAAAACTCTTCATGACACTAGTCTTGACAATGACTTCATGGATATGATACTAAAGAAACAGGCAACAAAAACAGAAATAAATGTCAGACTGAAAAGCTTTTGCACAGCAAAGAAAGTAATCAGGAGTGGAAAGGGAAGCTATGGAATGGGAAATAATATTTGCAAACCATCCATCTGATAAGGAGTTAATATCCAAAATACATAAAGAACTCAAACAACAAAAAACTTACAACCTTATTAAAATATGAGCAAAGAACTTGAATAGACATTTCTTCAAAGAAGACAAATGGCCACAGATATGGCAGGTGAGAATTCTACCACAGAACCGCCAATGCTCCCCCTGACAAATGGCCAGGTATATGAAAAGATGCTCAACATCACTCATCATCAGGGAAATGCCAATCGAAACCACAATGAGATACCATCTCCCACCTGTAATGATGGCTATTATTAAAAAAAAAAAAAGACGACAAATGTTGGCAAAGATGTGGGAAACTGGAACCCTTGCATACCATTGGTGGAAATGCAAAATGATGCATCAAGTATGGAAAACAGTATGGAGGCTCCTGAAAAGCTTAAAAATGGTGCTACCATATGATTTGGCCATCTCACTTCTGAGTATTTATCCAAAAGAATTGAACTCAGGATCTTGAATCAGTTATCAGCACCCCCATGTTCACTGAAGCACCATTCACAGTAGCTGGGAAAAGGAAAGAAACATTAATATCCATAGACAGATATGCAAATCAAGAAAAGATGGTGTGGACACACAATGGGACACCTTTCAGCCTTAAAAAGGAAGAAAATCTACCATTTGCAACAACATAGATGGACCCTAAGGACATTTTGCTAAGTGAAATAAGCCAGCCACAGAAACACAAATACTGCATAATTCCATTTACAGGAGTTATCTAAAATGGTCAAATTCGCAAGATCAAAGACTGGAATAGTGGTTACTGGGACCTGGGGGGAGAGGGAGATCGGAAGTTGCTAATTGATAGGCATAAAGTTTCAGTTATGTAACATAAGCACACTCTAGAGATCTGCTAACAACATTGTACCTGTAGTCAACAGTATTGTATTGCATGCTTAAAATTTAAAAGGATAGATCTTATGTTAGGTGTTCTTAACACAATAAATTTTTTTAAATGAACAAACAAACAAAACCACTTGACCACTTAGAGCAATGCCAAAATAGGGAGAAAAAAGTAAAGAAAAAAAAAGAAGGAGGGGCGCCTGGGTGGCTCAGTTGGTTAAGCATCTGTCTTCGGCTCAGGGCATGATCCCGGTGTCCTGGGATCAAGCCCTGCGTCAGGCTCCCTGCTCTTGTGCTCTTGCTCTCTCTCTCTTCCTTTCTCTCTCTCTCTCTCTAAGTAAATAAAATCTTAAAGAAAAAAAGAAGGAAACACAAGGACTACCTACTCAGATCTGGAATATTTTCTTTGGCCTCCTGCTTAAGAGAGCTGGGCCTCCAGATTCAGATGATCTGGGTTACAATTCTAGCATTGCCCCTTCTGGGCTGGGTATCTGGAAGCAACGTACTTAACCTCTCTGAGCCTAAGTTTTTCCAAATGCCATTTGGGGAAAACCATGCCTCACAGGGTTGTTGGAGGTTGAAACAGATGATCCGTGAGATCAATCATCTACTGTGGTCACTGTTCTTGGGAGAGTTGTTTCCAAAGCGTGTTTGGGCTGAGCAGACTCTGGGGGCCAGAGAGAGCAGTCACCTGCTATCTTGTACATGGCGTCCGTGGGAATGGTGAGTGCTGAGGGGACATGGAAGGGATGCCGGCAGTTGGCAGTATCTGGCTGCAATCCCATCAGGTAATGGATGATGGGGGCCTGTTCTCAGAGGTCTGTATCCTGGGATAAGGTGAGATGCCCTACAAAGCTGGCACACATCAGTGTGGAGGCACTGGCACATGGGGTACTAGTGCCAACGTGTCCTCTCCATCCTCCTGGAGGGCTGACTGTGTGACACCATGACTCCACCTCAGTGACAGTGGGCTGTGCTTAGAACTCTCCTCTTTCTCAGTGAGTATAACTCAGCGAACATTCCCCACCCCATTAAATATCTAGGTTTCCATTCTACCCTCTGCTTTCTCAACATCACATGCAGTCCTTTGTTATTTTAAGGAGAGAAATTATTCAGCTGAAATTTGTTTGAAGAATATTACAACTCGGAGGTGTTGGAAGACTTGCAAAGGGAATCCCAATTATTTTAACTCAAAAGTAATAAAGCTTTAGGTATTAAAAATACTCTATAGTTTAAACATTTCCATTTTAATTGGCTTCACGCTCCTACACAAACACATCACAGACATTTATTTTTTATTTATTTTTTTAAAGATTTATTTACTTATTTGTCAGAGAGAGAGAGAGCACAAGCAGGGGGAATGGCAGGCAGAGCAGGCAGAGGGAGAAGGAGGCTCCCTGCTGATCAAGGAGCCAGATGCTGAACTTGATCCCAGGATCCTAGGATCATGATCTGAGCCAAAGGCAGATGCTTAACCAACTGAGCCACCCAGGCATGCCCATATCATAGACATTTAGAACATGGCATCATTACATAATATTCTGGGAGTCTGGGTACCCGAGTTTTGGTTGTGGCAATGATTCACTCTCTAGTGCCTTTGGGAAAAATAGTTTAGACCCCTGAACCTAGTTAGGAGGAGGGATTTGGGAGAATCTTTTTTTCAATCTCTCTTAACTTTTAAAAAATTAACTAAATGCAAAATATTTTTTGTAATAAAAGGAATGACAAATACATGAGATCTTATATTCACTACACAGCTTAAGAATTGAAATCTTAACAATTTCTTTGAAGCTCCTGTGGACCCTCCCTTATCTTATCCGTCTTCAACCCCCTACCCAGAGGTAATCACTATCTTGAATTTTCTTTTTATGGCTACTTGGCTTTTATTTATAGTTTTATTACATATGTAAGAATCCCTGTGCAATATGTTTCATTCTGCATGTTTTTTACTTTATGATTCGATTCATACTGTATGTATTCTACTGGGACTTGCTTTGCCCCTCAACTTTGTTTTTGAGATTTTCCCATTTTGTTTTGAGTTGCTGTAGGTCACTCATTTGCATTACTCTGTAGTTGTCCATTTACCATCTAATTTTAACGTTTTTATTTGTCCACTTTTCTTTTTTTTGTCTACTCTTGCATTTTTTTTTCCTGGATTGTTTTCCTTCCTTGAACCCCTACCCCCACTCCTTTTTTTTTTTTTTAAACTCCTTCAGTTGATTTGGAAGTTCTGTATTCCACACTTGTTCTCTGTGACTTCCTCTTTTTCCATCAACCAGAGAAGTCTTTCTGCTTTTAAAGGGGCCATGTGATTGGATCAAATACCCGGATAATCTCCCTATCTTAAGGTCAGCTGTGCCATAAAACATGGCACAATCACGGGAGTGATACCTCATCGTTCTCACAGTTTCCATGGATTAGGGCAGAACATCTTTGGGGTGTCATTTCAGAAGTTGTACCACAGCTTGTGACAATTCGACTGATAGAGTAGGTCAGAAATGCTCTGTATGGCATCTAAGCCTAAGTCAGGAGAGATGGCTCAGCCTTCCTTCTTGTGCACTGGAATACTATTGCTTGAAGCTCTGCAGCATCACGTAAGAAGCCAACTAACCTGGGGCCACCATGTTGTGAGGAAGCCCAGGTAGGCACTTTGGATGGCAGTCTTAAATTCTGTGGCAACCCAGGCCAGGCCCCAGACCGGGGAGGAAACTGGCCTTAGGTGACTCTAGCTCCCAGCTGTTGAGTCTCTCCCAATCTTCAAGTTCCCCCTGGTTGAGGTTCCAGACATAGAGGAGCCAAAACAAGATACCACCTCTGCACTTTATTCAAACTCCTGACCCATAAAATGGAGAACATAATAAAATCATGGTCTTACTTTCTACATTGGGAGTAATCTGTTACACAGGAATAGTAACTAGGGCAAATCTGAAGGTAGAAAAAACATTAAAAAATTCTCACTGACCTTTACTGAAGGGCTGGGTGGGGTGAGGGGCACTGCTGACCAGAACCCCTTCCTCGGGAGTTCTAATATGTGGTGACAAATTCAAGGAGCTAAACTCATTTTAAAAACATTTGTTATTTATAGTTACCCTGTGCTGGACATGAGGCGAGGTGCTGGAAACATGGGTCTTGGACAGCGGGGGACAACATCACTCCCCTCCCTGGGCTTGAAGGTTAATGAGGAGAAACTGACAGTGAAAATCCAAAATTTATGCATTCAAGATAGTTTTAGATAATGACAACTCTTACAGGGCAAATGGGACTTTCAGGTAATGATAACTCCTACAGGGTTAGGTGAGCCCCAAGGCGGTGGAGGGGAGACCACCTCTGGTTGGGCCGTGAAGGAAGGTCTGTCTGAAGGGGTAGCAGCTGAATTCTGAATGACAGTCACTTCTGCTCTCATCCTTGTTTTGAAAATGTGAATTTGTCCCCATGAGATTGCTATATCAGGAAACAAGTTTTGAATTTGCTCATGGGATTTCATCTGTAAAAATACTAGGTGCATACAGACAGCAGTTTTTTCTACCTTCAGATTTGCACCCAGCTGAACTGGGCTGTGTAGGAATCACAAAATGCAACCACGGGGCCCCCAAACATCCACCAGCTTCCTCAATTCAACACATGTGCTGTGAGCCATGCGGTCCATGTCTAGCCGGACAACTTCTGTCTGATTTCAGATAACCTCCTTCATCCCATTCGCCATAATCCATAAGTTGTAGCCCTCCTGCTGTCCATTTCCCCTAGCAAACTTCAGGCCCTTTTCAAGGGTAAGTGACACATTTATTGCCATATTTATGTATTTCTTAACCATTTATATGTGCAAAAAATATTTTTATTAGGTTCCAATCTCTTAAAATTTTATTCAGTTCCAATGTTTTTGAATGTGTCACTGACATTTTTGAACACTGTGTCCCTACCCCCACGTGCCCCATAAATTCCGGTGGTTCTGACACATAATTTTGCACACACGGGGATTATAGGAACACACAGGTCTTGTAGCAGAGTCGACTGTACAAGAAGGACTATATGAGATCCTGTGAAGACTCTGGGGCATCAAATGTCCCAGAGGCAGAAAGGAGCTTCATGCATCTAAGGAACCAGGGCGACCACATGGACACGGCAGAGGGGGAACAAAAGAAATAAGGGTGAGACAGCCGTGAGGGCGAGATCATCTGTGGCCTTATAGTGCATAGGAAGGAGTTGGGATGGAGGGATTACATACACCATCAGCCCCAGAAGAGTTGAGCTGCATTGGAGAGGAGCAACAGAGGGGAAGGAGAGACGGGGCCAGCTGTGTTCTCGCCAATGCTGCCCCCTGTGGGCGGGCGAGTGCAAATCCTCTTAGGGAAGCGCCAGGATGGGAAGTGGGTTGGTTTCCTCCAAATTCAATTCTCTTCTTCCACGTTATACCAGGGCCTAGCCCCGTGCTCAGCGACTGACTAGGAGAAACGTGGCAGTTGTCGTGGATGGCATCTTCACCATTACCCGATCCCACCTCCACTTTGAGAGGGGAATGGTTTACCCATGTTCAGGGTGGCAAAGCTGGAACTGGAAACCAAGTCTAATTTTTAATTGATTGATTGGCAGTTTGGCTGAAGGCATATATTTTCAATTTCCTGGGGCGGGAAAGGGGGGGAGCAATGCCTTACATTACTAAATATTTAATAAGGGTGGCTCAGTCAGTTGAGGGTCTGCCTTCGGCTCAGGTCATGATCCCCAAGTCCTGGGATGGAGCCCTGCATGGGGCTCCCTGCTCAGGGAGGACTCAACTTCTCCCTCTGCCTGCCCCACCCCCCGGTCATGCGCTCTCTCTCTCTCTTACAAATGAATAAATAAAAAATCTTAAAAAAACCCTAAATAATTAATAATACCCACATTGAAGGGATTTAAAGAAATCGTGTTTCTTGCTACCAATATCTTGTTCATAAGAATTACAAATTTCTTTCACTGCATACTGGAAATTTTCCATTTTGGCCTTATTTCCACTCAGAAAGATTTGAGTCCTTGACTTTCTAGTGGTCTGGAGGACAAAGTGGTGCTCTCTCTTTGATCTCCCTTTGACTGACAGTCCATAGCAATCCTGAGAAGTTTTTTTTTTCTCACCACCAGCATGAAGTTTTAACAGGGTTGATATGTAATTGGTGGAGGGACTCCAGTTGGGAGGCAAATGGTTGAAGAGAAATAAGAGTAGCTTTTTACTATAGGCAGGGAAGTTGAGGCAATGGGAGACGGGGAAACAATGCATTACCTCTATTCCTTTCTCCCACCACCTCACTTCCTAAGCTACTCCTTACCCAGATTAAGAGGGACCAGCATCCTCCAGGGGTTAACTCTCAGTCAAAGCAATAAAGGTGCTGGTGAGCTCTTCCTTGGGCATTTAGTTTCTTTACATTCTATGGCTACTGTTCAGGGATTCCATGATGAAACAGAAGTCTCTCTTGGTCTTCACTGAGGCTCTCCCTTCTTAACTGTCAATACCCCTCCTTCTTCAGAAAGGGACCTAGCGGGGGAACTCACAAGGATCTTAGCTCCAATCTGCCAAGTTTATTCCATCATGACTGCTTGTCTTCCTGCTCATCCATCATCCAAATTCCATACATCGTTTAAGGCCTGAATATTTCTTGCTTTTTCCGTGAAAATTCCCCCAACTATTCCAGCACATACTGACTCCCCATCTATGCATTTCTGTAGCCTTTATGTTCAAGTTAGGAATTTTTTATTTATAAAGAACAGACTGACATTCAGATGAGTTCAAGATAAACAAAATACAGGTGGAACATGGGAAATTTATATAAGAATACAGAAAAGAATAGAAATGGCTGAATAAGTAGATTTCAGGATGGGTGTGAACTGGTCAGTCCTGAGATTGGGGCGGGCCTCTACTGCCTCTCCAACTCTTTCTCCTTCCTTAACCCCCTCCTTCTCTATTTCCCTCTGTTATCTTTATCCAGTCCTTCCTTGCCAATATTCTTCTTCTGAACTCTACTTTCTCATATCTTTGGTGTGCAAATGGCCCCAGATGGCTCCCTTGTCCTCAACTCTCTCTGTCCATTGGCACCTATAACTGACCAAGAATCTACCTTTCAATCTCTTATTCTAATTTTTGGGACAAGAAGACTTTTGTTGACCCAGATCATCCTTTTGAACCAGGGCCCACAGACCATGAGTCTGGACAGCCAATGGCTCACTCCCCTTGGGTCAGGTGTCTACCCTGGCTCAGTCAATTGTGACCCCCAAAATTAGGGTGCATGGTGTGATGTCCATTGATCTGGGTGAGTGGAAGGAGGCTTCATTAAAGAAGTGTCTGCAGAGTGGGGGATAAATTGGCATCTTTAATACAACTTATGTTCTGTTTCACAGACTATAATACTTAATGGTCCTTGTAATGCTTCATATGTCTTAATCTTATCTCCTTTATGAGATGGGTTCCAGTTGGCCCATCTATCAAACAGTCCCTATTTGACCCACATTCTTCACAGTATTGTTAGGAGGACCAGCCACAACTGGTGTCTGTTTTAAATAGAAAATATCAGCCTGAGTGTCCAGTGAAGAGCAACTGATTAAATAAATTACATCAGTACTGTACAATGGAAAGCTCTTCCACCATTTAAATGTAGTAGTATCAGAATATTTATGTGGCAAGGTGTTTAAGACATTGTTAAATGGAAAAAATGAATTCCAGAAGTATACACTCATGATTCTATTTGTGAGCATACACACACACACACACACACACACACACACACACACACACACACATTCATCCTCATAATTAGAAAGAGGCTCACCAAAATATCAACAGTATAACCTGGGCGGTAAGATTATTGATGGTGTAATTTTTATCTTATTTGCTGAGTTATATTTCTAAATTTTCTGCAATAAGCATTTATCACTTTTGCAATAAGAGAAAGAAATAATAGTTACTAAAGGGAAGCTAAAATATAATGCAAAGCTGTTGTTTCCTTAAGGATAAACTGACTTTTTAGATCCTGTTGCAATAAGTAATTTTTTTATTATGTTCAGTTAGCCACCATATAGTACATCATTAGTTTTTGATGTAGAGTTCAATGATTCAATAGTTGCATATAACACCAAGTGCTCATCACAACACCTGTCCTTAATACCCATCACCCAGCTACCCCATCTCCCCACCCTCTTCCCTTCTGTAACCCTCAGTTTCTTTCCTGGAGTCCATAGTCTCTCATGGTTTGTCTCCCTCTCTGATTTCCCCCCTTCACTTTTCTCTCCCTTCCCCCATGGTCCTCTACACTATTCCTTATATTCCACATGTGAGTGAAACCATATGATAATTGTCTTTCTCTGCTTGACTTATTTCACGTAAGCATAACCCCCTCCAGTTCCATCCATGTCGATGTGAATGGTGGGTATTAATTTTGGGTCCCTTTAAACCCTATGTGGAAAGGTTGTATATAAATATATACACATCTACACTCGAATGTGTGTGCATGTAAAAATGTGATTACCTGTCACATTACATTGAATGGCTTTCTTAGGCTGAGCTCCCTGGAAGGTAGTCATTTATTTGAGAGGCGACCCCAGGAAGCACTGGGAGAGGAGGAAAGCAGAGAATGGAAGAGAGCAAGCAGGATTTGTATTCAGGGAACACTGGCTTCCCATCTCCCAGAGGACCTCTGAGAGAGGGACAGATGTGCCTCGGAAGTTGCCCTTCCTGAGTAGTGAGCAAGCTCATGCATTTGCCCACCACTCCCATGTGCAATTGGTTTAAAGCCCCTCCCAGAGAGTGCGCCTTCTGACACCTCCAGTCTCCACATGCCCAAGCAGAGCAGGCTCCAGGACCAGGAAACCCTTTGGTGTGGCAGACACACAAGTGCCTGCAGTTGGAAAGCACTGGGTGGATGTGCACAAGAGTGGGGTCAAGGGCATGTAGGGTGGGAGCCAGCAGCATCCACTGCAAAGGCATTCTGCCTTTCTCGATAAGCACCACCGCACTAGGTCTTTTTTTTTTTTTAGAAAGAGCCAATAGGTTTTAGTAGAAACCAAAGAGAATGAGATATATAATTATTCATATGGAATTATATTTGGACATAATGAAAACAAATAGGCAATAGACTGACAGGCAAGCTACTTCCAGGAATTTTAAAGGATCCATCTGTTTTATTCATGCATTGACCTTTCTTGTGAATAAGTTAATATCATTTCCATGTCACAATACTGAAGCTGAACTCTAGTCCCTGTGGTATAGTCCAGAGCTCTTTCAGGTAGGTTTCTTTTCTTTTCTTTTTTTTAAATTATTATGTTATGTTAGTCACCATACAGTACATCATTAGTTTTTGATGTAGTGTTCCATGATTCACTGTTTGCGTATAACACCCAGTGCTCCATGCAACACGTGCCCTCCTTAATACCCATCACTGGCCTCACCCATCCCCCCACCCCCCTCCCCTCTAAAATCCTCAGTTTGTTTCTCAGGGTCCATGGTCTTTCATGGTTTGTCTCCCCCTCTAATTCCCCTCCCTTCATTTTTCCCTTCCTTCCCCTAATGTCCTCCATGCTATTCCTTATGTTCCACAGATGAGTGAAACCATGTGATAATTGACTTTCTCTGCTTGACCTATTTCACTTAGCATAATCTCTTCCAGTTCCATCCATGTTGATGCCACCCTACCGGGTCTTACTTGCATTTCTCTCCTGGTCCGCCTGAGATTACAACAGGAAGGGAAAACAAATGGTTGCAATGTATCAAGTTTGCAAGGGAGATCCCATGACTGTGCTTGTTGCTACCCTATCACCCACCACCTGCTTAAGTGTTCACTAGAAAGCTGACCCCTCTGATGGTGCTGGGAATATTCAAAACAAACATTGTGAAATCCGGATTTCAACATGAAGCCACTATGGCAAGTGAAGTTGAAGAATGCACCATGAAAACATGGTATCAGAACTTAGTTATGTTTACTTATGAGTTGGGCAAGGCTTTCTTACTTTTTATGATGTGTTTGAACTCTTCTGTGTATAAGACAGAGTCCATCAGCCCCAGTCTATAAAATCCTTCACAATTCATTTTATGATGTGTTTGGAATAGCACAGACTGAATTATTTGTTGATGATTTGTCCTTTCTTTTTGACACCTCAGCTGGGGATCGTTCTCCTAAAAATAGAGTTGCTAACTTCTTGGAGACATGTGACCACTGTTTGCTAGCAACATCAGTATATACCAGGACAAATAAATGATTATTTATTGGGGCCAAGGAGGTAGCAATAGAGTTCTGGACATCAGAAGCTCTAGGAAGAACATAGACTCTTAGAACTAGAACATAAACTTTTCATTTTATGGTTGGGGAAACTGAGGCTCAAGAGCACCCAGCTAGTGCAAGGTGGATCTGGAGTGAAACTACCACCTCCTCCTGTGATGTAGCCTGGGCATGAGGGGTGGCAGGTGGCACATACTGGTTGGCTGATACTTGATACTGATTGTATCTTTCCGTGGCTCATGTTAATTTTCCCATAAGACCCCAGGGGTGGACTCTGATGGAGTCTCCCTCTCCCTGGCCACTGGGTGCTTTGGCAGTGATGTCACCCTTGGTGGCTTTCCTGGGTGTGTTACTTTTTCAGGTTCTCTTCTTTGTCTCCTTCAGAGAAAACTGACCAATTTTTTAAGAATATTGCCAATCAGGGGGTGCCAGTTGACTCAGTTGGTTAAGTGTCCAACTCTTGATTTTGGTTCAGGTCATGGTCTCATGGTCTTGAGATTGAGCCCCCACATTGGGCTCCATGCTCAGTGGGGAGTCTGTTTCTCTCCCACTCCCTCTGCCCCTTCCCCTACTCACACACTCTCTCTCTCAAATAAATAAATAAATAAATCTTAAAAAAAGAGAATATTGCCAATCAGCCAGAACAAGTTGTTCTGGGTTCCTTATATAATATTTTGGAGTGTGGGGGACAGAGAGGGAGAGAGAAAAGAGATGGCTGGAAGCCTGCACACTTATGTTCGGGCCCAGGCTTCTTTCCATCCCAGTGGGGGCACTTTTGAGGATAAATTGAATAATGTGTGTGAGGAAACCACACTACAGTGAGGTTGAATTAATCAGAGATGAAATGTTCAAAGAAAGAAAAGGGAGTTGGTCTCTTTGAGGATTCAAGCAGAATGTTAGAAGTCTAGGTACAATGTGTCAGGGCTAATCTGCCAGCTGGGGGAGGGAGGCAGGGGCCTAACACCAGATAAGGACAAGATGGGTGGATATTCTAGAGCCTGTGCTTTGGCAGTGCATGTGCAAATGGGGCTTAGAACTTGTAGGTTATTAACCAAGAAAATAAACTTTCTCAGCCTCGACGCATTCATTGGTGAAATTGAAATAATTTGCCTTGCCTTTTATTTCTGGATGGATGAATTAGGACAAAATAGAAAAAGCACATAGAACAGTATCAAGATTGTAGTATGTGTTCAACAGATGTAATCTCTCTATCTGTATTTATTATCTATCCATCTGTCTATCATCTATCATCTCTCTATATAATCTATTGTCATTCATCACCATCAATGAAAATGACAAAGTAATGACCAACAGACAAAACTTCCTGTTTCATTTCCTCCCTGAGGCTCTAAATTTTCCTCTTCACATCCTGCTCTGTGCTCTTGCTTCCCAGAGAATTTTGAGCTGAGTTTTAGCTCATCTGCATGGCTGCTCCTTCATTTGCTCTGCGCTCATATAATCATGGGGCTCAATCCCTCCATCTGCTTGCTGCCACCCAACCACTCATGCAAGGTCTTTTGATGCAGACTTTACTGAATGTTCAGGGGAGCTTAGGGCACCCATGCAGTGGCAACATGGTAGCAGACCTGCTTAGTTCTTAGTAGCCACACCTCTTTTTTATTAATTACAGAACCCCAATTTTATTTGTGGTGCTCACATGCTCAATTAAAAGTAGTCACTTACTCAGACTCCCTTGTAGCTAGGAGTGTGACACAGTTCTGTCTAGCAGGGCAAGTTTTGGCTTTCATAATATAGACTTCCTCCTTTGCTCTTCCATCTTCTTCCTGCCTGGAAGGTGAATGTAATGCCTGGAGGTACAGCAGCCACTTTGTGACCATTGAAAAAAAAGAGCACATCCTAAGGAAGACAGAGAGACTATTTGTTTTTGACGACACTACAGAGCAGCCAGACCATCCCCGAATGGTCAACTTTGCACTTACTGTCATGAGAGAGAGGGAGAGAAAAAAAATATTTCTATCTGTTTAAGCCTGAGTCAAAGGCTATCCTAACATAAAGATAAATGCCCTCCTAAATCAAAGGCTAAATTTTTCTCTTTTGTTACAGTGGTCTCTGGTTGTTTCTCTCAGTGTGGGGTCCAGTTTCCAGATACTTTCTTTATCCTCTATTCCCAGCTCCACTCTGGCTAGCGACTCCAAAATTTCCTCATGCTTTGTTATCCAGAGAGATTCAACACTTTTTACACCTTATTTCCCAGTTCCTTTGCTTCCTTAAGCAAAGAAATTCTAGAAGACTTTCAAGGAAAAAGGGTCATACTGACATGCATTAGGACCCTTACTTTGGAAGAGAGAGTAAATTGAAGCCAGTATTATTCTATATTATATATTTTAGATAAACTAGTAAGATAATTTATTACGCTCATATTTTTAATTTTTAAGTGAACTTGCTCCCTGATGGGACAGTTAGTGTGTATAGGGACAGAGAGGATTCACATTCAAAGAAAAGGACTAAGGAAGGATATTAATTCTTGGCTCTCATAAACAACCAAGAAAATGTGAAAATCGAAAAGGTTTTTTTACAAGGAAAAAGAAAGCCTCTATATCCTTATGCAAAGCCTGATAATAGCTGTGTTTGAAAACAGAGACATATATTCAGGGATCTATAGTACTTTAGACATTGCTGTATGTAGCTTCATTGTGCATATAATTAGGAATTACAGTTATCAGTATACAGAATTCTTTTAAAACAAAGATTTGCAGGTTACCAAATTCATTGTAGATGATATATCTGCTTCTCTTGGGGCAAGTTGACTTGTCCAGGTCATTGGTAGAGGGGCTCAAATCCAGACATGCCAGACTCCCAAAGACTTTTAATCGCCGTGGTGGGATGAACTGTTTGTCTTTTAGTTTTATTTTTTGACAACATTTTTATGTTGGAATACTTTTAAGTGTGCAGAAAAGCTATCAGAGCTAAGCTAGGCTTCTCACTATCCGGCCTCCCTCTCATTGTTAACATCTCACATTGCCATTTCTTTTTTATCATTTCTTTCCCCTCTTTGAATTCTAGATTTCAACTTTTGGACTATGAAAAAAATAAATTCTCCCTTTCCCAGCTTCTGTTTTTTTCTCTCACTATAGCCTGCCCTGTCCCTTCTTTTAAAGGAGAGACAGAAATTGAAACATGGAAATTTTACCTTTAAAGAGGTGTATTCGGCCTGGCCTGGGGACGGAGAAGGGCAATGAGGTGCCCGAGCCAGCCAGATGCTCACCTCCTGTGGCTCTACCGGCACCTGAAGCGTGGGCAGAAGTATCCACCATTAGGAGGACCTGAGCAGAGTTTTCCAGTGAGAATGCCAACAGAAGCTGCTTTTCTGGAACAATTCTGTTTGCTTTAGACTGTTTGTACCAGCTTTTCAGCCGAAGACAAAAGCATGTTCATGAATGCTAAAGTAACACCACTTTGTTCTTGCACGGTTTATTTAAGATGGCAAAGCTCTCTAAAGGCATAGGGACCTTGGATCTCCTGATAATGTAAGTATACCAATAACCCTGTGGAGCCTGCTCTGCCCCTTGTTTAACAGACTCTGGAAGACGGTAGAAAACTAGACCTGCTACTTCATCCCGGTGGCTGGTACAACTCCTATAGCTCCAGTGGGGAGAGGCCAGCATATTATTACATGGTGCCATTTTCTCCCAGCCCAACTCCTTTCTGTGTATCAGCTACCTCCCCAAGGACAGCACTACTTTTTTTTTTTTTTTTTTGTCAGGTTGCAATTTCACACAATCACACTTGGGATCCTAACAGAGGCAGTGGGTCTGGTTTGGGGACCAATCAAATCCAACCTTTAGCCAGAAATGCCATCCATATCCTCATGCCTTAGCCTGGCATTCAGGCTTTTTCCCATTCTCTGGGTTGTGTCCCACACCCTTGTGTGTATATACTGACTCACTTGGGGTAAGGAGGTAGGGTCTACTGCCTTCACACCAGAACCTGGGAGCAGGGATCCCCACAGAAGGGGTTGTGGAAGGGCATGCAAAAGTATGAGATTCTTACAAATGTGGGTGCTTTGAGGCACAAAAACACCTTCAGAAAAAAAGCAAACCTTAGGCTTCTCTGTAGGACTTTGTGGATTGTACCTTCATAGGCATTCACTTAAAAAGAGTAAGAAAAGTTGGGAGATTATCCAATGTATTTTCCCCTTCCTAATCACACTGAGACTCTCTTTCTCTCTCTCTATATATACATATATATGTATATATTTATATATGTATTTATAAACTCTTTATATATTCTCTAAACATATATATTTAGAGAGAGAGAGAACGCAAGAGGGTGTAGGGGAGGAGCAGAGGGAGAGGGAGAGAATCTTAAGCAGGCTCCAAGCCCAATGTGCAGCCCAATGCGGGGCTCAGTCTTACAACCCTGAGATCATGACTTGAGCTGAAGTCAAGAGTCAGACGCCTAACTGACTGAGTCATCCATGTGCCACAAAAAGTCCTATTTTCTTAACAGTTCTATCAACAAGAGGATTCCATGCTCTCTCCTGATCCCATTTTGTGGTACTAATAGATCACTAACAGTTGGCCAAATCAAGAATGGCTAAAAGTTTTCATTGGGCAAACACCAGAACTCACCCTCATAGGGTGCACAGGGAAACCTTAATGATTTGAAATATATTACAGACTTCCACCAGCTCTTTCCACTTCCTTCTGAAAATAGAGCTTGCCCACTTAAATAGTAATGGTAACGTTAACCTTAAAAATGAAACTTCCAGGTATTTTACCAGCAGATGAGTTTATTTGGGAATAGCAAAGAATTTCAATCCAGGACAAGCAACCTACAGTGAAACCACAGGCAAGTCTGACGAACACAAGGGAGGAACATTATTTTATGGAGAAGAAGGAAGAAATTGGGAAGGTTTGTTTTGAGCAAAAGTCCACTGGAAAGAAGCAGGAGTTCAGGGTGATGATGATTTCTCATTGGCCAAGTTATATTTGGGTCTGTCATTGATGATTCTTCCTATAATTGACACAGAGTAATAGGCTCCCCCTACCAAGCTCCCCCTTTAGCATCCCAGGTCCACTTTAGTGTAGTTTCCTCTTACTCATTTTCACAATAAATAACCCCAGAGAGTCCTCCCACTTGGATTCCCACAGTGTTGCATGTGCGTGGAAGCCCCAGCAAGATCTAACCTGGAGCTTGCAAGAAAGTCACTAGGGAAAGCTTAGCGAAGCTGAGCTAGTTTTATTTATTTAATTAATTTATTTATTTATTAACTGAGAGAAAGTTGAACTTTATTTTTTTTTCTTTTCCAAGTTTTTATTTAAATTCTAGTTAATGTATATGTTAAAATTAGTTTCAGGTATAAAATTTAGTGATTCATCACTTACATACAGCACCCTGTCTCATCATAACAAGTGCCCTCCTTAATACCATATATATATATATACACACACACACACACACACACACACACACACACACACAATGGAATATTATGCAGCCATCAAAAGGAATGAAATCTTGCCATTTGCAATGACGTGGATGGAACTGGAGGGTGTTATGCTGAGTGAAATAAGTCAATCAGAGAAAGACATGTATCATATGACCTCACTGATATGAGGAATTCTTAATCTCAGGAAACAAACTGAGGGTTGCTGGAGTGGTGGGGGGTGGGAGAGATGGGGTGGCTGAGTGATAGACATTGGGGAGGGTATGTGCTATGGAGAGTGCTGTGAATTGTGCAAGACTGTTGAATCATAGATCTACCTCTGAAACAAATAATACATTATATGTTAACAAAAAAAAAGAAGAAGATAGCAGGAGGGGAAGAATGAAGGGGGGGGAAATCAGAGGGGGAGATGAACCATGAGAGACGATGGACTCTGAAAAACAAACTGAAGATTCTAGAGGGGAGGGGGGTGAGAAGATGTGTTAGCCTGGTGATGGGTATTAAAGAGGGCACGTTCTGCATGGAGCACTGGGTGTTATACGCAAACAATGAATCATGGAACACTACATCAAAAACTAATGATGTAATGTATGGTGATTAACATAATAATAAAAAAATTTAAAAAAATAAAATTTAAACTAAACTTTAAAAAAAAATACCCATCCCGTGGAGCACTGGGTGTTATGCACAAACAATGAATCATGGAACACTACATCAAAAACTAATGATGTAATGTATGGTGATTAACATAATAAAAAAAACTAGTAATGTACTATATGGTGGCTAATTGAACTAAAGAAAAACGAAAAAAGAAAACATAAAATGCATCAGTGAAAAATAAATAAAATTGCACTTCAAAAAAAACTAATGATGTAATGTATGTTGATTAACATAACAATAAAAAATAAAAAAATTAAAAAAAATACCCATCACCCAGTTAGCCCATCCCCCACCCAATTCCCTCCATCAACCCTCAGTTTGTTCTCCATAGTTAACAGTCTCTTTGGTTTGCTTCCCTTTCTCTCTTTCTTTTTTTCCCCTTCCCCTATTTTCATCTGTTTTGTTTCTTAAGTTCCACATATGAGTGAAATCACATGGTATTTGTCTGTCTCTGACTGACTTACTTCACTTAGCATAATACAATGTAGCTCCATCCATGTCATTGCAAATGGCAAGATTTCATTCTTTTTAATGGCTGAGTGATATTACATTATATATATATATTATATATATACATATATATGTATATATATGTACATATATATATTATATATATATATACACACACCACATCTTCTTTGTCCTTCATCAGTCAATGGACATTTGGGCTCTTTCCATAACTTGGTTATTGTTGATAATGTTGCTATAAACATCAGGGTGCATGTGCCCCTTTGAATCAGTATTTTTATATCTTTGGGTAGATACCCAGTCGTGCAATTGCTGGGTCGTAGGGTAGTTCTATTTTTAACCTTTTGAGGAACCTCCATACTGTTTTCCAGAGTGGCTGCACCAGTTTGCATTCCCACCAACAGTGTAAGAGGGTTCTCCTTTCTCCACATCCTAGGCTGAGATAGTTTTAAACCAGGCTTCCAGATAAATAAAAGTGTGTGTGTGCACGTGTGCATGTATGTGCATGCATGTGTATATGCAAATGGCACTTGTCTCCAAATGGCATGTTTTGGTGAAAGCATGTGAAGAGGCAACAAGACTCTTGAAAACAACTATGCTCATAGAGCTTGTGATCATCACTTAAAGAGTATCTGCCACCTGCCAGAGACTTAATCAGTGGTTGGCATCCTCACAAGCCTTCTGAGTGAGCATTGGTGGCAGGTGATATTTGAGGGATTGACCAGAGCAGATGTTGCTATTGGTGCTTTATCCACCACCCGGAGGGTTTGTTCACCTTGTCAGCCATTGTCATGCATACCCAGTGTACATTCACCTCCAGCAGCCAGTCCCTGGGTCTCTGTGGGAGGACTTCCTTCTGGCTGCTGGGACACACTCTGCCTGCACCTGGAGACTTCGAAGTTCTTGGGAAGTGTATTTTATTTTGTAATCTGACAATAAGTGGGCATATCTGACAAGAAGCCAATGCAGTGAGATGCCAAATTCAGATCAGGTCTCTGCCACTTTTCCCTTTGCCTTTTAAGACAATGCAACATAATCTATATTCACCACAACCAGCAGATCTTCGGTTTTTGACAAATAAAGAAACCTGCAAAACTCACACCCCCATCAAGATAATGAACATGTTTCTCAACATAAACCTTTTTTGCATACTTCCCAATCAATTTTTACCTCTCTAAGACCACGGACAATCACTTTGTGATTTGTATTAATATCATTTAATTAAGCCTGTTCTATTCACCATAATATTCTCCCTTGTGTCTGTTTTCTTTCAACATTATGTTTGTAAGATTCATCCATCTCATTGTGTGAAGCAATAATCCTATCATTATCATGGCTGCATAGCGTTCCATTGTATGAACCTACAGTTGGTTTACCCATTCTTCTGTTAATGGACTTTGGGTTGTTTAGAATTTGGGCCATCATGAATAAGGCTATTGTGAACATTTCATGTACTAGTTATTCTATAGGCCAATTAATTTCTTCCAGATCATTTTTCCTCCTCCCTCTTCTATCCCATTTAAGTATCTACTCCATTATGTGTTTGGAGGTATTTTTATTTTTAAGTTTTTTATTATGTTATGTTAATCACCATACATTACATCATTAGTTTTTGATGTAGTGTTCCATGATTCATTGTTTGTGCATAACACCCAGTGCTCCATTCAGTATATGCCCACATGCTTTCACTGAATATTCACCATAATATTCCTCATATCAGTGAAATCATATGATACATGTCTTTCTCTGCTCTCACATGCTTTCACCAAATATTCACCATAATATTCCTCATATCAGTGAGATCATATGATACATGTCTTTCTCTGATTGACTTATTTCGCTCAGCATAACACCCTCCAGTTCCATCCACGTCATTGCAAATGGCAAGATCTCATTCCTTTTGATGGCTGCATAATATTCCATTGTGTATCTATACCACATCTTCGTTATCCATTCATCTGTCGATGGACATCTTGGCTCTTTCCAAAGTTTGGCTATTGTGGACATTGCTGCTCTAAACATGGGGGTGCATGTACCCCTTCAGATCCCTACATTTGTATCTTTGTGGTAAATACCCAGTAGTGTAATGGCTGGATCATATGCTAGCTCTATTTTCAACTTTTTGAGGAACCTCCATACTCTTTTCCAGAGGGGTTGCACCAGCTTGCATTCCCACCAACAGTGTAGGAGGGTTCCCCTTTCTCCGCATCCCCGCCAACATCTGTCATTTCCTGACTTGTTAATTTTAGCCATTCTGACTGGTGTGAGGGGGTATCTCATTGAGGTTTTGATTTGGATTTCCCTGATGCCGAGCGATGTTGAGCACTTTTTCATGTGTCTGTTGGCCATTTGGATGTCTTCTTTGGAAAAATGTCTGTTCATGTCTTCTGCCCATTTCTTGATTGGATTATTTGTTCGTTGGGTGTTGAGTTTGATAAGTTCTTTATAGAGTTTGGATACTAGCCCTTTATCTGATATGTCCTTTGCAAATATTTTCTCCCATTCTGTCAGTAGTCTTTTGGTTTTGTGGACTGTTTCTTTTGCTGTGCAAAAGTTTTTTATCTTGATGCAATCCCAATAGTTCATTTTTGCCCTTGCTTCCCTTGCCTTTGGCGATGTTTCTAGGAGAAGTTGCTGCAGCTGAGGCCCAAGGGGCTGCTGCCTGTGTTTCCCTGTAGGATTTGGATGGACTCCTGTCTCACATTTAGGTCTTTCAACCATTTGGAGTCTAT
Source organism: Callorhinus ursinus (assembly GCF_003265705.2). NCBI lineage: Eukaryota > Metazoa > Chordata > Mammalia > Carnivora > Otariidae > Callorhinus > Callorhinus ursinus. The sequence continues at coordinate 15,901,816 of NW_027397091.1, forward strand.
TTTTATGTGTGGTGTAAGGAAATGGTCCAGTTTCATTCTTCTGCATGTGGCTGTCCAATTTTCCCAACACCATTTGTTGAAGAGACTGTCTTTTTTCCACTGGACATTCTTTCCTGCTTTGTCGAAGATGAGTTGACCATAGAGCAGAAGGTCCATTTCTGGGCTCTCGATTCTGTTCCATTGATCTATGTGTCTGTTTTTGTGCCAGTACCATAGTGTCTTGATGATGACAGCTTTGTAATAGAGCTGGAAGTCCAGAATTGTGATGCTGCCAGCTCTGTTTTTCTTTTTCAACATTCCTCTGGCTATTTGGGGTCTTTTCTGGTTCCATACAAATTTTAGGATTCTTTGTTCCATTTCTTTGAAAAAAGTGGATGGTATTTTGATAGGGATTGCATTAAATGTGTAGGTTGCTCTAGGTAGCACTGACATCTTAACAATATTTGTTCTTCCAATCCATGAGCACAGAACATTTTTCCATTTTTTTGTGTCTTCCTCAATTTCTTTCATGAGAATTTTATAGTTTTCTGAGTACAGATCCTTTGCCTCTTTGGTTAGATTGATTCCTAGGTATCTTATGGTTTTCAGTGCAATTGTAAATGGGATCGACTCCTTAATTTCTCTTTCTTCTGTCTTGCTGTTGGTGTATAGGAATGCCACTGATTTCTGTGCATTGATTTTCTATTCTGCCACTTTACTGAATTCCTGTATGAGTTCTAGCGGTTTTGGGGTGGAGTCTTTTCGGTTTTCCACACAAAGTATCATATCATCTGCAAAAAGTGAGAGTTTGACTTCTTTGCTGATTTGAATGCCTTTTATTTCCTTTTGTTGTCTGATTGCAGTGGCTAGGATTTCTAATACTATGTTGAATAGCAGTGGTGATAGTGGACATCCCTGCCGTGTACCTGATCTTAGGGGGAAAGCTCTGTTTTTCCCCATTGAGAATGATATTCGCTGTAGGTTTTTCATAGATGGCTTTTATAGTATTGAGGTATGTACCTTCTATCACTATACTCTGAAGAGTTTTGATCAAGAAAGGATGCTGTACTTTGTCAAATGCTTTTTCTGCATCTATTGAGAGGATCATACGATTCTTGTTCTTTCTTTTATTAATGTATTATATCACATTGATTGATTTGTGGATGTTGAACCAAATTGCAGCCCAGGGATACATCCCACTTGGTCATGGTGAATAATCCTTTTAATGTACTGTTGGATCCTATTGGCTAGTATTTTGGTGAGAATTTTTGCATCCATGTTCATCAAGGATATTGGTCTGTAATTTTCCTTTTTGATGGGGTCTTTGTCTGGTTTGGGGATCAAGGTAATGGTGGACTCATGAAACGAGTTTGGAAGTTTTCCTTCCATTTCTATTTTTTGGAACAGTTTCAGAAGAATGGGTATTAATTCTTCTTTAAATGTTTGGTAGAATTCCCTTGGGAAGCCATCTGGCCCTGGGCTTTTGTTTGTTGGGAGATTTTTGATGACTGCTTCAATTTCCTTTGTGGTTATAGGTCTGTTCAGGTTTTCTATTTCTTCCTGGTTCAGTTTTGGTAGTTGATACATCTCTAGGAATGCATCCATTTTTCCAGATTATCTAATTTGCTGGCATAGAGTTACTCATAATATGTTCTTATAATTGATGCATTTCTTTGGTGTTGGTTGTGATCTCTCCTCTTTCATTCATGATTTTGTTGATTTAGGTCATTTCCCTTTTGTTTTTGATAAGTCTGGCCAGGGGTTTATCAATCTTGTTAATTCTTTCAAAGAGCCAGCTCCTAGTTTCGTTGATCTGTTCTACTGTTCTTTTGGTTTCTATTTCATTGACTTCTGCTCTGATTATTATTTCTCTTCTCCTGCTGGGTTTAGGCTTTATTTGCTGTTCTTTCTCCAGCTCCTTTAGGTGTAGGTTTGGATTGTGTATTTGAGACCTTTCTTGTTTCTTGAGAAAGGCTTGTACTACTATATACTTTCCTCTTAGGACTGCCTTTGCTGTATCCCAAAGATTTTGAACAGTTGTGTTTTCATTTTCACTGGTTTCCATGAATTTTTTTAAATCTTCTTTAATTTCCTGGTTGACCCAGTCATTCTTTAGTAGGATGCTCTTTAGCCTCCATGTATTTGAGTTCTTTCTGACTTTCCTCTTGTGATTGAGTTCTAGTTTCAAAGCACTGTGGTCTGAAAAAATGAAGGGAATGATCCCAATCTTTTGGTACCGGTTGAGACCTGATTTGTGACCTAGGATGTGATCTATTCTTGAGAATGTTTCATGGGCACCCGAGAAGAATGTGTATTCTGTTGCTTTGGGATGGAATGTTCTGAATATATCTGTGAAGTCCATTTGGTCCAGTGTGTCATTTCAAGTTTTTATTTCCTTGTTGATCTTTTGCTTAGATGATCTGTCCATTTCAATGAGGGGGTGTTAACATCCCCCACTATTATTGTATTATTGTCAATGTGTTTCTTTGCTTTTGATATTGATTGCCTTATCTAATTGGCTGCTCCCATGTTAGGGGCATAGATATTTACAATTGTTAGATCTTCTTGTTGGATAGACCCTTTAAGTAGGATATAGTGTCCTTCCTCATCTCTTATTACAGTCTTTGTTTTAAAATCTAAATTGTCTGATAGAAGGATTGCCACCCCAGCTTTCTTTTGGTGTCCATTAGCATGTTAAATGGTTTTCCACCCCTTACTTTCAATCTGGAGGTGTCTTTGGGTCTAAAATGAGTCTCTTGTAGACAGCATATCGATGGGTCTTGTTCTTTTATTCAATCTGATGCCTTGTGTCCTTTCATTGGGCATTCAGCCCATTTACATTCAGGGTAACTATTGAAAGATAGGAATTTAATGCCATTGTATTGCCTGTAAGGTGACTGTTACTGTATATCGTCTGTGTTCCTTTCTGGTCTATGTTACTTTTAGGCTCTCTCTTTGCTTAGAGGACCCCTTTCAATATTTTTTGTAGGGCTGGTTTGATGTTTGCAAATTCCTTTAGTTTTTGTTTGTCCTGGAAGCTTTTTATCTCTCCTTCTATTTTCAATGACAGCGTAGCTGGATATAGTATTCTTGGCTGCAGATTTTTCTCATTTAGTGCTCTGAATATATCATGCCAGTCCTTTCTGCCCTGCCAGGTCTCTGTGGATAGGTGTGTTGCCAATCTAATATTTCTACCATTGTAGGTTACATATCTCTTGTTCTGAGCTGCTTTCAGGATTTTCTCTTTGTCTCTGAGACTCGTAAGTTTTTCTATTAGATGTTGGGGTGTTGACCTATTTTTATTGATTTTGAGAGGGGTTCTCTGTTCCTTCTGGATTTTGATGCCTGTTTTTGTCCCCAAATTAGGGAAGTTCTCTTCTTTAATTTGCCTCAATTTACCTTCTGCCCCCTCTCTCTTTCTTCTTCTTCTGGGATCCCAATTATTCTAATAGTGTTTCATCTTATGGTATCACTTGTGTCTCGAATTCTGCCCTCATGATCCAGTAGTTGTTTATCTCTTTTTTTCTCAGCTTCTTTATTTTCCATCATTTGGTCTTCTATATCGCTAATTCTGTCTTCTGCCTCATTTATCCTAGCAGTTAGAGCCTCCATTTTTGATTGCACCTGATTAATAATAGCCTTTTTTATTCTGACTTGGTTAGATTTTAGTTCTTTTATTTCTCCGGAAAGGGTTTCTCTAATTCCTTCCACGCTTTTTTCAAGCCCAGCTAGTATCTTTAAAATCATCATTCTGAATTCTATTTCTGACATCTTACTAATGTCCATATTGATTAGGTCCCTGGCAGTTGGTACTGCCTCTAGTTCTTTTTTTGGAGGTGATTTTTTCCGTCTTGTCATTTTGTCCAGAGGACAGTAGATGAATGAGATAACAAAATGCTAACAAGGTAACAATGACCCCAGAAAAATATACAGTAAACAAATCAGAAGAGACCCAAAACTGGGGGAAAAGAAAGGGAAAGAAAGAAAAAAGAAAAAAAAAAGAAAAAGAAAAAAGATTTAAAAAAAAGAATATGATCAAATATGATCAGGCTGGTGTATAGATCAGTGCCACACTCTAGATTTTGGGTGTATTTTGGTCTGTTAGAAGAAAGTGCCTCCCAGAATTTTAAAGAAAGAAAAACTTAGGTATGTACAAAATGAGGGTAAATACAATGAAGGGATGGAATATGACTGTAAAGATGAAAATTATAAAAGATTTTATAAAAGGAATTTATAAGATAAGAAGTTGGTTGAAAAAAGAAAGAAGAGGATTTAAAAAAAAAGGGAGAGAATGTGATCAGGCAGGAGACTACAACAAAGCCATACACTAGAGATTTAGGGTATATTTTGATCTGTTAGAAGAAACTGTATCCCAAAATTTAAAGAGAGAACAACATATATATATATATATATATATATATATATGCCAAAAATAAG
>NW_027397091.1:15906631-15906981 GCF_003265705.2 Callorhinus ursinus
TTCTTGTTGGATAGACCCTTTAAGTAGGATATAGTGTCCTTCCTCATCTCTTATTACAGTCTTTGTTTTAAAATCTAAATTGTCTGATAGAAGGATTGCCACCCCAGCTTTCTTTTGGTGTCCATTAGCATGTTAAATGGTTTTCCACCCCTTACTTTCAATCTGGAGGTGTCTTTGGGTCTAAAATGAGTCTCTTGTAGACAGCATATCGATGGGTCTTGTTCTTTTATTCAATCTGATGCCTTGTGTCCTTTCATTGGGCATTCAGCCCATTTACATTCAGGGTAACTATTGAAAGATAGGAATTTAATGCCATTGTATTGCCTGTAAGGTGACTGTTACTGTATATC
>NW_027397091.1:15907081-15952293 GCF_003265705.2 Callorhinus ursinus
ATTTTTCTCATTTAGTGCTCTGAATATATCATGCCAGTCCTTTCTGCCCTGCCAGGTCTCTGTGGATAGGTGTGTTGCCAATCTAATATTTCTACCATTGTAGGTTACATATCTCTTGTTCTGAGCTGCTTTCAGGATTTTCTCTTTGTCTCTGAGACTCGTAAGTTTTACAATTAGATGTTGGGGTGTTGACCTATTTTTATTGATTTTGAGAGTGGTTCTCTGTTCCTTCTGGATTTTGATGCCTGTTTTTGTCCCCAAATTAGGGAAGTTCTCTTCTTTAATTTGCCTCAATTTACCTTCTGCCCCCTCTCTCTTTCTTCTTCTTCTGGGATCCCAATTATTCTAATAGTGTTTCATCTTATGGTATCACTTGTGTCTCGAATTCTGCCCTCATGATCCAGTAGTTGTTTATCTCTTTTTTTCTCAGCTTCTTTATTTTCCATCATTTGGTCTTCTATATCGCTAATTCTGTCTTCTGCCTCATTTATCCTAGCAGTTAGAGCCTCCATTTTTGATTGCACCTGATTAATAATAGCCTTTTTTATTCTGACTTGGTTAGATTTTAGTTCTTTTATTTCTCCGGAAAGGGTTTCTCTAATTCCTTCCACGCTTTTTTCAAGCCCAGCTAGTATCTTTAAAATCATCATTCTGAATTCTATTTCTGACATCTTACTAATGTCCATATTGATTAGGTCCCTGGCAGTTGGTACTGCCTCTAGTTCTTTTTTTGGAGGTGATTTTTTCCGTCTTGTCATTTTGTCCAGAGGACAGTAGATGAATGAGATAACAAAATGCTAACAAGGTAACAATGACCCCAGAAAAATATACAGTAAACAAATCAGAAGAGACCCAAAACTGGGGGAAAAGAAAGGGAAAGAAAGAAAAAAGAAAAAAAAAAGAAAAAGAAAAAAGATTTAAAAAAAAGAATATGATCAAATATGATCAGGCTGGTGTATAGATCAGTGCCACACTCTAGATTTTGGGTGTATTTTGGTCTGTTAGAAGAAAGTGCCTCCCAGAATTTTAAAGAAAGAAAAACTTAGGTATGTACAAAATGAGGGTAAATACAATGAAGGGATGGAATATGACTGTAAAGATGAAAATTATAAAAGATTTTATAAAAGGAATTTATAAGATAAGAAGTTGGTTGAAAAAAGAAAGAAGAGGATTTAAAAAAAAAGGGAGAGAATGTGATCAGGCAGGAGACTACAACAAAGCCATACACTAGAGATTTAGGGTATATTTTGATCTGTTAGAAGAAACTGTATCCCAAAATTTAAAGAGAGAACAACATATATATATATATATATATATATATATATATATATATATATGCAAAAAATAAGGGTAACTACTATGAAGGGATAGAATATGACTCTAAAAATGAAAAATAAAAAAGATTTTTAAAAAAGGGATTGATAAGATGTTGATTGAAAAAGGGAAAAAGAAAAATTCAAAAAAAAAGAAAAAGAAAGTTAAAAAAAATTAACTTTGGAAGACTAAAGTATCATGGGAAAAAAGCCATGAATTCTATGTGCAGTATTTCCCTAGCACCGGAGTTCTGCCGTTCTCATTGATCAGTAAACTTGGTCTTGGTTGGCTGTTCTTGCTGATCATCTGGGAGAGGGGCCTGTTGCCCTTGTTCTCAAATGTCTTTGCTGGAGGCGGAATTGCCCTGCCCTTGCCAGTCCGGGCTAAGCAATCTGCTTGGGTTTGCTCTCAGGAGCTTTTGTTCCCTGCAAGATTTCTGTACAGCTTTGGAGGACGAGAGTGAAATGGCAGCCTCCCAATCTCCACTCCGGAGGAGCCGAGAATGCTGGGTCCCACTCCTCAGTGCGGGCCCAGAGGAAAAGCAGTCACAGTCACTCTCATCTCCCTGGTCTCTGGCCGCACTCCGTGCTCACCCGGCCTGTGACCAAGCATTTCTATCTCTGGCACAGGACCCCGTGTGGAGTCTCCAAACCCAGCAGATCCCTGCGGTGCACTCCCGCACCACTCCTCCCGGGGGAGGAAGGGGAGTCTCCCTGGATCTGCCACTTGTTGGGTCCCTGCTGGAAGAGCAGTGGCCCAACTCTTCCGCGGATCATGGTTTATGGCAACCCCGAGCTGAGAGCCCACTCCTCAACTTCGTCTCTGCAGCCAGCTTCCTTTCTCCAATACCTGGGAGCTCTGCCGTTCTCAGGCACCCCCGATCTTTCTGTGACCCTGAGGGTCCTGAGACCACACTGTCCCAGAGAGTGTTCCACCCCTCGTTTAGCCACTGGAGCAACATCCTTCAGCAGAGCTTATTTCTAAAAGTTCTGATTTTGTGCTCCACTGCTCTATTACTTGCCGGTAGAGGCTGACGGAGGCCCCCACCCCCGCCATCTATCTTCCCGAATATCGCCTCGGATTCACTTCTCCGCACGTCCTACCTTCCAGAAAGTGGTGGCTTTTCTGTTCAGAGACTTGTTGCTATTCTTTTCTTTGATCTCCTGTTGAGTTCGTAGGTGTTCAGATTGGTTTGATCCCTATCTAGCTGAATTCCTGGGACCAGACGAAATTTAGGTCTCCTACTCCTCCACCATCTTGCTCCTCTGGCGGTGTTTTTTTGACAATTCTAAATCAGAGTTTCCTTGACTTGATTTCAAAACGTCCTGTCCTTACAAAGTAGCATACTGAAACATTTGCAGCTTAGAGAAGACAGGATTTACTCTGCCCAGACTATGGAAGACCTGCTTGGATAGGCACGGTGAGAAGAGACAGAGGAGACAGAGATGTGCAAGGGTCAGTAGACCCCAGAGGAAGCAGACAGGACTCAATGGGGCCACAGGACCAGGAATGAGTGAACTACGGGCAAAGGACCATGGAATTGGTCTAGAGTCTTGGTTACAGACAGAAACTGAGCTCAGTTAAATTAAGTAGTAGAAGACTTTATTGATTGGGTATTAAGTAGCTGATAAAATTTAGAGAAAGGCTATGGAATCATGATCAGAAAATGGAAAGAAGCTAATAGAACTGAGAAGGTTAGACCCTTAGCCACAATTACATCAAAGGAGTAGCCAGGATGGGATGAGATGTGGGTCCTGAATGTTGGACCTGACACCACCACCTTTGCCATCTGTGTGGACGCATGCAGGAGCTGATGCCACTGCCGTCTACTCTAGAACTCTGGGTGCTGAATGCCAGAGCTTTCTTTTCTGGAATTTCCACTGGCACTGGAATAACATGGAACCCTGCCCCACCCTTGCACCTAATAATGGCTTCTAAGGAATCCCTCCCTCCTTGAGCCCCCATCTCCAGACCATAGAACTGGATTTTCTGAGGTCAGGTCCACATATCACTTACCACAGAGAGTGCTTACCTGGTTTTCTGTAATTTACCTCCTAGGAGACAAGTGTTATCATACAGTATGGATTTCCATACAGAATGTGGTGTGCAGATGCTTGTCAGAGCAAGGCACTCCACCACCCAGCACTGTCACCCTGACGGGCCTTGTTCAAGAACGGGGAGCTGTGAGTATGCTACACATGCCTGACTCCATTTAACAGGCACCACCTGCATCAAGGCTTTCATTAACTGTCCTCAGATGTCCAGTGAGGACTTTCCCTCAACAGCCAGCTGAACCCCAAGTACCTGCTAATCAGGACTGATGACTGCTTGTGCCCAAGGCTTTGGTTGGTCTTCAGCCATCCGCATGGATCCCTCTCCACCTGTAAATCCAAGATTTGGCAGTGGGGCTCAGAAATCTTGAAGAAATGGTGGAGATGGGGGGCACCTGGGTGGCTCAGTCATTAAGCATCTGCCTTCGTCTCAGGTCATGATCCCAGGGTCCTGGAATGGAGCCCATATCGGGCTCCCTGCTCAGTGGGAAGTCTGCTTTTCCCTCTTCCCCTCTCCTTGCTTATGTTCCTGTTCTCGCTATCTCTCTCTCTGTCAAATAAATAAGTAAGTAAGTAAATAAATAAATAAATAAATAATCTTAAAAAAAAAAAGAAAGAAATGGTGGAGATGGGAAGGCAAATCTCTATTACCTGAACTGGGGACATTTGCCTGAACATACTAGCTAAATTCGTTAAACTTTAATGATAGGTGATATTGAACATACAAGGGCCTTCAATCTGTGGATAATTCTGCTCCTTCTATACCCTGATCCATATACCCCAGGTATCATATCATATCATTTCATTTGTAAATAATACAGTATATATCTGTGACATTGAAGGGGACACAGTATGCCCAAGACCACCCTCACTTTGGACACCCACTGCAAAATTAGAGAGGGTACTGATTTATTACAGGCAAAGGATTAAAATCAGCCAAGGATAGAACTACATAGATCAGGGTCCAGGAGAGTTCCAAACATGGACCTTCCAGTTGTCTTCCCCATGGAGTCATGGACAGCCTTATTTTCCTGGCATTGATGTGTGACAATATGCACAGAGTCCTAGCAACCAGGAAGTTCACTTGAGCCTTGGAGTCCAGAATCTTTACCGGGGCCCCCTGGTTAACTGCCTATATGGTTGACCTCAGTCTTCAGCCCCTCGGGAGATTGAGTTGATACCGCATGCCTCAAAGCCCCATCATAATTCATATTGTTAGACTTGTTGGTATGGCCAGCCCCAACCCTAAACAAAGACCCTCCTATTAAGCATGACATTCCAAGGGTTGAAAGATTACTTTTCAGAAGCTGAGGGCAAAAGCCAGATTTCTCTTAAGGCAAGGTTAAATTCCTGATTACACAGTATTTCTGAATAAATAAATCTTGTAAAAAAACACATAACTACTATACAATTATTGCACCTAAGAAATGTCCAATAATTCCTTAATAGCATCAAATATGTAGTCAGTATTCAGATTTCCCTTTATTTCATGAGTTATAATTTTTAACAATTTTTTTTTGGTTTGAATTAGGATCCAAATAAGGTCTACATGCTGGTTGATAGGTATTTATTTATTTATTTATTTATTTATAAAGATTTTATTTATTTGAGAGAGAGAGAGAGAGCGCGCACACACGTGAGTTGGGGGGTAGGGAAGGCCAGAGGGAGAAGCAGATTCCCTGCTGAGTGGGTAGCCCAACTTGGGACTCAATCCCAGGACCCTGAGATCAGGACTTGAGTCAAAGGCAGCTGTTTAACCTACTGATCTACCCAGGCACCCCCTGGTTGATAGGTATTTAAAGCCTCTTATTCTATAGGTTTTCCCTCCATACTCTTTCCTTGTAATTTATTTGTGAAGAAACTAGTTGTTGACCCTGTAGGATTTGGCACATTCTGGATTTCACTGACTGTTACCCATGATGCTGACTGACATGTTTCTGTGTCTCCTGTATTCCTTGTAAATTGGCTGTTGAGTCTAGAGGTTCAATCAGATTCAAGTTCGATTGTTTTTGGCAAGACTATTTCACGTATGGTGATGTGCTCGTTATCTGGCACCTCTGTTTTTGTGATATTGGTAGCCACTGATGGTCATTGTTTAGATCCATTAGTTCATTATGGGTTAAGAGATGCACCAGCTCCAAGGAACGCTGAGTTGGGTCAGTGATCAAATAAAGCTTGCCACTCCTTCCCACCCTCACGTTTTTGCTCCTATCACTTAGGTGTGGAAGAAGACTGTGTTTCTGCCACCAAGATGCTCCTTACCAATCTACTGGGGGCAATGATGAATTCAGTTTTATCTCTTCACTCCTTGGGGACACTTTCTATCTTTGCTGGTCCATAAGCACCTTGACTGCTGCTGAGATGGTGACTCCATCTAGTTACCCTTCAGGCAGGAGGGCAATGGCCTGCAGACCTCCATCTCTGTTCTTTCTTCCCCCAGTACTTATTCCTTTGCCTGTCTTCCTCAGAGAAATGCCTCGTGGGTCAGCCTTAGTGTGTGTAACCTCATTATAAGAGGTGCTCTCTCTGAAGATGCTCTCTCAGGGCAGTATAGGAGAAAAGAGTGGGCTCCACCCCCTGCTCCCTGCACAAGGGCCATGCACTCCAAGCCTTCAGAAGAGGGCTATGGCTGCCCTCTCTCCCAACCTTCCTCCTGTCCCTGCAGTCACACAGCTCAGACCTTAGAGCTCTGTGTCCCATTTCCTTCCCTTGGGAAATCCCATCTCTGTGTAAGGGTCTCTTATGACTTGCAAATTCAAGTTTCATCATGTACAGATGTGGCTTCTCTTTGGCCCGAGCACTGTTCACTTTGTAAGGGAGAACGTGGGCAGGGCCAGACTGGAGGGGTGGTACCTCTGCCACCAATTTTATAACCCCCCACAGATTTCCTCACTAGTTACTTAAGATGAAAGCTCACTAACCAAGATGGGCACTATTTTTTGCCCAGTTACAGCAAAGTCTAGTCTCTTACAAAGAATGGTGCTCCTCCCTCTTTACCAATATCCCCAGCATTACTGGGTTAAGGATCATTTGACCCCTTTTCTGAGCCTGGCTTACATTGTACGTACATCCAAACAACCACAGCAGTCCCTTCTTATCCACGTGAGATCTATAGCTCCAACCTCAGTGAGCTTCTTTCCCCCTGGCAGAAAGAATGGAGGTCTGCCTACCTCCACCATCCTGCTGCTGTAGAGTTAAAAAACCTGACAGAGAGAGCTTAAGTGACTTGCCCAAGGTAACACAGCTGGTAAATGGTGAAGCCAGAATTTAAACTCAGGTTTGTTTCTTTCCAAAGTCCATACTCTTTTCACTCCAACCTTTTATGCAATGACCTGTAATTAAGAAGGATAAGGGACTTGCAGGTCAAAATCTTTGACTTAGTGGGGTTTTTAAAATATTATTTATTTATTTATTTATTTATTTGAAAGAGAGAGTGAGAGAGAGAGTGCAAGCATGAGCGGGGACGGGGTGGGTGGGCAGAGGGAGAAGCAAACTCCTGCTTAGCAGGGAGCCCAATGTGGGACTTGATCCTAGGACCCTGGGATCATGACCTGAGCCGAAGGCAGCTACTAAACTGACTGAGCCACCCAGACACCATGTTTTGTTTTTGTTTGTTTGTTTTAATGTCTAATTAAAAGGCAGGCTGAGGGCACAAGTGGCCTGGGTGAAATGAAACAGAGGACTGAACTTGATGCTGCCTAGGGGACTTCTCCAGCTGAGTGAGCAATGAAAGGAGGGGCAGTGATGCAGGGCAGAGTGACAGCTGTGAAGCTTTCAAGGCACACGCAGCAGTTAGGGCAGAGGGAGGGTGAAGGTTGTACTCAGCTGGACTCTGGTGAAAGATACATTTTTAAAATTGTAGCCTGGAAAAACTGGAAAAACTGAAAAGTGGAAATTCAGAATTACCTACAGGTGGCTGTTTCTGTGGCATCAAGTGACAAAATGAAAAAGAGTGCAGATGGGCATCAGACTGATTTAGCTGTGTTGACAGGATGCTAATCTTGAGAACCACTGGACACTCTGGGCTTTAGGAAAATGTACTTAAACATTGAAACACACTCGGCTGCAGGCGTCTTGGTTACTGGTCTCCCAACTTGGGGACTAGCCATCATAGTGGGGACCTGACTAGCATGACTGCCACCAGACTTTATGGCCATGTCCTGAGGGGGGCAAAGCAACTGAGGGTGGGTAGAGCCTCTGCCTCTGGGCAGGTGTGAGCAGGTGGAGATGACCAGCTGTTGGGGAGACCACCTGAATTATCTGCACACTTACAGCTCTCCTGTAGCACTGCATGGTTGAATAATCAGTCAATGTGTTTGTGTTTGTGCTGAGAAATGCTATATTTATCAAAATAAAAATATTGAGGGGAATAAATCATTCTTTCCATGGTAAAATTATCAGGGTCTTTGGTCCAAACTTCATTGCCATCAATATGCTTCTGGGAGAGGGGCTCCTGGGTGGCTCAGTCGGTTAAGTGTCTGACTCTTGATTTTGGCTCAGGTCATGATCTCAGGGTTGTGAGATCGAGCCCCATATTGAGCCCAGCACTGAGCCCCCCCACATTGGGTTCCACTCTGGGTGTGGAGCCTGCTTAAGATTCTCTCTCTCTCTCCTTCTGCCCCTCTCCCCACTTAAAAATATACTCCTAGGAGAATAATGCTTTGAAAGTAAAAATCAGTAAGATTTTTACTTCTATCTTTGTATATTACCCAGTAGCCATTTTGCAAAAACAGCCAGGTGAAAGGGGAAAGAGAGATGCCCTTCCAGGAGGCAGGCTTTGATGTAAGGATGTCCTGGCTGACAGGAAGTAGAAATGGAGGCTCCCCAGGGACCTGTGGGAAGAAGAGGTGGTGACAGGGAAGACAGTGAGATATATATATCCTGACCCTCCTCCTGCCCTAGGTCAGGTGGCCACTTAGAAGGAGAGGGACATTGGCCATGTTTCTCACTTGGAGTGTTAGGTCATCTGAATAAGCCAAGGGGGAGAAGAGAATTTGAGTTTGCACTTCCAGGAGCCCTTGGTTCCCATGTGGCAGGGTTAGGATCCAGACAGATCCCTCGGCTTCCGAGTGTGGAGAATCAGCAATGAATCCTTGGGGAAGCTGACAGAGGAGTTGCCATGTTGGGGCAAAGTGACCAGTGGACAAGAGCCACAGGGAAGGCCACCTAGGCTGGTGACTTAATGTGACTTCCAAACAGATTTCTGAACCAGAGAGGGCTGGGCTGGGAGACCAATCAACAGGAGAGGACGCCAGGCTCTGACAGGGCTCAGGAGCTGGATGGAGAGTTTGTGGGCCAAAGTTTCAGGCTCCAGTGCAAACAGGGTGTTTAGAGAACAGATGGAGTAGGAACCTTTCCAAGGAGGGCAGAGGAGCCACAGATCCCCACTCTTCCCTCAGGGGGAAGCCCCTGCCTGAAACACCACTCAAATGCCTTGGAAGAGCAGAGAATGAGTGGACTACACATTCACCTGAAACACACTGAGTTAACTGAGGAGAATTTTCACTGGATTGGTTCAAGCTGAGTGCACCAGGTTAGCCTAAACATAATGTGGCCCAGACCTGGTTGGATGGAGTGGTAGGTTCATGTGGAAGCTGCCTTTCCTTTGAATGTGAACTTGTAGCTTTGTTGCATGGGAAAGCAAGTGGTGAGATGTAAGTATTCCTGCTCTCTGGGTTGAATTCTTGGATAGGTTGAAGGCACAACTGAAAACTGAGGACATTTGCCTCATTTCCCTTTGGAAATATGGAAGGAGGCCACTTCCCAGGCAGCTACTGCACCCACAACAGCAAAGATCCAGAGGCATGATGAGACAGAAAGAGAGTATGCACTCTTAAGGTATGCACTCAGTTCAGCTTCAAGACTCTCCTTGTCTTCCCTGCGGCAAGGACGTCATGCACTAGCTCCACATCTGGTGGAAGGATGTGGAAAGAAGTTGACAGTGCCGGCAATGAATTTACATGGGGATCACTGTGGCGAGAGTAAAGTGACCCAGTAACTGAATGCCAATCTCAGAAGAGGCATCGGTCATTCTATCCACATCCTGTTGGCTAGAACTAGTCACATGGCCAGACTTGGCTGCAAGGGAGTCTGGGAAATGCAGTCTTCCTGTGTGCCCTGGAGATAAATGAAATGCTCAGTGAATACATAGCATTACTTTGGCTACACAGGCAAACTTCAGGGAGATGTGTAGTGCCAGGGAGATCCCAGACTGGGCATGGTAAGTACAGAAGCTCACCTAGCCTTCAGATTCAGCCAGTGTAGTCCTCAGAAGGGATATCCCCAGGGAAGATGCTGTCAAGCCCGCAGGCAAGGGGCTCCAAAGAACAACAGCACAAGGATCTCCTACAGCAGCTTTCCCAAGGACAAGATAAGGATTTCCTTGTTCCTAGGTGCCATAGTAGGGAAGAGAAGGAGGAGGGGCAGAATTTGGAAGACACAAGCATTTATTTGAAAGAGGCTGTTATAAACTCCTTAAACTCAAAGAGAAAATTATTGTTGATTGTCAAGATTGGTTCCAGTTTACCCTGAAGGGTAGGCACAGGGAGTTTCCCCAGGGAGATTAAATCTTGCATTGTTAATAAGGGAGACACACTTTCTAACCCATCTGAATGTGGAGTCTCTTAAATTGTGGTCTTGCCTAATGTTTTCTTTAGCTGAGCTCACAATCCACACCAAGAAATGCATCTCACACAGTGTCTTGACTAGCTTAAGGTATGCACTCACTGAGCAGCTTTTCTTTAAAACTCTTCCTGGTTCTGATGTGGGCTTCTTAGAACAGGACCCCTTTGTCCCTGAGCTTTGCCAATGATCACAGATTGACTCTGCTTGGAGGCAGGAGGGTGGACCAGATGTCTTTAGTTGTTTGGGCTTTGTTTGTTTGTTTTTTAAGATTTTATTTATTTATTTGAGAGAGTGTGAGCGAGGAAGAGAAAGAGAGAGCATGAGCGGCAGAGAGGGAGAAGCAGGCTCTCCACTGAGCAGGGATCCTCACCCTTGGCTCGATCCCAGGACCCTGAGATCATGACCTGAGCTGAAGGCAGATGCTTAACTGACTAAGCCACCCAGGTGCCCCTAGATGTCTTTAGTTTAATGAGTCTATGGTGGTCACCCAGGCCGCCTTCAAAAAGAATTGACCTTTAGTATGAGTTTAACTACCACAAGCTGAAAATTTCATGCCCATAACCAGCAAGTGTATGTTTTTTAAATTTTTTATTGTTATGTTAATCACCATACATTACATCATTAGTTTTGGATGTAGTGTTCCATGATTCATTGTTTGTGCACAACACCCAGTGCTGCACGCAGAATGTGCCCTCTTTAACACCCATCACCAGGCTAACCCATCCCCCCACCCTCCTCCCCTCTAGAACCCTCAGTTTGTTTTTCAGAGTCCATCGTCTCTCATGGTTCGTCTCGCCCTCTGACTTACTCCCCTTTATTCTTCCCCTCCTGCTATCTTCTTCTTTTTCTTTTTTCTTAACATATGTTGCATTATTTGTTGCCGAAGTACAGATCTATGATTCAACAATCTTGCACAATTCACAGTGCTCACCATAGCACATACCCTACCCACTGTCTGTCACCCAGCCACCCCATCCCTCCCACCCCCCACCCCCTCCAGTACAACTCAGTTTGTTTCCTGAGATTAAGAATTCCTCATATCAGTGAGGTCATGTGATACATGTCTTTCTCTGATTGACTTATTTCACTCAGCATAACACCCTCCAGTTCCATCCACGTCGTTGCAAATGGCAAGATCTCATTCCTTTTGATGGCTGCATAATATTCCATTGTGTGTATATACCACATCTTCTTTATCCATTCATCTGTCGATGGACATCTTGGCTCTTTCCACAGTTTGGCTATTGTGGACATTGCCAACCAGCAAGTATATTGACCAGAGTGAGGCATTAGGGACTTGTGCTGACTATGGCAGACTAAAAAATCATGTGTCTTTTCCAATGATACTCAGATTTATTTTTTAAAAATGAAGCAAAGCATTGAGCTCACCAAACCAGAAGTGACTATGGACATTTAGGTTGCCAGTTTGCAGCCTCACTCTAATAGTCAATGTTTTAGAATTTTTAAGGCATAAAATGTAGACATAATTTTAAAAACTATTTGCTGTTGAGGAAGAGCTTCTTTTCATATTTGTCCTTTCATGAACTGTTCTGAGACTCTCAGAGGTTCCAGGGTCATAAGAAACCCAGACTACCTTAGGAAAGAATCAGTTACTATTAAATGATCAGCCAAAAGAGAGGTGAGTTCATAGCCTTTGAAATTTCAGTCTGGCATTTTCATTCACCAGGAGACATGGGCTGGGGGTCCGTTTTTATGGGTATTGAACTAGAGTGCTTCCCTGTTGATTCCTGAATGAAATACAAAGCAGAAAGACAAGAACCAAGAAAAAGTTAGAAATCGTTTGTTAAAAAAAGAAGAAGAAGAAAAAGAAATCATGTGTAAAAGACTCTCAAGATCAGAGAGGCCACTTGGTGAATACAGACATTCTGCCTCCCCACTCAGGCTGCTTTGAGCTCTGTGGCTATCAAGACCCTGGTTTCAAACTACTTAGAAATGGACTCAGTGACCCTGGAGACTTTGGGTCTCCTCATCTTAGGGAGAGGGTTGAGTTATCTGAGTTGTACGAAGTAGTTGCAACTTTGTAGGTGGAGACATGGAGTTCTCTAGCTGATGTACAGGATATGTGTAGGGGGCTGTATGTGAATGCTGAGTAGCCAAAGGGGTGGACAAAGCTATTGTGTCCCAGATCCCTTCTATACTCTGCTGGGTGTGCTAGGCTGAGACCCGTCTCTGCTCAGTCAGCGGTTAGGCTTCGTCACTAGGGCATGAGTGGGAGACTGCAAGGCTGGAGGGAAAAGGACTTGCTCTTCCCTATGTGTTTCTGGCCCCTGTCAACAGTGTCCCACCCTGCTTTCCACAGTGCCATCGATGGTTTGTTCCTCTAGCAGCTGGGTCTAGTTGGCAGTTTTCCCAATGCCCACAAAACCAGCCTTCTCATGTCCCCCTCAGAGACAGAGGCACATGTCCCCCTCAGAGACAGAGGCACCCGCTGGTCAGTGTCCTCTCCTCAGAGGACTCCATCCAGCCCCACAAGAACCCTCCTCCAAGATCAGGGACATGAACTCTAGCCTCTTGATGTCCCCTTCTCAGTAGTAAGATTTTTACCTGCCTGGGCTCTCTCCTCTCAGCATCTATGTTAGAGTAATTCCAGCCTCTGCCATGTGTTCCTCCATGACCCCCCCATGATCTCTTTCTGCCTTTTCAGTTCCCCAAGACCTAGTGAACGATTCTTTATACTAAGTTCTCCTCATGAAGTGAACCAGTTTGGTTTCTATCTTCTGCTGGACCATGATTGATAAGATGAGCATTCAGAGGTAAGGGAGTGATGAACAATGTAGAATTGATTATAATTACAATTCTACATGTGTCTACACCTAGAGACATCTGGTCCCAGTGTAGGTCCTTTGTTAGGGGTGTTAAAGTCAACTACAGGATAGGGGCTGAATTTAAGAATTCCTTGAGCAGACAAAACCACCTAAGCCATATAAGTGAAATTTAATTTACTTATTTGGCAAAACAAGTGCAACTTAACTTGGGCCCCTTCTTGTAAATGCCTCTGATAATCATAAAACAAACGTTAAGTCTATAGACTTGTTGAGTCACTATGTTGCACCTGAAACTAATGAAACAAGGTGTGTCAACTGTATTTCAATTAAAAAAAATGAGATGTGCTATAAGCATAAAATACCCATTGGATTTCAAAGATCTATTATGAAAAAATGAAAAAAAAAATCTCATTAATAAGGGCACCTGGGTGGCTCAGTCAGTTAAGTTGCTGCCTTCGGCTCAGGTCATGATCGCATAGGTCCTGGGATCAAGTCCCAAGTCAGGCTCCCTGATCAGTGGAGAGTCTCCTTCTCCTTCTGCCTCCCTCCCATCACCTCTGCTCCTCTCTTTCCCTCAAATAAATAAATAAAATCTTTTAAAAAAATCTCATTAATAAATGTTGAAATGATAGTTTTGCTGTATCTGTTTAAATAAAATAAATTATTAAATTTTCTTTTAAAAAGAAACTTAAGTCATCTTCCTAAAAATGATGATCACCTTTAACCAATTCTCTGCCATCCAGAAACTCCCATTATAATGACCAATCATGAAAAGGTTAAACAACTTCCTCATTTTCACTGAATAAGCTACCCTATAATGTCATGTCCTGAGCTTCATATCAGTTTTAAATTTGAAAGTGCCCAGTTCACAAACTGTTCTTATATGGACAATTAATTCTTACTAAATACTATTTATTGATTTGGTGGTTTTAATTTTGCCATCTCTGGATTTTTTTTCCCCCACCTTGCTCCGCATCTGCTGCTGCCAACCTTAAGGGGCTAGGTCACTTGTCCCTAATAGGAATGCCCTCTACCCTGCTCAGCCTTAGGACACCAACAACCACATGGCCTCAGACAGGGAAGACATTTTTCTTTTCATCTCAGTGTAAAACCTATCTTTCCAGGTGATGCATTCCATCCAATACAGACCTCTTTACAGTGATTCACACTCTACCTGCTAAAGTGTGAGTTTGTTGCCTGCCTCAAATAAGACAACTGTACTAGAATATAGTAAACCAGTATCCAGAGGCACTGTGTTGTCCAGGCTTTAGGATACCAGGAGTTGGTTGGACCACCCAGAATATGTTGGGTTCTCCCAGCCCAGCTCAGTTAATTGTCATTTTCACATTAAGTATGAAGTAAAAACAGGCTTCCTTGCTTCCACTGACTCTTCCTGACCTGCTCATAGAAAACTACACATACCTTCAGAAGTATAGGCAATCTTATGGGGCAGTTTAAATTCATACAGGGAATATGCGCATTTATCCCAACTAAGCAATGAGTTCTATAAGCCCAGCTCTGCGGAAATACAAGTCAACTTTACATTCCCAAAAAGAATACTTAACCCCTCATTCCCAACACCATTCAGGTTAACAGTGACCCTATCACTACACCTGAGAACACTGGGTGAGTTCTTGATTTATACATGCCCAATTTAAAGGCCCATGGTGTTGATTTTCTCCTAAGGATAAAATCATGTTCTACTACTTCTTCCAGCATGGCTGAGACCTTTAAATCACTTTTAAGGATTATGGGGTGAAGAAAAGTGTTATTCTCAAGGCTGGCTATAATTTGAGCCACGTAGCATAAGTTAAAGACAGAATTCCTTTCAGGACAGCCATTCTGCAATTTGGATAAACAATTGTAATGGGTGTATGTTCCGGGTTGAATAGCATCCCCTAAATTTATGTCCACTGGAACCTCAGAATGTGACTTTTTTTTTCACATAAGGAAGCATTTATTTGAGGTTTAACATGAAATCATACAAGTGAAATTTGTATAAACATAAATCCACATTGAGTCATAACACAGATAGCAAAAGACAAAGTAAAAACAAAGGAAACTAATTGGCGGCTATATACAGTTGGACACAGTTGTGTCTTGTACACTAGAAAGTCTTTTACAAAATAATCATCTTAGATCAACAGAAGACCGGGCTTCAATGTCATCCTGGGTTAACTTTAGCAATCTCCTCCTGTTTTCTCCAACGTCCTCCTTTAGTTTGTCTGGTAATTGTTTGGGTGACTGCCACCCCCTTGGGACACCTTGCCATAAGTGCTCTGTTGGCCCCTGTAGTCTGCATATATCCCTGTCCATATCCATGGTTCCCATAGTTATACCCAGTATAATCATAGCCGCCATAGCCACTATAGTTTCGATCACCATCATAGGCACTATTGTAATTTCCATATCCTTGATCATAATAGATGTTAAATCCTTGGTTCCAGTTTTGGCCCTGACCTCGTCCATGACCCTAGCACCACCTCATCCATGACCCCTAGTACCACCTCATCCACCAGCTGCAGCACTTCGTCCTCCTTTTTGATGTTGTTGTTGCTGCCTGTGTACCCTTTGGGTTGTGCAACTTTGATTTCATACTTCCCAGAACCAATTTGATGATATCTGCTTTCTAACAACTTCTTTACTGGCTCTTCTTCTGTATATGTGATAAAACAAAATCCTCTTCTTTCATTTGTTTTTGTATCCATGGGAAGTTCAATATTTTCAATCTCTCCAAAGGCTCCAAAATATTCTTTAATTTGTTCTTCAGAAGTATCTGGGCTCAATCCACCCACAAAAACCTTTCTGGGCGGTTCTTTCCCTTTTAAAGCTTTGGCCCTTTTGGGTTCTATCAGTTTGCCATCCAATTTGTGTTCTTTCAGTTCCAAAACCTTATCAACACTAGCAGCATCTTTGAAAAGCACAAACCCAAATCCTCTTGATCTTCCAGTCACTGGATCTGTTTTAATTGTATAGTCTACAACTTCCCCAAATCAAGACAAATATTCAGTCAGATCTTTCTTGCTTGTATCCCATCTCAAGCCTCCAATAAACATTTACTGTCATCCTGCTGATTCTTGCTCGTGTTGATCCCTCTGTGAATTCCTCTATGTTGCCGTACTCATTCATGTCTTCCATGGTGGTGGAGTTGTCGGCCAGGGTGTGCTGGCACGCAGTCTGGGTCACAGCAGCAGCGGCGGCTGAGCGTTGTATTCTCAGGATGTGACTTTATTTGGAAATAAGGTCTTTGCAGATATAATTAATTAAGATGAGGTGATACTGGATTAGAGTGCAGACTAATTCAATGACTGGTATCTGCATAAGAAGAGAAAACAGACCCATAGGGAGAATGCCATATGACAACAGAGGGACACATTGGAGTGTTGCATCTGTGACCTAATGCCCAGAATCACTGGCAGCCATCAGATACTGGAAGAGGCAAGAAAGGACTCTCCCTGGAGCCTGGAAGGAGCATAGCTCTGCTCACACCTTGATTTTAGACTTCTACCCCAGAACAGTGAGAGAATAATTTTTTATTTTTAAGTGACCCAGTTTATGATCATTTGTTACAGCAACCCTAGGAAACTAATACAGTGTGTTTGATTTTGAAGATGATGTCCCTTGGGAATAGTTTAGTTTAGTTTTTTTTTTTAAGTTTAAAATTTAAGTGGTTTTAAAATTTTAAAAGTAGAGCTCTGAATAGTAAGGCAGGAATTTTGAAGGTTTCTTTAGCAGGTGATTCAATGAGGAAGGTGAGAGTTCAGGCAGAGGAAAATGTGGAGGGACTGGTGACCACAGGAAGATAAATGCTGGGAAATAATCTTAGGATTCACTTTCTCCTGGAACATTCCTGACATTAGGACACAAAAGTAATGCTTTTTAGTTCATGAACTTAAAGAGGAAGAACTAGATTTCTGAAAATCATGATATCATGATCTTTTGCTAATGATCAGAATCAAGTATATGCCATAGAAAAGAAACTAGCAAACCAGTAGGTAGCTCAAAGCATTATGGGACCATGTACCACGCAACCATGTCTAGAGGGGGAAAATGTCTGGCCAGACCACCTCTGTTCTCTCTCTTTGGCTGAGTGTGTTTGTTGCGGGAGAGAAACTGGTATACATGTGAATTGCAAATAGAAGGCATGATGCACTCCTTTCTTTTTCCTTTTTTTAATTTTATTTTATTATGTTATGTTAATCACCATACATTACATCATTAGTTTCTGATGTAGTGTTCCATGATTCATTGCTTGTGCATAACACCCAGTGCTCCATGCAGAATGTACCCTTCCCAATAGCCATCACCAGGCTAACCCATCCCCCCACCCCCTTCCCTCTGGAACCCTTGGTTTGTTTCTCAGAGTCCATAGTCTCTCATGGTTCGTCTCCCCCTCCGATATCCTCCCCCTTTATTTTTCCCTTCCTACTACCTTCTTTATTTTTTTAAAAACATATAATGTATTATTTGTTCCAGAGGTACAGGTCTGTGACTCATCAGTCTTACACAATTCACAGCACTCACCATAGCACATACCTTCCCCTATGCCTATCACCCAGCCACGCCATCCCTCCCACCCCCCACCACTCCAGCAACCCTGAGTTTGTTTCCTGAGATTAAGAATTCCTCATATCAGTGAGATCATATGATACATGTCTTTCTCTGATTAACTTACTTCGCTTAGCATAATACCCTCTAGTTCCATCCATGTCATTGCAAATGGCAAGAATTCGTTTTTGGTTTTTTTGATGGCTGCATAATATTCCAGTGTGTGTGTGTGTGTGTGTGTGTGTGTGTGTGTGTGTGTGTGTGTGTGTGTGTATCTCACATCTTCTTTATCTATTCATTTGGTGATGGACATCTTGGCTCTTTCCATAGTTTGGCTATTGTGGACATTGCTGCTATAAACATTGGGGTGCACTACATTTGTATCTTTGGGGTAAATACCCAGTAGTGAAATTGCTGGGTGGTACGGTAGCTCTATTTTCAACTTTTTGAGGAACCTCCATACTGTTTCCCAGAGTGGCTACACCAGCTTGCATTCCCACCAACAGTGTAGGAGGGTTCTCCTTTATCTGCATCCTCGCCAACACCCGTCATTTCCTGACTTGTTAATTTTAGCCATTTTGACTGGTGTGAGGCGGTATCTCATTGAGGTTTTGATTTGGATTTCCCTGATGCCCAGTGATGTTGAGAACTTTTTCATGTATCTGTTGGCCATTTGGATGTCTTCTTTGGAAAAATGTCTGTTCATGTCTTCTGCCCATTTCTTGATTGGATTATTTGTTCTTTGGGTGTTGAGTCTGATAAGTTCCTTATAGATTTTAGATACTAGCCCTTTATCTGATATGTCATTTGCAAATATTTTCTCCCATTCTGCCGGTTGTCTTTTGGTTTTGTTGACTGTTTCCTTTGCTGGATGCACTCCCTTTCTGTTCACTTCTCAGATGTTCTGTCAGAGTCCTTGACCCAACTCCAAACTGACCCTCTTGGGCCCTCAGGTATGTAAAATAATGGCCCCCAAAGATGTCCATGACCTAGTCCTCAGGAGCTGTGACTATTACTTTACATGGCCAAAGAGACTTGGCGGATGTGATTAGAGTTTCGGACCTTGACATGGGGGATTATCCTGGATTATCCAGATGGGCTCAATCTAATCACACAAATCCTTAAAAATAGAGCACTTTTTCAGCTACAGTTAGAGAGGTAAAACATTGCTGGCTTTGAAGCTGGAGGAGGAGAGCCATGAGCCAACAAATGTAGGCAACTTCTAGAATCTGGAAAAAACAAAACAAAACAAAACAAACAAACAAAAAAGCACTTTTCCTATCATAGACTGACTGGCTTAAACCACAGAAATTTCTCACAGTTCTGAAGGCTGGAAGTCCAAGATCAGGGTGGCTGCCAGCTAGGTTCCTGTAAGAGTCCTCTTTCTGGCTTGTAGGTGGTGTTTTCTCATTGTGCCCCCACTTGGCCTTTCCTTGGTATGTGTGCATAAGGTGAGAGATCTCTCCCTTACTCTTCTTATCAGGCCACCAATCCTATTGGATTAGGACCATACCTTTATGATCTCATTTAACCTTAACTACTTTCTTAAAGCTCTATCTCCAAACATAGTCACATTGGGAGTTAGGGCTTCAATATATGAATTCAGGGGGGAACAGAGTTCAGTTCTTATCACTCCCCCTAGAGTCTTCAGAAAGGAGTCCTACCCACACCTTGATTTTAGTCCAGTGTTTAGCCACTACCTTTGTGGTCATTTGTTACAGCATCAGTAGAAAACTAACCCAGACTCCTATCCCTCTATTTGTCATCCTTTCATCTTTCAGGGACTGGGTTTGCAATGCAAACTGGACTACTAGGTGCCAGACGGTGCACTACACACAGTGTTCCTTGTCCTTCAGCACCTATGAGGGGGCTGTGATTATCCCTACTATAGACAAGTACCTTAAGCCCTTAGAGGGTGAAGATTCTGTTGGTCATGACTCTGCTGGTCTAGTCTAGTGCCTAAAACATAGTAGAAACTCAATAAAAATTTGTCAAATGGAAAAAGAAAGGAAATTTATGTTCAAAGAGGATCAGAAAAGATAACTTTCTCAGGATCAGGGCGTGATATGGATCTAAACCATCTAAATGAAGGTCATACATTTTCTACTAAAAAGTGTGTAAGTCCTTAAATTACAGTATATACATATAAAGCAAGAAAAGATATATTCAGTCAGTTGCCATTGTTGCAGATCCTTTTCATGCACTATTTCCTCTGGGTCTTACGAGGCAGACGTTAACATAATTCATTGGATGGGTGAGAAAACCAAAGACCAGAGAGGTTAAGTAATGTTCTCAAAGTTTTATGAGTAGTTGTGGCAAAATTATTTCAAAACCCAAGTCTTTTAGGCTTTTGCGAAGTCAACATTTTTTCCACTGCCTCACCCTGGAAATGTATTATTTATTTTCATTTGTCTGTGTTTATGAGTTGCCCTAGGAAAGCAGGATCTATTGCTCTTTTCAGATGTTCTAACTGTTCATTGAAACCATGATTTTTTGAAGGCAGGAGCCATATCTCCTTTTCTCTTATTCTCAGTGGCAGCCCATTCCATGTAGCATATCCCACATGCAGGTGTCATTAACTGGCAGCAGACTTCCTGCTTCCAGATTTCAGAGGTATGCTTATACAAATTAGAGCTATTTCAAAATTTTAGAACAGCTGGAGGTATTTTGTTCTGAAGACTCATTCAGTCAAGATAGTTTTTTGTGTGTGTGCTTGTTATTCAAGAGACACCATGTAGGGGCTAGAACAAAATCTACCTGAAGGCAGTATGTATGGCCTGGTGGTTAGATGCATGGGCTCTAAAGTCAGGCAGATTTGGCTTTGGATTCCTGGACCACCATTTACTAGCTGTTGGATTTGGGCAAGTTATATCACCTCTCTGAACCTCAGTTCCACATCCTTATGGATATTACTTCCCAGGTTTGTTTGTTTTTGCCCTATTTTGGGTAAGGATTAAGCAAAATGAAATCTGAGAAACCCAAAGAGGAATGTATGGTGGATCTAGAAGCCAGGAGATATGGATGGGCAAGGAGAGTGGACGTCTGAAACCAGTGGGATAAAACAAACAATTCCTCCAGAATTTGATAATGCTGGAGAAGTAGCTTTTATTTGAAAAGTAAACTAGAGGGGCGGAGCAACATGGCAGAGGAGTAGGAGACCTGGATTTCGTCTGGTCTCAGGAATTCAGCTGAATAGGGATCAAACCATTCTGAACACCTACGAACTCAACAGGAGATCGAAGAGGAGAGTAGCAACAACTCTCTGAACAGAGAAGCGACCGCTTACTGGAAGGTAGGACGTGCGGAGAAGTGAATCTGAGGTGATATTTGGGAGGATAGACGGCGGGGGAGGGGGCCTCCGCCGGCCGCTTCTTGCAAGTGACAGAGCAGCGGAGCACAAAATTGGACCTTTTAGAAGTCGGCTCCGCGGAGGGACGTCGCTCCAGTGGCTAAGCGGGAGATGGAACCCTCGCGGGACAGTGTGGTCTCAGGACCCTCGGGGTCACAGAAAGACCGGGGGTGCCTGAGTGCAGCAGAGCTCCCAGGTATTGGAGCGGGGAAGCCGGCTGCAGAGACGGAGCCGAGGCGCAGGCTCTCAGCTTGGGGTTGCCATAAACTGTGATCCGCGGCCCAGTTGGGCTACTGCTCCTCCAGCAGGGACCCAACAAGCGGCAGATCCGGGGAGACTCCCCATCCTCCCCCAGGAGGAATGGCGCGGGAGCGCACCGCAGGGATCTGCTGGGTTTGGAGACGCCACACGGGGTCGGGTGCCAGAGATAGAAATGCTCGGTCACAGGCCGGGTGAGCACGGAGTGCGCCCGGAGACCAGGGAGATGGGAGTGACTGGCTGCTTTTCTCTGGGGGCACACTGAGGAGTGGAGCCCCGAGTTCTTGCCTCCTCTGGGGCGGAGATTGGGAGGCCGCCATTTTCACTGTCCTCCTCCAAAGCCGCACGGAAAGCTTGCAGGGAACAAAAGCTCCTGAGAGCAAACCCAAGCAGCTTGCTTAGCCCGGACCGACAAGGGCGGGGCAAGTCAGCCTCCGGCAAAGACATTTGGGAACCACGGCAACAGGCCCTTCCCCCAGAAGATCAGCACGAATAGCCAGCAAGCCAAGACCAAGTTTACCGATTAAGGAGAACGGGAGAACTCCAGCGCTAGGGGAATACTGCACACAGAATTCATGGCTTTTTTTTTACCATGATTCATTAGTTCATCAAAGTTAATTTTTTTAACAAAGTTAAGTTTTTTTTAAATTTTTCTTTTTCCCTTTTTCAACCAACATCTTATCAATCCCTTTTTTTAAAAAAAAAACATTTTTTATTTTTCATTTTTAGAGTCATATTTTATCCCTTCATAGTAGTTACCCTTATTTTTGGCATATATATATAAGTTGTTCTCTCTTTAAAATTTTGAGATACAGTTTCTTCTAACAGATCAAAATATACCCTAAATCACTAGTGTATGGCTTTGTTCTAGTCTCCTGCCTGATCACATTCTCTCCCTTTTTTCTTTTCTTTTTTAAATCTTCTTCTTTCTTTTTTCAAACAAATTCTTATCAATTCCTTTTATAAAATCTTTTATACTTTGCATCTTTACAGTCATCTTCCATCCCTTCATTGTATCAACCGTTATTTGGTACATATATGTCTTTCTTCCTTTAAAATTTTAGGAGGTACTTTTATCTAACAGACCAAAATACGCCCACAATCTAGTGTGTGCCACTGATCTATGCACTAACCTGATCATATTTGATCATATTTGTTTTTTTTTCTATTGTTCTGTTTTTGTTTTTAATCTTTTTCTTTTTGTTTGTTTTTTTTTCCTTCTTTTCTCTTTGTTTTTTCTTTCTTTCCCTTTCTTTCCCCCTGGTTTCAGGTCTTTTCTGATTTGTATACAGTATATTTGCTGGGGACATTGTTAACCTGTTAGCATTTTGTTCTCTCATTCATCTATTCTCCTCTGGACAAAATGACAAGACGAAAAAAATCACCTCAGCAAAAAGAACAAGAGGTAGTACCGTCAGCCAGGGACCTACTCAATACGGACATTAGTACGATGTCGGACCTAGAGTTCAGAGCCATGACTTTAGAGATACTAGCTGGGCCTGAAAAAAGCATGGAAGTTATTAGAGAAACCCTTTCTGGAGAAATAAAAGAACTAAAATCTAACCAAGTCGAAATCAAAAGGCTATTAATTAGGTGCAATAAAAAATGCGGGCACTAACTGCTAGGATAAATGAGGCGGAAGAGAGAATCAGTGATATAGAAGACCAAATGATGGAAAATAAAGAGGCTGAGAAAAAGAGAAAGAAACAACTACAGGATCACGAGGGCAGAATTCGAGAGATAAGCGATATGATAAGACGAAACAACATTAGAATAATTGGGATCCCAGAAGAAGAAGAAAGAGAGAGAGGGGGGCAGAAGGTATATTGGAGCAATTAATAGCAGAGAACTTCCCTAATGTGAGGAAGGAAACAGGCATCAAAATCCAGGAGGCATAGAGAACCCCTCTCAAAATCAATAATAATAGGTCACACACTGACATCTAAGAGTAAAACTTACGAGTCTCAGAGACAAAGAGAAAATCCTGAAAGCAGCTCGGGAGAAGAGATATGTAACCTACAATGGTAGAAATATTAGATTGGCAACAGACCTATCCACAGAGACCTGGCAGGCCAGAAAGGACTGGCATGATATCTTCAGAGCACTAAACGAGAAAAATATGCAGCCAAGAATACTATATCCAGCTAGGCTGTCATTGAAAATAGAAGGAGAGATAAAAAGCTGCCAGGACAAACAAAAACTAAAGGAATTTGCAAACACGAAACCAGCCCTCCAAGAAATATTGAAAGGGGTCCTCTAAGCAAACAGAGAGACTAAAAGCAGCACAGATCAGAAAGGAACAGAGACAATATGCAGTAACAGTCACCTTACAGGCAATACAATGACACTAAATTCATACCTTTCAATAGTTACCCTGAATGTAAATGGGCTAAATGCCCCAATAAAAAGACACAGGCTATCAGATTGGATTAAAAGACAAGACCCATCAATATGCTGTCTGCAAGACTCATTTTAGACCCAAAGACACCCCCAGATTGAAAGCGAGGGGGTGGAAAACCATTTACCATGCTAACGGACACCAAAAGAAAGCTGGGGTGGCAATCCTTCTATCAGACAAATTAGATTTTAAAACAAAGACTGTAATAAGAGATGAGGAAGGATACTATATCCTACTTAAAGGGTCTATCCAACAAGAAGATCTAACAATTGTAAATATCTATACCCCTAACATGGGAGCAGCCAATTATAGAAGGCAATTAATAACAAAAGTGAAGAAACACATTGACAGCAATACAATAATAGTGGGGGACTTTAACACCCCCCCTGACTGAAATGGACAGATCATCCAAGCAAAAGATCAACAAGGAAATAAAGACTTGAAATGACACACTGGACAAAATGGACTTCACAGACATATTCAAAGCATTCCATCCCAAAGCAACGGAATACACATTCTTCTCGAGTGCCCATGGAACATTGTCCAGCATTGATCACATCCTAGGTCACAAATCAGGTCTCAACCGGTACCAAAAGATTGGGATCATTCCCTGCATGTTTTCAGACCACAATGCTTTGAAACTAGAACTCAATCACAAGAGGAAAGTCAGAAAGAACTCAAATACATGGAAGCTAAAGAGCATCCTACTAAAGAATGACTGGGTCAACCAGGAAATTAAAGAAGAATTAAAAATATTCATGGAAACCAATGAAAATGAAAACACAACTGTTCAAAATCCTTGGGATACAGCAAAGGCAGTCCTGAGAGGAAAGTATATAGCAATACAAGCCTTTCTCAAGAAACAAGAAAGGTCTCAAATGCACAACCTAACCCTCCACCTAAAGGAGCTAGAGAAAGAACAGCAAATAAAGCCTAAACCCAGCAGGAGAAGAGAAATAATAAAGATCAGAGCAGAAATCAATGAACTAGAAACCAAAAGAACAGTAGAACAGATCAACGAAACTAGGAGCTGACTCTTTGAAAGAATTAACAAGATTGATAAACCCCTGGCCAGACTGATCAAAAAGAAAAGAGAAAGGACCCAAATCAACAAAATCATGAATGAAAGAGGAGAGATCACAACCAACACCAAAGAAATACAAACAATTATAAGAACATATTATGAGCAACTCTATGCCAGCAAATTAGATAACCTGGAAGAAATGGGTGCATTCCTAGAGATGTATCAACTCCCAAAACTGAACCAGGAAGAAATAGAAAACCTGAACAGACCTATAACCACTAAGGAAATTGAAGCAGTCATCAAAAATCTCCCAAGAAACAAAAGCCCAGGGCCAGATGGCTTCCCAGGGGAATTCTCTCAGACATTTCAAGAAGAGTTAATACCTATTCTCCTGAAACTGTTCCAAAAAATAGAAATCCAAAAAACTCATTTTATGAGGCCACCATTACCTTGATCCCAAAACCAGACAAAGACCCCATCAAAAAAGAGAATTACAGACCAATATCCTTGATGAACATGGATGCAAAAATTCTCACCAAAATACTAGCCAATAGGGTCCAACAGTACATTAAAAGGATTATTCACCATGACCAAGTGGGATGTATCCCTGGGCTGCAAGGCTGGTTCAACATCCGCATATCAATCAACGTGATACAATACATTAACAAAAGAAAGAACAAGAATCATATGATCCTCTCAATAGATGCAGAAAAAGTATTTGACAAAGTACAGCATCCTTTCTTGATCAAAACTCTTCAGAGTATAGGGATAGAGGGTACATACCTCAATATCATAAAAGCCATCCATGAAAAACCTACAGCGAATATCATTCTCAATGGGGAAAAGCTTTTCCCCTAAGGTCAGGAACGCGGCAGGGATGTCCACTATCACCACTGCTATTCAACGTAGTATTAGAAGTCCTAGCCACAGCAATCAGACAACAAAAAGAAATCAAAGGCATCCAAATCGGCAAAGAGGAAGTCAAACTCTCACTCTTTGCAGATGATAGGATACTGTATGTGGAAAACCCAAAAGACTCCACCCCAAAATTGCTAGAACTCATACAGGAATTCAGTCAAGTGGCAGGATATAAAATCAATGCACAGAAATCAGTGGCATTCCTATACACCAACAACAAGACAGAAGAGAGACAAATCAAGGAGTCGATCCCATTTACAATTGCACCCAAAAGCATAAGATACCTAGGAATAAATTTAACCAAAGAGGCAAAGGATCTGTACTCAGAAAACTATAAAACACTCAGGAAAGAAATTGAAGAAGACACAAAGAAATGGAAAAACGTTCCATGCTCATGGATTGGAAGAACAAACATCGTGAAGATGTCAATGCTACCTAGAGCAATCTACACATTCAATGCAATCCCCATCAAAATACCATCCACTTTTTTCAAAGAAATGGAACAAATAGTCCTAAAATTTGTATGGAACCCGAAGAGACCCGAATAGCCAGAGGAGTATTGAAAAAGAAAAGCAAAGCTGGCGGCATCACAATTCCGGACTTCCAGCTCTATTACAAAGCTGTCATCATCAAGACAGTATGGTACTGGCACAAAAACAGACACATAGATCAATGGAACAGAATCGAGAGCCCAGAAGTGGACCCTCAACTCTATGGTCAACTCATCTTTGACAAAGCAGGAAAGAATGTCCAATGGCAAAAAGACGGTCTCTTCAACAAATGGTGTTGGGAAAATTGGACAGCCACATGCAGAAGAATGAAACTGGACCATTTCCTTACACCACACACAAAAATAGACTCCAAATGGTTGAAAGACCTAAACGTGAGATAGGAGTCCATCAAAATCCTAAAAGAGAACACAGGTAGCAACCTCTTCAACCTCAGCCGCAGCAACTTCTTCCTAGAAACGTCGCCAAAGGCAAGGGAAGCAAGGGCAAAAATGAACTATTGGGATTGCATCAAGATAAAAAGCTTTTGCACAGCAAAAGAAACAGTCCACAAAACCAAAAGACTACCGACAGAATGGGAGAAAATATTTGCAAAGGACATATCAGATAAAGGGCTAGTATCCAAACTCTATAAAGAACTTATCAAACTCAACACCCAACGAACAAATAATCCAATCAAGAAATGGGCAGAAGACATGAACAGACATTTTTCCAAAGAAGACATCTAAATGGCCAACAGACACATGAAAAAGTGCTCAACATCGCTCGGCATCAGGGAAATCCAAATCGAAACCTCAATGAGATACCACCTCACACCCGTCAGAATGGCTAAAATTAACAAGTCAGGAAACGACAGATGCTGGCAGGGATGTGGAGAAAGGGGAACCCTCCTACACTGTTGGTGGGAATGCAAGCTGGTGCAGCCACTCTGGAAAACAGTATGGAGGTTCCTCAGACAGTTGAAATTAGAGCTACCATATGATCCAGCAATTGCACTACTGGGTATTTACTGCAAAGATACAAATGTAGGGATCCGAAGGGATACGTGCACCCCAATGTTTATAGCAGCAATGTCCACAATAGCCAAACTGTGGAAAGAGCCAAGATGTCCATCGACAGATGAATGGATAAAGAAGAGGTGTTATATATACACAATGGAATATTATGCAGCCTTCAAAAGGAATGAGATCCTGCCATTTGCTATGACGTGGATGGAACTAGAGGGTGTTATGCTGAGTGAAATAAGTCAATCAGAGAAAGACATGTATCATATGACCTCACTGATATGAGGAATTCTTAATCTCAGGGAAGAAACCGAGTGTTGCTGAGTGGTGGGGGGTGGGAGGGATGGGGTGGCTGGGTGATAGACATTGGGGAGGGTATGTGGTATGGTGAGCGCTGTGAATTGTGCAAGACTGTTGAATCACAGATCTGTACTTCTGAAACAAATAATGCAACATATGTTAAGAAAAAAGAAAAAGAAGAAGATAGCAGGAGGGGAAGAATGAAGGCAGTAAGTCGGAGGGGGAGACGAACCATGAGAGACGATGGACTCTGAAAAACAAACTGAGGGTTCTAGAGGGGAGGGGGTGGGGGGATGGGTTAGCATGGTGATGGGTATTAAGGAGGGCACGCTCTACGTGGATCACTGGGTGTTATGCACAAACAATGAATCATGGAACACTACATCAAGAACTAATGATGTAATGTGTGGTGATTAACATAACAATAAAAAAAAGTAAACTAGAGAGGTGGATGGGAATGTGTCCTGGATGGTGCTGAATGCTATGTGTGTATGGAAGACACCACTGTGTGTTTATGTACCAGTCATTCTTCCTTCTTCTTAACAAGCCTTCATTTTGTTCTGATATTGGCTGACTGGCGAAGTATTTTTGTGAGGTGCAGGACTCCCCTCAGACCCTTTGGGGTGCATTTCTCCACATCCTTGCCAACACTTTTTATTTCTTGCCCTTTTGGCCATGACCGTTCTAATAGGTGTGCATTCAATAAGCAGGTCAGAATAGCTACACTCAAAGGAATTATCTTGCTTTCCAAACTCAGTTTGGCATCTTGAAAGATGTTTTGGTATTTTTTCTTAACATTTTTAGGTATGCCATACCAAGAAGATAGTCTGTCTACATAAGAATTGGAAAGCCTGAAGAAGGCAGTGCAGAGAGAACTTGGATAATAGAGGAGAGCGGAGAAAAAAGAGATGGATGACAAGAAAGGGAGAATGAAAAGGAGGAGGAGGGGGAGGACAAAGAGAACAATGTAGAGACAGAGAAAGTAGAGCACAGAAGGACATGCAAGAACTAGGAAATGATGACTTCTTGATTTCCCTGTAGAATGCCAAACCCTTGTTCCTGGGACTACGATGTTCCTGCCCTTGGAATTTGGGAGACATCCTGGGTCTTTAAAAACATCCCCATATTTACTTGTTTAGACATCTTAACTTAGTTCCTATTATTTCTCATGAAAAGGGTTTTCAGGATACACCGTCAGCTCACTTCTGAGACTAAGTTGACTGGTCTTCTCTTTGGGTGGGTGGTTTCTCTACTTTGCTATTAAGACATATGGGACTGTAGTCAGCAAAAAATATAAGGGCTTTCCAAGTCCTGGCCACACTGTATAATCTCAAATTCATAGTCCAGTTTAGAAAAACAATGTTCAGTGAAGATTGCTGAAAGGATGTCTACTCTTTCAGTTGTTCTAAATTTTTACTCCTCAATTAAACCAAAACTAAAGAAAGCAAGGTCCCATATGGCATCATTGTGGTTCCTCCTGATATTTATTTTGCTACATAGCAGATTGATTTGATGCTACCAATCTATATTTGTGTTTTTCATAAGAAATAGGGTCTATGTGGTTAATGGGTACTTTGCTTATTATTATAGATTTAACTGTGCCCCCACCCCCCCCAAATTCATATGTTGAAGTTCTAATTCTCAGTACCTCAGAATGTGACCTTATTTGGAAATAGAGTAGTTGCAGATATAACTAGCTAAATTAATATGAAATCATTAGGGTTGGCCCTAATCCAATATGCCTGATGTTCCCTATAAAAAAGTAAAATTTGGACACATAAATGGAAAATGACATATAAAAATGGAGGCAGTAATTGGGGTTATACATCTGCAAGCCTAGGAACACCAAAGATTTCTCAAAGTATGAGAAGCTAGGCAAGAGGCAAAGGACATTCTTCCTCACAACTATAAGAAGGAAGCAACCCTGCCAATACTTCAGTTTAGGACTTCTGGCCTCCAGAACTGTGACACAAGAAATTTCTGTCATTTAACCCACTCATTTTGTGGGTACCTTGTTAGAGCAGCCCCAGCAAACTAATACTGTGAGTCCACTGGCTGGCTCTTTCCACAGGGATGGCTAATGTTGGTCTCTAGTAGAGACTACACATGCATAGTGCTCTCTAGTCACAAGTGCTCATGTTCTCATGACCTGTTCAACTTGGGCTTAAATTCAGTCATGATTGTACTTAATATTGCATTACTGCCACTCACTCACTAGGAAAGAATGGCTCAGGTGTGCCAAGAAAAGCATCAATCACTCACCTGCAAACTTTTGTACTTTTAGAAATGCCAATGGGAGCCTGTCATCTAGAAAAAAAATCCAGTCATGCTTGAAGTGGGGCCAGTTCAAGAAAATGGTCGAGAGGTCACCAGATTTCTCAGTGGGTTATTTCCCACTCTTTGATTTCGATCTAGTAGTCAGAGTAGACTTTTTCTACCTTCTCACATAAATACATGGCAAAATAATTCTTTGCGTTAGAGAGGGACTTCCAGCAGCCCTCAGAGGGTACAGGGCTTGGACTTCCTATCACAGCAAAACACAGCCCTCAGCATGTCCCTGGTGTGGAAGGAGTATACTGCTCTCACATCTTGTGATAAGGGCTGACCCAGTCATATTCCTGGGTGGTGTATTCTGCAGTCTCAGTTAACCACAATACTGCTCCTCCAGTGCCTTCCAAGAAGTGGACATTTTTGGTTACTTTTCTCAGAGTGGGTCTTAATCCAATATGACTGGAGTCCTTATAAGAAAAGGAAATTAAGACATAGATACATAGAGGGAAGACCATGTGAAGACACAGGGAGAAGATGGCCATCTACAGGCCAAAGTAAAAAAAAAAAAAATGTCTGTTGTTTAAGTCATCCATCTGAGGTACTTTGTTATGGCAGCCCTAACAAATTCAGAGTACAAATCAACCAGCAGCTCTAAGGCGTGGGTTTTGACTAGTTCATATCAATCAGGGTATTCATATTCCTATGAAAACAGTGGCTGGTTTACTTGTGAGAGCAACAGATTGAGTATTTGACTTTAATTTTCATCTGTATTTACACCCTTATTACATCTTTATTGTGGGCAGAATGTACTTTCCTGTCCCTTGATGTTGGTTGGCCTTGGTCATGTGACTTCTTTTGGCCAGTAGCATTGTGGGTGGAATTAACATGAGGCCAGTTTCAAGTAGAGGTTTTAAGAGGCTTTCTGTTTTCACTTTCCCTCTTGAACTCCTGTCACTTCTCTAACAAATATGGACTCAGCTAGCCTCAGATCCTAGCAGAATGAAGGATAGTGGAACAAAATCTCCCTAGCTTGAAGTAGAGCCACCCAGTCCACCCCAGCCTAAATCAGCACACCCCCATCCAGCCTGTAAGCATGTCAATGAGCTCAGATGACATTAGCAGATCTACTAGACAACCTTCACACACATGAGTAATACTTACTATTAAATGGCAAGAGATTCTGTAGTTGTTACACAGCATTTGTCCAATACCTGATACAATGAACATGTGACCTGAGATGTTCGATCAAAATTGAAGCCCAAGGTTTTTTTCAGTGTTGGGAAAAGGCAGAGAGAAAGTTTTTCTCTCTCAGAAAGCATGTGGCCATGGATATTTTTGACAGTGACCTTGTAATACCCAGATTGTAAATGATACTACGGGGATAGAACAGAGAAATGAAAGGAATCTGTGTTCTTATTGGTGTTGTTGAGCCACGGATCAAACCAAACATAAGCCTTAAACTACCTCTGAAACTCCCAGTTAGACGAGCAAATAAATCCCCTTGTTGTTAGATTTTCCATTGCTCTAAAAATGCAGACACAGAACTTCCGATTTCAGTTCCAGCATGTAAGGAACTTGGAAGTGATCCTGTTCTTACAGCAAAAAAAATTCTTTTTTAAAAATTTTTTCTTATTTATTTATTCATGAGAGACAGAGAGAGAGAGAGAGAGAGAGAGAGAGAGAGAGAGAGAGGCAGAGGGAGAAGCAGACTCCCAAGGAGCAGGGAGCCCGATGCGGGACTCGATCCCAGGACCCTGGGATCACGGCCTGAGCCAAAGGCAGACGCTTAACCATCTGAACCACCCAGGCGCCCCAGCAAGATAAATTCTGAACAAACTGAAAATAAACAGAATTTTCTTGGAACCATCAAGGATTTGAGATCAGAGGGTCATCCACCACCCCAAAATCTAGAGAGATAGCAAGCTGCTTACTTGGAGCAGAAGCCTCTGGAGCCACAAATAGGTAGGAACAATTAAGTGGTAATTTTGTTGAGTTGCTGGAGGCTGAGTATGTACTAGCTTGAACGTGATAATCTCCTAGAGTCTGAAGTCTTAGGGGACCCACACACTCTCGTGGATCTACTTCTAGGAACTCCACCAGGTTCTTAATGGTGCAGAGCCAAGAAAGATCCCCTCCTGGCTGTGGCAGTAGGAAAGGAGAAGAAAACATTGTGAGATATGCCCAGAGAGTCCTCCATAGCAAATGCTTGCTCTCAAAATCCGAAAGGAAGAATGTTGCCAGAATATAAGGGGAGGAAGAAAAGCTAAGTAAAACTTGTGAAGGTCAGGGCACAGGGACATGGGCCTATTAACATTTTTTTAAAGATTTATTTATTTATTTTAGAGGGCAGGGACAGAGGGAGAGAGAGAGAGTCTCAAGCAGACTCCTTGCTGAGCATGGAGCCTGACATGGGGCTAGATCTCACAACCCTAAGATCATGACCTGAGCCAAAATCAAGAGTTAGATGCCCAACTGACTGAGCCACCCAGGCACCCATCATGGGCCTATTAAAAGCCTGATATTTAATCAAACAATTATGGCATGCTTCCTCTCCCCAACACCTTACCACCACATCAGTAGGACGTTAGTATAACAACATTGGATTATAGCTGAAAAAGCTTCAAGGTACAGACTCTATTTAAGAAGCCCAAAGGCAACAAGAGAGACAAAAACAAAGACATTACACGTTAGACATTTGAAGTCTCTGACATCTGCCATTACAACAAACATTAAGCACAGCCCAACTCTTAGATTAATATAAAACTTACACTAAAGGTTTTACTTTAGTTCTTATTTATTTTTTTATTTATATTTTATTTTTAATAAAATATTGCAAGTCGTGCTAAAAGGCAAGAAAAAAAAAAAAAAAACCACAGCCTGAAGAGGAAAAAGAAGCATTAGAACTAGACTCAGATATGCCACAGATTTTAAAATTGTTACACAGGGAATTAAAAATAACTATGATTAATATGTTAAGGGCTGTAATGGAAAAAGTAGACAACACACAAGAACAGATGGATAATGTAAGCAGAGAGATGGAAACCATAACAAATAATCAAAAGGAAATCCTACAAATCAAAAACACTGTAATAGAAATGAAGAATGCCTTTGATGGGCTCATCAGTATACTCACCACAGCCAAGGAAAGAAGCAGAGAGGTTAAAGATATGCCAATAGAAAGTTCCCAGACTATAATTTCTTTAAAAAATAAGGCAGAACAAGATATTTCTAGAACAATGGGGAAATTTCAAAAGGTATAGTATATACATAGTTGGAATACCAAAAGAAGGAAGACAAAGAAGATAAAATATTTGAAGTAATAATGACAGAGAATTTTCCAAAATTAATGGCAGACAAAATCAGAGGTGCAGGAAGCTCAGACAACACCAAGATAAATACCAAAGAAATCTACACTTAGGTATATCATATTTAAACTACATGAAACCAATGACAAAGTCTGGAAAGAAGATGGGAGTGTGAGAAGACCTTGTCTCTGGAGATACAAGGATCAGAATTACAGAGAACTTATTAGAAGTCCTGCAAACAAGCAGAGAGTGGAGTGAAATATTTAAAATGTTGAAAGAAAAATGTATAGAATTCTATATCCAGCAAAATTATCCTTCAAAAGTGAAGAAGAAATAAAGATTTCCCAGTAAAACAAAAATGGAGGGAATTTATTGCCAGCACACCTGTCCAGAAAGAAATGTTTAAGAAGTTCTTGGTGGAGAAAGAAAATTATATAGGTCAGAAACTTGGATATTTTATAAGGAGAGGGAGAACATCAGAGAAAGAATAAAAGAAGGTAAAGTTCTTTAAAATTATATTTCTTATTCTTTTTTCTCCACTTTCACCCATTTCACCCACGCTTACCCCCAACCTCTGGCAACTACCAGTCTGTTCTCTGTGTCTATAAGTTCAACTATTTTTTTGGAGTCCACATACAAGTGAGATCACATAGTATTTGCCTTTTTCTGTCTGACTTATTTCACTTAGCATAATACCCTCCAGGTCCATCCATTTTTTCAAATGTCAGGATTTGCTTCCTTTTTATGGCTGCATTATATATACACAATATATATACTATATATACATATATACACAATATATGGCACATCTTCTTTATTCATTCATCCATCAATGGATAGTTAGGTTGTTTCCATGTCTTGGCTGTTGTAAATAATACTGCAGTGAACATGGGAGTGCAGATATCTTTTCAAATATTAATTTCATTCCCTTCAGATAAACACCAGAAATGGAATTACTGGATCATATGGCAGTTCTATACTTAATATTTTGAGGATCTTCCATACTGTTTTTTATAGTGACTGTACCAATTTATATTCCCACCAGCAGTGCACAGGGGTTCCCCTTTCTCCCACATCCTCATCAACACTTGTTCTTTCTTTTCTTTTTGATAATAGCCATTCTGACAGGGGTGAAGTGATATCTCACAGGGGTTTTGATTTACATCTCCCTGATGATTAGTGATGTTGAGCATCTTTTTATGTACCTGTTGGTCGTTTGTATGTCTTCCATGGAAAAATGTCTATTCAGACCCTCTGCCCATTTTTAATCAGATTGTTTGTGTATTTGTTTTCCTATTAAGTTGTATGAGTTCTTTATATATTTTGGACATTTGACCCTTATCAGATATATGATTTGCAAATATTTTCTCCCATTCTGTAGGTTGTCTTTTCATTTTGTTGCAAGTTTCCTTTGCTGTACAGAGGCTTTTCAGTTTTATGCAGTCCCTTTTTTGCTTATTCTTAATTGATCTAAAAGATAACTGTTGAATTATAACAATGTATAGGGTGATTGTAACATATGGATACATGAAAGGAATGACAGCAATGCCATAAGGGATAAGAAGGAGGGGCTGGGAATACTCTTTTGTTACAAGGTAGCTGCGCTACCCGTGAACTGGATACAGTGTTATTTGAAGGTGAACTTAGATTAGTTGTAAATGTATATTGCACACTGTAGGGCAACCATTAAATTTTTTTAATGAAATATAATTTGTATGCTAAGCAAGGAAACAAAATGGAATCATAAAATGTTCAATTTAAACCAGAGAAAGGAGGAAAGAGAGGAAGAATGTAAAGAAACAAAGAGCAAGTATGATGAACAGAAAAATGTTGCAAACATGGTGGATATTAATCTAACTATATCAATAATCAATAAATGTGAGTGGTCTAAATACCCAAATGAAAAGACAAAGATTGTCAGAGTGGATCTAAAAACAAAACTCAGATACACCTTGTCTATCAGAAACCCTCTAAATATAAAGACTCAGATGGGTTGAAAGTAAAGGGATAGAGAAAGATATACCATACCCCACTAATAAAAAGAAAACTAGTAACTACATTAATTTCAGACAAAACTGACTTCAGAATAAGAAAAATGATCAGAGATAAAGGGGGGCATTACAGAACGATAAAAGGCTGAATTCTCCAAGGAAATGTAACAATTCTAAGTGTGTATGCACCAACAACACAGTGTCAAAATATGTGAGGCAAAAACTAATAGAACTTCAAGGAGAAACAGACAAATCCACTATTATAGTTGGTGACTTCAACATCCCTCTTTCAGTAATTGATAAACAAAGCGAGCAGAAAATCAGTAAGAATATAGTTGATCTGAACAGCACTATCAATCAACTTGACATTTATAGAATACTCAATCCAACAACAGCAGAATATACATTCTCCTCAAGCTCCCATGGCTCTTTCCCCAAACCTGACCACATTCTGTGTCGTAAATCACACCTTAGCAAATTTAAGAGAATAGAAATCATACCAAGTATGTTCTCAGACCACAGTAGAATTAAAATAGAAATTAATAACAGAAAGATGGCTGGGAAATCCTAAAATAGTTGAAAATTTTTAAAAAGTACTTTTAAATAACACATGGTTCAAAGAAGTCTCAAGAGAAACTTACAAATATTTTGAACTAAATGAAAAAGAAAATGCAACGTATCAAAAATACATACTCCTCACTGACATGCCCATCAAGTTAGACTCACAGAGAGTTGCTCATGCGCTTTCAGGAAGGGTACTTCTTTTATCATCTATCTATCTATCTATCTATCTATCTATCTATCTATCTATCTATCATCTATCTATCTGTCTGTCTATTTTTGAAGTAATCTCTATGCTCAGTGTGGGGCTTGAGGTCACCACTGTGAGATCAAGAGTCACATGCTGTACTAACTGAGCCAGCCAGGTGCCCCAGGAAAGGGTACTTCAATGAAACAGTACCTAATCCCAATGTAAGGATCTGACTCAATCACAGATGTGATGAGCCCTTCTGAGGTGGCTAAGGACATTCAGACAGGCTTTACTGGGTGTTCGGAGCAGATAAACTGTAGCAGAAAACTTCAGAGAGCTCTTAGAGAGTGAAGGAACACATCTATACAGCTTGTTCCATACAGAACATTCAAATGCTGTCTGTTTTTGATTATAAACACCGTAGCAAAGCTGTAAAACTTTTCAGACCATGAATTTAAAATATTCTAAAAATGACAACCCCAAAAGACCTGAGCCTCTGGTTGGCTAGCTCTCCCTTGGGCATTTTTTAGTTTAATTGGGTTTACCAGTAAGTGCAGGCACAAAGTATAAAGACACATCATAGTTTAGCTTTGACCTCAATATTGGGCTTTAGTCTGCTATTGGCTTTGCCTGATTTCAATCTTTGAAGTCTAAATAGCCTAATTTATCTATTTCACCACCCTATTTTGCAACCTTATCTTCCGTTTGATCAATGATCATGTGATTGCGTCGGAATATATATCTAATTGAAAACAATGCCAGTAACAGGAATAGACATGTCCTTTAGATTTATCTTTGATATTTGAATATATTTATTTCCAAATATAAGCAAACATTTTAGACATAACTTAGAGTGAAAAGTCTCCAAAATTTGAAATTCTGTTAGTTAGCTAAAGTATAAGTGTATGTTTATTATTATAAGAGTAAAATGTTATACTAATCAATGGTAATTGTGAAGCATTACATTTATTTATAAAAGTAATTAGTATTTTCAGGGGCATCTGGGGGGCTTAGTCGGTTAAGCATCTGCCTTCGGCTCAGGTTATGATCCTGGGGTCCTGGGATCAAGCCCCGCATTAGGCTCCCTGCTCAGTGGGAAGCCTGCTTCTCCCTCTCCCACTCCCCCTGCTTGTGTTCCCTCTCTCACTGTCTCTCCCTCTCTGTCAAATAAATAAAATCTTTACAAAATAAAAAAAATAAAAAATAAAAGTAATTAGTGTTTTCAGATATTTTAACAGGGAAAGAGATTGAAAATTATTATGAATTTTTAAGAGAGGGGACTAACTAAATAACTTTAATATGACCAACCATCTCATCCCTTCGGAGCAAATAACTGTTTATAAAAATTTGAATAATAATTGTATTGGTCTGTTTGAGCTGCCATAACAAGATCCTAAAGACAGGCTGTCTTAAACTACAGAAATGTATTTATTTCTCACAGTCCTGGAAGCTGAAAGCCAAGATCAAAGCGCTAGAATGCTTGGTTTCTAGTGAGCTCTCTCTACCTGGCTTGTAGATGGGCACTTGCTCCCGTGTCTTCACATGGCCTTTCCTCTGTTCCCATGCTCCTGGTGACTCTTGCTGTTCTTATAAGGACATCAGTACTATTGGATTAGGGTCTCATTCTTGACCTCACTTTAACCATAATTACCTCCTTGAAGATCTATCTTCAAATAGTCATCTTGGCGGTTAGAGCTTCAATATAGGAATTTAGAGGGACACAATTCAGTTCATAACAATAGTAATAATAAGGAGGGTGCCTGGGTGTCTCAGTAGGTTAAGTGTCTGCCTTAGGCCAGGTCATGATTCCAGGGTCCTGGGATCGAGTCCCGCATCAGCCTCCCTGCTCAGCAGGGAGTCTGCTTCTCCCTTTCCCTCTGCTGCTCTCTCTCTCTGTGTCAAATAAATAAATAAAATCTTAAAAAATTAATAATATAATAGTAAGGTAAAAAAATAATAATGTAAGTGGTATACTAGCATCCATAGCATTAAACAAGATTAACTTTGTGAACTGTATTATTTTTTAGTTATTTCATGCCACACAAGGTATCAGAAAGTCTTATGTGGGACTTCTTCATATCTTAGGTTGACAAGTTAAAAGCAGAACTTCAACTTTGCCTCCCCAAGTTTCCACAAGGAAGAAAAAGATTCAAAACCCTGTAAGAAAACATCTTCAGTCAAAATGTAATTTTAAAAAGGAGAAAGAATGAAGAAAAATACTTTGAAGACTGTAAATAAAAATCCAAATAACAGAATTCCAAGTGCTTTAAGAAGAAAATTCTTTATAATTTTGAGTTAATAAGAGCTTAAGTTTGAAACAAAAATAGGTCACAGTAGTTGTTTTAGATAGCAGTCATTCTCAGTAATAGATGAAGCCAAGGACCCTATGTGCAAAGTTCCTTTTAAAAGCGGGTTTTAAAAATATTTTACTGAATAAGAAAACTCTGTACTCAAAAAGGGTCATAAGATTATTTAACGTGACCCTTCTGTATCCTGCATCAGGCATTTGGACACGTAAGATCACAAGCCCTTCTTACATTTGAC
Organism: Callorhinus ursinus; assembly: GCF_003265705.2. Lineage (NCBI taxonomy): Eukaryota > Metazoa > Chordata > Mammalia > Carnivora > Otariidae > Callorhinus > Callorhinus ursinus. Next base: position 15,945,027 of record NW_027397091.1, read on the forward strand.
AGCAATGGTGAACAGTTTTACTAAGAGTTTTTCAGTTTCTGATAGTTCACATATGAGTCTGTTGAAGAACTATTTATAGAATGGAAATTCGGTGAAGGAAAGACCCTTGCAACCAGTGATGGAACATGCCTGGCCAAGGTCAGGATGGACGAGGAGCTCACAAGCATGCCAACTTTTATGCACATCCTGCAAGTGTGTGTTCAAATAGTAATAAAGCAGTGAGTAATGTAAGAGAGTTACTAGTCTGAAGTAGCTTGTGGGCCATGTCCACTGTCTTCTTTAATCAAAGGCAGACTACAAGACTTACAAGAGATTATAGAACTCTTGTTGAGTTTTAAGAGTTTATGTATAATTTGCGTGACAGTCTTTTATCGCGATCCTTTTGCAAATGTTTTCTCCTAGTCTGTGGTTTGTTTTCCATTCTTTTGACAGTGTCTTTTGCAGAGCATAAGTTTTTGATTTTATTGAAGCCCAACTTATCAAGTAGTTTTTTTCATAGATCATGCCTTTGGTATTGCATCTAAAAAGTCATACCCATGCCCAAGATCACCTAGATTTTCTCCTATTTTATCTTTTAGGTGTTTCATATTTTTTCTTCTTATATTTAGGCCAAGGGTCAATTTTGAGCTAATTTTTGTGAAGGGTGTGAGGTTTATAGCTAGATTTTTGCATGTGGATGTCCACTCGTTGCAGTATTGTTTGTTAAAAAAACTATCTTTAGTCCATTACCTTTGTTATTTTGTAAAAGATCAGTTTAATTTATTTATGTGGGTCTATTTCTGAATTTCCTATTTTTTTCCCACTGATAACATTTGTCTATTCTTTCTCAAGTACTACACTGTCTTGATTATCATAGCTTTATAGTAAGTCTTGAAGTCTGGTAACATCAGTCCTCCAAGTTTGTTCTCTTCTAAAATTATGTTGACTATTCTGGGTCTTTTACCTCTCCATATAAAATTTAGAATTAATTTTTCAATATCCACAACATAACTTGTTAAGATTTTTTATTGGGATTGCATTGAATCTAAAGATCAAGTTGGGAAGAACTGACATCTTGACAATATTGAGTTTCCTATTCATGAACATTGGCCAGCTCTTTATTATCATTCTTTTGATTTCTTTCATCAGAGTCTAAGAGTTTCGCTCATATAGTTCTTCTACATATTCTGTTAGGTTTATGCTTATTTAGTTTTTTGAGTTATGTAAGTGTATCATGTTTTTAATTTCACTTTCCACTTATTCATTGCTGGTAGGTGGAAAAGTGATCAACTTTTGTGTATTTTGTATTTTGCAACCTTGCTGTAATTGCTTATTAGCTCCAGGAGATTTTTTTTTTTTTTTGGTCTATTCCTTCAGATTTTCTACATAGACCATCATGTCATCCACAAAATAAAAGCAAAAACAAAACAGTTTTATTTCTTCCCAATCTGTTTACCTTATATTTCCTTCTGTCATTTTATTGCATTAGCTAGGATGTCTATGATGTTGAAAGTGGTGAGAATGGTGAGAGGGGGCAGACTTGCCCTTTTTCTCATCATGGTGAGAAAGCTTCTAGTTTCTCACCATTAAATATAATGTTAGCTATAAGGTTTTTGGTAGATTATCAAGTTGAGGAAGTTTCATCTATTCCTAGATGACAATTTTTATCAAGATCAGGTGTTGGGTTTTGTCTGACTTTTTTTTTTTCCTGCATCTATTGAGATGATCATGTGATTTTTTTTTCCTTTAGCTTGTTGATGTGAAGGATTACATTACATTTTCAAACGTTGAACCAGCCTTGCACACTTGGAATAAATCTCACTTGGTCATGATGTATGGCTTTGATTTGCTAATGGTTTTTGAGGATTTGTGCATTTATGTTCATGAGAGATAGTAGTGTATGGTTTTTTTTCTTGTAATATCTTTGTCTGGTTTTGTTATCATGGTAATGCTGGCCTCATAGAGTGAGTTACAAAGTCTTCTCTCTCTTCCTATCTTTTGGAAGAGATTTTAGAGGACTGGTATAATTTCTTCCTTAAATGTTTGTTGGAACTCACCAGTGAGTCCATCTAGGTCTGGTGCTTTCTCTTCTAGAAAGTTATTAATTATTGATTCAATTTCTTTTATAGATGTAGGCCTATTCCAGTTGTCTATTTCTTCCTGTGTGAGTTTTGGCACATTTCAAGGAATCGATCCATTTTATCTAGGTTATCAAATTAGTGGGCATAGAGTTGTTCATAGTATTTCTTTATTCTCCTTTCAATATCCATGGGGTTAGTGGTGATGACCCCTCTTTCATTTTTGATATTAGTAATTTGTCTTCTCCTTTTTAAAAAATGAACCTTGCTAGAAGATTATTGATTTTATTATTTTTGAATAATTAGTGTTTTATTTTGTTGATTTTCTCTATTGATTTCATGCTTTTAATTTCATTGATTTCTGTTGGTCTCTTTATTATTTCTTTTCTTCTGTTTACTTTTGATTTAATTTTCTTTTTCTAGTTTCTGAAGGTGGAAGCCTAGATTATAGACTTTAGGTCATTCTTATTTTTTAAATATATACGCATTCAATGCTATAAAATCACCTCTAAGCTACTGCTTTCTCTGTATCCCACAAATTTTAATAAGTTGCATTTTTTTACTTTCATTTCATTCAAAATATTTTAATTTTTTTCTTGGGATGCCTTCTTGACCTATATGTTAATTGGAAGTGTGCTGTTTAATCCCCAAATATTTTGGGGATTTTCCCAGCTTTCTGTTATTTATTTCTAGTTTAATTCTGAAAGTATACTTTATATGATTTCTATTCTTTTAAATTTATTAAGGTGTGCATTATGGCCCAGAATGTGGTCTATCTTGGTGAATGTTCCATATGGGCTTGAGAAGAATGTGTATCCTGCTGTTGTTGGATGAAGTAATCAATGGATGCCAATTACATCCAGTTGATTGATGGTGCTGTTGAGTTCAATGATGTCTTTACTGATTTTCTGCCTGCTGGGTTTGTGCATTTCTTAGAGAAAGATGTTGAAATCTCCAACCATAATAATGAACTCATCTCTTTCTCCTTGAAATTCTATCGGTTTTTGCCTCATGTATTTTGACACTCTGTTATTAGGCGCGAACACATTAAGGCCTGTTATGTCTTCCTAGAGCATTGACCGCTTTATCATTATGTAATGTCCATCTTTATTCCATAACTTTCCTTGCTCTGAAGTCTGAGCTATCAAAAATTAATGTAACTATTCCTGTTTTCTTTTTATTAGTGTTACAATGGTATATATTTCTCCATTTCTTTCCTTTTAATCTATCTGTATCTTCATATTTTAAGTGTGTTTTTTATACACAACATATAGGTGAGTCTTGCTTTCTGATCCTCTCTGACAATCTTTGTCTTTTTTAAAAAATTTTTTTATTGTTATGTTAATCACCATATATTACATCATTAGTTTTTGATGTAGTGTTCCATGATTCATTGTTTGTGCATAACACCCAGTGCTCCACGCAGAATGTGCCCTCTTTAATACCCATCACCAGGCTAACCCATCCCCCTACCTTCCTCCCCTCTAGAACCCTCAGTTTGTTTTTCAGAGTCCATCGTCTCTCATGGTTTGTCTCCCCCTCTGATTTACTCCCCTTCATTCTTCTCCTCCTGCTATCTTCTTCTTTTTCTTTTTTCTAAACATATGTTGCATTATTTGTTTCAGAAGTACAGATCTGTGATTCAACACTCTTGCACAATTCACAGCGCTCACCATAGCACATACCCTACCCAATGTCTATCACCCAGCCACCCCATCCCTCCCACCCCCAACCACTCGAGCCACTCAGTTTGTTTCCTGAGATTAGGAATTCCTCATATTAGTGAGATCATATGATACATGTCTTTCTCTGATTGACTTATTTCACTCAGCATAACACCCTCCAGTTCCATCCACGTCATTGCAAATGGCAGGATCTCATTCCTTTTGATGGCTGCATAATATTCCATTGTGTATATATACCACCTCTTCTTTATCCATTCATCTGTCGATGGACATCTTGGCTCTTTCCACAGTTTGGCTATTGTGGACATTGCTGCTATAAAATTGGGGTGCACGTAACCCTTCAGATCCCTACATTTGTATCTTTGTGGTAAATACCCAGTAGTGCAATTGCTGGATCGTATGGTAGCTCTATTTTCAACTGTCTGAGGAACCTCCATACTGTTTTCCAGAGTGGCTGCACCAGCTTGCATTCCCACCAACAGTGTAGGAGGGTTCCCCTTTCTCCACATCCCCGCCAGCATCTGTCGTTTCCTGACTTGTTAATTTTAGCCATTCTGACGGGTGTGAGGTGGTATCTCATTGAGGTTTTGATTTGGATTTCCCTGATGCTGAGCGATGTTGAGCACTTTTTCATGTGTCTGTTGGCCATTTGGATGTCTTCTTTGGAAAAATGTCTGTTCATGTCTTCTGCCCATTTCTTGATTGGATTATTTGTTCGTTGGGTGTTGAGTTTGATAAGTTCTTTATAGAGTTTGGATACTAGCCCTTTATCTGATATGTCCTTTGCAAATATTTTCTCCCATTCTGTCGGTAGTCTTTTGGTTTTGTGGACTGTTTCTTTTGCTGTGCAACAGCTTTTTATCTTGATGCAATCCCAATAGTTCATTTTTGCCCTTGCTTCCCTTGCCTTTGGCGACGTTGCTAGGAAGAAGTTGCTGCGGCTGAGGTTGAAGAGGTTGCTACCTGTGTTCTCCTTTAGGATTTTGATGGACTCCTGTCTCACGTTTAGGTCTTTCAACCATTTGGAGTCTATTTTTGTGTGTGGTGTAAGGAAATGGTCCAGTTTCATTCTTCTGCATGTGGCTGTCCAATTTTCCCAACACCATTTGTTGAAGAGACCGTCTTTTTGCCATTGGACATTCTTTCCTGCTTTGTCAAAGATGAGTTGACCATAGAGTTGAGGGTCCACTTCTGGGCTCTTGATTCTGTTCCATTGATCTATGTGTCTGTTTCTGTGCCAGTACCATACTGTCTTGATGATGACAGCTTTGTAATAGAGCTGGAAGTCCGGAATTGTGATGCCGCCAGCTTTGCTTTTCTTTTTCAATACTCCTCTGGCTATTCGGGTCTCTTCGGGTTCCATACAAATTTTAGGACTATTTGTTCCATTTCTTTGAAAAAAGTGGATGGTATTTTGATGGGGATTGCATTGAATGTGTAGATTGCTCTAGGTAGCATTGACATCTTCACGATGTTTGTTCTTCCAATCCATGAGCATGGAACGTTTTTCCATTTCTTTGTGTCTTCTTCAATTTCTTTCCTGAGTGTTTTATAGTTTTCTGAGTACAGATCCTTTGCCTCTTTGGTTAAATTTATTCCTAAGTATCTTATGGTTTTGGGTGCAATTGTAAATGGGATCGACTCCTTGATTTGTCTCTCTTCTGTCTTGTTGTTGGTGTATAGGAATGCCACTGATTTCTGTGCATTGATTTTATATCCTGCCACTTGACTGAATTCCTGTATGAGTTCTAGCAGTTTTGGGGTGGAGTCTTTTGGGTTTTCCACATACAGTATCCTATCATCTGCAAAGAGTGAGAGTTTGACTTCCTCTTTGCCAATTTGGATGCCTTTGATTTCTTTTTGTTGTCTGATTGCTGTGGCTAGGACTTCTAATACTACGTTGAATAGCAGTGGTGATAGTGGACATCCCTGCCGCGTTCCTGACCTTAGGGGAAAAGCTCTCAGCTTTTCCCCATTGAGAATGATATTCGCTGTAGGTTTTTCATGGATGGCTTTTATGATATTGAGGTATGTACCCTCTATCCCTATACTCTGAAGAGTTTTGATCAAGAAAGGATGCTGTACTTTGTCAAATGCTTTTTCTGCATCTATTGAGAGAATCGTATGATTCTTGTTCTTTCTTTTGTTAATGTATTGTATCACGTTGATTGATATGCGGATGTTGAACCAGCCTTGCAGCCCAGGGATACATCCCACTTGGTCATGGTGAATAATTCTTTTAATGTACTGTTGGACCCTATTGGCTAGTATTTTGGTGAGAATTTTTGCATCCATGTTCATCAAGGATATTGGTCTGTAATTCTCTTTTTTGATGGGGTCTTTGTCTGGTTTTGGGATCAAGGTAATGCTGGCCTCATAAAATGGGTTTTTTGGATTTCTATTTTTTGGAACAGTTTCAGGAGAATAGGTATTAATTCTTCTTGAAATGTCTGAGAGAATTCCCCTGGGAAGCCATCTGGCCCTCGGCTTTTGTTTCTTGGGAGATTTTAGATGACTGCTTCAATTTCCTTAGTGGTTATAGGTCTGTTCAGGTTTTCTATTTCTTCCTGGTTCAGTTTTGGGAGTTGATACATCTCTAGGAATGCACCCATTTCTTCCAGGTTATCTAATTTGCTGGCATAGAGTTGCTCATAATATGTTCTTATAATTGTTTGTATTTCTTTGGTGTTGGTTGTGATCTCTCCTCTTTCATTCATGATTTTGTTGATTTGGGTCCTTTCTCTTTTCTTTTTGATCAGTCTGGCCAGGGGTTTATCAATCTTGTTAATTCTTTCAAAGAGTCAGCTCCTAGTTTCGTTGATCTGTTCTACTGTTCTTTTGGTTTCTAGTTCATTGATTTCTGCTCTGATCTTTATTATTTCTCTTCTCCTGCTGGGTTTAGGCTTTATTTGCTGTTCTTTCTCCAGCTCCTTTAGGTGTAGGGTTAGGTTGTGTATTTGAGACCTTTCTTGTTTCTTGAGAAAGGCTTGTATTGCTATATACTTTCCTCTCAGGACTGCCTTTGCTGTATCCCAAAGATTTTGAACAGTTGTGTTTTCATTTTCATTGGTTTCCATGAATTTTTTTTAATTCTTCTTTAATTTCCTGGTTGACCCAGTCATTCTTTAGTAGGATGCTCTTTAGCCTCCATGTATTTGAGTTCTTTCTGACTTTCCTCTTGTGATTGAGTTCTAGTTTCAAAGCATTGTGGTCTGAAAACATGCAGGGAATGATCCCAATCTTTTGGTACCGGTTGAGACCTGATTTGTGACCTAGGATGTGATCAATGCTGGACAATGTTCCATGGGCACTCGAGAAGAATGTGTATTCCGTTGCTTTGGGATGGAATGCTTTGAATATGTCTGTGAAGTCCATTTTGTCCAGTGTGTCATTTCAAGTCTTTATTTCCTTGTTGATCTTTTGCTTGGATGATCTGTCCATTTCAGTCAGGGGGGGGTGTTAAAGTCCCCCACTATTATTGTATTGCTGTCAATGTGTTTCTTCACTTTTGTTATTAATTGCCTT